>NC_069718.1:29753198-30462587 GCF_027358585.1 Pangasianodon hypophthalmus | reverse complement strand
TTGAACATTTTCTGAACCCCCTCAGCACCCGACACCCCAGCTATATTAAGGACACCTACGATTTCATTGATAAAATCCGAACACTGCGCTTACCTGTAGAATGTCTATTGTTCACGATAGACATAGACAGTCTGTACACAAACATAGACACGTCGGCAGGGCTGGAAGCAGTCCAGGAGTGGTTTACCAGGTACCCGGATAAAAGCAGACCAGACAAACATTTATTAGATTTGTTAGAAATTAATTTGACAAAAAATGATTTTGAATTCAATTCGGAACTCTTTCTGCAAATTAAGGGAACGGCTATGGGAAAGCGATTTGCCCCCTCCTATGCCAATATTTTTATGGCTAAATGGGAGGAGGAAGCCCTGGCAGCCTGGCCTGTTAAACCACTTCACTATTACAGGTTCCTGGACGACATCTGGGGGGTCTGGCAGGGGTCAGAACAAGAATTTGAAAAATTTGTCAATCATCTTAATCACTTCAGCAAATCTATACGAGTCAAATACACACTACACTCATCCGAAGTTAATTTCTTGGACACAGTTACATACAAAGGGGAAGATTTCATAGAAACTCAACAATTGCAGGTCAGAGTCTACTTTAAGGACACAGACACCCACGCACTCCTACATAAGGAGAGCTTTCACCCGAAGCATACCTTTAAAGGGGTGATAAAGTCTCAGCTCCTGAGATTCCACAGAATATGCTCCAGGACCGAGGAATTTTGGAGGGCAACCAAAACACTATTTGGGGCACTCAGGAAACGGGGATATTCCCGCTCATTCCTGAGAGGGTGCCTGAGGAGATTCCTGACCTGCATAAGACGGAATGAGCAGACCCCACGAGAGGGCACTGAAATCATCCCCTTTGTGTCCACGTTCTCTGACGGCAGTACAGCCTTAAATAGAAAAATTAAAGAAAATTTCGACAAATTCATGACAGAGGGGGAAATCTTACATAAATACAGAGTCATTTCAGCCTATAGGAAAAACAACAATCTGAAAGATCTGTTGGTTAAAAGCAAATTAAGACCGCTACAGAAGAACAGAACGAGGGACATTACGAGGACCAGATTTCGACCCAAACGCTACATTACTAATCCCAACACAAAAGAAATTTTTACAATTCGGCCAATTTTAAATCTACGGGTCTCCAATTGTGTTTATTTAATTTATTGCAATAAATGCAATATGCAATATGTGGGGGAAACGGGGAATGCCCTGTCAGTGAGAATGACCCAACACCTCTATAATATCAGGAAGGGGAAGGAGACACACACATGGATCGTGCGGCATTTTCTGCACCATGGCCTGGGAGAACTGAGGTTTATGGGACTCCAACACAACAGGAACTGGTCCTGTAATGCCCGAAGACGGGCAGAAGGGGACTGGATCCAAAAGTTGGGCTCAAAACATCCGTGGGGACTGAATGAAAAGGGACAATGAGGATGACCAGTGATCTGACACTAGGCAGGCCCGTGCCAAACGTTGGTCTCAGTCCCTACTGGGACCACGGTTTGGGGACCCTAATCCTAACCCTAATCCTAATCTAAACTTAAACCTAACCCCAATCCTAATCCCAGCCCTAAACCTAACCTCAACCCAAACCCTAATCCCAACCCTAACCCCAACCCCAACCCTAACCCCAACCCCAACCCTAAACCTAACCCCAACCCTAAACCTAACCCCTAACCTAACCCTGATCCTAACCCTAACCCCAACCCTAACCCTAACCCCAACCCTAATCCCAACCCTAAACCTAACCCCAACCCTAATCCTAACCCTAACCAAAACCCTAATCCCAACCCTGATCCTAATCCTAACCCTAACCCCAACCCTAATCCTAACCCTAACCCCAACCCTATCCCCCAACCCTAATCCTAACCCTAAACCCAACCCCAACCCTAATCCTAACCCTAATCCTAACCCCAACCCTAACCCCAATCCTAATCCTAACCCTAACCCTAACCCCAACCCTAATCCTAACCCTAACCCTAATCCCAACCACAACCCTAATCCCAACCCTAAACCTAACCCCAACCCTGATCCTAACCCTAATCCCAACCCCAACCCTAATCCCAACCCCAGCCCTAATCCTAACCCCAACCCTAACCCCAACCCTAATCCTAAACCTAATCCTAACTCTAACCCCAACCCCAACCCTAATCCTAATCCAGCCAGTGCCGCCTGGAGCCATTTCTGGACATCCACCCAGGTCTCTTATTGGGCTAATCACCAGCACCTGGAAGGAAAAGAAAGAACAAAATATTAGATCACAATAACACAATTAATAAATAGGGAATTAACTGAACTAGGACATCAGTGATACACATTAGAGGACTATCACATCCCGGTCTAGGGAGAATCCTCATTGTAAATAATTAATATAGTATATTATTTTATTATATCATTATCCTATTATGATTACAGTGACATGTTCATTGAATGCTGTAGATAATTTTTAAGGCACCATGTTTTCATTGTTAAACTCTTTAATGTAAAAAAGTAGCTAAATTTATTAAGAAAAAACGTACAGAATTATTTTTCCAAATATTTTTAGTTTGAATTCAGAGCCCTTTTCAAATTGACCAATAGCGACTGAGAGTTTTTTGAATTTGGTCCGTTGGAGGAAAAGGGGCGGAGCCTCCTCTTTAAATAGGCAGCAGCTGCTACCAGGCACTCATTTGCCAGACCGAATTGTGCAGCAGCTATCACATTGCCATTGAGCCTTTCAGTTTAAAACTCACCCATCTTACTGTTTAATTTAATTGTTTGCCACCATTTAAATTTCACTCAAAATTCATTTGATTTTTTTTCTTTAAAGCATCTTTAATTTTATCTTCCCCTTAAAAACCTTTTTTTTCCTTTTATTTATTTTTTTCCCTTATATTTATTTTTGTTTAATTATTTGCCAAACCCCCCCCCCCCTTTTTTTTCATTTAAGACTCATTTGATTTATTTCATTTAAAGAATCTTTAATTCATTTTATCTTTCTTTCTTTTTAAAAAAAACAATTTTGTTCTGTATATTTATCTTTCACTTATTTTTCAACTTTTTTCTGAGAGAATAAATTCTATTCCAAAACACTATTTCTTTCAAGACCCATTTTGGTTGATTTCATTTAAAGAATCTTAAATTAATTTAATTTTTACGTTTTAAAAGAAACATTTTTGTTCTGTATATTTATCTCTCACTGATTTTTCACCTTTTTTCTGAGAGAATAATTTCTATTCCAAAGCACTCTATAAAAAAGTTCTCCTTTTTTACTATAAGGCAAGTCAATGCCTGATGAAGGTTTGAGATAAACCGAAACGTTGCGCAACTGACTTGCCTTTTCATTTCATTTCATTTAATCCAAAATGCCTTTTTATTTAGGACCAAGGGCTGGTCAATATAGACTAACTTCTAGACCAGCTTCTAGGCCTAATTATGTTTCTCCTCACCCCAGACTAGAACGGCATGAGCCTCTGTCTTTCCAGAGGAGTTACAGTGATGTTGTGGCTGGGAGGTATAGACCCCCACATAATACACAAATTTACTCTCAAGTGAGAAATTTTTGGAACCATGGGGAACGCCCTTCCAGGCGCTCCCCACAAAGAATAACCCCTTCTTCTCAATGGCTAAGACCTACACCTAGATCCTTGAGTGCAGGCCGTAAACGTGTGGATTTCCAGAGACCTAGATCTCTTCACAATAAATTCACACAAAAACAATCCCAACAAAAAGTGAGGTTTGAGAGCAGAGTTCAGAGATCCCACAGTAGACAAGATAACAAACCCTCACTTACTCACAATAAACAGGACCCAAATTACCAAAAGTTCAGATCGCTAGTTAAAAAAATATTCGAACTTCTTAGGTCACATCACCATCACCAAAAAGTCTTGAGGGACCAAAACACAGAGCCCACTACTTTTTCACGGCTCACACACTACCTTACAGAGGTGATTAAACCAGCTAAATTGACATCCCGAACCAAAACACTGATAGAGGGTAATGCAAAGAACTGGGCCTATACAACCAAATTGATCTTACAGGATCATTACGCCCAGTGCATTGCCGGGGAGGGAGAGGTTTTGGCTGATTGGATCGTGGATGACTGGAGGTCGGCTTTTGCCATTGCCGTAAAATGGTACCAGAATAAATTCAAAAAGAGACACATGGCAGAGCCGATCGAGGAGGTAAAAGCGCTGCTCACCTCACTAGCATGCAAACCTGATCGAGCTCCCCCGCCCACTGACATTGCCCCACAGGGGGAGGAAATTCCTAACACCACGGAATTTCCACCCCTCACCCGAAACTGGTACTCCCCTCCGCCAAGCCCTGACGCACTACCACCTCTGCAACTTAGCTCTTTACCACCTACACCGCTCCCACCCAGGACGCCCAGAAAGCCCAGAGTGGCCGTTAACAAACCAAAACCCCTAAAACAAAATCCGGCAGTAGTGAACGTGGATGACATCCCGGATATGTTCGCAATCAGTACATGCCCGACGACCCATGAGGTCACTGAGGCGGCCACTCCAGCAGGTATTCTGAAGCCTCGGAGCGCCACCCAGGACGTACTGTCACAAATTGTAACCGTTCACCACGAAATGCCCAATCCCCAACAGACAACTACTGCCGGTGATCTGTCGGTAGACTCTCTGCTCTGCATCTCAGAGCGGGACATAGAGCAGAGTCCTCTACCTATGCCCCAACTGACCCCAATTGTAACACCATCCCCATCACCTAGGGTATTCAAAGCCACCAGGCATTTGAGCACCTCTAGAAAAATGGTAAATTGGATGTTTACTGCCAAAAAAAAGTGGTGCATTGTGGGTGACTCTAACCTGAGCAGGATCCCTCCACATGATCTGGAGAACCTGCAAATAGACAGTTACCCGGGGGCTACATTTAGACATGCAGAGGCATTCATATCCAGGGCCAGTATACAAACCGAGGTGGAGACGATAGTCCTGGCCTTCGGTATAAACCACAGGGGTCAAAAGCAGAGGGAGACGGCAGTCAAACAACTCCAGAGGGCCGTAAAGATGACAAAAGAACGGTTTCCTCAAGCGGCCATATGGATCCCTCTGATCAATTACAGCCAAAACCTGAAAAAGGAAGAAAGAGATGTATTAGCAGGGTTAAATGCACACATTAAAAAAAACATGCCATACTTACCTCTGTTACCGGAGGCTCAATTCCAGGTCGGTCAGGACCAGATCCATTGGACGCCGAGCTGTGCTAAGTCAGTGTTGGAACACTGGTGCAACCACCTAAACTTCAAAGCCCTGTAAACCCTAGTTGGGGGCTACAGAGGGGTCTCGAGGTGGTAAACCTTTCTAAACACTTCAGACCCACTAAAGACCAATATAGGGTTCTAAACAAGGGCTTAACGTTTGTTCCAACACCGAAAATCGATAGGGACATGAAAAAACAACTCGCTCTTGATATGCAGCAGTATCATAGAAGACTGCTGCTAATGTCCTATTTTAGATACAGGGGCGAGACAGAACCTCTTCCCTTCACCCCAAAAGCCAGTTGGACTCCCAGGCTGTCCCAAGTCCCCAATCAGGTCAGAAAAGTAATCAGGGCCGATAAATATGCATTTAAAAGCCTATCGTGGAATCGGTCACAAAAATCTAACTTGAGTATCCCTGAAAGACGGGCGTTAGTCCAGCTCAGAAAAAACAAAAATGTGGTTATTAAACCGGCTGATAAAGGCAGTGCGGCGGTGATTATGGATAGAACTGCCTATATCCGGGAAGCTTATCGCCAACTAAATCAGCCACACTATTATCGGAAGCTGGACGAACCCCTATTTTTAAAAACAGGCCCAGAAATCAGGAGAATCCTGGAAAATTTGAAAGAAGAGGGTTTTATAAACAAAAAACAGTTAACTTACCTGATGGGATCAGACAATCCACGCCCAAGACTTTTTTACCTCCTTCCCAAGATCCACAAGGATCCCGAATCATGGAGCGTCCCATTTGAGATGCCTCCGGGCCGCCCCATTGTCTCCGACTGTGGTAGTGACACCTATGCGACAGCGGAGTACATTGAACATTTTCTGAACCCCCTCAGCACCCGACACCCCAGCTATATTAAGGACACCTACGATTTCATTGATAAAATCCGAACACTGCGCTTACCTGTAGAATGTCTATTGTTCACGATAGACATAGACAGTCTGTACACAAACATAGACACGTCGGCAGGGCTGGAAGCAGTCCAGGAGTGGTTTACCAGGTACCCGGATAAAAGCAGACCAGACAAACATTTATTAGATTTGTTAGAAATTAATTTGACAAAAAATGATTTTGAATTCAATTCGGAACTCTTTCTGCAAATTAAGGGAACGGCTATGGGAAAGCGATTTGCCCCCTCCTATGCCAATATTTTTATGGCTAAATGGGAGGAGGAAGCCCTGGCAGCCTGGCCTGTTAAACCACTTCACTATTACAGGTTCCTGGACGACATCTGGGGGGTCTGGCAGGGGTCAGAACAAGAATTTGAAAAATTTGTCAATCATCTTAATCACTTCAGCAAATCTATACGAGTCAAATACACACTACACTCATCCGAAGTTAATTTCTTGGACACAGTTACATACAAAGGGGAAGATTTCATAGAAACTCAACAATTGCAGGTCAGAGTCTACTTTAAGGACACAGACACCCACGCACTCCTACATAAGGAGAGCTTTCACCCGAAGCATACCTTTAAAGGGGTGATAAAGTCTCAGCTCCTGAGATTCCACAGAATATGCTCCAGGACCGAGGAATTTTGGAGGGCAACCAAAACACTATTTGGGGCACTCAGGAAACGGGGATATTCCCGCTCATTCCTGAGAGGGTGCCTGAGGAGATTCCTGACCTGCATAAGACGGAATGAGCAGACCCCACGAGAGGGCACTGAAATCATCCCCTTTGTGTCCACGTTCTCTGACGGCAGTACAGCCTTAAATAGAAAAATTAAAGAAAATTTCGACAAATTCATGACAGAGGGGGAAATCTTACATAAATACAGAGTCATTTCAGCCTATAGGAAAAACAACAATCTGAAAGATCTGTTGGTTAAAAGCAAATTAAGACCGCTACAGAAGAACAGAACGAGGGACATTACGAGGACCAGATTTCGACCCAAACGCTACATTACTAATCCCAACACAAAAGAAATTTTTACAATTCGGCCAATTTTAAATCTACGGGTCTCCAATTGTGTTTATTTAATTTATTGCAATAAATGCAATATGCAATATGTGGGGGAAACGGGGAATGCCCTGTCAGTGAGAATGACCCAACACCTCTATAATATCAGGAAGGGGAAGGAGACACACACATGGATCGTGCGGCATTTTCTGCACCATGGCCTGGGAGAACTGAGGTTTATGGGACTCCAACACAACAGGAACTGGTCCTGTAATGCCCGAAGACGGGCAGAAGGGGACTGGATCCAAAAGTTGGGCTCAAAACATCCGTGGGGACTGAATGAAAAGGGACAATGAGGATGACCAGTGATCTGACACTAGGCAGGCCCGTGCCAAACGTTGGTCTCAGTCCCTACTGGGACCACGGTTTGGGGACCCTAATCCTAACCCTAATCCTAATCTAAACTTAAACCTAACCCCAATCCTAATCCCAGCCCTAAACCTAACCTCAACCCAAACCCTAATCCCAACCCTAACCCCAACCCCAACCCTAACCCCAACCCCAACCCTAAACCTAACCCCAACCCTAAACCTAACCCCTAACCTAACCCTGATCCTAACCCTAACCCCAACCCTAACCCTAACCCTAACCCCAACCCTAATCCCAACCCTAAACCTAACCCCAACCCTAATCCTAACCCTAACCAAAACCCTAATCCCAACCCTGATCCTAACCCTAACCCCAACCCTAATCCTAACCCTAACCCCAACCCTATCCCCCAACCCTAATCCTAACCCTAAACCCAACCCCAACCCTAATCCTAACCCTAATCCTAACCCCAACCCTAACCCCAATCCTAATCCTAACCCTAACCCTAACCCCAACCCTAATCCTAACCCTAACCCTAATCCCAACCACAACCCTAATCCCAACCCTAAACCTAACCCCAACCCTGATCCTAACCCTAATCCCAACCCCAACCCTAATCCCAACCCCAGCCCTAATCCTAACCCCAACCCTAACCCCAACCCTAATCCTAAACCTAATCCTAACTCTAACCCCAACCCCAACCCTAATCCTAATCCAGCCAGTGCCGCCTGGAGCCATTTCTGGACATCCACCCAGGTCTCTTATTGGGCTAATCACCAGCACCTGGAAGGAAAAGAAAGAACAAAATATTAGATCACAATAACACAATTAATAAATAGGGAATTAACTGAACTAGGACATCAGTGATACACATTAGAGGACTATCACATCCCGGTCTAGGGAGAATCCTCATTGTAAATAATTAATATAGTATATTATTTTATTATATCATTATCCTATTATGATTACAGTGACATGTTCATTGAATGCTGTAGATAATTTTTAAGGCACCATGTTTTCATTGTTAAACTCTTTAATGTAAAAAAGTAGCTAAATTTATTAAGAAAAAACGTACAGAATTATTTTTCCAAATATTTTTAGTTTGAATTCAGAGCCCTTTTCAAATTGACCAATAGCGACTGAGAGTTTTTTGAATTTGGTCCGTTGGAGGAAAAGGGGCGGAGCCTCCTCTTTAAATAGGCAGCAGCTGCTACCAGGCACTCATTTGCCAGACCGAATTGTGCAGCAGCTATCACATTGCCATTGAGCCTTTCAGTTTAAAACTCACCCATCTTACTGTTTAATTTAATTGTTTGCCACCATTTAAATTTCACTCAAAATTCATTTGATTTTTTTTCTTTAAAGCATCTTTAATTTTATCTTCCCCTTAAAAACCTTTTTTTTCCTTTTATTTATTTTTTTCCCTTATATTTATTTTTGTTTAATTATTTGCCAAACCCCCCCCCCCCTTTTTTTTCATTTAAGACTCATTTGATTTATTTCATTTAAAGAATCTTTAATTCATTTTATCTTTCTTTCTTTTTAAAAAAAACAATTTTGTTCTGTATATTTATCTTTCACTTATTTTTCAACTTTTTTCTGAGAGAATAAATTCTATTCCAAAACACTATTTCTTTCAAGACCCATTTTGGTTGATTTCATTTAAAGAATCTTAAATTAATTTAATTTTTACGTTTTAAAAGAAACATTTTTGTTCTGTATATTTATCTCTCACTGATTTTTCACCTTTTTTCTGAGAGAATAATTTCTATTCCAAAGCACTCTATAAAAAAGTTCTCCTTTTTTACTATAAGGCAAGTCAATGCCTGATGAAGGTTTGAGATAAACCGAAACGTTGCGCAACTGACTTGCCTTTTCATTTCATTTCATTTAATCCAAAATGCCTTTTTATTTAGGACCAAGGGCTGGTCAATATAGACTAACTTCTAGACCAGCTTCTAGGCCTAATTATGTTTCTCCTCACCCCAGACTAGAACGGCATGAGCCTCTGTCTTTCCAGAGGAGTTACAGTGATGTTGTGGCTGGGAGGTATAGACCCCCACATAATACACAAATTTACTCTCAAGTGAGAAATTTTTGGAACCATGGGGAACGCCCTTCCAGGCGCTCCCCACAAAGAATAACCCCTTCTTCTCAATGGCTAAGACCTACACCTAGATCCTTGAGTGCAGGCCGTAAACGTGTGGATTTCCAGAGACCTAGATCTCTTCACAATAAATTCACACAAAAACAATCCCAACAAAAAGTGAGGTTTGAGAGCAGAGTTCAGAGATCCCACAGTAGACAAGATAACAAACCCTCACTTACTCACAATAAACAGGACCCAAATTACCAAAAGTTCAGATCGCTAGTTAAAAAAATATTCGAACTTCTTAGGTCACATCACCATCACCAAAAAGTCTTGAGGGACCAAAACACAGAGCCCACTACTTTTTCACGGCTCACACACTACCTTACAGAGGTGATTAAACCAGCTAAATTGACATCCCGAACCAAAACACTGATAGAGGGTAATGCAAAGAACTGGGCCTATACAACCAAATTGATCTTACAGGATCATTACGCCCAGTGCATTGCCGGGGAGGGAGAGGTTTTGGCTGATTGGATCGTGGATGACTGGAGGTCGGCTTTTGCCATTGCCGTAAAATGGTACCAGAATAAATTCAAAAAGAGACACATGGCAGAGCCGATCGAGGAGGTAAAAGCGCTGCTCACCTCACTAGCATGCAAACCTGATCGAGCTCCCCCGCCCACTGACATTGCCCCACAGGGGGAGGAAATTCCTAACACCACGGAATTTCCACCCCTCACCCGAAACTGGTACTCCCCTCCGCCAAGCCCTGACGCACTACCACCTCTGCAACTTAGCTCTTTACCACCTACACCGCTCCCACCCAGGACGCCCAGAAAGCCCAGAGTGGCCGTTAACAAACCAAAACCCCTAAAACAAAATCCGGCAGTAGTGAACGTGGATGACATCCCGGATATGTTCGCAATCAGTACATGCCCGACGACCCATGAGGTCACTGAGGCGGCCACTCCAGCAGGTATTCTGAAGCCTCGGAGCGCCACCCAGGACGTACTGTCACAAATTGTAACCGTTCACCACGAAATGCCCAATCCCCAACAGACAACTACTGCCGGTGATCTGTCGGTAGACTCTCTGCTCTGCATCTCAGAGCGGGACATAGAGCAGAGTCCTCTACCTATGCCCCAACTGACCCCAATTGTAACACCATCCCCATCACCTAGGGTATTCAAAGCCACCAGGCATTTGAGCACCTCTAGAAAAATGGTAAATTGGATGTTTACTGCCAAAAAAAAGTGGTGCATTGTGGGTGACTCTAACCTGAGCAGGATCCCTCCACATGATCTGGAGAACCTGCAAATAGACAGTTACCCGGGGGCTACATTTAGACATGCAGAGGCATTCATATCCAGGGCCAGTATACAAACCGAGGTGGAGACGATAGTCCTGGCCTTCGGTATAAACCACAGGGGTCAAAAGCAGAGGGAGACGGCAGTCAAACAACTCCAGAGGGCCGTAAAGATGACAAAAGAACGGTTTCCTCAAGCGGCCATATGGATCCCTCTGATCAATTACAGCCAAAACCTGAAAAAGGAAGAAAGAGATGTATTAGCAGGGTTAAATGCACACATTAAAAAAAACATGCCATACTTACCTCTGTTACCGGAGGCTCAATTCCAGGTCGGTCAGGACCAGATCCATTGGACGCCGAGCTGTGCTAAGTCAGTGTTGGAACACTGGTGCAACCACCTAAACTTCAAAGCCCTGTAAACCCTAGTTGGGGGCTACAGAGGGGTCTCGAGGTGGTAAACCTTTCTAAACACTTCAGACCCACTAAAGACCAATATAGGGTTCTAAACAAGGGCTTAACGTTTGTTCCAACACCGAAAATCGATAGGGACATGAAAAAACAACTCGCTCTTGATATGCAGCAGTATCATAGAAGACTGCTGCTAATGTCCTATTTTAGATACAGGGGCGAGACAGAACCTCTTCCCTTCACCCCAAAAGCCAGTTGGACTCCCAGGCTGTCCCAAGTCCCCAATCAGGTCAGAAAAGTAATCAGGGCCGATAAATATGCATTTAAAAGCCTATCGTGGAATCGGTCACAAAAATCTAACTTGAGTATCCCTGAAAGACGGGCGTTAGTCCAGCTCAGAAAAAACAAAAATGTGGTTATTAAACCGGCTGATAAAGGCAGTGCGGCGGTGATTATGGATAGAACTGCCTATATCCGGGAAGCTTATCGCCAACTAAATCAGCCACACTATTATCGGAAGCTGGACGAACCCCTATTTTTAAAAACAGGCCCAGAAATCAGGAGAATCCTGGAAAATTTGAAAGAAGAGGGTTTTATAAACAAAAAACAGTTAACTTACCTGATGGGATCAGACAATCCACGCCCAAGACTTTTTTACCTCCTTCCCAAGATCCACAAGGATCCCGAATCATGGAGCGTCCCATTTGAGATGCCTCCGGGCCGCCCCATTGTCTCCGACTGTGGTAGTGACACCTATGCGACAGCGGAGTACATTGAACATTTTCTGAACCCCCTCAGCACCCGACACCCCAGCTATATTAAGGACACCTACGATTTCATTGATAAAATCCGAACACTGCGCTTACCTGTAGAATGTCTATTGTTCACGATAGACATAGACAGTCTGTACACAAACATAGACACGTCGGCAGGGCTGGAAGCAGTCCAGGAGTGGTTTACCAGGTACCCGGATAAAAGCAGACCAGACAAACATTTATTAGATTTGTTAGAAATTAATTTGACAAAAAATGATTTTGAATTCAATTCGGAACTCTTTCTGCAAATTAAGGGAACGGCTATGGGAAAGCGATTTGCCCCCTCCTATGCCAATATTTTTATGGCTAAATGGGAGGAGGAAGCCCTGGCAGCCTGGCCTGTTAAACCACTTCACTATTACAGGTTCCTGGACGACATCTGGGGGGTCTGGCAGGGGTCAGAACAAGAATTTGAAAAATTTGTCAATCATCTTAATCACTTCAGCAAATCTATACGAGTCAAATACACACTACACTCATCCGAAGTTAATTTCTTGGACACAGTTACATACAAAGGGGAAGATTTCATAGAAACTCAACAATTGCAGGTCAGAGTCTACTTTAAGGACACAGACACCCACGCACTCCTACATAAGGAGAGCTTTCACCCGAAGCATACCTTTAAAGGGGTGATAAAGTCTCAGCTCCTGAGATTCCACAGAATATGCTCCAGGACCGAGGAATTTTGGAGGGCAACCAAAACACTATTTGGGGCACTCAGGAAACGGGGATATTCCCGCTCATTCCTGAGAGGGTGCCTGAGGAGATTCCTGACCTGCATAAGACGGAATGAGCAGACCCCACGAGAGGGCACTGAAATCATCCCCTTTGTGTCCACGTTCTCTGACGGCAGTACAGCCTTAAATAGAAAAATTAAAGAAAATTTCGACAAATTCATGACAGAGGGGGAAATCTTACATAAATACAGAGTCATTTCAGCCTATAGGAAAAACAACAATCTGAAAGATCTGTTGGTTAAAAGCAAATTAAGACCGCTACAGAAGAACAGAACGAGGGACATTACGAGGACCAGATTTCGACCCAAACGCTACATTACTAATCCCAACACAAAAGAAATTTTTACAATTCGGCCAATTTTAAATCTACGGGTCTCCAATTGTGTTTATTTAATTTATTGCAATAAATGCAATATGCAATATGTGGGGGAAACGGGGAATGCCCTGTCAGTGAGAATGACCCAACACCTCTATAATATCAGGAAGGGGAAGGAGACACACACATGGATCGTGCGGCATTTTCTGCACCATGGCCTGGGAGAACTGAGGTTTATGGGACTCCAACACAACAGGAACTGGTCCTGTAATGCCCGAAGACGGGCAGAAGGGGACTGGATCCAAAAGTTGGGCTCAAAACATCCGTGGGGACTGAATGAAAAGGGACAATGAGGATGACCAGTGATCTGACACTAGGCAGGCCCGTGCCAAACGTTGGTCTCAGTCCCTACTGGGACCACGGTTTGGGGACCCTAATCCTAACCCTAATCCTAATCTAAACTTAAACCTAACCCCAATCCTAATCCCAGCCCTAAACCTAACCTCAACCCAAACCCTAATCCCAACCCTAACCCCAACCCCAACCCTAACCCCAACCCCAACCCTAAACCTAACCCCAACCCTAAACCTAACCCCTAACCTAACCCTGATCCTAACCCTAACCCCAACCCTAACCCTAACCCTAACCCCAACCCTAATCCCAACCCTAAACCTAACCCCAACCCTAATCCTAACCCTAACCAAAACCCTAATCCCAACCCTGATCCTAACCCTAACCCCAACCCTAATCCTAACCCTAACCCCAACCCTATCCCCCAACCCTAATCCTAACCCTAAACCCAACCCCAACCCTAATCCTAACCCTAATCCTAACCCCAACCCTAACCCCAATCCTAATCCTAACCCTAACCCTAACCCCAACCCTAATCCTAACCCTAACCCTAATCCCAACCACAACCCTAATCCCAACCCTAAACCTAACCCCAACCCTGATCCTAACCCTAATCCCAACCCCAACCCTAATCCCAACCCCAGCCCTAATCCTAACCCCAACCCTAACCCCAACCCTAATCCTAAACCTAATCCTAACTCTAACCCCAACCCCAACCCTAATCCTAATCCAGCCAGTGCCGCCTGGAGCCATTTCTGGACATCCACCCAGGTCTCTTATTGGGCTAATCACCAGCACCTGGAAGGAAAAGAAAGAACAAAATATTAGATCACAATAACACAATTAATAAATAGGGAATTAACTGAACTAGGACATCAGTGATACACATTAGAGGACTATCACATCCCGGTCTAGGGAGAATCCTCATTGTAAATAATTAATATAGTATATTATTTTATTATATCATTATCCTATTATGATTACAGTGACATGTTCATTGAATGCTGTAGATAATTTTTAAGGCACCATGTTTTCATTGTTAAACTCTTTAATGTAAAAAAGTAGCTAAATTTATTAAGAAAAAACGTACAGAATTATTTTTCCAAATATTTTTAGTTTGAATTCAGAGCCCTTTTCAAATTGACCAATAGCGACTGAGAGTTTTTTGAATTTGGTCCGTTGGAGGAAAAGGGGCGGAGCCTCCTCTTTAAATAGGCAGCAGCTGCTACCAGGCACTCATTTGCCAGACCGAATTGTGCAGCAGCTATCACATTGCCATTGAGCCTTTCAGTTTAAAACTCACCCATCTTACTGTTTAATTTAATTGTTTGCCACCATTTAAATTTCACTCAAAATTCATTTGATTTTTTTTCTTTAAAGCATCTTTAATTTTATCTTCCCCTTAAAAACCTTTTTTTTCCTTTTATTTATTTTTTTCCCTTATATTTATTTTTGTTTAATTATTTGCCAAACCCCCCCCCCCCTTTTTTTTCATTTAAGACTCATTTGATTTATTTCATTTAAAGAATCTTTAATTCATTTTATCTTTCTTTCTTTTTAAAAAAAACAATTTTGTTCTGTATATTTATCTTTCACTTATTTTTCAACTTTTTTCTGAGAGAATAAATTCTATTCCAAAACACTATTTCTTTCAAGACCCATTTTGGTTGATTTCATTTAAAGAATCTTAAATTAATTTAATTTTTACGTTTTAAAAGAAACATTTTTGTTCTGTATATTTATCTCTCACTGATTTTTCACCTTTTTTCTGAGAGAATAATTTCTATTCCAAAGCACTCTATAAAAAAGTTCTCCTTTTTTACTATAAGGCAAGTCAATGCCTGATGAAGGTTTGAGATAAACCGAAACGTTGCGCAACTGACTTGCCTTTTCATTTCATTTCATTTAATCCAAAATGCCTTTTTATTTAGGACCAAGGGCTGGTCAATATAGACTAACTTCTAGACCAGCTTCTAGGCCTAATTATGTTTCTCCTCACCCCAGACTAGAACGGCATGAGCCTCTGTCTTTCCAGAGGAGTTACAGTGATGTTGTGGCTGGGAGGTATAGACCCCCACATAATACACAAATTTACTCTCAAGTGAGAAATTTTTGGAACCATGGGGAACGCCCTTCCAGGCGCTCCCCACAAAGAATAACCCCTTCTTCTCAATGGCTAAGACCTACACCTAGATCCTTGAGTGCAGGCCGTAAACGTGTGGATTTCCAGAGACCTAGATCTCTTCACAATAAATTCACACAAAAACAATCCCAACAAAAAGTGAGGTTTGAGAGCAGAGTTCAGAGATCCCACAGTAGACAAGATAACAAACCCTCACTTACTCACAATAAACAGGACCCAAATTACCAAAAGTTCAGATCGCTAGTTAAAAAAATATTCGAACTTCTTAGGTCACATCACCATCACCAAAAAGTCTTGAGGGACCAAAACACAGAGCCCACTACTTTTTCACGGCTCACACACTACCTTACAGAGGTGATTAAACCAGCTAAATTGACATCCCGAACCAAAACACTGATAGAGGGTAATGCAAAGAACTGGGCCTATACAACCAAATTGATCTTACAGGATCATTACGCCCAGTGCATTGCCGGGGAGGGAGAGGTTTTGGCTGATTGGATCGTGGATGACTGGAGGTCGGCTTTTGCCATTGCCGTAAAATGGTACCAGAATAAATTCAAAAAGAGACACATGGCAGAGCCGATCGAGGAGGTAAAAGCGCTGCTCACCTCACTAGCATGCAAACCTGATCGAGCTCCCCCGCCCACTGACATTGCCCCACAGGGGGAGGAAATTCCTAACACCACGGAATTTCCACCCCTCACCCGAAACTGGTACTCCCCTCCGCCAAGCCCTGACGCACTACCACCTCTGCAACTTAGCTCTTTACCACCTACACCGCTCCCACCCAGGACGCCCAGAAAGCCCAGAGTGGCCGTTAACAAACCAAAACCCCTAAAACAAAATCCGGCAGTAGTGAACGTGGATGACATCCCGGATATGTTCGCAATCAGTACATGCCCGACGACCCATGAGGTCACTGAGGCGGCCACTCCAGCAGGTATTCTGAAGCCTCGGAGCGCCACCCAGGACGTACTGTCACAAATTGTAACCGTTCACCACGAAATGCCCAATCCCCAACAGACAACTACTGCCGGTGATCTGTCGGTAGACTCTCTGCTCTGCATCTCAGAGCGGGACATAGAGCAGAGTCCTCTACCTATGCCCCAACTGACCCCAATTGTAACACCATCCCCATCACCTAGGGTATTCAAAGCCACCAGGCATTTGAGCACCTCTAGAAAAATGGTAAATTGGATGTTTACTGCCAAAAAAAAGTGGTGCATTGTGGGTGACTCTAACCTGAGCAGGATCCCTCCACATGATCTGGAGAACCTGCAAATAGACAGTTACCCGGGGGCTACATTTAGACATGCAGAGGCATTCATATCCAGGGCCAGTATACAAACCGAGGTGGAGACGATAGTCCTGGCCTTCGGTATAAACCACAGGGGTCAAAAGCAGAGGGAGACGGCAGTCAAACAACTCCAGAGGGCCGTAAAGATGACAAAAGAACGGTTTCCTCAAGCGGCCATATGGATCCCTCTGATCAATTACAGCCAAAACCTGAAAAAGGAAGAAAGAGATGTATTAGCAGGGTTAAATGCACACATTAAAAAAAACATGCCATACTTACCTCTGTTACCGGAGGCTCAATTCCAGGTCGGTCAGGACCAGATCCATTGGACGCCGAGCTGTGCTAAGTCAGTGTTGGAACACTGGTGCAACCACCTAAACTTCAAAGCCCTGTAAACCCTAGTTGGGGGCTACAGAGGGGTCTCGAGGTGGTAAACCTTTCTAAACACTTCAGACCCACTAAAGACCAATATAGGGTTCTAAACAAGGGCTTAACGTTTGTTCCAACACCGAAAATCGATAGGGACATGAAAAAACAACTCGCTCTTGATATGCAGCAGTATCATAGAAGACTGCTGCTAATGTCCTATTTTAGATACAGGGGCGAGACAGAACCTCTTCCCTTCACCCCAAAAGCCAGTTGGACTCCCAGGCTGTCCCAAGTCCCCAATCAGGTCAGAAAAGTAATCAGGGCCGATAAATATGCATTTAAAAGCCTATCGTGGAATCGGTCACAAAAATCTAACTTGAGTATCCCTGAAAGACGGGCGTTAGTCCAGCTCAGAAAAAACAAAAATGTGGTTATTAAACCGGCTGATAAAGGCAGTGCGGCGGTGATTATGGATAGAACTGCCTATATCCGGGAAGCTTATCGCCAACTAAATCAGCCACACTATTATCGGAAGCTGGACGAACCCCTATTTTTAAAAACAGGCCCAGAAATCAGGAGAATCCTGGAAAATTTGAAAGAAGAGGGTTTTATAAACAAAAAACAGTTAACTTACCTGATGGGATCAGACAATCCACGCCCAAGACTTTTTTACCTCCTTCCCAAGATCCACAAGGATCCCGAATCATGGAGCGTCCCATTTGAGATGCCTCCGGGCCGCCCCATTGTCTCCGACTGTGGTAGTGACACCTATGCGACAGCGGAGTACATTGAACATTTTCTGAACCCCCTCAGCACCCGACACCCCAGCTATATTAAGGACACCTACGATTTCATTGATAAAATCCGAACACTGCGCTTACCTGTAGAATGTCTATTGTTCACGATAGACATAGACAGTCTGTACACAAACATAGACACGTCGGCAGGGCTGGAAGCAGTCCAGGAGTGGTTTACCAGGTACCCGGATAAAAGCAGACCAGACAAACATTTATTAGATTTGTTAGAAATTAATTTGACAAAAAATGATTTTGAATTCAATTCGGAACTCTTTCTGCAAATTAAGGGAACGGCTATGGGAAAGCGATTTGCCCCCTCCTATGCCAATATTTTTATGGCTAAATGGGAGGAGGAAGCCCTGGCAGCCTGGCCTGTTAAACCACTTCACTATTACAGGTTCCTGGACGACATCTGGGGGGTCTGGCAGGGGTCAGAACAAGAATTTGAAAAATTTGTCAATCATCTTAATCACTTCAGCAAATCTATACGAGTCAAATACACACTACACTCATCCGAAGTTAATTTCTTGGACACAGTTACATACAAAGGGGAAGATTTCATAGAAACTCAACAATTGCAGGTCAGAGTCTACTTTAAGGACACAGACACCCACGCACTCCTACATAAGGAGAGCTTTCACCCGAAGCATACCTTTAAAGGGGTGATAAAGTCTCAGCTCCTGAGATTCCACAGAATATGCTCCAGGACCGAGGAATTTTGGAGGGCAACCAAAACACTATTTGGGGCACTCAGGAAACGGGGATATTCCCGCTCATTCCTGAGAGGGTGCCTGAGGAGATTCCTGACCTGCATAAGACGGAATGAGCAGACCCCACGAGAGGGCACTGAAATCATCCCCTTTGTGTCCACGTTCTCTGACGGCAGTACAGCCTTAAATAGAAAAATTAAAGAAAATTTCGACAAATTCATGACAGAGGGGGAAATCTTACATAAATACAGAGTCATTTCAGCCTATAGGAAAAACAACAATCTGAAAGATCTGTTGGTTAAAAGCAAATTAAGACCGCTACAGAAGAACAGAACGAGGGACATTACGAGGACCAGATTTCGACCCAAACGCTACATTACTAATCCCAACACAAAAGAAATTTTTACAATTCGGCCAATTTTAAATCTACGGGTCTCCAATTGTGTTTATTTAATTTATTGCAATAAATGCAATATGCAATATGTGGGGGAAACGGGGAATGCCCTGTCAGTGAGAATGACCCAACACCTCTATAATATCAGGAAGGGGAAGGAGACACACACATGGATCGTGCGGCATTTTCTGCACCATGGCCTGGGAGAACTGAGGTTTATGGGACTCCAACACAACAGGAACTGGTCCTGTAATGCCCGAAGACGGGCAGAAGGGGACTGGATCCAAAAGTTGGGCTCAAAACATCCGTGGGGACTGAATGAAAAGGGACAATGAGGATGACCAGTGATCTGACACTAGGCAGGCCCGTGCCAAACGTTGGTCTCAGTCCCTACTGGGACCACGGTTTGGGGACCCTAATCCCAACCCTAATCCTAATCTAAGCTTAAACCTAACCCCAATCCTAATCCCAGCCCTAAACCTAACCTCAACCCAAACCCTAATCCCAACCCTAACCCCAACCCTAAACCTAACCCCTAACCTAACCCTGATCCTAACCCTAACCCCAACCCTAACCCTAACCCTAACCCCAACCCTAATCCCAACCCTAAACCTAACCCCAACCCTAATCCTAACCCTAACCAAAACCCTAATCCCAACCCTGATCCTAATCCTAACCCTAACCCCAACCCTAATCCTAACCCTAACCCCAACCCTAACCCCAACCCTAATCCTAACCCTAAACCCAACCCCAACCCTAATCCTAACCCTAATCCTAACCCTAATCCTAACCCTAACCCTAACCCCAATCCTAATCCTAACCCTAACCCTAACCCTAACCCCAACCCTAATCCTAACCCTAACCCTATCCCTAACCCCAACCACAACCCTAATCCCAACCCTAAACCTAACCCCAACCCTGATCCTAACCCTAATCCCAACCCCAACCCTAATCCCAACCCCAGCCCTAATCCTAACCCCAACCCTAACCCCAACCCTAATCCTAAACCTAATCCTAACTCTAACCCCAACCCCAACCCCAACCCCAACCCCAACCCTAATCCCAATCCTAATCCTAACCCTAACCCTAACCCCAACCCTAATCCTAACCCTAACCCTAATCCCAACCACAACCCTAATCCCAACCCTAAACCTAACCCCAACCCTGATCCTAACCCTAATCCCAACCCCAACCCTAATCCCAACCCCAGCCCTAATCCTAACCCCAACCCTAACCCCAACCCTAATCCTAAACCTAATCCTAACTCTAACCCCAACCCCAACCCTAATCCTAATCCAGCCAGTGCCGCCTGGAGCCATTTCTGGACATCCACCCAGGTCTCTTATTGGGCTAATCACCAGCACCTGGAAGGAAAAGAAAGAACAAAATATTAGATCACAATAACACAATTAATAAATAGGGAATTAACTGAACTAGGACATCAGTGATACACATTAGAGGACTATCACATCCCGGTCTAGGGAGAATCCTCATTGTAAATAATTAATATAGTATATTATTTTATTATATCATTATCCTATTATGATTACAGTGACATGTTCATTGAATGCTGTAGATAATTTTTAAGGCACCATGTTTTCATTGTTAAACTCTTTAATGTAAAAAAGTAGCTAAATTTATTAAGAAAAAACGTACAGAATTATTTTTCCAAATATTTTTAGTTTGAATTCAGAGCCCTTTTCAAATTGACCAATAGCGACTGAGAGTTTTTTGAATTTGGTCCGTTGGAGGAAAAGGGGCGGAGCCTCCTCTTTAAATAGGCAGCAGCTGCTACCAGGCACTCATTTGCCAGACCGAATTGTGCAGCAGCTATCACATTGCCATTGAGCCTTTCAGTTTAAAACTCACCCATCTTACTGTTTAATTTAATTGTTTGCCACCATTTAAATTTCACTCAAAATTCATTTGATTTTTTTTCTTTAAAGCATCTTTAATTTTATCTTCCCCTTAAAAACCTTTTTTTTCCTTTTATTTATTTTTTTCCCTTATATTTATTTTTGTTTAATTATTTGCCAAACCCCCCCCCCCTTTTTTTTCATTTAAGACTCATTTGATTTATTTCATTTAAAGAATCTTTAATTCATTTTATCTTTCTTTCTTTTTAAAAAAAACAATTTTGTTCTGTATATTTATCTTTCACTTATTTTTCAACTTTTTTCTGAGAGAATAAATTCTATTCCAAAACACTATTTCTTTCAAGACCCATTTTGGTTGATTTCATTTAAAGAATCTTAAATTAATTTAATTTTTACGTTTTAAAAGAAACATTTTTGTTCTGTATATTTATCTCTCACTGATTTTTCACCTTTTTTCTGAGAGAATAATTTCTATTCCAAAGCACTCTATAAAAAAGTTCTCCTTTTTTACTATAAGGCAAGTCAATGCCTGATGAAGGTTTGAGATAAACCGAAACGTTGCGCAACTGACTTGCCTTTTCATTTCATTTCATTTAATCCAAAATGCCTTTTTATTTAGGACCAAGGGCTGGTCAATATAGACTAACTTCTAGACCAGCTTCTAGGCCTAATTATGTTTCTCCTCACCCCAGACTAGAACGGCATGAGCCTCTGTCTTTCCAGAGGAGTTACAGTGATGTTGTGGCTGGGAGGTATAGACCCCCACATAATACACAAATTTACTCTCAAGTGAGAAATTTTTGGAACCATGGGGAACGCCCTTCCAGGCGCTCCCCACAAAGAATAACCCCTTCTTCTCAATGGCTAAGACCTACACCTAGATCCTTGAGTGCAGGCCGTAAACGTGTGGATTTCCAGAGACCTAGATCTCTTCACAATAAATTCACACAAAAACAATCCCAACAAAAAGTGAGGTTTGAGAGCAGAGTTCAGAGATCCCACAGTAGACAAGATAACAAACCCTCACTTACTCACAATAAACAGGACCCAAATTACCAAAAGTTCAGATCGCTAGTTAAAAAAATATTCGAACTTCTTAGGTCACATCACCATCACCAAAAAGTCTTGAGGGACCAAAACACAGAGCCCACTACTTTTTCACGGCTCACACACTACCTTACAGAGGTGATTAAACCAGCTAAATTGACATCCCGAACCAAAACACTGATAGAGGGTAATGCAAAGAACTGGGCCTATACAACCAAATTGATCTTACAGGATCATTACGCCCAGTGCATTGCCGGGGAGGGAGAGGTTTTGGCTGATTGGATCGTGGATGACTGGAGGTCGGCTTTTGCCATTGCCGTAAAATGGTACCAGAATAAATTCAAAAAGAGACACATGGCAGAGCCGATCGAGGAGGTAAAAGCGCTGCTCACCTCACTAGCATGCAAACCTGATCGAGCCCCCCCGCCCACTGACATTGCCCCACAGGGGGAGGAAATTCCTAACACCACGGAATTTCCACCCCTCACCCGAAACTGGTACTCCCCTCCGCCAAGCCCTGACGCACTACCACCTCTGCAACTTAGCTCTTTACCACCTACACCGCTCCCACCCAGGACGCCCAGAAAGCCCAGAGTGGCCGTTAACAAACCAAAACCCCTAAAACAAAATCCGGCAGTAGTGAACGTGGATGACATCCCGGATATGTTCGCAATCAGTACATGCCCGACGACCCATGAGGTCACTGAGGCGGCCACTCCAGCAGGTATTCTGAAGCCTCGGAGCGCCACCCAGGACGTACTGTCACAAATTGTAACCGTTCACCACGAAATGCCCAATCCCCAACAGACAACTACTGCCGGTGATCTGTCGGTAGACTCTCTGCTCTGCATCTCAGAGCGGGACATAGAGCAGAGTCCTCTACCTATGCCCCAACTGACCCCAATTGTAACACCATCCCCATCACCTAGGGTATTCAAAGCCACCAGGCATTTGAGCACCTCTAGAAAAATGGTAAATTGGATGTTTACTGCCAAAAAAAAGTGGTGCATTGTGGGTGACTCTAACCTGAGCAGGATCCCTCCACATGATCTGGAGAACCTGCAAATAGACAGTTACCCGGGGGCTACATTTAGACATGCAGAGGCATTCATATCCAGGGCCAGTATACAAACCGAGGTGGAGACGATAGTCCTGGCCTTCGGTATAAACCACAGGGGTCAAAAGCAGAGGGAGACGGCAGTCAAACAACTCCAGAGGGCCGTAAAGATGACAAAAGAACGGTTTCCTCAAGCGGCCATATGGATCCCTCTGATCAATTACAGCCAAAACCTGAAAAAGGAAGAAAGAGATGTATTAGCAGGGTTAAATGCACACATTAAAAAAAACATGCCATACTTACCTCTGTTACCGGAGGCTCAATTCCAGGTCGGTCAGGACCAGATCCATTGGACGCCGAGCTGTGCTAAGTCAGTGTTGGAACACTGGTGCAACCACCTAAACTTCAAAGCCCTGTAAACCCTAGTTGGGGGCTACAGAGGGGTCTCGAGGTGGTAAACCTTTCTAAACACTTCAGACCCACTAAAGACCAATATAGGGTTCTAAACAAGGGCTTAACGTTTGTTCCAACACCGAAAATCGATAGGGACATGAAAAAACAACTCGCTCTTGATATGCAGCAGTATCATAGAAGACTGCTGCTAATGTCCTATTTTAGATACAGGGGCGAGACAGAACCTCTTCCCTTCACCCCAAAAGCCAGTTGGACTCCCAGGCTGTCCCAAGTCCCCAATCAGGTCAGAAAAGTAATCAGGGCCGATAAATATGCATTTAAAAGCCTATCGTGGAATCGGTCACAAAAATCTAACTTGAGTATCCCTGAAAGACGGGCGTTAGTCCAGCTCAGAAAAAAACAAAAATGTGGTTATTAAACCGGCTGATAAAGGCAGTGCGGCGGTGATTATGGATAGAACTGCCTATATCCGGGAAGCTTATCGCCAACTAAATCAGCCACACTATTATCGGAAGCTGGACGAACCCCTATTTTTAAAAACAGGCCCAGAAATCAGGAGAATCCTGGAAAATTTGAAAGAAGAGGGTTTTATAAACAAAAAACAGTTAACTTACCTGATGGGATCAGACAATCCACGCCCAAGACTTTTTTACCTCCTTCCCAAGATCCACAAGGATCCCGAATCATGGAGCGTCCCATTTGAGATGCCTCCGGGCCGCCCCATTGTCTCCGACTGTGGTAGTGACACCTATGCGACAGCGGAGTACATTGAACATTTTCTGAACCCCCTCAGCACCCGACACCCCAGCTATATTAAGGACACCTACGATTTCATTGATAAAATCCGAACACTGCGCTTACCTGTAGAATGTCTATTGTTCACGATAGACATAGACAGTCTGTACACAAACATAGACACGTCGGCAGGGCTGGAAGCAGTCCAGGAGTGGTTTACCAGGTACCCGGATAAAAGCAGACCAGACAAACATTTATTAGATTTGTTAGAAATTAATTTGACAAAAAATGATTTTGAATTCAATTCGGAACTCTTTCTGCAAATTAAGGGAACGGCTATGGGAAAGCGATTTGCCCCCTCCTATGCCAATATTTTTATGGCTAAATGGGAGGAGGAAGCCCTGGCAGCCTGGCCTGTTAAACCACTTCACTATTACAGGTTCCTGGACGACATCTGGGGGGTCTGGCAGGGGTCAGAACAAGAATTTGAAAAATTTGTCAATCATCTTAATCACTTCAGCAAATCTATACGAGTCAAATACACACTACACTCATCCGAAGTTAATTTCTTGGACACAGTTACATACAAAGGGGAAGATTTCATAGAAACTCAACAATTGCAGGTCAGAGTCTACTTTAAGGACACAGACACCCACGCACTCCTACATAAGGAGAGCTTTCACCCGAAGCATACCTTTAAAGGGGTGATAAAGTCTCAGCTCCTGAGATTCCACAGAATATGCTCCAGGACCGAGGAATTTTGGAGGGCAACCAAAACACTATTTGGGGCACTCAGGAAACGGGGATATTCCCGCTCATTCCTGAGAGGGTGCCTGAGGAGATTCCTGACCTGCATAAGACGGAATGAGCAGACCCCACGAGAGGGCACTGAAATCATCCCCTTTGTGTCCACGTTCTCTGACGGCAGTACAGCCTTAAATAGAAAAATTAAAGAAAATTTCGACAAATTCATGACAGAGGGGGAAATCTTACATAAATACAGAGTCATTTCAGCCTATAGGAAAAACAACAATCTGAAAGATCTGTTGGTTAAAAGCAAATTAAGACCGCTACAGAAGAACAGAACGAGGGACATTACGAGGACCAGATTTCGACCCAAACGCTACATTACTAATCCCAACACAAAAGAAATTTTTACAATTCGGCCAATTTTAAATCTACGGGTCTCCAATTGTGTTTATTTAATTTATTGCAATAAATGCAATATGCAATATGTGGGGGAAACGGGGAATGCCCTGTCAGTGAGAATGACCCAACACCTCTATAATATCAGGAAGGGGAAGGAGACACACACATGGATCGTGCGGCATTTTCTGCACCATGGCCTGGGAGAACTGAGGTTTATGGGACTCCAACACAACAGGAACTGGTCCTGTAATGCCCGAAGACGGGCAGAAGGGGACTGGATCCAAAAGTTGGGCTCAAAACATCCGTGGGGACTGAATGAAAAGGGACAATGAGGATGACCAGTGATCTGACACTAGGCAGGCCCGTGCCAAACGTTGGTCTCAGTCCCTACTGGGACCACGGTTTGGGGACCCTAATCCTAACCCTAATCCTAATCTAAACTTAAACCTAACCCCAATCCTAATCCCAGCCCTAAACCTAACCTCAACCCAAACCCTAATCCCAACCCTAACCCCAACCCCAACCCTAACCCCAACCCCAACACTAAACCTAACCCCAACCCTAAACCTAACCCCTAACCTAACCCTGATCCTAACCCTAACCCCAACCCTAACCCTAACCCTAACCCCAACCCTAATCCCAACCCTAAACCTAACCCCAACCCTAATCCTAACCCTAACCAAAACCCCAATCCCAACCCTGATCCTAACCCTAACCCCAACCCTAATCCTAACCCTAACCCCAACCCTATCCCCCAACCCTAATCCTAACCCTAAACCCAACCCCAACCCTAATCCTAACCCTAATCCTAACCCCAACCCTAACCCCAATCCTAATCCTAACCCTAACCCTAACCCCAACCCTAATCCTAACCCTAACCCTAATCCCAACCACAACCCTAATCCCAACCCTAAACCTAACCCCAACCCTGATCCTAACCCTAATCCCAACCCCAACCCTAATCCCAACCCCAGCCCTAATCCTAACCCCAACCCTAACCCCAACCCTAATCCTAAACCTAATCCTAACTCTAACCCCAACCCCAACCCTAATCCTAATCCAGCCAGTGCCGCCTGGAGCCATTTCTGGACATCCACCCAGGTCTCTTATTGGGCTAATCACCAGCACCTGGAAGGAAAAGAAAGAACAAAATATTAGATCACAATAACACAATTAATAAATAGGGAATTAACTGAACTAGGACATCAGTGATACACATTAGAGGACTATCACATCCCGGTCTAGGGAGAATCCTCATTGTAAATAATTAATATAGTATATTATTTTATTATATCATTATCCTATTATGATTACAGTGACATGTTCATTGAATGCTGTAGATAATTTTTAAGGCACCATGTTTTCATTGTTAAACTCTTTAATGTAAAAAAGTAGCTAAATTTATTAAGAAAAAACGTACAGAATTATTTTTCCAAATATTTTTAGTTTGAATTCAGAGCCCTTTTCAAATTGACCAATAGCGACTGAGAGTTTTTTGAATTTGGTCTGTTGGAGGAAAAGGGGCGGAGCCTCCTCTTTAAATAGGCAGCAGCTGCTACCAGGCACTCATTTGCCAGACCGAATTGTGCAGCAGCTATCACATTGCCATTGAGCCTTTCAGTTTAAAACTCACCCATCTTACTGTTTAATTTAATTGTTTGCCACCATTTAAATTTCACTCAAAATTCATTTGATTTTTTTTCTTTAAAGCATCTTTAATTTTATCTTCCCCTTAAAAACCTTTTTTTTCCTTTTATTTATTTTTTTCCCTTATATTTATTTTTGTTTAATTATTTGCCAAACCCCCCCCCCTTTTTTTTCATTTAAGACTCATTTGATTTATTTCATTTAAAGAATCTTTAATTCATTTTATCTTTCTTTCTTTTTAAAAAAAACAATTTTGTTCTGTATATTTATCTTTCACTTATTTTTCAACTTTTTTCTGAGAGAATAAATTCTATTCCAAAACACTATTTCTTTCAAGACCCATTTTGGTTGATTTCATTTAAAGAATCTTAAATTAATTTAATTTTTACGTTTTAAAAGAAACATTTTTGTTCTGTATATTTATCTCTCACTGATTTTTCACCTTTTTTCTGAGAGAATAATTTCTATTCCAAAGCACTCTATAAAAAAGTTCTCCTTTTTTACTATAAGGCAAGTCAATGCCTGATGAAGGTTTGAGATAAACCGAAACGTTGCGCAACTGACTTGCCTTTTCATTTCATTTCATTTAATCCAAAATGCCTTTTTATTTAGGACCAAGGGCTGGTCAATATAGACTAACTTCTAGACCAGCTTCTAGGCCTAATTATGTTTCTCCTCACCCCAGACTAGAACGGCATGAGCCTCTGTCTTTCCAGAGGAGTTACAGTGATGTTGTGGCTGGGAGGTATAGACCCCCACATAATACACAAATTTACTCTCAAGTGAGAAATTTTTGGAACCATGGGGAACGCCCTTCCAGGCGCTCCCCACAAAGAATAACCCCTTCTTCTCAATGGCTAAGACCTACACCTAGATCCTTGAGTGCAGGCCGTAAACGTGTGGATTTCCAGAGACCTAGATCTCTTCACAATAAATTCACACAAAAACAATCCCAACAAAAAGTGAGGTTTGAGAGCAGAGTTCAGAGATCCCACAGTAGACAAGATAACAAACCCTCACTTACTCACAATAAACAGGACCCAAATTACCAAAAGTTCAGATCGCTAGTTAAAAAAATATTCGAACTTCTTAGGTCACATCACCATCACCAAAAAGTCTTGAGGGACCAAAACACAGAGCCCACTACTTTTTCACGGCTCACACACTACCTTACAGAGGTGATTAAACCAGCTAAATTGACATCCCGAACCAAAACACTGATAGAGGGTAATGCAAAGAACTGGGCCTATACAACCAAATTGATCTTACAGGATCATTACGCCCAGTGCATTGCCGGGGAGGGAGAGGTTTTGGCTGATTGGATCGTGGATGACTGGAGGTCGGCTTTTGCCATTGCCGTAAAATGGTACCAGAATAAATTCAAAAAGAGACACATGGCAGAGCCGATCGAGGAGGTAAAAGCGCTGCTCACCTCACTAGCATGCAAACCTGATCGAGCTCCCCCGCCCACTGACATTGCCCCACAGGGGGAGGAAATTCCTAACACCACGGAATTTCCACCCCTCACCCGAAACTGGTACTCCCCTCCGCCAAGCCCTGACGCACTACCACCTCTGCAACTTAGCTCTTTACCACCTACACCGCTCCCACCCAGGACGCCCAGAAAGCCCAGAGTGGCCGTTAACAAACCAAAACCCCTAAAACAAAATCCGGCAGTAGTGAACGTGGATGACATCCCGGATATGTTCGCAATCAGTACATGCCCGACGACCCATGAGGTCACTGAGGCGGCCACTCCAGCAGGTATTCTGAAGCCTCGGAGCGCCACCCAGGACGTACTGTCACAAATTGTAACCGTTCACCACGAAATGCCCAATCCCCAACAGACAACTACTGCCGGTGATCTGTCGGTAGACTCTCTGCTCTGCATCTCAGAGCGGGACATAGAGCAGAGTCCTCTACCTATGCCCCAACTGACCCCAATTGTAACACCATCCCCATCACCTAGGGTATTCAAAGCCACCAGGCATTTGAGCACCTCTAGAAAAATGGTAAATTGGATGTTTACTGCCAAAAAAAAGTGGTGCATTGTGGGTGACTCTAACCTGAGCAGGATCCCTCCACATGATCTGGAGAACCTGCAAATAGACAGTTACCCGGGGGCTACATTTAGACATGCAGAGGCATTCATATCCAGGGCCAGTATACAAACCGAGGTGGAGACGATAGTCCTGGCCTTCGGTATAAACCACAGGGGTCAAAAGCAGAGGGAGACGGCAGTCAAACAACTCCAGAGGGCCGTAAAGATGACAAAAGAACGGTTTCCTCAAGCGGCCATATGGATCCCTCTGATCAATTACAGCCAAAACCTGAAAAAGGAAGAAAGAGATGTATTAGCAGGGTTAAATGCACACATTAAAAAAAACATGCCATACTTACCTCTGTTACCGGAGGCTCAATTCCAGGTCGGTCAGGACCAGATCCATTGGACGCCGAGCTGTGCTAAGTCAGTGTTGGAACACTGGTGCAACCACCTAAACTTCAAAGCCCTGTAAACCCTAGTTGGGGGCTACAGAGGGGTCTCGAGGTGGTAAACCTTTCTAAACACTTCAGACCCACTAAAGACCAATATAGGGTTCTAAACAAGGGCTTAACGTTTGTTCCAACACCGAAAATCGATAGGGACATGAAAAAACAACTCGCTCTTGATATGCAGCAGTATCATAGAAGACTGCTGCTAATGTCCTATTTTAGATACAGGGGCGAGACAGAACCTCTTCCCTTCACCCCAAAAGCCAGTTGGACTCCCAGGCTGTCCCAAGTCCCCAATCAGGTCAGAAAAGTAATCAGGGCCGATAAATATGCATTTAAAAGCCTATCGTGGAATCGGTCACAAAAATCTAACTTGAGTATCCCTGAAAGACGGGCGTTAGTCCAGCTCAGAAAAAAACAAAAATGTGGTTATTAAACCGGCTGATAAAGGCAGTGCGGCGGTGATTATGGATAGAACTGCCTATATCCGGGAAGCTTATCGCCAACTAAATCAGCCACACTATTATCGGAAGCTGGACGAACCCCTATTTTTAAAAACAGGCCCAGAAATCAGGAGAATCCTGGAAAATTTGAAAGAAGAGGGTTTTATAAACAAAAAACAGTTAACTTACCTGATGGGATCAGACAATCCACGCCCAAGACTTTTTTACCTCCTTCCCAAGATCCACAAGGATCCCGAATCATGGAGCGTCCCATTTGAGATGCCTCCGGGCCGCCCCATTGTCTCCGACTGTGGTAGTGACACCTATGCGACAGCGGAGTACATTGAACATTTTCTGAACCCCCTCAGCACCCGACACCCCAGCTATATTAAGGACACCTACGATTTCATTGATAAAATCCGAACACTGCGCTTACCTGTAGAATGTCTATTGTTCACGATAGACATAGACAGTCTGTACACAAACATAGACACGTCGGCAGGGCTGGAAGCAGTCCAGGAGTGGTTTACCAGGTACCCGGATAAAAGCAGACCAGACAAACATTTATTAGATTTGTTAGAAATTAATTTGACAAAAAATGATTTTGAATTCAATTCGGAACTCTTTCTGCAAATTAAGGGAACGGCTATGGGAAAGCGATTTGCCCCCTCCTATGCCAATATTTTTATGGCTAAATGGGAGGAGGAAGCCCTGGCAGCCTGGCCTGTTAAACCACTTCACTATTACAGGTTCCTGGACGACATCTGGGGGGTCTGGCAGGGGTCAGAACAAGAATTTGAAAAATTTGTCAATCATCTTAATCACTTCAGCAAATCTATACGAGTCAAATACACACTACACTCATCCGAAGTTAATTTCTTGGACACAGTTACATACAAAGGGGAAGATTTCATAGAAACTCAACAATTGCAGGTCAGAGTCTACTTTAAGGACACAGACACCCACGCACTCCTACATAAGGAGAGCTTTCACCCGAAGCATACCTTTAAAGGGGTGATAAAGTCTCAGCTCCTGAGATTCCACAGAATATGCTCCAGGACCGAGGAATTTTGGAGGGCAACCAAAACACTATTTGGGGCACTCAGGAAACGGGGATATTCCCGCTCATTCCTGAGAGGGTGCCTGAGGAGATTCCTGACCTGCATAAGACGGAATGAGCAGACCCCACGAGAGGGCACTGAAATCATCCCCTTTGTGTCCACGTTCTCTGACGGCAGTACAGCCTTAAATAGAAAAATTAAAGAAAATTTCGACAAATTCATGACAGAGGGGGAAATCTTACATAAATACAGAGTCATTTCAGCCTATAGGAAAAACAACAATCTGAAAGATCTGTTGGTTAAAAGCAAATTAAGACCGCTACAGAAGAACAGAACGAGGGACATTACGAGGACCAGATTTCGACCCAAACGCTACATTACTAATCCCAACACAAAAGAAATTTTTACAATTCGGCCAATTTTAAATCTACGGGTCTCCAATTGTGTTTATTTAATTTATTGCAATAAATGCAATATGCAATATGTGGGGGAAACGGGGAATGCCCTGTCAGTGAGAATGACCCAACACCTCTATAATATCAGGAAGGGGAAGGAGACACACACATGGATCGTGCGGCATTTTCTGCACCATGGCCTGGGAGAACTGAGGTTTATGGGACTCCAACACAACAGGAACTGGTCCTGTAATGCCCGAAGACGGGCAGAAGGGGACTGGATCCAAAAGTTGGGCTCAAAACATCCGTGGGGACTGAATGAAAAGGGACAATGAGGATGACCAGTGATCTGACACTAGGCAGGCCCGTGCCAAACGTTGGTCTCAGTCCCTACTGGGACCACGGTTTGGGGACCCTAATCCTAACCCTAATCCTAATCTAAACTTAAACCTAACCCCAATCCTAATCCCAGCCCTAAACCTAACCTCAACCCAAACCCTAATCCCAACCCTAACCCCAACCCCAACCCTAACCCCAACCCCAACCCTAAACCTAACCCCAACCCTAAACCTAACCCCTAACCTAACCCTGATCCTAACCCTAACCCCAACCCTAACCCTAACCCTAACCCCAACCCTAATCCCAACCCTAAACCTAACCCCAACCCTAATCCTAACCCTAACCAAAACCCTAATCCCAACCCTGATCCTAATCCTAACCCTAACCCCAACCCTAATCCTAACCCTAACCCCAACCCTATCCCCCAACCCTAATCCTAACCCTAAACCCAACCCCAACCCTAATCCTAACCCTAATCCTAACCCCAACCCTAACCCCAATCCTAATCCTAACCCTAACCCTAACCCCAACCCTAATCCTAACCCTAACCCTAATCCCAACCACAACCCTAATCCCAACCCTAAACCTAACCCCAACCCTGATCCTAACCCTAATCCCAACCCCAACCCTAATCCCAACCCCAGCCCTAATCCTAACCCCAACCCTAACCCCAACCCTAATCCTAAACCTAATCCTAACTCTAACCCCAACCCCAACCCTAATCCTAATCATAACCCCAACCCTGATCCTAACCCTAATCCTAACCCTAACCCCAACCCTAATCCTAACCCTAACTCCAACCCCAACCCTAATCCCAACCCTAAACCTAACCCCAACCCTGATCCTAACCCTAATCCCATCCCCAACCCTAATCCCAACCCTAACCCTAACCCCAACCCTAATCCTAACCCTTAACCCCAACCGCTAACCCCAACCCTAACCCTAATCGGCCCGTGCCTCATGTTTGCAGTAAACTCAACTGTCCACAACTTCCTTTTTAGAATCGGTATAATAATTTTAATAAACACAAACTGTGGGGAACATGGAAAGATGGGTTTATTATTTTATTTATTTTATTTTTTCATTTATTAACATCAACATCACTTATTTATATCCAGATATTAATAAAAAACATTTTGTCATTTTTTGGAAAAGACAGCTTTTTTCTGATTGGTTTGGAGCTGTTTCTTTTTAAACTGGAGCATGGAAAAGGCTTCTATTGGCTCATTCAAATTGAGTCCCGCCCCCCACATTATAAAAAGGAACAACTGAGGATGCAGAATTTTATTCATTGCTTCCAGCTCTTTAGAGAGAAAGCCTCTAACACTTTTTGCATTCCAAAACCTTATATTCTGATCCTAAATACACATTGGTTTCTTTTCATTGTTTTATTTTTCAATATTGATTCATTTTTGGAGCTCATTGGTTTCAAGATTAGAACAAGCCTGCCTGAAGAAGGTTCCAAGAGAACCGAAACGTTGCAACGGCTTGTTCATTTTTGAATTTTTCACACACATATGTACAAAAAAATATCTCTATTTTCAATTTTGGAAAAAAAAGTTTGTTATTTTGATTTGTTTAAATTTTCATTTTCTAAAAAACTTTTTTTATTTGATTGGTTTATATTTACATTCATTTTATAGATAAAGAATTACTGATCACAGGGTTGGAGAACACTTGTGTAAAGTTTTAGATCATTCTCACCTCTATAACTGGTTTGAAATATATATAAAAAACATTTTTTATTTTCATTTTCTAAAAAAATTTTTTTTTTTTTTTTTTTTTTTTTTTTTTTATTTCATTATATTTACATTCATTTTATAGATAAAAATTACACAAAAAAACATACAAGACAGATTTTGAGTTATACTTTCCTGACTTCAATTTATTTAACAAGTCCTTGCTTTTGTTTTTTCACAAAAAATTTCCTAAATCATGGCTTTGCCACAGAGAGATGGTTGGACGGTGGTCACACATAAACGCAGGCATGCCATTCAGGGCACAGTCTGGCCTCTGCCCCGTCCGTACCACAATACTCAACATCATGCACAGGGAGAGAGAATGCTCTCCTATGCAGAAGCAGTTAAATATGGTGGCCACATGAGGGCAGCAAAGACCATAACTCACCATAGTGAGCCTTATCAGCGGTCTTACAGACCACAATTTTTTGAACCTCGGGCCCGTTCAGGACCCGGTACTTTGATGTTCTGGCAAAAATCCTTTTCGAAGGAACCAAGGGAGAGGGTGCAGGACAGAACACGGGCAGTTCGTTCACACCTGCAAAATAAAAACACAAATCAGAAACAAAACATAAAGCCCAAGCATTCAGATGACCCTAATTTTGTAGTAAAAACTCGCGCCTTATTTAAAATAATTAAATTGGTGCATCACAAAAACAACATCAGCCAGGAACAGCCTCCTGCAATTAATAAAATTGAAAAACACCTGTCGGAGGTCATCAAACCAGCTTTGCCAAACCCCACAACGCAAGCCTTTATTGAAGGCAATGCTAAAAACTGGGCCTACACCACCATGCTGATTCTTAAGAGCCATTATGAAGATGCATTGGTGGAGGAAATGGCTAAGCTCCAGCACGTTCCTTCCCAGGGCTGGGAGGAATGCTTTGATACGGCCATTCTGTGGGCTAAACGGGGTATTGGTAGAAGACTGAGGGACAAAACAATACATGAGGCTCATATGTTGGTAGGGGAGAAATGGCAGACCCCTGTTCCTGTTCCTGCTACCGATTCTGGGGAGAGGAGGGAGGAAGCGGAGACCCAAAGTGTCCCTCTTGCTCCTCCTCTCCTAGAAAACACAACGGCTAAAACCGTTACGGTACAGGCTTCGGTGCACACTGGGGAGGATGTACATTCTCTTTCGGGAATATCCACCCCATTAGTAATAAAACCGACTAAAACAGCGTCCACCATGACAGACCCGCTGAACGACTGGTCCCCTGTTAGGGAGGAGGACTCAGACAGCCGTTCAGACATTATGTTTAATTTCCCGGCCTCCCCAAAAGAACAACGGACTCCTCGCGTGCGTCTCAACCCCTGCGTCAGACAGGAACCAGACCTTATCCTTGTTGAGGACCAAGGGGAAGGCGAACAGGGCAATTTCAGCTCACAAAGAGTTACCCTGAGCCCCGACAAAGTCACTAGCCTCAGGACAGCCACACAGGCCCGTTTAAGTGTTGAACTCAACACACCTTCTGGAGTACAATGTGACTCCCAGGAGGACGGGCCTAACAGACACATAAACACGATCAGAAAAATGGTTGAATGGAAGCTGACTGTCCGAAAAAAATGGCTCATTATCGGAGACTCCAATCTGTCTAAAATCCCACCGTTTAAGAATCCTGACCTCCAAATAGAAAGTTACCCGGGGGCTACGTTCAGACACATCGAGGCTGTGATCAATAAAAATACTGCTTCCGCTGACGTGGAACACGTTATTTTGGCGTTAGGGATCAACAGCCGGACGCAGAATGCCAAAGACACTGCCATCAAACAGATGCAGGCGGCTTTGAGAGCGGCAAAAGAAAAGTTCCCTCTGGCACAAATTTGGGTTCCAGAGGTGAACTTTTCAGGAATGCTCCCAACAAGGGAGCAGACACAATTGACCGTCCTGAACGCCTATATCTGTGCCAACCTAAAACATATCCCAGCCCTGTCCAGAACTGAGTTCCACACGGAAAGTGACAATATACACTGGACAGTGGACACTGCCAGAAACATGCTCCAGCACTGGCTCGAATATTTAAAATAAATCTCCCCATAAGCCTGCATGCACAGGAGGGGAATCGAAATGTTGTCATCTTATCCAAAAAATTCCATATTACTCCCCCACAACTTAGCCTGCTCAACAGGGGTTTGACCTTCATTCCATCTGGCAAAATGAGCAGAAAACACCATGTAATGCAAACACGATTCGACCTACAACAATATCATAGGAGACTTAAATTGGCATCTTACTTTCAAAACGACGACGATTCAAATCCCCCTCCGTTTACACCCAAATCGAACTGGGTCCCACCTGCAGACAAATTACCCGCAGAACTTGGCACGTTATTTGAAAGGGATCTGGAATATTTTAAGAAATATTTCAGACCGTCCCGGGAAGAGCCTAACCTCACCCCGGCGGAAATTAATGCTCTAAAACAACTAAAGGACAATAAGCAGATGGTCATTAAACCTGCAGACAAGGGCAGTGCAATAGTAATATGGGACCGGGAACAATATTTATGGGAGGGATACAGACAATTGAACGACCCCAAATATTACAAGAAATTGGATAGACCCATTTATTTGGATACAATACCCATGGTTAAAGATATAGTCCAATCTCTATATTCAAAAAAATATATCAACGCAAAACAAAAGTCCTACCTGATGGGGAACGGGGAACCTAGAAATAGGAGGTTTTACATGCTCCCCAAAATACACAAAGACCCAGCTAAATGGAGCAAACCCTACGAAATTCCCCCAGGTAGGCCTATTGTATCCGATTGCGGCAGTGAAACGTACTACACGGCCGAATTCTTAGATTTTTACTTAAATCCCCTCTCGATTGGCCACCCCAGCTATATAAAAGACACGTATGATTTTGTCCAGAAAGTCAAAGGACTTAAAATTCCCCAAAAGGCTATCTTGTTCACTATGGACATAGATAGCCTTTACACAAACATTGACATCCAAGAAGGAATACAGGCCATTAAAAATATTTTCCAAAAAAATCCGGACACCTCCAGACCTGACAAAGAAATTATCCGATTATTAGACATAAATCTAAACCGAAATGATTTCGAGTTTAACGGGGAATTTTTCCTGCAAATCAAAGGCACGGCGATGGGCAAGAAGTTTGCCCCAGCCTATGCCAACATATTTATGGCAGAGTGGGAGGCTTCGGCCTTATCCCGATGCCACAAACAGCCCCTCCACTATTTCAGGTATCTGGACGATATCTGGGGAGTATGGACTCACTCTGAGGATGAATTCAAGGAATTTGTGACCACACTAAATAACCATAACCCATCTATAAAATTAAAATCCACCACCAGTCAGCTATCGATAGACTTTTTAGACACCACGACTTACAAAGGTCCAGATTTCAATTCGACACAAAAATTGGACATAAAAGTCTTCTTCAAAGAAACTGACACGCATGCCCTACTGCATAAAAGGAGTTTCCACCCCAAACACACTTACTCCGGCCTTATTAAGTCGCAACTCCTGAGGTTCCATCGCATATGCACCCGGGAACAGGACTTCACAGAAGCGACGCAAACCCTCTTTAAAGCACTCAGGCCCAGAGGATATAATAGGTCCTTCTTGAGGAAGGTTTTTAAATCCTACCGGACAAGAGGGACCCCGGCAGAGGGCACCAGCGTGCCCCTCGTCCTGACATTCTCCTCGGCCGCTCTGAAACTGACCAGAGAGGTAAAGTCTAATTTCCAGAGCATATTGGGACAAACACAAATATTTAAGGACCACAAAGTCATTGCAGCATTCAGAAAAAACAAAAGTTTACAGGACCATCTAATCAGAGCTAAACTTCATCCTCTCCATAACACGAAACCCAAACATCAGGGACAATATTGGGAACAAAAGGAATTCGTACAAAACAAATTCACAAAAGACGTTTTCTATACTCACCGATTAGGCACGGTACACAGTAAAAACTGCATTTATCTGGTCACCTGTAAACAATGTGGAGCCCAATATGTGGGAGAGACGGGCAACACCATTCTGGTTAGAATGACACAACATAAATACAATATCCTAAGAGAAAGAGAAAAGAACACTTATCTGGTACAGCACTTCCTGAGCCACGGATGGGGGTCCTTCCGGGTCACGGTCCTGGAGGCCAACCTGCAGTGGTCCGTGCTTCAGAGAAAAAGGGCAGAGAGAATTTGGATTAATAAATTAGGCACTACATATCCCCAAGGCCTGAATGAGAAGTGAATCCAGTTGAGTGAGCAACACTGATGGCCTGTGCACATAGGTTAGCACCTACCCTCCTAAGCCCTAACCCTAACCCTAACCCCAATCCTAACCCTAATCCTAACCCTAACCCAAACCCTAATCCTAACCCTAACCCTAACCCCAACCCTAATCATAACCCTAACCCCAACCCTGATCCTAACCCTAATCCTAACCCTAACCCCAACCCTAATCCTAACCCTAACCCCAACCCCAAACCTAATCCCAACCCTAAACAAAACCCCAACCCTGATCCTAACCCTAATCCCATCCCCAACCCTAATCCCAACCCTGATCCTAACCCCAACCCTAACCCTGATCCTAACCCCAACCCTGATCCTAACCCCAGCCCTAATCCTAACCCCAACCCTAACCCCAACCCTAATCCTAAACCTAATCCTAACCCCAACCCCAACCCCAACCCTAACCCTAACCCCAACCCCAACCCTAACCCTAACCCCAACCCCAACCCTAATCCTAACCCTAACCCTAACCCTAACCCCAACCCTAATCCTAACCCTTAACCCCAACCGCTAACCCTAACCCCTAACCCTAACCCTAACCCTAACCCTAACCCCTAACCCTAACCCTAACCCTAACCCTAACCCAACCCTAACCCTAATCCTAACCCTAACCCTAACCCTAACCCTAACCCTAACCCTAACCCCCTAACCCTAACCCCCTAACCCTAACCCCTAACCCTAACCCTAACCCCTAACCCTAAACCCTAACCCTAAACCCTAACCCTAACCCTAACCCCTAACCCCTAACCCCTAACCCTGACCCTGACCCTGACCCTAACCCTAACCCCTAACCCCTAACCCTAACCCTAACCCAGTAGAAGCTTGTTGGTCTGCATCGGGGTCATCCGCTGGGACTAACGGCCCCCACCCACCTCGCGGGGCAGAGAACTCTGCTAGAGTGGCTTGGGAAACCTTGCGGTGTTAACAAAGAGCCACTCGCAGAGAGGTAAGATTCTCAACTGCACCTACATGTAGGAAATAATAAAAAAATAAAGTAAAATAAAATTAATTAATTAATCAAGCAAACAAATAAAAATAATAAATAAATAAGTAAACCTATTTTAATATTAACAAGTAATGTTTAATATTTGTCATATTTAAGGCATGGTAACTTTATTATAAGTAACATTTTATTAGAAAAATCATCTCCAAACAAGCATGCTAGGGACACAAATAATTAACAAAAAACAAACAAACAAAAAAATTTAACAAATAAATAAATATATATAAATACTTAATTAAATTAATTAGTTAAACTAAGAATGAATATGGAAACACTGTCCAATTGGTTATGGGACACAAGCCGAGGACTGATCCACCTGCGGCTGGCCGCCTCAGACGAGGGTGTACAGTGTTTAAAAGGCCGAAACACCTGACGACTCTGATGTACACTGCTGATGATGTGTCCTGAAATTCATTAGATAAGGCTTAATATTCTAACACTGAAATTAAGTAATTTGTCTTTATTAAATTGAATTAATTAATAAGTTAAATTAAATTAACTAAAGTAATTAAAGCAGGATAAGATCAAACTTAAAACACTAAAACATATATATCAGCTACAAACCTTCCAGCCCGAAGCCCGATCGAGTTTTACTCGATTGGATTTGTTAAATTAGCAGGCCCCAAGCGGGTCCCCAATCCTGACATTGACCCTGACCCTAATCCTTACCCTAGCCCTGAAGTCTTGGCCCTATTCCTGTTACCTAACCCTAACCTTACCCTAACCCTGGAACCTTGGCCCTAATCCTAACACCTGACCCTAACCCCCACCTTAAGCCACCTGACCCTAAACCTTGAATCTCAGCCCTAAACCTAACACCTCACCCTAACACTTACCACTTACAATCCTTTTTCTCACACCTGCCCAGCCTTAGATTTGTCAAATGATGGTAAAAACGATGGGTAGGTGAGCAGAAATATGTCCATACAGACATAGGGGGTTGACCTGCTCAGTCTAGTGGCTCGCCCTCACTCTGCTCTCCCTCCCATAACACCTTAAACTAATCAAAATCCAACTGAAAGTCAACAGTGACAATTGAAAAGCCCAGTAGTTACCAGAGCTATAGCAGTGCTTCCTCGTGTGGCAGCAAACTCTGCTAGTGTGGCTTTGGGAAACCTTGGGGTGCTAACAAAGAGCAACTGGCGGTGAGGTGAGTTTTTCACGTTCACCTACGCTTAGAAATCATGAAACACAACAGGTGATAAATAAATAAACAAATAAATAAGTAAAACAATAAAATGAAAAATATATATGAATTTTTAACTTTAATAGTTAATATTAACAGCTAATGTTTGATATTTAAATGTTGACGTGTTCAAAGCATTGGTGTGCCATTGGAAGGCAAGTGCAGTAAAATATAACCTTGTGGGAGTTTATGCAGGAAAGTTGATCTGGGACCAAACAAATATGCTAGGTACACAAATAATTATTTAAATGAATATTTAAATAAATTATTAAATAACTTATTAATTGGATATGGGACACAAGCCGAGGACTGATCCACCTGCAGCTGGCCGCCTCAGCTCACTGAGCCTCACTGGCGTACAGTGTTTGAAAGGCCGAAACACCTGACGACTCTGAGGTACACTGCTGATGATGTGTCCTGAAATTCATTAAATAAGGCTTCATATCTTAACACTGAGACTAATTAAAGTAAAATAGGAGGAGGTTTAAAAGGCTAAAACATTTACATCAGCTCCAAATCTACCAGCTTAAAGCCTGATTGAGTTATGCTCGATTGGATTTGTTTAATTAGCAGACGGCAAGCAGGGGTTTGCTACAGGAACAATGGCAATGCTTAACAAGCACCGCCCCGTGCACTTTCCTTGGTTCCCTATTCAACCACGCAATAATCTTGCAATGGGGGGATCATTGTACTTCCACCACGCAGTGGTGACCCGAACCCCTAACCCTAACAACTTAAACACCTTAAACTTCACCCTAAACCCAGTCTTAACCCTACCTTATACTTTACCTCAGTCCTAAAACCAACCCTACACTTAATTCTAAAAAAAAAAAAAAGTCAACAACTAACTATGTGCCTAACTAATCCAGGCCTTCAGCATGAGACATGTTGTCTAGTCTTAGATTTAGGCCTGTTTGAGGACACAGGTAAAAAACAGATGAGGGACACCCATTAAAATCAGCAAATTTCCATGATGGACCCCTTCCTGTTCAATGCAGCTTCCACTGAGAGCAAGTACAAAATTAATTATTATTCCCACCCTTCATTATTATTCGCAGCACCTTTTCAATATTCGGAAAAGAAGATCTTGATCCTTTTTCACGTGACAACTTTGTGAATATCTGCAGTGATTTGAGCTATTCATGCACATTTTTTTCTTTTTACACTATTCCCTATCAATGACTTGGTTCAGCTTGGCTTCTTGCACTCCAATTCAGGGGGCAGCTACGCCAGTAGAAGCCTGATCTCTTTCCCGAGACTATTCCATAAGAGGTAGCTTTTGGAGTAAGGTAAGGAAAGAATCTGCTGTCATTTGCTTAACCCCTGGGGACCCAACCCAGTAGAAGCTTGATGACTTCCCGAAGGGTTCCAACACTTTGTGAGGTGGAGCAGGTAGGGAAGTCAACCAGGGTCATCTGGAGGTGACATATTGCATGGGACCTACCTCCTGGACCCCTGGTTTAGTAAGACAGGGCCTAACCAAGCAACTCGGATACCTTGCAGTGTTAATGAATAGAGGCATGGCAGAATAGATAGACAAATTTTGGCTGGATAGACCTAGTCGCAGGCTCTACTTGGGTGGCCCAGGAATCCTTGCAGTGTTGACAAGAGTCATTCTGGGCAGGGCAAGGTAAGTAGCCAGCCTCCCTGGGTCTATAAGGAAAGCACGCAGGGCAGTCGTCTGAGGCCAACAACACTTAAATGGGGCCAAGCCTTCTACCTGGTGACTAGCACCACTCACACACCAGTCCATTGTGCACCACACTTTGTTACAATTAGACAAACTCTTACTTTGGGTTCCTAATAAGTTTATTATAGGATATGTTAAAATTAGTGGACTTCTACCCATACTACTCTAGTCATAGTGAAAAATCCTTGGTAGATAGAGGCACTGTTTTATTCAATTAAATTTTGTTCAACCAACCTGATAGAGCTCGAAGCTGTTTATTTAAAAAAAATCATAGGTAAAAAAACTATACAAATGAAATTAAAAAGTGGCTATGGGATATAGGGCATGGTAACACCATTATAGATCAAATGCATAAAAATTTAACCTAGGGGAAGCATATCCAAAATTTAATAAAATGCTAGGGACACAAATTAAATAAATTAAAATTAATTACTAAATAAATTAATTAAAACAAACAAATAAATAAATAAACACCATCCAATTGGACAAGGGAAACAAGCCGAGGAGTGATCGACCTACGGCTGGCCACCTCAGACGAAGGTGTTTAAAGGCTGAAACACCTGATGACTCTGAGGTACATGTCCTTAAAAAAATACCTTAATTAGTCATTCCCTATTTAGCCATGATTTAGCTATAAAAAATAAACAAATAAACAAAAAAATAAATAAATAAAATTGTACATTGTAAATTCAGAAACCCTGACCCTAACCTTAACCCTAAACCCTAAAGTTAAAATCTTAGCCTTAGTCCTGACCCTAACCTTAAGACATAAAGGATTTTATTCTTTTCATAAACCTAACCTTCATAGCAATCCTAATCTGACCCTTAGGCTAGCCATGAATCATGAACATAATCCAAACCTCAACCCATTCTGGGATAAAATTTTGAATCTATAATCTTTAATACAACTGGAGAGAAATATGCAGTTTATTCAAATTAGACAGACTACAGAGGATTAAGGGAATAGGAGTTTTAAAATAAATTAGCAGACCCCAAGAGGGAGTTTCCTTGGTTCTCTATTCAACCACAAAATGGATTATTGTGATGGGGGAATCATTGTAACTTCACCAATACCTAACCCTTAACCATTAACTCTAACCCTTAACAATAACCATAACCTTTCCTTTCCATCTATACCTAACTCTAACATTTCTTGTTCCTCTATGGTTAACCATAACTTTTTTTTTTCCCTTCATACCAAACCATAATCTTTCATAATCTTTAAAAGCTAATCATAATTGTTTCTTTACTTTTATGCCAGGCCTTAATCAAATCAAGCCTGATCAAGCCTGAAAAATTTGACCAAGATGGCGGTGCGTACACATCGCGAGGCTCAGCGTCTCTCCAGATTTACCGTATTAGTGGTTATTTACCTACTAATCACCTGTATGTTCTTTCGATTTAGTCGTGCGATTTTAACATATGACAGCCAGTCGCTACTTAACATCAATTATGCATACACTAATTCTGTTTTGAACTATGTTTTTGACTTTGACCAGTTACCACCGGAGCTTGTGAGGAAGTCACCACACAGCGAGCCCCTTGGTCCGATCAGAAGAGTCTGGCGCCGGCACAGAGACCGTAAACAAAGACGGGGGAAACGTGGAGGGCTACAAGCTAAGCTAAGGCTAAATCCACACTGACCAGCGCTTCTGAGTGTTTTTCTCGCCAATGTTCGGTCCTTGACGAACAAACTGGATGAGCTTAGAATTTGGACACTTAGACAGGGACAGATTACGGACTGTAATATAATGGTTTTCTCAGAAACTTGGCTTAACAACGGCATCCCGAACAGCGTGCTGGAGCTGGAGGGGCCCGCTATTTTCAGGGCTGATAGAGAAGCAGCAGCCACAGGTAAAAACAGAAGTGGGGGCTTATGTATCTACGTAAACAAAACATGGTGCACTGTCTCTATCACTGTTGGTTCCTGTTGCTCTGCTGATCTTGAATACCTGATTATTAAGTGCAGACCCTTTTATTTACCACGTGAGTTACATGCGTTGTTGTGATAGCAGTGTATGTCCCCCTGGATGCAAAGGCTAATGTAGCCATGAAAGAACTTAGTGCTGCTATTAACAATCTGCAGACAGTGCACCCTGACAGAGCCCTTATCGTCGCTGGGGATTTTAATCACTGCAACTTAAGATCTGTTCTGCCACAGTTTCAACAGAATGTCGCCTGCTTCACTAGAGGACACAAAACTCTGGACAATGTATACACTAATGTGGCTAATGTTTACAAAGTCACACTCCTCCCCCACCTTGGACAATCTTACCTTCTTTCATTGTTTCTGCTGCCCAAGTTCTCTCCAATCATCAAATGTGTGTAACCCACAATCAGGATTGTTAAAGTCTGGCTGGACGGGGCTGACGCCACTCTCCAGCAGCAGTTCTCACACACTGACTGGAGTGAATTTGCTGACCAGGCCACCGTAGACTCAGACACCAACATTAACACCTACACCAACTCTGTTCTGGAGCACATCAACAGATGTGTGGACCAGGTGACCACACAGAAAACAATTATAATGTTCCCCAACCAGAAGCCCCGGATGAACTGTGAGGTTCGCCTTCTGTTCAAAGCACGCAACACAGCCTTCGGGTCCAGAGACAGGGAGGCCTACAGCATCGCCAGGACCAAACCGAGGAGGGGAATCTGCAAAGCCAAACATGAACACAAACAGCGGATTTGAGGTGCATTTCAACTCTGCTGACCCCAGGCGCATGTGGCAAGGGATTCAGGCCTTTACTGACCTCAAACCACTCAGCACGTCACCTCCAAAAAGCTCTGCCTTACTCCCAGACGAGCTCAACCACTGCTATGCATGTTTTAAAAAAAAGAGGATGGAGCCCATGCTCAAGGCTGAGCTACTACCAGGTGAGCAGCCACTCACTCTCTCCACCTCTGAAGTGTGTGCTTCTCTGAACAGGGTTAACACACATAAAGCAGCTGGTCCCGATGGCATCCCTGGCCGGGTATTTAGAGCCTGTTGCACTCACTCAGTGCTTCGAAAGGCTGGTCCCACCTCCAAGCCTGTCTACCTCCCACTCAGGATCCATACCAGTTCGCTTATCGCCGCAACAGGACAACAGAGGATGCCATCTCCACAGCACTCCATTCTGCTCTGACTCACCTGGACAACCCCAACACCCCTCTCCTATACTCTCTTTTCACCCATGACTGCATACCCTTACATGCTTCTAAATGCATTATCAAGTTTGCAGATGACACCATGGTGATAGGCCTGATCAGAGGTAATGATGAGATGGCTTACAGGGAGGAGATCCAGCACCTTGTGGCATGGTGCGGGGACAATAACCTGGAACTAAACAACAAAAAAACAAAGGAAGTCATCGTGGACTAGACGTGCTGGGAATCACGCTCCCATTCACATTAACCGTTATTTATACTGGCTCTGTTAAGAATGATTCTTATTTGTATCTTTGTATTTTATCTCTGCTTGTATTTTATTTTATTGTATTGTTTTAATTTGTATTTCACTGTATCTTAATTTATGTAAAGCGCTTTGAGATGCTAATTTAAAAGCGCTATATAAAATAAAGTTTATTAGTATTATTATTAACAGAGCTACTGTTGAGCGTGTACCCAGCTTTAAGTTCCTTGGGGTTCACATCTCTGAGGACCTCACCTGGTCCCTGAACTCCTCCTTTCTGGTTAAAAAGGCACAACAATGCCTTTATTTTCTGAGGATTATCATTATCAAAGAGGCCTCTCGCCCGAATCACGGACTATTTACCCTCCTCCCATCTGGAAGGCGCTACTGGTGCCTTAGCACCCGCACAAACAGACTGAGAAATAGCTTCTTCCCTGTGGCTGTTTCAACACCGAACAGCTGATCACACTGTACACTGTAATATCTGTTTTCAGTTACTTACTTCACTGTTTATTCACCTTGCTTCTTTGCACTACATAAATTATAATGCAGTTTTTGCACTACTGTACTTACATACATGCACATATGTGTGTGTGTGTGTATGTATGTGTATATATATATATATATATATATATGTGTGTGTGTGTGTGTGTATGTATGTACATATTCATTTGTATATCCTGTTCATATTCCTGTTATATTCTTAACTTGACTTCACCACTGTACATTGATTGTACATACATATATAGATCACATTTATCCCTATTTATAATACCTACTGCACCTCTTGTACATAAGTCATCCATTCCCCTGTACATTTCACCCTCATAGCTATATATCCTTATTTGTAATTAAATGTAAATATGCCACTAATGCACTTCTGGTTAGATGCTAACTGCATTTCATTGGCTTTACATTGTACTTTGAACAATGCTTATCAAATGCTGGCCCATGCACTTTGCTTGGTTCCCTATTACACCACACAATTAATTATTCTAATGGAGGCATCATTTTACTTTCACCAATACCTAAAACTAATCCTAAACCTAACCTCCCTAACCCTTTCCAGTGACACCAGCCCCATGCTTCTACAGTTCCAGAGATATAAGGCACTCTATTCAGGACTTTTTGGCCAAATAAAACTTCTTTCCCATTTTAAATGATGCCTGCACTGCTGCCACAGATCTAGTAGGCTTCAAAGTCAAATACTTGAAAGTCCCCATTTCAAAGACTTTTTTATGAAGAATAAGACTTCACAGAAATGGAGCCACTGTGGTCACCCACAGTTCACTCTCTTGGCCGGCCTTCTCATCTCAGCCATGGTCTTGGTTCACAAAATTGAAGCCCGATAGCTCTGGAGGGCAGTGGCTGAAATACACCTAACTTCTTTCTTAGCTCTTTATGGGAGTCTGTACTGATGTTAATGCTGCTGGATGTTTGGAAAAATTGTCATTGCCAAACAGATGGCAATGGTCAGAGGTACTCACATTCTTTGACATTGAGTTGCATTTTTGTGTAGCTGTCTACTTGTGACCAGATATCATTACTCCATTTAAATTTACATCATTTAGCAGATGTCCTTATATAAAGCATCCTTATGCTAGTTCATTAGTTCAGGGACTAAGAGTACCATCAGTCTAGGAATCCTTTTGGGATTTTAGTACGGCATGAAATAATACACAAGATAAGCATTTTTATAACAGATAAACAAAGTGCTTGGTGCTTGATAAATTCAAGTCCTTGGTGAAGACATAGATCTTTAGTCTTCATTTGCAGACAGCCAAGGTGAGACAATTCCACCACATAGTTTCCAGTACAGAGAAGAGTCTTGATGCATGTCTTCCTTGTACCCTGAGATGTGGTGAGTCCAATCAGGCTTTGCTAGACACTCAGAGGGCGTGAGGTGCACAGCAGGGTGTGATAAATGCTTTAAGATAAGCAGGTGCTGATCCATTTCTGGCTTTGTACACAAGCATCAGTGTTTTAAATCTGATGCAAGCAGCTACAGGAAGCCAGTGGAGGGAGCTTAGCAATGGAGTGGTGTGGGAGAACTTGGCAAGGTTGTGTAGCTGCACTGCAAACCAGTTGCAAAGGTTGGATGGCATGCAGAGGCAAATGTGCCACGGTCCAGTCTTGATGACAAGGGACAGAACAAGCACCCAAGTGCCCTCTGTGAATATAAATGGCCAGATCCTTCTGATTTTGTAAAGGAGAACCCTGGATGGATGAGTCAATTTAGCAATATTAGATGAGAATAATAGCCAGTTGTCTATGGTTACCCCCAAGGTTTTGACATGGGGATGCATCTCTGTTGTATTTTTCACGTTCTCTTCTACTGTATTTTCATTTTTCTTTCTCTCGAAGTGCGCTTTTGTATTTTGTCAAGACAGCCAGTGGAGGCCATTCACACCGGATCCACGCCGTCTGCAATAATATCAACAAATCTTCGACTAAGGTGCGTTAAACAACATGTCTAACATTCAGCTTGTTCAGTGTGTTGAGTGCAGGATGTTTAGTCACTCTTCCTCCGTCGTTAGTATTAGCTTTATTTGTGATAAATGCATGTTAGTTAGCTCTCTGATGGAGAAGATTGCAGCATTAGAGGTGCGCATCCAGACTCTAGAGAAGGTTAGTGAGAGTGAGAGCAGCGTAGTTTCTGTAGGGGAAAGTCTGGATGCCTCAGGCGGAGTTAGTAATCCCCCAACTCCGGCATTAGAGCCCTCACAGCGGGGCGAATGGGTGACGACTCGGTGGCATAATCGCAAAGCCAAAGCTAACGCTAAGGCTTGCCCACGGGAGCACCACTCCTCTCCGCTTCACGTGTCCAACAGGTTTGCTCTCCTCAGTGAAGCACCCGCTGAGAAACCTGAAAGAGCTCTGGTTATAGGTGACTCTATGTTAAGGCACGTGAAATTAGCTAGGCCTTTAGGGGCACCAGCAGCTTTAGTTAGGTGTATACCGGGAGCCAGGGCGCCAGACATAGCAGGTAATCTTAGGGTCTTAGGCAAGCACAGGTTCTGAAAGATAGTTTTTCATGTAGGAGCTAATGATATACGCCTTCGTCAGTCTGAGGTTACTAAGAGTAACTTGGTAGAGGTGTGTAAATTAGCGAAGGCGATGTCCGATGCTGTAGTATGCTCTGGCCCCATCCCAATGCGGCGTGGCGATGTAGCTTACAGCAGGTTATGGTCGCTGAACTGCTGGATGTCCAGGTGGTGCTCCGAAAACAATGTGGGCTTTATAGATAATTGGACTAACTTTGAGGGCAAGGCTGGCCTGTTAGGGCGGGACGGTGTCCATCCCACTCGGGAAGGTGCTGCTCTCATTTCTTGCAGCATAGCACATAGTCTCAGAACAGGCCTAGTTAATCGGTGACAATCCAGGGCCAAGGCCAGGGAGCAGACAAGCAGGCTAAACCGACCATCTGCTAGCTGCACTGAGTCGTCACTTAGGTTCCACCGTATTGAGACTGTGTCTGTTCCCCGAGCTAAACAAAATTATAGACATACTCAGACAGTTTGTTTTAGTAACCTAATTAACATTAAATTAAACCAAACCGAACGCATAGCCAGCACCGTTGATCTGAAGCTAGGACTGTTGAATATTAGATCTCTTACGTCTAAAGCGCTTATTGTTAATGAAACCATTACTGATCAGGAGTTTGATGTACTGTGTTTAAAAGAAACGTGGATTAAACCAAACGAGTTTGTAGCATTAAATGAAGCTAGTCCTCCCAGATGCAGTTACATACATCAGCCCCGTCTAACTGGCAGAGGAGGAGGCGTCGCAGTCATTTATAATGATAATCTAGCCGTCACACAAAAACCTAGTCATAAATTCAACGCATTTGAAGTTCTTTATTCTAACATAACATACGTAGCCACTAAAAATAAGTCTACCCAGGTGATTCCAGTAATTATTATTTACAGACCCCCAGGGCCATATTCTGAATTCCTGTGTGAATTTGCGGATTTCATCTCTAACCTGGTTGTTTCTTTAGATAAGGCATTAATTGTTGGAGACTTTAATATTCATTTTGATAATCCAGATGACCCTCTGAGAACAGCAGTTGTGTCCATTCTAGATTCTGTAGGGGTTAATCAGAATGTAATAGGACCCACCCATAGTGGTGGTCACACTCTTGATTTAATACTAACATTCGGATTAAATATAGAAAATATAGTCTCATGTCCACAGTCTGAAGCTATCTCAGATCATTACCTCATCTCATTTAAAATGTGTATTAATCATAGTATATGCACCTTGCCACGTCACCATGTCAAACGTACGTTCACGTCAACAACTGCACAGAGTTTTATCAGTAATCTTCCAGATTTATCAACCATGATTGGATCACCATCTGATCCCGAAGAACTTGACCAGGCAATTGAATGTTTAGAATCAATGTTCTGCAACCCGCTAGATAAGGTAGCTCCACTAAAAAGAAAAATAATTAGGGAGAAAAAGCTAGCACCCTGGTATAGCGATCACACACGAACTTTAAAACAGACCACTCGAAAACTTGAACGTAAATGGCGTCAAACTAACTTGGTAGTATTTCAAATAGCGTGGAAGGAGAGCCTTTTGAGCTATAAGAAAGCTCTTAGTGCTGCTAGATCAATGTATCTCTCCACCCTAATTGAAGATAACAGAAATAATCCTAGATTCCTATTTAATACTGTAGCAAAATTAACTAGGAATAAGACCACAATAGAAACACGCACACAATCATTATATAGCAGCGATGACTTCATGAATTTTTTCAATGGTAAAACAACTAGAATTAGATAAACAACTACAACACTTTACTCCCCTTGAAGAGACTGAACTAATTTCACTAATTTCATCATCAAAATCATCAACCTGTATGCTAGATCCTTTACCTACTTGTTTCCTCAAACAGATAATTCCTGAAACAATCAAACCTCTTTTAAGGATAATCAATTCTTCCCTTAGCATTGGCTATGTACCTAAATCTTTTAAATTAGCAGTTATCAAGCCCCTGATTAAAAAACCTGACCTTGACCCCTGTCAGCTGTCTAACTATAGACCAATATCAAACCTCCCCTTTATTTCCAAGGTCCTAGAAAAGGTTGTAGCACAGCAGCTATGCTCATACTTACATAGGAATAACATTCATGAAATGTATCAGTCAGGATTTAGGCCTCATCATAGCACAGAGACAGCACTGGTAAAAGTTGTAAATGACTTACTACTGGCCTCTGATCAGGGTTGTGTCTCCTTGCTGGTGCTGCTTGACCTTAGTGCAGCTTTTGATACCATTGATCATGCTATTCTCCTCAATAGACTAGAAAATGTAGTAGGCATTAAGGGAACAGCCCTTTCCTGGCTCAGGTCTTATTTGACTGATCGTTATCAGTTTGTAAAGGTAAATGGTGACTTCTCTTCTCATGCTAAGGTAAAGTTTGGTGTCCCGCAAGGCTCTGTTTTAGGCCCACTGCTCTTTTCTCTATATATGCTACCTCTGGGCAAAATTATCCGTAAGCATGGTATTAGCTTCCACTGTTATGCTGATGACACACAGTTGTATGTTTCAGCAAAGCCAGATGACAGACACCAGCTTAATAAAGTTGAGGAATGTGTAAAAGACATTAGAAACTGGATGCTTATTAACTTTCTCTTACTTAATTCTGACAAGACAGAAGTACTTGTACTAGGACCACATGCAGCTAGAAGTAAGCTTTCTGATTACATAATAACTCTGGATGGCCTTTCTGTTTCATCATGTGCAGCAGTAAAAGACCTTGGTGTGATTATCGACTCTAGTCTTTCTTTTGAAGCTCATGTAGATAATATAACTAGGATTGCTTTCTTTCATCTCAGAAATATTGCTAAAATAAGAAATATATTGTCACTACACGATGCAGAAAAATTAGTTCATGCTTTTGTTACCTCTAGGTTGGATTATTGTAATGCCTTACTGTCTGGATGTTCCAGTAGATGCATAAACAAGCTCCAGTTAGTCCAGAATGCAGCAGCGAGAGTCCTTACTAGAACCAGAAGATATGACCACATCACCCCTATCTTATCCACACTGCACTGGCAAATTTCATATTGATTATAAAATACTACTATTGACCTATAAAGCACTAAATGGTCTCGCGCCACAGTACCTGAGTGAACTTTTGGTCTTTTGTGATCCGTCACGCCTACTCAGATCAAAAGGTGCAGGCTATTTGTTGGTACCTCGAATAATGCGGGCTACAGCTGGGGGTAGAGCTTTCTCTTACAAAGCCCCACAGTTATGGAACAGCCTTCCACTTAGTGTTTGGGGCTCAGACACAGTCACAGTGTTTAAGTCTAGGCTGAAAACATATTTGTTTAGTCAAGCCTTTTGTGAATAGTTTTCTTAGGTACAGGGGCAGGTCTGGAGGGTTTCACAGGCATAGAGTGTTGTGGTGAACTGGGATGTTTGGATGCTGTCACCCCCCACTCTCACACGTTCACTCAGGTTTGTCGACGGTGGAGTGGCTGGCTGCCTTATGTCCCAGGGTGCCTTCATGTCTGTGTTAGCTTCTGGCTCTCCCTTTTAGTTATGCTGTCATAGCTAGTCTTGCCGGAGTCCCTGCTTGCACTCTGCATGCAAAGTACATCGTGCTTAACCATTAGAGGACAAAAGCTCACCTAACAATCTTTTCCTTTCTCTCCATCTCTCTCTCTCCCTCACTCTCTGTCGAGCTACACACGCTACTCCTGAGATGCCAGTGATGCCAGTGATCCTGACCCCTTCTGCTCCTCCTCGCTGCCTGACCCATCCTGATGCCCTACTTCTGGTTGGAGTTCTCATCGGTTGAGTTCGCTCGCTGCTGCTGGGGGTGGCCCCATATGGACTGCCTGAAGAACTGTTTGGATTGCTGGGGATGGTGCCACCTGGGGGCTGTGGAGATGGCTTGGGGATCACATATGGGGAGCTGTACTGTAATGGCTTGGGACTGCGATTGCTGTAGTGGCTTTGGGGCTGCAGTTGCCATGAGCAGCTTCATACTCAGGACTCCATCAGTGGACAGTGGATAGATTTTCAACCAGCCGGACTTCTTACAAAATCTGTGATGAATTTATTGGTTGCAAAATTGCACTATTTGTCCATATAGTACACAATAGAAGGGATTTATTTATAATCGCACTATCCGTTGCACCCAGATGAGGATGGGTTCCCTTTTTGAGCCTGGTTCCTCTCAAGGTTTCTTCCTCATATCATCTCGGGGAGTTTTTCCTTGCCACCGTCGCCACTGGCTTGCTCATTAGGGATAAATTCATGGTGATAAATTCAAATATTTACAATATATTTTTGTGGATCCATTTATAACTGTAAAGCTGCTTTGTGACAATGTCCATTGTTAAAAGCGCTATACAAATAAAATTGAATTGAATTGAATTGAATCTCAGTCTTGCTGGGATTTAGTTTCAGCTGATGACAAGATATCTGCCAGACATGTTGAGAAACATGAGTATCTTAGGAAGGAAGAGAAAGGATGAGTTGAGTGCCATAGGATAGGAGTGGTATGAAGGCGTAGGAGTAATATGAAAACCTCAGAGAGAGTGGGTCTAGAAAATGAATATGACCTTGCTGAGAGAGCAGATATAGAGGAAGAACAGAAGAGGACCCAGCACTGAGTCTTGTAGGACACCAGTACAGAGTCTGCACAGAGCAGATTTGGATACCCTCAATGTTACCTGATATGACCTTTTCTCCAGGTAAGAAGCAAACCATTGCCATGCTGTGCCCTGAATTACAAGATGCTTGAGGATGGACAGGAGAGTCTTATCCACAGTAGTACAATTCAGAATAATTTACAGTGAGGTCTCTAAGTGACACCCACAACATTGCCAGAGTCAGTGTCATCAAAAAATTAGAACTTTTCTTTGTCTACCCACTTGTTTGCAACAGTCTGTGTTTGGTCTATAGTGTGAGTTATACTTGCACTTAATGAGGATTAATAAACTGTTTCTTTGTTGGAGGCTCCACCATCTAAAGCAAGGCCAAATATACATCTGAAACACAAAGCAGACACTTTGTTTAGACAAAGTTAATTAGACACTGCAGCTGATAACAAGGATTATTATAAATTTCATTTTCTTACCTGACATCAAACAGAGGATGAAGGTGAAGATGGCATTCATTCTAAGTTTTCTAAGATCACCACACTAACTCCACGTCAGAAAAATAGTAAAGGTTCTGTTTTTTATTTCCCCCTCACTTTATCTGCCTGATTCTGTGACTGTACCTATCGCTCCAGTCTTTCTCGTTTAATATTCTCCACATTTATCCAGTCTCTCTCACTAAATGCTCTCAACACCTAAATCTTCGCCTGCTGTGTCGTGCATCACAGATGGTAAGGAATTCGACCTTGATCAAGTTGGTTAATTCGGGATCACTGTCAAATAAGACATTTATTCTGAATGATTTTTTCACGTCACAAGACTTGGATTTCTTATTTGTGACTGAGACATGGCTGAATGTTGGGGAGTTAACACCTTGTGCAGAACTTATTCTCCCAGATTGTAATTTTATTAACACTCCTCAGACTATTGGTAGGGGTGGAGGCATTGCAACCATTTTAAAAAGCAGTTTACAGTGTCGTATTTTAAGGACAGACATTTTTTTCCAGTTTTGAACTCCAAATGATTCATTTAAACATGACTGTTCCTGTGCTGTGTGTGGTGATTTATCGACCTCCAAAATATAATAACGATTTTATTTCTGAATTTTCTGAGTTCTTGGGGAAACCCTGCCTACATATGATAGAGTTTTAATTGTGGGAAATTTCAACATTTACGTTTGCTGCCCAGTAGATTCTCTGGCTAAAGACTCCTTAAATCTCATTGACTCTTTTAACTTGGTACAATCTGCAGAGGTCCTATGCATAAATATAGTCACACACTGGACCTTGTTTTATCCTTTGGTTGTCCTATCAGTTATACTGAACTTTGTGACACTGTACTCTCTGACCATAAGCCTGTGCTTTTTGGTGTTGCATTCCTGCATCAAAATATCGAACGTCACTCTCCTGCGCGCTTGTCTTGCGTCATTAACTTTTCGGTTATTGACCAATTTTCTTTAGCATATACAAATGCTCCGCATCTGTCTGTACTTGGAATTCCTCTGTCTCACTTGAGTTCGGAAGCTGTGCTTACTTTGTTTAATTCTACTCGTTCCACAATTTTGGACAATATTGCTCCTACGAAAGTTAAGCACGCTAAGCTTAAATCAGAGCCATGTATAAATGATGTTTCTCATGCTCTTAGACAGGCTTGTAGGAGAGCAGAGCGCAAATGGAAGAAGAATAAGTTGCAGGTGTCTTATGACATTCTAAAGGATTCTTTATTAACTTATCAGAAAACAGTCAAAGCAGTTAAGACAAAATATTTTTCTGATATTATTGTAAAAAAATAGACCCAGAGTCATAGACCCAGAGTTTTGTTTTCCACTATACAGTCATAGACCCACTATACACTATACAGGGAGTGGTAGCTCAGTGGTTAAGATGTTGGACTCCTGATCGGAAGGTTGAGTGTTCAAATCCCAGTACTGCCAAGCTGCCAATACTGGGCCCCTGAGCAAGGCCCTTAACCCTCAACTGCTCAGTTGTATAAATGAGATAATTATAAGTCGCTCTGGATAAGGGCGTCTGCCAAATGCCTTAAATGTAAATGTATATCTTCAACCTGTGAAGATACTAATCATGAGACCTTTATAGTCTAGTTGGACAGTCTGTGGGTATCCGAGGAACTGCATTGGAGTGGTTTAAATCATAGTTGAGTAACAGAAGTTTTTCAGTTCAGATGAGTGGGTTTACATCTAATGTTGCGCCCTCACATATGGGATTTCCCAAGGATCTGTCCTTGGCCCCATCCTGTTCTCATTGTATATGCTCCCAATTGGGTCTATCTTTATACACATACATGGTATGTAATAATAACTCTAACTCTTAAATCTTGAATGGCTCAATTTTTTTTCACACCTTAATGTAACCAAGACTTAGATTGTTGTATTTGGGGATTCTGATGGCACTTCAAAATGTAATGAAGGCCCTCTAGCTTTCTATAGTAAATTGATGGTGAAGAATTTTGGGGATAATATTTGACAGTTCTCTCAAATTCAACAAACAAACAAATGCTGTTGTCAAATCAAACTTTTTTCATCTACGATTACTGGCCAAAGTCAAGTCATTTCTTTTGTTTAATGACTTTGAAAGGGTGACACGTGCATTTGTATCCTCACACCTGGATTATTGTAACTCTCTTTATATAGGAGTTAGTCAATCATTTTTGTCACAACTGCAAGTGGTTCAAAATGCTGCTGCTAGACTACTGACGAGGACTTGTAAACGAGACTACATATCCCCTATACTAGCTACTCCTCACTGGCTGCCGGTCTGCTATAGAACCGAATTTAAGATCCTATTGTTAAATCCTTAAGGTGGTTAGCACATTGCTATCTTTCAGACCTTTTACATCTGCACAAGCCCCACAAATGTCTTAGGTCTGTGGGTCAGAGAATGTTGACTGTTACTAGATAGAACGTAATATATAAAATATAATCCAGGCTGAGGAAAGGAGACCACGCCTTGCAGTAGTGGCCCCAAAATGGTGGAATAGTCTACCCCTGCATATTAGAACAGCTCTGAATCTGGTAGCTTTTAAATCTCAATTAAAAACTTATCTTTTCACTAAAGCTTTTAATTAACCATGTTTGTTCTCATTGTCATATTTTATTTAGTTTAGTCTGAGTTACTCATTTTTTTTTTCAGCACATTGGTTGATAGTTTACTCTTTTTAATTGTGCTTTATAAATAATCATAGTCATTGTCAATGTACCATGTCTTTATCTACATCTTAAACAGGTGTTGGCCAATCTCACTTCCTCTTTTGATTAGTTGTGAAAGAGGTCCAAACCAACAACCATTTCAACAAATTCGTGTACAAACACTTTTACACTGTAGTGACTGTGTAATTGACTTGAATAGATGGAGCTTTTCTTTGCACTTGATGTTCCCCAGCTGCCTCAGGTCAGTTAAGCAAACAAATGAAGATTTACAGTTAAATATTAATATTCTCCCCATGGAGTATGTCTGTCTAGTACTAACAGAGTATCAACGCTGTCATCAAGTGCATATAACTCCATCCTTGTTATATTCTTGTTTAAGTAGTTGAGTGTATAGTGCAGTGCCAGAAGGCCACTGCTGCCATCTAGAGCACAACATGTTTAACAGTGGAAGACAGATACAGTATGACGAAACTGTGCATTCTTCGCTTTGGAAGAATCCATATGGAATTAATGACAGAGATGCTCAGAGCAAGGCTTTGACTGGACTGTAAAAGTTTATGACGTTATTCTGGGAAACATACCACCACATATTTAAATATTCTGAAGTTCTGAGCTCAGTGTCCTGCACACTGACCTCTCTGCTGTCTGTGCATGTAGTTGATGGCATTAATATGCTGGAGGATCTTTTTGTTGTCTTAGCTTAGGTTCATAGGTTCAGTGGTGTTATGTCTGCATTCCTGCTTTACCAGTTGAAATAGTTTGTAAAAAGTGCTCTCTTTTACATCAAAGGCCTTCTATGACCTGTAAATCTATGCTAAAATAATACAGCAGTCTGATTAAGAAGAATGCATTTTTATTCACACAGAAAGAAGGGAGATAGCTGTTGTCTTACATTAAAAATGTAATTCTTAAAATAGGGTTAATTGTACAAACAGGATTATTTGGGTTATCTGTTTTTATTATTTTTTACAATAATAATTTCTACAGGAATAACATGTGGCCATATCTAACCATGAAGTTTCAATGGGTTGCAAGGACTTCTAATTGCAAAAAAAAATTCAGTTGCTCTGATAAATTTATTTCCATCAGCAGTATGCCAAACTTGCATTCTGTGCATTCTGTGAGACAGATTTCACTCATAATATTTGAACAATACTGAAGAAGTTTTAATGTTACATCTCTTTTTGTTAGAGCCTACACTAAACATTGTTTGGAAAGATTGTGTATTGGAAACACTCTAAGATTACATACTCAGCAGGGGTGGACAAATCAGTAGCCCAGATTTCGTACAAGTTCAACAATGAGAGAAAGAAGATAAACGTTCCTTTCTACTGATGACTGCAAAACAAAAAAATTCATTTAGTACATATGGTAAAACATAATGTACTTCACAGTAGTCCAGTGCATGTTGTGGCTGTACCACATACTTCCAAATCTCACCGCCTGCTGCACTACACAGACCAACTAGGGATCTGTATGATTGTAGAACAACTTGTACTAGGTTGATTAGCATAAGTAACATTCAGTTGCGTGGAAATACTAATGAAACTAAGCAAAATAAATTGCAGAGCAAAGCCATGATTAAACATATCAAAAGAAAATAAAGATGTTAGCCAGACTTGAATCTTTATTTGTGATGTAAAGAGTGAACACCTCAGCTTGTAACCAAAACAATTGGCAACAACTGGGTGACTTTTCTTAAAGATTGCAAACGTGATGTGCTATATTGGAAACTTTATGAGATGAAGATGTGGAGTCTGTCTACACAGTTGTCTCCTCCACAGAAATTTATAAGCTGCTTTGTTTCACTTAGTTTGTATTAATGCAGCAAACTAGCCAGCCATGCATTATTCCTTACTTTAGTTACTAATTTTAGCCTCGTGAATTAGGATTCCAGGCTGAACAGGACTGGACAAGCACACTGGAGGTTTCATTTGGGGAGAAAACATGGAACAAAAGAACAACATTTCTAATGGAACAGAGGTTTGATATAAAGAACAAATATTACTAAACCTAATAATGACACAAAATCTTGTATCAGTAGATATTTTAGAAAATAAACTATAATCATATTAAAAAAATATAGGACAAAGGCTAATTGTGATTTTGAAGATTAAGACAATTTTGCATTGATTACAACATATATACCTAGATTAAAACCATACTGAAAGAAACAAAGGTTATAGATTATTCAAAAGATTAATTGTTTAAAGAATAAAAATTACATTAGATTAGTTATACCCCAAAATTTGTATTCAAACTAATAGACCTCATATGCAGAAACATAGGGAATCATCATAAACAAACATCTACAGAAAATGTATCAGAAAAATGTTGGTAATAAAATCTATAATAATAATTAATTATGACAATAGACTACATGCTGAATAACAGCAATTAGATGTGATTATATAAATTAGTGATAGTAGTTAAATGTTGATGTTATGTTGTGTGAAGAGAGTGTGTGATAGTCAAGAGTCCTACACACAGAAGGAGGAATGGTGCTCCAGCATGAAACCTAGATGCACCCGACACTGAAACACACACACAAACACACAAACAATTAGACATAAATGTTAGATAACATTTGTTTAACATCTTTTTGTATGTCATTACACTAGGACTGGGTATCATTTAAATTTAATACCACTGCCAGTAATTCATTCATTCCCAACCATATTCTTTGGTCATTACCCATAGCTCGTGACCATAAGTGAGAAAAGAGACATAGACTGACAGCTTCATCCACAATCTGAGCTCCTGTTTCATCACCACAGACTGGTGCAGCGACTGTAACACTACTGCTGCTGAAACGTCCGTTTATCAATACTGATACCAAAATGATTCTTGCTTGAAGGCTTACTGTACTATTTAATTTTTTTAATGTTCTAAGATAGAACATGCATCTTGTACATCTACTATGTGACAGTTGCTAACTTTAGGCATCTGGCTCTGGTATTTTAAGTAAACCTGAACTTTAGTTGAAAGTTCTTTGGCTGTCGCATCAAAATTCCAGGTTTTCAGGAGTAACATTTGTGCATGAGTATTGTTCTGACAGTCCCATTTGGTAATAGTTTATTAGTACCCAGGTCTAATGAACAGAATAATGTGGATGCTAATATAACAATAAACAGTAACAGTAATTAAAATACATAAATTATTATGACAAAAAATACAGTAAATGTGGAATTGAACACTACACTGGTGATAGGGTAAACTCTAGCTTACTGTAGCAGTGTGCTTTTTGATAAACAGTGTTCTTACCCTGAGCTGTGGTATTGGCAGAAGTCGTTTGGTTTGTCTGGCTGGTGGTGACAGTAGTGATTGTTGATTGAGATGTCACAGGGGGGATTTTGCCCCCAACTAGGCCAATGTTCAGGGTGTTCAAATCAGACTGGTACTGCTGAGCCACCCAGGACTGAACCACTGAGGACTTCTCAAACAGCTTCAGATCAACCAAATTCACCCCAAGTAGACCTTGCACTGTGCTCACATTTAAGACCTGAGTTGCACACAAAAACATCACAAATTTACATTTACATTTCTGGCATTTGGCAGATGCCCTTATCCAGAGCAACTTACATTTATCTCATTTATACAACTGAGCAGTTGAGGGTTAAGGGCCTTGCTCAAGGGCCCAACAGTGGCAGCTTGATTTGAACTTACAACCTTCTGATCAAATATTAACAAACATTTTTTTCATTATATTATTGTATCAAATAAAAAAATCTCAGCTATTAAGCTCCACTTTTCAGTAAAAAGGCAGCACCTCTGTGGGCAGATCTGCTAAATCAGCTGTATTGACATTTCATACCATGATAACCGCAGGGTTTAAATTCATGAAGGTGGTGATGTCCATGTTGACATTCTTGGTAGAAAGAGATTGTATATCTTGTACAGGAGCACCACCTACACACACACAGTTACATTAATTTGGTAAGTTTGAGTACTATAAAAGTACAGCGTGTCCCCAAAGTCTCCAAACATAGAGGAAATGAACACGTTTCAGCAAAATATCTTCCAAAATTTTTCATACTTAGTTTATATTATATTCTTTTTCAGATAGCCTTTAAAAATGCCTTTGACAAAAGAAGAACAAATTGAAATCATTCTCATGGCTGGATCAGAAAGCTGCCGCAAGGTTGCACATTATATGTGACACTGTTACCAAACTGGGAGACAAAGTTGGAAGAGATGACTCCGTGTGTGCAATGGCAATCATGTAGCAAAATGTAACATTTGTAAATAAAGTTACACTATGCTAAAAACTGTTAATTATCCCTATGTATGGAGCCTTTGTAGATTGTAGATTTGTAGTCCCATGTAGATTAGAGCTTGCCTTTATGGTTTTGTGATTGAGCATCAGCAAGAACATTATATTTTTTTAATGTTGATCCTGTTTCCTCCCAATTTTATCAATACTCATCCACATATTAGCCAGCTATAGGGAAGGGTGAAGTTTATCACATGCTTCCTCCAAGACACATGAAGCCAGCCAGCCACATCTTTTCAAACTTCTGCTCATGCTGCATCACATGGCTGGGTAACACACTCAGATGAGAGTCCTATCTGCCCACATACATGATCTCACAGATGCCCATGATTGGCTAAGCATTGCTCTGATTGATAGAGGAAAGAGTATGCCCCTCCCACCCAGAGAGCATTGCCAATTATGGTCCCTTGGTTTCCCTGCCACAGATGGCAATATAAGGCATGATTACTTTGCAAAATGTTATAGCTTTACTGTTCTAGGCAAATTTATAGGTTTTATGTACATGTGTATGAATGATGATTGTGGTTTTTTTTGTTTTGTAAAGTGAATGAGCATGTAATCATAGTGTTTGGCTTTGTGTGTGGAAGCTTGTTACCCAGGTAAGGCCCGATGAGTTGGTAATATATTCTGGCATTGCTGCGTTGTCTGCTGAATGAGGAGTTGCCAATGGTGTACAGAGCAGACTTCTGTTGAATGGAACATGAGGACAGATCCAGAGTGTTTGCATTCCTGCAAAGTGAAAAAATATAACATGATCCATTATTTTTTATGTTGGTTTTTAGAACTATTTTGCTAGATTCCTGAACAGAGCAACCAAATTAATTCCCCTATTGATAAAGATATAGCTCTACAAACATAGGAAACAAACATAACCACTTAGGACAAAGTACCTTTTCAAACAAATTTGAATACTATCCACTTCCCAACAAAATGGAAACTGTTTTAAAATGTAAATAATTATTTTTAAGATGAAATTAAGTAAGTCATAATGAGGATGAGCTATTTTTTAGATGTTTCTTAAACTTGGGTATATATCCTTGGCCAAAGAATAGGTTATTCTTTGCTTTAGTCCTGTAGCTGCAGTGCTTTTAGCCCTAGCTGCAGTGCTGTTAAAACTGTCAAACTCGGGCGAGGGCTCCCTCTGGCGGGCAGGTGACGGTGGTGATGCTACATAGACTCAAAAGCGGTCCCCATGTCAACTGGTTTTTAGCATGCTCTCTGTTTTTTCTTTTTTTGGTGTAGTTAAATAGGTTTGTAGCGTTATGGTTTGGGTCCTCAATTTGCTAATCTTTCTTTGCATATTTTGCAAATAGGTGTTTTTGTACCCTTTGTTGGGTAAAAATCCAAACCAGTTTCATATAACTGATGTTGATCTTTTTAAGCACTAACTGCTCCATCTATTCAGCCTACAGTATCAAACAGACCCCACAGAACACCACATAGAGACTCCTCCAGACATGGTGGTACACAAATGCCCCTACCGGCTACCTCAACACAAAAAAAAATGTGGTTCAGGGATGAACTCAATGCTATGCTTGACATGAGAGTAATATAGGAGTCCCACAGTGATCAGAGTAGCCCCATGGTGCCCAAGGCCAATGGGTCATTCCATTTTTTGTGTGGAAGTCAACATGGTGTCTAAATTTGACGCATACCCAATGAGATGCATTGATGAACTGTTCAATTGGTTAGGCACGGCTCACTTTTATTCGACACTGGATTTAACCAAGGGATATTGACAGAGTCCCTTGACTCCAACTCCACCTTTTCCACTCCGTTTGGGAAACATGAATTTGTCAACCTAACCCTAACCCTTCTGTTTGGGTTTTTTTTTGGACATTTCAATGTCTCATGGACAGAATACTCTGCCCACACAGTGCCAGTGTTGCTGCTTATTTAGATGACAGTGATTTATAGCAATTATTGGCAGCAGCATTTACAACATCTAAGAGCTGTCCTGAGATCCTTGAGATGGGAGGGCTCACAACAGTACAGTATCTGGGCCACAGGCAGGTGTGTCCCAAAATTGATAAGACAGCAGCAATGGGCAGGCCTGCCCAAGACCCAAGACCAAAAAGGGGGCGAGGCAGTTCTTGGGGCTGGCTGTTATTGCAGGTTTGTACCTAATTTTTTGGACGTCACCAGCCCACTGACTGACCTCACTAAAAAGGAGCACCAGATCCTTTCCAGTGGACAGAGCTGTGCCAGCGGGCTTTTTGCCAGGTAAATGTGGTTTTGTGTATGGGCCCACTGTTGCATTCTCATGACTTTTCTCTCCCTTTTGTTCTGCAGCCTGATGTGTCAGGTAGAGCTCTGGGGGCTGTTTTGTCCCAGGTGATCATGGGAGAGGAGGGGTGTTGGCTGCAGGCTAGATGTTTCCCCAGCCTGAGATGGGTGGTGGAGGTATGTGGCAGTGGGTGCGTGGTTGAGTGTCAGCTGTTGACGAAGAGAAGGCGAGTTGAACTGTCAAGTAATGTGTGATGATTCTCACCTGTGTGCGATCATAGCAAATTTGTTTATGTGTGGTTTTGTTTATCTTTTATGGGACGCCATGACCCGGAGAGAGAGAGAGAGCTGAGGTGAACTCTGTGTATTTGTGTTTGTGCATGTGTAAATGTGTAAAATGCTGATGAGCATTCACATAAAACAATAAAAATAAAAGAAGCATGAAACTTTGTAAAAAGTTGCCTGTCTCCTGCACAATGTGCACTCATTTTGGTCTCCAAACTGAAGATCCAGACTTTAAAATAAGAATCTGTGTATTTTGTGTGTTTATATTTGTGTATGACTGTGCATATATGTGTGTACTTACTTCAAGTTCTCAGAAGTGATATTTTCCAGTACACTGACATCCAAAGAACAGATATTGGAACCAACTGCATTTATTTCAGCAGTTCCCAGAGTGTGATTAGACACGCTCAGATACCTTGTAATCACTGCATTACTCTATAAAACACACACAAATTACTCTTTTACCAAATACATCCATATCTGAGAAGTACTTACATGTTAGGTTCTTAATGTCACTAGCTCCATTTAACAAGAAATCTACAGCCAGAAGTCATCATCTGATGTGATCTACTGTACCAGATGTACATCATAGTTCTCTCGCTCTCTCTCTCTCGCTCGCTCTCTCTCACACACACACACACACACACACACACACACTACTTCTTTATTACCATCTCTGGTGCCCAGTTTCCATTATTTGAGTTCATCAAAGAGGACAGTGTGTCAGTTACTGTTATCTTCCACTTGCTGATGTCATCAATTGTAGCCACACGAGACGTAGGGCCCAGGAGCTGTAGCACACTGTCATTAAGGCCTGATGGGTAGATCTACAGCAAACACACACACATATTACCAAATCAAACACCATATACAACCTAACAACTGTTCACAATCTCTTCTGTCCTACAGCATTTATAAGTCCAGTGTTCAGTGCTGCTGACCTGGTTTAACTTGTTTAGAATGACAGTCTGGAAACTGGTGTCCACCACTTTCTCAGTGATGGCTGCCAGGTTGTCTTGCAGGACAGTGATATTCAAACACAAATCAAACTGAGTGGAGTCATATCCCACAGGAAATGATGCGTCTGCAATTGTCACAGCTGTGATGTTGCCAGTGGTGCATACTGTTAGAGCCAGAGAGAGGGAAACAATTCGCATTCAGTGCTGAGATACAAAGAGCACGCACTGCAATCCTAGACTGTCCCTGATGTCTTTTTGATTTTGCATTATTAAAGACCACCTTTAATAACAAAATCACCTCATTGTGTCTGGGTATGTCTTTATGCTTTAAGCGCTGTTACCTGCAGCACGATGGACTCTGGACACTTTGGAGTTGCATTCCATAAAAAATTTCCTCAGTTTCTGTATCGGGGTCTTTTGATTCCTCAGGAAAGGCATGAATTTCTTCAAAAACATCTTTTTTAGATCCTACAGGGAAATTACACAACAATTCCAATCACTGGGGAATGTCTATTCTAAATAAAATATTACATAAACACAGAAAAGTTGGAGGTAAAATAGATAACAAATGTTAGCAAAATGATAGCAAAAAAGCTAATGTTTTTTAAGTACATTAAAGATTTATTTTAGTAAAGATTTACATACAGAGCTGAACTGTCCCCAGAAGTCTGATTTGAAATAGAGAGGCAGGATACTCAGCTGTTCCAGAGTCTGCGCATTCCACTTTAAAGGATTACTGATTAATGACAAATCAGTCATAAAAAATAAAGTTTTTATGCATATTTAACACAATACAATACAATTATATGTATATACACATACCACTTTATTTAAGACATGCAATTAAAGCTTGGTCTTTACTAAAAGATTCATCACAGTAAAGTTATGCAGCTGTTTGCACCAGTTGAAGGTAAGTACCATCATAGCCTAATTTGAACTAATTTGAAATGGCGAATAAGTCTGAGTATGAACTATTAAAAAATTCATGGTTGCACCAAGTAAGTTTCAACATATCCTTAAATTATAATGTAAAAAAAATTGCACAGTCCTGCTAGTAGTGTAATGTTTGCTGTTATTAACACATCTCAGTGATTGTGTTCAAATTGAACAATGTTACCATATGCAGTGTATAAGAGCATTAACCCTCATATTTGTATTTTGTTAGGAGAATTTCTTCAAGTGAATAGTTTCTTCATGGTCTATGATAACTAGACATGTATACCTCATAGAAATTCAGTTTCTATAATGGAACATATAACATATAGGTGTTATAAGACTACAAATTGGCTGTTTTAGCAAGCTCTTTAACTCTATAGTGCAATACGTCATCAAATTGAAATAATGGCAAGGTACACAACAAAAATATACATTAGTATAATTGTAACATGTTGTTCAGTGTATTCAAATGTGGAATAAGTTTGTAGGGGTTAGCTATTTTTCATTGTTTTGGTTTGTTACCAAAATGCTGTTAAATTTGTCACAGAAGAGCCCAAGCAGTAGAATAGGACACGTGAATATCAGTATAAAATCAATGATAAATTGAGTCACCACTTAATTGCAAAGCACAAGCCTTTTGCTTTTGTTCCTATATCTATGGTTAAAATATAACTAACTTGATGTAAATAAAATAAACTGAAAAAAGATTGACATTAACCACTTCTTTATGTCTCAACACATTTCGATCATGAATGTACAGTGGGGTCCAAAAGTCTGAGATCATTAGTGAAAATGCTTCTGCTAGACATTCTTTTTCAATTTAACACAAATGTTTTAATTACAGATGATATTATCAGCAACAACTTAAGTGAAACATAGAATCCTAAAAATATTTACAGGAATTTCATAGTTTCTTTGTATTTATTATATCCCCTTTTTGCTTTAATGACAGTATGCACTCAAACCCATGCTTCAATAGATGAGATAAGGAAAATCTGACCTTTTGTACAAAGGAGTTAGCATAGTCAATATCACAAATGCGCTTAAATTTAAATAGTGACCTAGAAATTGTGCAACATTCCTTTTTTTTTACGATTTTCAAAATTCTAAAACTTTATCTTTATTTCCAGTTTTAAATTTTAAAAAATCCCAGTTTTTCAATGTGGTCTCAGACTTTTAGCCCCCACTGTAAATATTGTTTGTTTGGATTATGTTTGATTGGCTGGTGAAGGTGAAATATAGCACTCTCTGTGACAAAGTTTTCATCTATGATCACCTTACACAATACTAGTTATATACATTAAGTATCTGTGGTGCAACCGAAATTCAGAGGAGTTTTAAACAAACTCCTCTCAGCTTATGGTTTAGAATCAACTCTAACTTACAGTAACACTTACATTCAGCTGGTGTAACTGGCCCCTGAACCTTTTTTTCTACCTCTGGTCTATTTTCAGATTTCGCTTTAAGCTCTCACTCTCACCCATAAGAGGTGTTTCCACTGAGGAGTAGTGACTGTATAGCAGTGATCTGAGAGTCAGAAAGATCTCCACAGTTCTTCAGTTTCTCCAAAATGAGAGGGTGAGAGTTCTGGATGTAGGAGGAGTCCAGTGTGCAGGCCATATTCCCTAGAACCTCCACCTGATCCCTGGTCAGACTCACACCAGATATACCCTACAACATCATAAACCATGCAGAAAAGTCATGCAGAGGCACACAGGCTGGTTTCTGATGTATGTAGGTCTGTATGTTAGCGAGCTGTCCTGTGTGATTTAAGTGAACGAGTCAGTTGCATGTGTGAATTGTAAGGATTACTCTGTATTAAATTATTAAATTACAATTTTTATTGGCTATAAGCTAGCATCTTGTAACATTAAAGGACAGGGATATGCAATTGAAATGCCTTGTGCTTTAGGAAGCATAATGCACCTACGATAAGATGTGTGCAAGGTTTTAGAAATTTTTTATTCTTTTTCTCTTAGCAGTTGGGCTTCTGGGTCTTGTAGTAGTAATGTTGCTATGTAGTTCAAATGTTGCTATGTTTTCCAAAGCATTTCAGTTCCAATAATCAGTGCATGGACTATGAAATAATTTTTTCTACTTTTTGTATTATAAGTAATTGTACAGTTTGTATCTGTGCTTATTACCAGGCATTCCCGTGCATTGTTGAACAGGGTGGCTGCTTTATTGAGAACACTTGAAGGAACAAAGAAATCTGCTCTTCCCAAAGCAGTGAAATATGATCTGCAATTCCCATGCTTCACTTTGTCATAGCTATGTTAACACACACGCACACACACCCACACACACACACAAGTAAAGCATAACATATAATATATAAAACAATTCCACAAAAAAATCCAAATATGCAACATAGCAACCAATACAGATGAATACAGTGTGCATTTTATTTTACACACCTGTAGTAGAGGAGCATGTCAGAAGGGACATCAGTGAAGTTCTCAGAGTCTTCTTTCATGTTGTTGTACATGCAGGTCAGCTACAACAGAGAACACCTTGAATTATGCACTGTTACATTCAGCATCCTTTTTACTTTACTTCAATTTACCACGCCACTCTCATGGCATCGATAACTTCAAACAATCTCAAAAATATTTAACATGTATGATGCATGACGGTTTCAGAAAACTGTTGCTACACCAACATTTGCCCTTATTTTTCAGATGTTCTCCCATGGTTAAACCTAGTTGGCTAATGTAAGGTAACATGACAGTCAATGTATGTAACTTGCTAAAAAGTGTTAGCTGATTAACAAATTAACCAGCAATATTTAACCTGGACTTTAATCTGTCTACAGGAAACAAATTTTAACTGTTAATGCAAAATGCAAAGTTACTGTTACCTGCCCGGAGATTTTTATTATTGTTTTTTTTATTAACAGCACATCCCCAAGAGTTTTATTTCTCTTATGGCATGGCAATTTACCAACAATTACAATTTTTATTTATTAATGAAAGACACATCAAACTTTTTATCCATTTAGAGTTACATTTAAAGTTGTGGAACGTCAGTGAAACGAGTTAGTTCCTGTTCTCACTGGCGAATAATTTTAATATATAGCATCTGCTATAAAAGTACCTGTGAATGAACCATTACATAGAAACAATAACACATAAGAACAAGCAGATTAATATAGACCAGTAATCTGCCTTTCAGCTGACACTCCATCATAACCATGTGAGGAAATAATAGAAAATTAATCCTGATCAGATTTTAGAATTCATCTGCAATGTAGTGCTATACATTTTAAAGCATGAAAAATCTTGAACAACCTGACATAAAACAGGTGTATTAAAATGCTCAACTGCTAGCATTCATGATTAAAATGAACTCATTCTGGAAGAATATCAGAGTGTATGTACCTGAGCCTCTTTCAGGAGGACCTTGTCTCTGCCTGCACGTGGTCTACAGGCTTTCACCAGATCTTTGATTTTCTGCCGTGGGAGAGTCTGAACTGAGCTGCAGGTGAATCCCTGCAGTACTGATGCTGACAGACTATGGGGGGAACCAACACACATACACAAACACATAAACACACATACACACACTTGAACACCTTGATTTTCAACACCAAAAAGATATGCGATAAACCATAATATTATAATGCTTAGCTGGACATGTACAGCTGTTGCTCACACACTGTGGACCTATTCTGGCAGTAAATATTTATATAATGAAAAAAATATGTATAAGAATATGTGTTTTTAACTCACTTTTCTGGATTATCACTGGCACTGGTCACTGCACCAAAAAACATCAAAGCCTGGTAAAAAAAAAAAAAAAAACAAAGAATTCAACAGTTATTAATTTTTTACACATATCATGACTCCACAAGCATTACATGTCTTAATGTGTAACAAGTTACTCTATTCCATACAAAAGCAATTTATATGTTCTACTGTTTGAAATCCTTTCTGAAGTATTTAATTGTGTGTATGTTCTGTTACCTGTTCATGACTCCAGCTCTTGTTATTAACAAGTGAAACCTCAACAGAGCTCAGAGATGACAGTAGAATAACTGGGATATACATGACCAGTGCATCTGGGACATTCTCTATCACTTTGGTCTGGTCTACAGAGATGATCTGAAAGAGTATACATGTGTGTGTGTGTGTGTGTGTGTGTATATATATATATATCACATTTTGTTATAATTATTTATAAAAACTGTGATAGAATATGGCATATACGCATGTGTGATTGCGAGATGTGAGTACCTGCTGGACATAGGTTTCTTGTAGAATAACTGGTGCTGACAGAATATTATTGATGAATGTTGGATTCTGGGATAAAGACAGAAGCTGAGAAGATGGGATGCTGGAGATGGTTGCAGAGGGAACTCCTTCAATTAGCGTGCCCAGAGATAACAGAGAGGAGGCACTGCTAATCTGTTAACAAAAACAATAGCCAATCAGATTACAGCTCAACAAATTCCAACCAAAACTCAACCTAAAATCAACTGTTCTCTTTTAAGTGCATGCTATATTTACACCATATAGGAGTTGCAACCTTCTTTAAACATACCCCACATTTCAGGGGGTTGAAATTGAACTTGACAAATGACTGCTTAGTGGCTTGGTCTTCTATGTAGTGTTGCATCATTATGAACATTCATAAAAATGTGTGCTAAGAAAGGCATTTGATTCTGGATGTGGAATTTGCATCTGGAATCTGTCCAGATGGCAAGTAACTGACTGAAAGGTAACTGAAAGGTAATATTTCTCCACTCGAACAATTGCATCTTCGGTTCTACTGAAAGGTAGGAATTAAAAAAAAACTCTATGGCAAAACACCTGACAGGAAGACACTCCCATATTATAGAAACATTTTTGTGTTGGGTAGTGTGCAGTGTACACTCACATTTAAGCCTGCACTAATGATGCTCTGGATGAGGGCATTTGCTTGGCCCTGGTTCCAGCCACTGACGTTACTAAGTGTAGGCAGAGCATTGGTTATCACACTGTAGGAAGCAGAATTTATCTGGCCAACAGTCAGGCCAACACTCTGGCTGCCAAGCAGCTGAACTGTAGATGCCGACAAAGTAGAAAACTTCGCCACAAGTGTTGCTGTGATCTGAGAGAAAAGGAGGATGGGAAACTTACACTGTTACAGAATGATTGATTAGACATGCTCATTCAAATGGTAGAAAATCTGGTACCATTATTGGGATTGGTATTCAAAATGGACTGATTACCTCTGGATTGGTTTCACTGCAGAATTTGTTGATGCTCGACACAATGGTCTGACTGTCTGCATCTCCAAGAGGAACAAACACAGAGCCAGGGGCTTTACAGAGAAGTCCATCTGGTAATCTGCACACAAACACACACATGGAGTCTGATCAGCGTCTGCCTATATACATAACAAAGATGAAGGACTTGCACCTGATACTTCCTGTTAATCAAGAAACCATGTACTACACCATTTTTCCAAGCTATACATTAATTTTAGTTTTTGTTGTAGTCTATAGTGCAGGGGTGTATTAATGTTGACCACTAGTGAAAATGTTCTGAGAGCACTAGTGAAAATGCCTCAATTTTACATTCTTTTCTAATTTAATACAACAATTTTCTTTACATTACATTACATTAATTTACAAATTAAATTATTTACAACAACTTGAGTGAAAAGTAAAATCTTTATTTTAAAGTTTCCTCTTTCTACCGACAAATAGTCACTGCACAGTTGTGTGGTTGAACAGACAATGCCAAAACAGTCGACTCTTAAAAATTTCTTGCTAAAAGCAGGGAACTTTGATCAGCCTAATTGAGACAGTGAGGAACACGGTGCACAGGTGGTTTGCATAACATAGCAACATTTGAAATTTGGCTTAATTAATTTGAATATTAAAAAAAAAATTAATTTGGCATAAATTGACTCCGAATATGCCTACATTATCAAACATAAATTTTGATGTAACTTTTGGACTTAAGTTGCTGACTCTGAACAGGGTTGTATGTTAATAAATATTTTCTCAACAGAACACTCAGTCCTCACAGTCCAGAATATGTCAATTCTGCAAAAATCATCAACTTTTGTCAGGGTCTATGGGCAGTTTCCTTCACAGGCCTTTACTCAAACCTATAGACCGTTGATTTCTTCAAGACCTGCCTCCCTCTTTGGTTTTGTACTATAATCCTGGCTTGTCACACTACCCAAACTATAAAACAGCCATGAAGATGACAAAATTAATATTCATGAAGTAATAGTCTTTATGGTTGCATACTTAACAAAATGACTCCAAAAAGTACCAAACTTTTACCAAAAAGTACTCATATAATAAGGTTTTGGTCTCAACAGGATTGCCTCTTTTAAATGAATTTTACCAAACATTCTGCAGTGTTCTGTCATTCTAGGACTTGAATTGGGCACCCCTAGTTAGTGATTCAATTGTGGATTTTGAAATTAGAGATTAGTATTATATAGTGTACATATAATGCTTCACCTGAGAGGGTTAAAGTTGGGATTCTGGATGTATAATTGAGTTGTGTAGTATTCTGTGACACTGGCTGCAATTTCTGAGTTATTAAACAACTGAAGATTTTCCGAATTCTCCAGGAACACACCAATCTACAGGACACAATAAAAACACAATCAATAAACTGTGAGGTCATTGTGTGTTTACATATTTTGCATTCCATATGTGTATACACTTTATTAGGAACACCTGTACACCTGCACATTCATGCAGTTATCTAATCAGCCAATCATGTGGCAGCAGCACAGTGCATAAAATCATGCAAATACAGGCCAAGAGCTTCGGTTAATGTTCACATCAAACATCAGAATGAAGAAAAAATGTGATCTCTGTGACTTTAACTGTGGTATGGTTGTTGGTAACAGAGGGGCTGGTTTGAGTATTTCAGAAACTACTGATCTCCTGGGATTTTCACACACAGCAGTCATTATATCTCTATAGTTTAGCGGGATTGGAAAGACCAGGTGATTTTTTTCCCCAGACTTCATCTGGCCAGTTTGGGTGAGTGTGTGCCCATGATAGCCTCAGATTCCTGTTCTTGGCTGACAGGATTTGAACCCAGTGTGGTCTTCTGCTGTGGTAGCTCATCCACCTTTTCTGCTCACCATAATTGTAAAAAGTCATTATATGAGTTACGATATCCTTTCTGGCAGCTCGAACCAATCTGGCCATTTTCCTCTGATATCTCTTATCAACAAGATATGATCTATCTTATCTGATATCTCTTATCTTTTCTGTCCGTAGAACTTGCTCACTAAATGTTTTTGTTTTTTGCACCATTCTGTGTAAACTCTAGAGATTGTTCCCAGGAGGATCTTCCCAGGAGATCAGTAGTTTCTGAAACTCTCAAACCAGCCCTTGTGGCACCAACATCCATGCCTCGATTAAAGTCACAGAGATCCCATTCTGATGTTTGATTTGAATATTAACTAAAGCTCTTGATCTGCATCTGCATGATTTTATGTATTGCACTGCTGCCATCTGATATATTATATATTAGGCATGAGATGATACATTAAAGCCGAGACGAGATGATTTTGACACAAATAAAATTACATTTTTATATATTTATTTTTTAATGACAACAAATCTAACCACCGCAACATCAATACAGTGTATTATAAGAAATGTGAGCAGGATTTATAATATAAGGTGTAATTTTCGCATATTATTATTATTATTGTTATTTTATTCTTTTTCAGTGTGATAAATGTATATCATGGTAATTTTATTAATATGGAAAGATGATCATAGATTGTGCCTTAAATGATTCAGGTGATTTCATCCACCTGAAATGCATGAGCATGTCACATTTACTAATTTAATTGTACAGATGAGGAAAAAATAATTGTGAATATTGCCTCATTCCACTGAAATTAATTTCTGGCTATGCCACTGCCAGCACAACACACAACATGCTTCTGAATCATTTCTAGATGCAAGTGTGACTTACATTAAGCAGAGTATGCAGGCGTTGATTTAACCCATGTTTCAGACCACAGCCAGGCCAGCTGCAGTAGAAACTGGAGTGCATGGATATATGGCAGTTTATGGTAACTACCTTCAGATGGCTATGCTACGAATCTGCTGTGAATTATGAATAATGTGAAAACATTGGGCAGTAGTGTACTGTGTGTATGTGTGTGTGTGTGTGTGTGTGTGTGTGTGTGTGTGTGGTGTGAGAATATATATATACATTATATGGCCAAAAGTATGTGGACGCCTGACCATCACACCCATATGGGGGCCTTCCCCAAACTGTTGGCACAACATGTAAAGCACACAGGTGTCTAAAATGTCTTTGGATGCTGTAGCATTGACTGTTCCCCTTTTCTGGAACTAAAGGGCCCAAACCTGTTCCAGCATGACAATGTCCCTGTGCACAAAGCGAGCTCCATAAAGACATGGTTTGCCAAGGTCGATGTGAAAGATCTTGAGCAGCCTGCACAGAGCCCTGACCTAAACCCCAATGAACACTTTTGGGATGATTTGGAATGTTAACTGTGAGCCAGGCCTTCTCGTCCAAATTCATTGTCTGATCTCAAAAATGTTCTTTTGACTGAATGGCACAAATTTGCACAAACTTACTCCAAAAAAGAAAGCCTGGAGTGGAGTCTGTTATGGCAATTTTTGAACAGGTCGGGTCAGGTGTCCACATACTTTTGGCCATATAGTGTACATATATACAGTGGGGTCCAAAAGTCTGAGACCACATTTGGGATTTTTGTTTTTCAATTAAAATTGGAAATAAACAGAAACAGAATTTTTAAATATTTAAAACAAAGAAAGTAATGTTTAATATCTTGAATATTTAATATTCAAGATTCTGCACTATTTCTATTTAAATGTAAATAGATTTGTGATATTGACCTTGTTAACTGCTTTGTACAAAAGGCCAGAATCTCATCAGGCCTAATTTCTTCTATAGGAGTGCATGCACATGTGACACTCTGATGGATTTGATTTAAAATGGATCATAAGATTTTGCACAAATTTGTGGAGTCAACTGGAGTTGACACTGTCATTAAACCAAAAAGGGGACATATCAAATACTAAGAAGCTCTGAAATGGAAATATATGGATATATATATATATATATATATATATATATATATATATATATATATATATATATATATATACAGTCAGGTCCATAAATATTGGGACAGTGACACAGTTTTGGTAATTTTGCCTCTGTACACCACCACAGTGGATTTGAAATGAAGCAGTCAAGATGTGACTGAAGCATAGACTTTCAGCTTTAATTCAAGGGGTTTAACAAAAATATTGCATTAACCGTTTAGGAATTACAGCCATTTTTTACAGAGTTCCTCCATTTTCACAGGCTCAAAAGTAATGGGACAAACTAATATAATCATAAATATTAGGATTATTTTTATTACTTGGAGGTACATCCTTTGCAGTCAATGACTACCTGAAGTCTGGACCCCATGGACATCACCAAATGCTGAGTTTCCTCCCTTGAGATGATTTGCCAGGTCTTTACTGCAGCCATCTTCAGTTGCTGCTTGTTTGTGGGTCTTTCTGCCTTCAGATTTGTCTTCAGTAAGTGAAAAGCAGCTCAGTTGGGTTGAGGTCAGGTGACTGACTCGGCCATTTAAGAACATTTAATTTCCAAGCTCTTGGGCTGCTTTCACAGTATGTTTTGGGTTGTTATCCATCTGTACTGTGAAGCGCTGTCCTATCAGTTTTGCAGCATTTGACTGAATCTGAGCAGAAAGTATAGCTCTGTACACTTTAGAATTCATCCTGCTACTTCTATCAACAGTCACATTATCAATAAACCCCAGTGACCCAGTTCCATTGGCAGCCAAACATGCCCATGCCATAACACTGCCTCCACATGTTTGACGGATGATGTGGTATGCTTTGGATCATGAGCCCTTCCTTTCCTTCTCCATACTTTTCTCTTCCCATCATTCTGGTACAAGTTAATCTTGCATCAGAACTGGTCAGGCTTTTTTTAGAGGTTTTTTAGCAAAGTCTAATCTGGCCTTTGTGTTCTTGAGCGTTACCAGCGGTTTGTATCTTGAGGTAAACCGTCTGTATTTACATTCATGAAGGTGGCTCTTGATTGTAGACTTTGACAATGATAGGCCTACCTCCTCCAGAGTGTTCCTGACTTGGCTAGATGTTGTGAAGGGGTTATTCTTCAATAAGAAAAGAATTCTGCAATCATCCACTTTAGTTGTTTTCTGTGGTCTCCCAGGCCTTTTGGTGTTGCTGAGCTCGCCAGTGCATTCCTTCTTTTTAAGAATGTACCAAATTGTTGATTTGGCCCTCCTAAAGTTCCTGCTATCTCTCTGATAGGTCTGTTTTGGTCTTTCAGCCTAATGATGGCCTCCTTCACTTGCATCAACACCTCTTTGGACGGCATACTGAGAGTTCCCATGAACAGCTACCAAATGCAAATTCAACACTTGGAATCAGCTCCAGACCTTTTATCTCCTTAATTTATCATGATATAAGGAGGAAACAGGCCACAGCTGGCCATGAAACTGCTTATCAGTCAATTGTCCCATTACTTTTGAGCCTGTGAAAATGGAGAAACTCTGTAAAAAATGGCTGTAATTCCTAAACGGTTAATGCAATATTTTTGTTAAACCCCTTGAATTAAAGCTGAAAGTCTACACTTCAGTCACATCTTGACTGCTTCATTTCAAATCCACTGTGGTGGTGTACAGAGGCAAAATTACCAAAACTGTGTCACTGTCCCAATATTTATGGACCTGACTGTATATGTGTGTGTGTGTGTGTATACAATAATATACAGTAATTTATGATGAAAATTGTTGTATTAAATTAGAAAGGAATGCAAAATAGAAGTATTTGCACTAGTGCTCTCAGACTTTTGGATCCCATGTGTGTGTGCATGTTTGTGTTACCTTGCTATCTGATATAAATGACTGGAGATCGGTGAGGGTGATGAAGGTGATGAAGAATCCAATGTTATGAGCAAACCAGGCAGTAGAGTTCAATAGAGGATCTGAGGAGCTATAGCAGTGGGGACTGCCATCTGAAAGATATACACAGATAGACATGTAGACATAGAAATTTGCACACAGAAAGACTAATTAAAACTAATGTGCTGTACTATTTAGCAGAGAGAGAAAGAAGTGTAGTTATTCATACCACTGCTTTTGAGATAGATCTTTATAGAGCTGTACACATCAGCTGGGGTGAAATCGGTTGCGGAAAAAGTGTAGTTGTCCCCCAGAATAGACACCCTGCTCAAAAACGCATTTATATATAGGTGATTTTAGTACAGATCCTCAATTTTTTAGCCAAGAGACAGGGGGCAGTGTTTGTGCTGACAGCCCTGTGTAATGGTACATCAAACAAATACTCACAGTTTCCTGTATGACAGACAGGAGGCGCCACTGAGCTGAGCAGAGCTGATGAGCTGAGAACTGAGGTAGGGCAGGTAGTGAACCAGTGTGACCTTAAACCACTGTTCTACATCAGCCTGAGATGAGGCATTGAGAGCACGAGGCCACACACACTCCAACGTGTGGCTGGCCAAAGCTGAGGATAAAACAGACTCCTGTAGAGAGAAACAGGGATTATTCTATGAGCTAATCCTGATATAATAAAGGCAAGTAATCCAGATGGACTAAAAGGGTATGTGAAATGAAGACAGGTGTACCATCTCCAGGTATTGATTGGTTCTATTGTAGTTGTTGAGGAGTGTGCAGAGCTCAGAACCATCAATCACTGTGTTTGGCCTGTTCAGAAACTCTCCGAGTTCTTCCGGAGAGATGGAGCCCAAAAGCTAGAGGACACAGAGCAGAGACAACACACTCGTTACAGAGGGAGATGTTGACAGTTCATTGGCTGCCGCTTAAACTATTAGTGAGCGACTCACTGACACGATCAGTGTTATACAGCAGAAATACCTCTGGCTGTCGGTCAGCTGGGATCAGAGACAGGAAATCTTTCAGGTCAGGGAATCCAAAATTGAGGAACATCTGTTTCAGGAACATGTAGAAGCTTCCTCTGCTGTAGCAGCTCAGGCCTGTGAGGCAATATAGGGCACTAATGAAAAAAGTCTGTGCTGAATTCAGATTGATATTAGACCAGTGAATGTGGGACACTCCTGACTTAGCCCAAATTCTTCATCTGCCAATCACATCTACTGATCACTGCCTGCACACTGGACTAGGCTGAGTCAGCAAATACACAAGCAAGAACACGCACACTTGAAACAAACCCCCCCCCCCCCAACACACACACACACACACAGACCTTGGCTGGACTGGTACTTGAGATAGTCTTGTGTGTAATTGAAGACAGTATCGGACTGTGTTGCGGAGAGGTCACTGTACACATTATCAAGTCCTTTCACTCTGTAAACACAACGACATAGAAGTAAACAAGTTAAAAATCAAAGAAAGTAAAGAATAGATCTGTGCGTTCACGTTGAGGAGGAGCTCACATCTCTCTGTAGGAGTCACAGCTGATGTTCATGGGGATGATCGACAGGGTGTTTGGACCAATCCCAGGAAGGAAGAAGGAAAGGTAAGTCTGGAACCACAGGGCAAAGTCCCCTGGGCTGAAACTTTGGAAGTGAGGCACCAGATCCAAGAGTGTCATGTTCAGAATGGTGTGTGATATTGCTGAAGGAATGCTAGTCATGTTCATCTGCAAACACACAGCAGCACGGATTAACAGTCTGGACACACTCGGACTTCATCGATTAGTATGCATAGAATAAACGTGTCTTATTGCGAAAAGAAATGTGCCCTGGTTTGTAGACTACAGAGATCCTCACTTGTATTGCAGTCTGGTGGAAGACTGTGAAGAAGCTGCCAAGTTGATTCCGATCTAAAGATGTGATCACACTGCTAAACACCTCTCTAAACACAGAGTCATTTCCCAACACTCCTGAATCCGGCTGCAAGATGAACTGTGCCTTCTGCTCACTGGACAGTAAGCCTAACACTGCAACCTGCAGGACAAAACATGCATTTCACACATTCTGTTCACACCAGCTCAGTGGTACAGCAGCTGCCTGCCCTCTCCACCAAAATCCAGAGGCCAACTGGTACTACTATAGTCAATTGCAAACTCACAAGAAACATAAAGTTGGTGCAACTTTGATGTTACTCACGCTGGAGAAATTTGCATTTAGAATTTTGAGCTTTTCCAAGGGGGCATAATTGGAGAAATTGCCAAGGTTCTTTTCAAGCCACTTATTGCTGCCAGAAGTGTTGGAACGACAGCCAGGGTCTACAAAGATCACAGACCATTAGTTAAATTAACCAGAACATTCTCAATGGCTCTTGGTTTATTTCATTCAGGCAATCAATTGGCTTAATCTCAACAGGCTAAAACAAGTAGAAGACTGCCAGCTTTCTCTAGTAGAACAATTAAAAGGGGCCTATGTACCTGGGAGGTCAACTCTTGACAGGAAGGGAAAGATGAATGAAGTAAAGACCAACTGCTTCTGTTCCTCTTTCATGAGTGATTCTTGACTGCTAAGAGCTTCCACCCTAAGTTGGATGAGAACAGATCAGATTTTGTCATGAATTACTTCATCTTCATGTCCTAAATAACACATGCAGAGTTCTAAAATTCCATTGTCCATACTTACACAATCTGGTAGCTCTCACAGCTGAAGCTTTTGGAACTGAGGCTGGACAGAAAGTCTGCGGACACTGATGACAAAAATGGTCTGAGCCTCATCTGGAACCACTCAGTGATGAAAGCGGCATTCATCAGCTGTGCTGCAGTGAAGTCCTTGATTATCACCTCCCAGATGGCATCAAGTATATTTGAGTCAGACCGAATGCTGCTGTGGGTCTACACGAATGAGTACATACTTCAGTGCATAGCAGTGCACAAATGTTTTTTTGTTTTTTTTTTTTAACTACAGCACCAATCAAATTTTCATACCATGTGTGAAAACCTGTCCAGTACATCATCCAAAGGTGCAGGAAAATTCTGGAAGAAAAGCTTCCATGTTTCTTTAGAGTAGTTCAGGCTACTTGGCAGTTTGCATGTGAGCAGTGTGGCCAGATCATCAGAGGACAGAACAACAACCTTGAAAGACAAGAAACAGAGGTTTCTGTGGTCAACTCATCTTCTGCGTAAAAGGACTGAACCTGAGAAGAGGTATTTTGTTCATAGAGGACTCACTGATGAACAGGCATAGGCAGGAATCCTGAAGTTACACAGTACTGCAGAAACATTTCCAGATGCGAACTCGCTATCAAGTGGGTGACTGTGCAGAAAAAAGAATAATGTTATACATCTACTAAAAACTTTCTCTATAAAGTTTGCTCCTTTTCCATTTGATAAAAAAGCTCACCTGTCTACACCATAACAAGGGTTGTGGTTGATGATGCCAAGATTCAGTGTGTTCAGATCAGATTGGTTCTGTCGTGACACCCAGGACTGAACCACTGAGGAGTTCTCAAACAGCTTCAGATCAGCTATGTTTACCCCCATTAGATTCCTCACTGTGCTCACATTCAGGATCTGGCACACACAAAAACAGTTTTCATCAAGTTCATCTGCAGTTTTCTTTATTTTACTTCTTATAACTCAAGCATCCACTATGTTCAGTTTATGTTTTATACCTTGAGAACAGCAGGGTCCAGACTAATGAATATGGTGATGTCCATACTGATGTTCTGGGTAGAAAGAGCTTGTATATCCTCCACAGGAGCTCCACCTACACACACACACACACACACACACACACACACATGTTAACAACTAAATTCATGGTGTGTGGGTGTGTGTGTGTGTGTGGGTGTGGGTGTGTGTGTGGGTGGGTGCATGTGGGTGTGCATATGTGCATGCGTTTGTGCAGCTACTTTTCATTCAATCCAACTACTGCTGTTCTAAAACACTACACCTGTGTGTGTTTAGTATTTCTGTGTATGTGGATGATTGTTTTACCCAGGTAAGGTCTCATAATTTGGTAGTATGCTTTGCTGCGTTGATTGCTGAATGAAGTGTTGGCTGTGATGTACAGAGCGGATTTCTGTTCGATGGAACATGAGGAAAGATCTGGAAACAGGACCTCCCTGCATAGAGAAAAGAAATGTAAACTATATGTGCAGTAATGCACTCAAATTATTCTCAAATCTCTTTATTCATCCATGTTTGTGTATGTATGTACCTATGAGTTTGTACTTACTTTAGGCTCTCAGCATTGATATTTTCCAGTACACTGATGTTTAAAGTACAGATGTTGGAACCAAATGCATTTATTTCAGCACTTCCCAGAGAGCGATTCCCCATGCTCAGATACCTCATAATAACCGCTTTACTCTACAAAATACACAAACATTATTCTAGTAGCAAGCACATGAGTGTCTGAGGATTGAAAATGCTTAACTAGTATGGTTTTGATCTATTACTGGTTTAAACAAACTCTGACATACTTTAAGTTTAAGATAAAGACCAGACCTGGAGCTCCACCTTCTTCTTCTACACCAACTGTAGGAAAAGTAAACACTTCCCTTCATACTAAAATTTCTCTCTCTCTCTCTCTCTCTCTGAAGGATCATAGATAATCCCTCTCACCCTCTATGAAGGATGGCAGATATTGTCTCACTTTCTCTGTAGGATCTCAGACAATCTCAATCTCTTTCTCTGTCTCTCCCAGAGGTGTTGAAAACATGGTCTTAATTCACAAATTGGTTGTAATACACATGAAGACAACACTGTGGTTGTACCCACAGTAGTAATCAATCCAAAAAATTTTTTACAGGTCTCACACACACACACACACACACATACACACCCTTCTATTACCTTTTCTGGTTCCCAGAGTCCACCATTTGAGTCCATCAAAGAGGACAGTGTGTCAATTATGGTAATGTTCCACTTGCTAATGTCATCAATAGTGGCCACACGAGAAGTGGAACCCAGTAGCTGCAGCACACCATCATTAAGGCCTGATGGGTAAATCTACACATGCACACAAAATCAACAATTTATTATATACCACCTAACACACACTGTGCAAAATGTTGTGTGGGTGAATCCACCATACACACAAAGACAGACATTAAACTCACAACACAAAAACAAACCCTGTTTGACAGGGGTACATTTTCAAAACATACAATATGCAAGTATCTTATTTAAACCGACACTGTCAGTAATGTCAGAATTTTATGACTGAAAGGCACAAACAACCTCCTCTTTCGTGTAGTGCTACTGTAGTGCTAAAGAGTCCCAGTGTCACAGTGTTCAGTGCTGCTGACCTGGTTTAACTTGTTCAGAATGACGGTCTGGAAGCTGGTGTCCACCACTTTCTCAGTGATGGCTGCCAGGTTGTTCTGCAGGACAGCGATGTCCAGATACAGATCAAACTGGGTGGAGTTAAAGCCGAAAGGAAACGACGCATCTGCAATTGTCACCGCTGTGATGTTGCTCACTGTTAGACACAGAACAAAGTTAATCACTGAAGGACAGAATCTAAAATATATCCCTGTATCTCAGTGCTTTTTACACTGTAAAGTACTTTTACCTGTAGCACTTTCTGAGTTGCATTCTGTAAAGAATGTCCTTAGCTTCTTCATCGGGATCTTCTGCTTCCTCAGGACTGAAAAGAACTTCCTCCTTACATTCTTCAACAATGGGCACACACAGATAACATTAAATTAGTCCCAAAAGGTCTAACATTGGGTCAATAAATCAATCACAAGCGCAAATTTAAAACTGAACAGGTTTACATACAAAGCTAAGTGTGTTGCAGAGGTCTGACTTGAAATAGACAGCCAGGATGCTGAGTTGCTCCACGGTCTGCTCATTCCACATTGAGGGATTACTGATTTTAAAAAAAATGTCTATGAGATCTTATTCATATCTAATACAATACAGTTATAGACACAAATCATTTCATTTGGTTTATGCCATTTTAACACCAAGCCTAACATTATTAGAACAATTTAAATGCAGTGACGGTTCAGAAATATTTTTCTACAGCTGAACCAAATTCAAAGGTATGCACTGATCTGCAAAAATCTTTGTCTCACCCATAAGCGGTGTTCCCACTGAGGAGCAAAGACTGTACAGCAGTGATCTGAGAATCAGAAAGATCTCCACAGTTCTTCAGTTTCTCCAAAATGAGAGGGTGAGAGTTCTGGATGTAGGAGGGGTTCAGTGTGCAGGCCATATTCCCCAGAACCTCCACCTGATAACTGGTCAGGCTCACACCAGATATACCCTACAATGTCAAAAACCACGAAGGAGTGTCACATTAAAACGCAGAATCTGTAAGAACGGGGGTCCTTGTGAGGATTCCAATGTTTAGTGTCAAGATCTCTGACTGTCTTATGTTTGAACATTTGAATTATGATCTCAGAGATTTGGAGTTCTTGTCTGAAATGTTGCGTTTGCCTCAAGACAGTTTAGTGTCTCCTGAGTGACTGAGCGATTTCCATCACCGCACCCTCTATGCCCAAAACTTTCTTTTCAGTATTTAGAGGTCAGCAAACCTGAGTACAATTCCTGATCTGGGAACCACCCAAAAGCATTCTATTGTTGTTCTATGTCACAGTCGGAATTGAACTTTGCTCACATGGATTTTCATATGACTGCTATGCTGATGACACTTGATGACACTTGATGACACTGATGACACTTGATGCTGACTGCTAACATCAGGAGGATCTTGAGGCCATTTCTATCCACAAAGCTCACTCAGGTGCTTGTTCATTCCCTCATCATCTTGAGACTGGACTACTGAATGTCGCAGTTCTGCCCCTGCATACTGCATACCACCCGCCCCCTGCAACTGATCAAGAGTGCAGCTGCCAGACTTGTTTTCAACCTTTGCTCCCTCCAATGGCTTTCTGTTGCTACTGCATCAGATTTAAAACACAAAGACAAAAACGGACAAGCACATGCATACCTGAAGGCACTTATCACAGACCACTCTCTACCATACTCACTGGCTGTCTTCAAACAAAAAAAAACTCAAGACCCAACTCTTCACCAAGCCCTTGTATTAAAACTTCCATTAAACAAATCCCTTGTCTTTTGTCTCTGTTTTTTATTCTGTACTAACCACCAATACAGTTTCAGCTGAATGGTATTCTTACTTCCTATTCATAGACATAGTGAATTAGCGTATTAATATATGTTTTTGATAGGGCACAAAGCACTAATGTAAGTCACTCTGTAGAAGGGAATCTGATAAATGCCGTAAATGTATATTTCAACATTGGAATTTCATGAGACACAAATTGATTGAAAGATTGGGTGACTTGTTTTCCGTAATATTTAAGTGCTAATATTGAGTGTTGGTCTATGAACATGTTATTGTGTATGTTTTACCAGGCAGTCCTTTGCATCATTGAACAGGATGGTCTTTTTGTCAAGGCCGTGGGAAAGAACGGAGAAATCTGCTCTGCCCAGGGCAGAGAAATATGACCGACAGTTCTCCTTCTGTATCTTCTCATAGCTACAACACACACACACACACATTACAGATAGCATATGACCCATATTCTTAACCTCAGATATTTGAAAATTGGGAATGCAGGGGAAGTGTGCCTTATCTTTTATATACGGTACATTGTGTATGTGAACGTGTTACACACCTGTAGTACAGAAGCATATCAGAGGGGACGTCAGTAAAGCTAACAAATGGATCGTCTTTCACGTAGTTGTACATGCAGGTCAGCTGAAACACAAAACGCACCGTGACTGTGTGGTATCTCAGGTACCAGTAAAAGTTTGGGTCCACTTGCTACCTGTGTTTCAGACTGTGTGCGGAATGTGAATGAATATCAGAGTGTATGTACCTGAGCCTCTTTCAGGAGGACCTTGTCTCTGCCTGCACGAGGTCTACAGGCTTTCACTAGATCTTTGGCTTTCTGCTGTGGGAGAGTCTGAACTGAGCTGCAGGAGAATCCCTGCAGTATTGATGCTGACAGACTGTGGGGAGAAACACACACACAGTCACACACAGACATACACACACTGATGAACCAAAACACGACATCTTATTGGACTCTCGCAGAATCATATGCGTTATCTGGATTGTTCGCCCAATAGTTATTTACACTGCCTATGTAAGCGAGTCAGGCTGTGTGTGTGTGTGTGTGTGTCTGTTTCTAACTCACTCTTCTGGATTATCACTGGCATTGGCCACTGCACCAAACAACATCATAGCCTGGTAAAAATCAAACAAAAAAATTCAAAATTTTATTGATTCGTTTTACCCCCCGAGATCCAAACTTGACAGGAATTCAGACCTCTGTAAGTGCTGTGATCACAGTCAAGCCATGTTACTCTAGGTTTTCAGTATAACAAAGTGATTTACATTTCTCTGACAATGTGGGTCTGTTCAGTTACCTGTTCATGACTCCAGCTCTTGTTATTGATGAGTGAAACGTCAAAAGAGCTCAGTGAGGTCAGTAGAACAAGTGGAATATACATCACGAGTGCATCCGGAACATTCTGTAGCACTTCAGTTTGGTCTACAGAGATTACCTGGGAGAAAGTGTGGGAGCAGACCTTCAACTTTTCCAGAATAAACAAACTGCATTCTGAACAAAGGATTGATTTTAAATTAAATTAAACTGGTATAGAACACAGTAATGTAAATCTCCATTTCAGTAATGTGCTGTAATGTATTTTGCATGTGTGTGTGCGTGTGTGTGTGTTCTGTGTGTGTAAGAGAGAGAATACCTTCTGGACAAATGTCTTTTGCAGAATAACTGGTGCTGACAGAATGTTATTGATGAATGTTGGATTCTGCGATAAAGACAGAAGCTGAGACGATGGGATGATGGAGATGGTTGCAGAGGGAACGCCGCCGATGAGTGTTCCCAGGGACTCCAGAGAGGAGGCACTGCTGATCTGTGAGGCAAAACAATCAGATCTTCAACTTTAAAAAAAGGAAAAAAAAAATATGAATCTGCTGTTTTGGATCTGAACGCAGGGAGTATTTAAGGGAGTATTTAACTTACAGCACTTTTCTTTATATACAGTGTAGTTGGTTAGTATTTGAACAGTAATACAATTTTGTTCTTTACAGGGGGATTTGGTGAAATTGCTCTAAACAGACTTGGTCTCGCTTCCAGTATCGTAGACTGACGTTCTTGACAAGTGTACAGTGTACACTCACATTAAAGCCTGCACTAATGATGCTCTGGATCAGGGCATTCACTTGGCCCTGGTCCCAGCCACTGATGTTACTGAGTGTAGACAGAGCACTGTTTATCACACTGGAGGGGGTGGAGCTTATCTGGCCCACAGTCAGGCCCACACACTGGCTGCCCAAAGATTGGATGGTGGATGCAGATACACTGGGGAACTTTGCTACCAGCACCGCTGTGACCTGAGAGGAGAAGAGGATTATAGTTAGCTTGCACTTTGACAGAATAACTGACTGACAGGGTCTCATTGATTGATCACCTCTGGATTCATTTCTGTGCAGAAGTTGTTGATGCTCGTCAGGATGGTCTTGATGTCTGCATCTCCAAGATGAACAAACGTGGAGGAAGGAGTTCGACACAGCAGCTCAGCTGGCAATCTATAAGATCACAAACAACCTTTTAAAAATGCGTACAAAGATATTTATCCTTGTATGTAGTCCGTTACCTAAGGGGGTTGAATTGATGAGGCTGGATGAATGAATAGAATTTATAGTTAACAATAGTTGTTAGTGTGGAGTGTTACCCGAGTGGGCTGAAGTCAGGATTCTGGATGTATAACTCTGTTGTGTAGTACTCCAGGACACTGGCTGAAATTCCTGGGTTGTTGAACAGCTGAAGATTTTCTGCGTTCTGCAGGAACACACTCGTCTAAAGGACACAATAAAACACACACATTAATACGTCACTATGGGTGTGTGTTGTGTTAGGTAGATAATACATTATATGTAGATGAGCAGAAATAATCATGTGTGTAAATGTCTGAATGACTAACATGTATGATTACAGGTATGTTTGTTTGTTGGTGTGTGAGTTTGTGTGTGTGTGTGTGTGTGTGTTAGTATGTTACCATGTTTCCTGGTAGGAATGACTGCAGGTCAGCGAGGTTAATGAAAGTGATGAAGAATCCGATGTTGTCAGCAAACCAGGCAGTGGAGTTCAGAAGAGGATCTGAGGAGTTATAGCAGCGGGGGCTGCCATCTGCAAGATACACATACAGATAGTTATGTTGAGACTCACATACTGTGCACACACAATTATAGGAAATGAAGCGTGGATTGCTTGGATTGAAGGATATGCAGTACTATTCAGCAGAGAGAGAGAGAGAGAGAGAGAGAGAGAGAGAGAGAAGAGAGATGTAGTTATTCTTACCGCTGCTGTTCAGATACACTTTTATGGAGCTATACACATCAGCTGGGGTGAAATCAGTTGTGTAAAAATTGTAGTTGTCCCCCAGGATAGACACCCTGCTCACAAACACACACAAACACACATTTATACATACATACATATATACGTATAGAAGTGATTTTAGTACAGATCCTCAATTTTTTAGCCAAGAGACAGGGGGCAGTGTTTGTGCTGACAGCCCTGTGTAATGGTACATCAAACAAATACTCACAGTTTCCTGTATGACAGACAGGAGGCTCCACTGAGCTGGGCAGAGCTGATGAGCTGAGAACTGAGGTAGGGCAGGTAGTGAACCAGTGTGACCTTAAACCACTGTTCTACATCAGCCTGAGATGAGGCATTGAGAGCACGAGGCCACACACACTCCAACGTGTGGCTGGCCAAAGCTGAGGATAAAACAGACTCCTGTAGAGAGAAACAGGGATTATTCTATGAGCTAATCCTGATATAATAAAGGCAAGTAATCCATATGGACTAAAAGGGTATGTGAAATGAAGACAGGTGTACCATCTCCAGGTATTGATTGGTTCTATTGTAGTTGTTGAGGAGTGTGCAGAGCTCAGAACCATCAATCACTGTGTTTGGCCTGTTCAGAAACTCTCCGAGTTCTTCCGGAGAGATGGAGCCCAAAAGCTAGAGGACACAGAGCAGAGACAACACACTCGTTACAGAGGGAGATGTTGACAGTTCATTGGCTGCCGCTTAAACTATTAGTGAGCGACTCACTGACACGATCAGTGTTATACAGCAGAAATACCTCTGGCTGTCGGTCAGCTGGGATCAGAGACAGGAAATCTTTCAGGTCAGGGAATCCAAAATTGAGGAACATCTGTTTCAGGAACATGTAGAAGCTTCCGCTGCTGTAGCAGCTCAGGCCTGTGAGGCAATATAGGCCACTAATGAAAAAAGTCTGTGCTGAATTCAGATTGATTTTAGATCAGTGAATGTCGGACACTCCTGACTTAGCCCAAATTCTTCATCTGCCAATCACATCTACTGATCACTGCCTGCACACTGGACTAGGCTGAGTCAGCAAATACACAAGCAAGAACACACTTGAAACAAACCCCCGCCCCCCCCCCCACCAACACACACACACACACACACACACACACACAGACCTTGGCTGGACTGGTACTTGAGATAGTCTTGTGTGTAATTGAAGACAGTATCGGACTGTGTTGCAGAGAGGTCACTGTACACATTATCAAGTCCTTTCACTCTGTAAACACAACGACATAGAAGTAAACAAGTTAAAAATCAAAGAAAGTAAAGAATAGATCTGTGCATTCACGTTGAGGAGGAGCTCACATCTCTCTGTAGGAGTCACAGCTGATGTTCATGGGGATGATCGACAGGGTGTTTGGACCAATCCCAGGAAGGAAGAAGGAAAGGTAAGTCTGGAACCACAGGGCAAAGTCCCCTGGGCTGAAACTTTGGAAGTGAGGCACCAGATCCAAGAGTGTCATGTTCAGAATGGTGTGTGATATTGCTGAAGGAATGCTAGTCATGTTCATCTGCAAACACACAGCAGCACGGATTAACAGTCTGGACACACTCGGACTTCATCGATTAGTATGCATAGAATAAACGTGTCTTATTGCGAAAAGAAATGTGCCCTGGTTTGTAGACTACAGAGATCCTCACTTGTATTGCAGTCTGGTGGAAGACTGTGAAGAAGCTGCCAAGTTGATTCCGATCTAAAGATGTGATCACACTGCTAAACACCTCTCTAAACACAGAGTCATTTCCCAACACTCCTGAATCCGGCTGCAAGATGAACTGTGCCTTCTGCTCACTGGACAGTAAGCCTAACACTGCAACCTGCAGGACAAAACATGCATTTCACACATTCTGTTCACACCAGCTCAGTGGTACAGCAGCTGCCTGCCCTCTCCACCAAAATCCAGAGGCCAACTTGTACTACTATAGTCAATTGCAAACTCACAAGAAACATAAAGTTGGTGCAACTTTGATGTTACTCACGCTGGAGAAATTTGCATTTAGAATTTTGAGCTTTTCCAAGGGGGCATAATTGGAGAAATTGCCAAGGTTCTTTTCAAGCCACTTATTGCTGCCAGAAGTGTTGGAACGACAGCCAGGGTCTACAAAGATCACAGACCATTAGTTAAATTAACCAGAACATTCTCAATGGCTCTTGGTTTATTTCATTCAGGCAATCAATTGGCTTAATCTCAACAGGCTAAAACAAGTAGAAGACTGCCAGCTTTCTCTAGTAGAACAATTAAAAGGGGCCTATGTACCTGGGAGGTCAACTCTTGACAGGAAGGGAAAGATGAATGAAGTAAAGACCAACTGCTTCTGTTCCTCTTTCATGAGTGATTCTTGACTGCTAAGAGCTTCCACCCTAAGTTGGATGAGAACAGAATTACTTCATCTTCATGTCCTAAATAACACATGCAGAGTTCTAAAATTCCATTGTCTATACTTACACAATCTGGTAGCTCTCACAGCTGAAGCTTTTGGAACTGAGGCTGGACAGAAAGTCTGCGGACACTGATGACAAAAATGGTCTGAGCCTCATCTGGAACCACTCAGTGATGAAAGCGGCATTCATCAGCTGTGCTGCAGTGAAGTCCTTGATTATCACCTCCCAGATGGCATCAAGTATATTTGAGTCAGACCGAATGCTGCTGTGGGTCTACATGAATGAGTACATACTTCAGTGCATAGCAGTGCACAAATGTTTTTTTTTTTTTTTTTTAACTACAGCACCAATCAAATTTTCATACCATGTGTGAAAACCTGTCCAGTACATCATCCAAAGGTGCAGGAAAATTCTGGAAGAAAAGCTTCCATGTTTCTTTAGAGTAGTTCAGGCTACTTGGCAGTTTGCATGTGAGCAGTGGGCCAGATCATCAGAGGACAGAACAACAACCTTGAAAGACAAGAAACAGAGGTTTCTGTGGTCAACTCATCTTCTGCGTAAAAGGACTGAACCTGAGAAGAGGTATTTTGTTCATAGAGGACTCACTGATGAACAGGCATAGGCAGGAATCCTGAAGTTACACAGTACTGCAGAAACATTTCCAGATGCGAACTCGCTATCAAGTGGGTGACTGTGCAGAAAAAAGAATAATGTTATACATCTACTAAAAACTTTCTCTATAAAGTTTGCTCCTTTTCCATTTGATAAAAAAGCTCACCTGTCTACACCATAACAAGGGTTGTGGTTGATGATGCCAAGATTCAGTGTGTTCAGATCAGATTGGTTCTGTCGTGACACCCAGGACTGAACCACTGAGGAGTTCTCAAACAGCTTCAGATCAGCTATGTTTACCCCCATTAGATTCCTCACTGTGCTCACATTCAGGATCTGGCACACACAAAAACAGTTTTCATCAAGTTCATCTGCAGTTTTCTTTATTTTACTTCTTATAACTCAAGCATCCACTATGTTCAGTTTATGTTTTATACCTTGAGAACAGCAGGGTCCAGACTAATGAATATGGTGATGTCCATGCTGATGTTCTGGGTAGAAAGAGCTTGTATATCCTCCACAGGAGCTCCACCTATACACACACACACACACACACACACACACACATACACACACATGTTAACAACTAAATTCATGGTGTGTGGGTGTGTGTGTGTGTGTGGGTGTGTGTGTGTGTGTGTGTGGGTGGGTGCATGCGGGTGTGCATATGTGCATGCGTTTGTGCAGCTACTTTTCATTCAATCCAACTACTGCTGTTCTAAAACACTACACCTGTGTGTGTTTAGTATTTCTGTGTATGTGGATGATTGTTTTACCCAGGTAAGGTCTCATAATTTGGTAGTATGCTTTGCTGCGTTGATTGCTGAATGAAGTGTTGGCTGTGACGTACAGAGCGGATTTCTGTTCGATGGTACATGAGGAAAGATCTGGAAACAGGACCTCCCTGCATAGAGAAAAAAAATGTAAACTATATGAGCAGTAATGCACTCAAATTATTCTCAAATCTCTTTATTCATCCATGTTTGTGTATGTATGTACCTGTGAGTTTGTACTTACTTTAGGCTCTCAGCATTGATATTTTCCAGTACACTGATGTTTAAAGTACAGATGTTGGAACCAACTGCATTTATTTCAGCACTTCCCAGAGAGCGATTCCCCATGCTCAGATACCTCATAATAACCGCTTTACTCTACAAAATACACAAACATTATTCTAGTAGCAAGCACATGAGTGTCTGAGGATTGAAAATGCTTAACTAGTATGGTTTTGATCTATTACTGGTTTAAACAAACTCTGACATACTTTAAGTTTAAGATAAAGACCAGACCTGGAGCTCCACCTTCTTCTTCTACACCAACTGTAGGAAAAGTAAACACTTCCCTTCATACTAAAATTTCTCTCTCTCTCTCTCTCTCTCTCTCTCTCTCTGAAGGATCATAGATAATCCCTCTCACCCTCTATGAAGGATGGCAGATATTGTCTCACTTTCTCTGAAGGATCTCAGACAATCTCAATCTCTTTCTCTGTCTCTCCCAGAGGTGTTGAAAACATGGTCTTAATTCACAAATTGGTTGTAATACACATGAAGACAACACTGTGGTTGTACCCACAGTAGTAATCAATCCAAAAAATTTTTTACAGGTCTCACACACACACGCACACACACACACACATACACACCCTTCTATTACCTTTTCTGGTTCCCAGAGTCCACCATTTGAGTCCATCAAAGAGGACAGTGTGTCAATTATGGTAATGTTCCACTTGCTAATATCATCAATAGTGGCCACACGAGAAGTGGAACCCAGTAGCTGCAGCACACCATCATTAAGGCCTGATGGGTATATCTACACATGCACACAAAATCAACAATTTATTATATACCACCTAACACACACTGTCCAAAATGTTGTGTGGGTGAATCCACCATACACACAAAGACAGACATTAAACACACAACACAAAAACAAACCCTGTTTGACAGGGGTACATTTTCAGAACATACAATATGCAAGTATCATATTTAAACCGACACTGTCAGTAATGTCAGAATTTTATGACTGAAAGGCACAAACAACCTCCTCTTTCGTGTAGTGCTACTGTAGTGCTAAAGAGTCCCAGTGTCACAGTGTTCAGTGCTGCTGACCTGGTTTAACTTGTTCAGAATGATGGTCTGGAAGCTGGTGTCCACCACTTTCTCAGTGATGGCTGCCAGGTTGTTCTGCAGGACAGCGATGTCCAGATACAGATCAAACTGGGTGGAGTTAAAGCCGAAAGGAAACGACGCATCTGCAATTGTCACCGCTGTGATGTTGCTCACTGTTAGACACAGAACAAAGTTAATCACTGAAGGACAGAATCTAAAATATATCCCTGTATCTCAGTGCTTTTTACACTGTAAAGTACTTTTACCTGTAGCACTTTCTGAGTTGCATTCTGTAAAGAATGTCCTTAGCTTCTTCATCGGGATCTTCTGCTTCCTCAGGACTGAAAAGAACTTCCGCCTTACATTCTTCAACAATGCACACACAGAGATAACATTAAATTCGTCCCAAAAGGTCTAACATTGGGTCAATAAATCAAGCGCAAATTTAAAACTGAACAGGTTTACATACAAAGCTAAGTGTGTTGCAGAGGTCTGATTTGAAATAGACAGCCAGGATGCTGAGTTGCTCCACGGTCTGCTCATTCCACGTTGAGGGATTACTGATTTTAAAAAAAATGTCTATGAGATCTTATTCATATCTAATACAATACAGTTATAGACACAAATCATTTCATTTGGTTTATGCCATTTTAACACCAAGCCTAACATTATTAGAACAATTTAAATGCAGTGACGGTTCAGAAATATTTTTCTACAGCTGAACCAAATTCAAAGGTATGCACTGATCTGCAAAAATCTCTGTCTCACCCATAAGCGGTGTTCCCACTGAGGAGCAAAGACTGTACAGCAGTGATCTGAGAATCAGAAAGATCTCCACAGTTCTTCAGTTTCTCCAAAATGAGAGGGTGAGAGTTCTGGATGTAGGAGGGGTTCAGTGTGCAGGCCATATTCCCCAGAACCTCCACCTGATAACTGGTCAGGCTCACACCAGATATACCCTACAATGTCAAAAACCACGAAGGAGTGTCACATTAAAACGCAGAATCTGTAAGAACGGGGGTCCTTGTGAGGATTCCAATGTTTAGTGTCAAGATCTCTGACTGTCTTATGTTTGAACATTTGAATTATGATCTCAGAGATTTGGAGTTCTTGTCTGAAATGTTGCGTTTGCCTCAAGACAGTTTAGTGTCTCCTGAGTGACTGAGCGATTTCCATCACCACACCCTCTATGCCCAAAACTTTCTTTTCAGTATTTAGAGGTCAGCAAACCTGAGTACAATTCCTGATCTGGGAACCACCCAAAAGCATTCTATTGTTGTTCTATGTCACAGTCGGAATTGAACTTTGCTCACATGGATTTTCATATGACTGCTATGCTGATGACACTTGATGACACTTGATGACACTGATGACACTTGATGCTGACTGCTAACATCAGGAGGATCTTGAGGCCATTTCTATCCACAAAGCTCACTCAGGTGCTTGTTCATTCCCTCATCATCTTGAGACTGGACTACTGAATGTCGCAGTTCTGCCCCTGCATACTGCATACCACCCGCCCCCTGCAACTGATCAAGAGTGCAGCTGCCAGACTTGTTTTCAACCTTTGCTCCCTCCAATGGCTTTCTGTTGCTACTGCATCAGATTTAAAACACAAAGACAAAAACGGACAAGCACATGCATACCTGAAGGCACTTATCACAGACCACTCTCTACCATACTCACTGGCTGTCTTCAAACAAAAAAAAACTCAAGACCCAACTCTTCACCAAGCCCTTGTATTAAAACTTCCATTAAACAAATCCCTTGTCTTTTGTCTCTGTTTTTTATTCTGTACTAACCACCAATACAGTTTCAGCTGAATGGTATTCTTACTTCCTATTCATAGACATAGTGAATTAGCGTATTAATATATGTTTTTGATAGGGCACAAAGCACTAATGTAAGTCACTCTGTAGAAGGGAATCTGATAAATGCCGTAAATGTATATTTCAACATTGGAATTTCATGAGACACAAATTGATTGAAAGATTGGGTGACTTGTTTTCCGTAATATTTAAGTGCTAATATTGAGTGTTGGTCTATGAACATGTTATTGTGTATGTTTTACCAGGCAGTCCTTTGCATCATTGAACAGGATGGTCTTTTTGTCAAGGCCGTGGGAAAGAACGGAGAAATCTGCTCTGCCCAGGGCAGAGAAATATGACAGACAGTTCTCCTTCTGTATCTTCTCATAGCTACAACACACACACACACACATTACAGATAGCATATGACCCATATTCTTAACCTCAGATATTTGAAAATTGGGAATGCAGGGGAAGTGTGCCTTATCTTTTATATACGGTACATTGTGTATGTGAACGTGTTACACACCTGTAGTACAGAAGCATATCAGAGGGGACGTCAGTAAAGCTAACAAATGGATCGTCTTTCACGTAGCTGTACATGCAGGTCAGCTGAAACACAAAACGCACCGTGACTGTGTGGTATCTCAGGTACCAGTAAAAGTTTGGGTCCACTTGCTACCTGTGTTTCAGACTGTGTGCGGAATGTGAATGAATATCAGAGTGTATGTACCTGAGCCTCTTTCAGGAGGACCTTGTCTCTGCCTGCACGAGGTCTACAGGCTTTCACTAGATCTTTGGCTTTCTGCTGTGGGAGAGTCTGAACTGAGCTGCAGGAGAATCCCTGCAGTATTGATGCTGACAGACTGTGGGGAGAAACACACACACAGTCACACACAGACATACACACACCGATGAACCAAAACACAACATCTTATTGGACTCTGGCAGAATCATATGCGTTATCTGGATTGTTCGCCCAATAGTTATTTACACTGCCTATGTAAGCGAGTCAGGCTGTGTGTGTGTGTGTGTGTGTGTGTGTGTGTGTGTGTGTCTGTTTCTAACTCACTCTTCTGGATTATCACTGGCATTGGCCACTGCACCAAACAACATCATAGCCTGGTAAAAATCAAACAAAAAAATTCAAAATTTTATTGATTCGTTTTACACCCCGAGATCCAAACTTGACAGGAATTCAGACCTCTGTAAGTGCTGTGATCACAGTCAAGCCATGTTACTCTAGGTTTTCAGTATAACAAAGTGATTTACATTTCTCTGACAATGTGGGTCTGTTCAGTTACCTGTTCATGACTCCAGCTCTTGTTATTGATGAGTGAAACGTCAAAAGAGCTCAGTGAGGTCAGTAGAACAAGTGGAATATACATCACGAGTGCATCCGGAACATTCTGTAGCACTTCAGTTTGGTCTACAGAGATTACCTGGGAGAAAGTGTGGGAGCAGACCTTCAACTTTTCCAGACTAAACAAACTGCATTCTGAACAAAGGATTGATTTTAAATTAAATTAAACTGGTATAGAACACAGTAATGTAAATCTCCATTTCAGTAATGTGCTGTAATGTATTTTGCATGTGTGTGTGCGTGTGTGTGTGTTCTGTGTGTGTAAGAGAGAGAATACCTTCTGGACAAATGTCTTTTGCAGAATAACTGGTGCTGACAGAATGTTATTGATGAATGTTGGATTCTGCGATAAAGACAGAAGCTGAGACGATGGGATGATGGAGATGGTTGCAGAGGGAACGCCGCCGATGAGTGTTCCCAGGGACTCCAGAGAGGAGGCACTGCTGATCTGTGAGGCAAAACAATCAGATCTTCAACTTTAAAAAAAGGAAAAAAAAAATATGAATCTGCTGTTTTGGATCTGAACGCAGGGAGTATTTAAGGGAGTATTTAACTTACAGCACTTTTCTTTATATACAGTGTAGTTGGTTAGTATTTGAACAGTAATACAATTTTGTTCTTTACAGGGGGATTTGGTGAAATTGCTCTAAACAGACTTGGTCTCGCTTCCAGTATCGTAGACTGACGTTCTTGACAAGTGTACAGTGTACACTCACATTAAAGCCTGCACTAATGATGCTCTGGATCAGGGCATTCACTTGGCCCTGGTCCCAGCCACTGATGTTACTGAGTGTAGACAGAGCACTGTTTATCACACTGGAGGGGGTGGAGCTTATCTGGCCCACAGTCAGGCCCACACACTGGCTGCCCAAAGATTGGATGGTGGATGCAGATACACTGGGGAACTTTGCTACCAGCACCGCTGTGACCTGAGAGGAGAAGAGGATTATAGTTAGCTTGCACTTTGACAGAATAACTGACTGACAGGGTCTCATTGATTGATCACCTCTGGATTCATTTCTGTGCAGAAGTTGTTGATGCTCGTCAGGATGGTCTTGATGTCTGCATCTCCAAGATGAACAAACGTGGAGGAAGGAGTTCGACACAGCAGCTCAGCTGGCAATCTATAAGATCACAAACAACCTTTTAAAAATGCGTACAAAGATATTTATCCTTGTATGTAGTCCGTTACCTAAGGGGGTTGAATTGATGAGGCTGGTTGAATAAATAGAATAAGTAGTTGTTAGTGTGGAGTGTTACCCGAGTGGGCTGAAGTCAGGATTCTGGATGTATAACTCTGTTGTGTAGTACTCCAGGACACTGGCTGAAATTCCTGGGTTGTTGAACAGCTGAAGATTTTCTGCGTTCTGCAGGAACACACTCGTCTAAAGGACACAATAAAACACACACATTAATACGTCACTATGGGTGTGTGTTGTGTTAGGTAGATAATACATTATATGTAGATGAGCAGAAATAATCATGTGTGTAAATGTCTGAATGACTAACATGTATGATTACAGGTATGTTTGTTTGTTGGTGTGTGAGTTTGTGTGTGTGTGTGTGTGTGTGTTAGTATGTTACCATGTTTCCTGGTAGGAATGACTGCAGGTCAGCGAGGTTAATGAAAGTGATGAAGAATCCGATGTTGTCAGCAAACCAGGCAGTGGAGTTCAGAAGAGGATCTGAGGAGTTATAGCAGCGGGGGCTGCCATCTGCAAGATACACATACAGATAGTTATGTTGAGACTCACATACTGTGCACACACAATTATAGGAAATGAAGCGTGGATTGCTTGGATTGAAGGATATGCAGTACTATTCAGCAGAGAGAGAGAGAGAGAGAGAGAGAGAGAGAGAGAAGAGAGATGTAGTTATTCTTACCGCTGCTGTTCAGATACACTTTTATGGAGCTATACACATCAGCTGGGGTGAAATCAGTTGTGTAAAAATTGTAGTTGTCCCCCAGGATAGACACCCTGCTCACAAACACACACAAACACACATTTATACATACATACATATATACGTATAGAAGTGATTTTAGTACAGATCCTCAATTTTTTAGCCAAGAGACAGGGGGCAGTGTTTGTGCTGACAGCCCTGTGTAATGGTACATCAAACAAATACTCACAGTTTCCTGTATGACAGACAGGAGGCTCCACTGAGCTGGGCAGAGCTGATGAGCTGAGAACTGAGGTAGGGCAGGTAGTGAACCAGTGTGACCTTAAACCACTGTTCTACATCAGCCTGAGATGAGGCATTGAGAGCACGAGGCCACACACACTCCAACGTGTGGCTGGCCAAAGCTGAGGATAAAACAGACTCCTGTAGAGAGAAACAGGGATTATTCTATGAGCTAATCCTGATATAATAAAGGCAAGTAATCCAGATGGACTAAAAGGGTATGTGAAATGAAGACAGGTGTACCATCTCCAGGTATTGATTGGTTCTATTGTAGTTGTTGAGGAGTGTGCAGAGCTCAGAACCATCAATCACTGTGTTTGGCCTGTTCAGAAACTCTCCGAGTTCTTCCGGAGAGATGGAGCCCAAAAGCTAGAGGACACAGAGCAGAGACAACACACTCGTTACAGAGGGAGATGTTGACAGTTCATTGGCTGCCGCTTAAACTATTAGTGAGCGACTCACTGACATGATCAGTGTTATACAGCAGAAATACCTCTGGCTGTCGGTCAGCTGGGATCAGAGACAGGAAATCTTTCAGGTCAGGGAATCCAAAATTGAGGAACATCTGTTTCAGGAACATGTAGAAGCTTCCTCTGCTGTAGCAGCTCAGGCCTGTGAGGCAATATAGGCCACTAATGAAAAAAGTCTGTGCTGAATTCAGATTGATTTTAGACCAGTGAATGTGGGACACTCCTGACTTAGCCCAAATTCTTCATCTGCCAATCACATCTACTGATCAATGCCTGCACACTGGACTAGGCTGAGTCAGCAAATACACAAGCAAGAACACACTTGAAACAAACCCCTGCCCCCCCCCCCCCACCAACACACACACACACACACACACACACACACACAGACCTTGGCTGGACTGGTACTTGAGATAGTCTTGTGTGTAATTGAAGACAGTATCGGACTGTGTTGCAGAGAGGTCACTGTACACATTATCAAGTCCTTTCACTCTGTAAACACAACGACATAGAAGTAAACAAGTTAAAAATCAAAGAAAGTAAAGAATAGATCTGTGCATTCACGTTGAGGAGGAGCTCACATCTCTCTGTAGGAGTCACAGCTGATGTTCATGGGGATGATCGACAGGGTGTTTGGACCAATCCCAGGAAGGAAGAAGGAAAGGTAAGTCTGGAACCACAGGGCAAAGTCCCCTGGGCTGAAACTTTGGAAGTGAGGCACCAGATCCAAGAGTGTCATGTTCAGAATGGTGTGTGCTGAAGGAATGCTAGTCATGTTCATCTGCAAACACACAGCAGCACGGATTAACAGTCTGGACACACTCGGACTTCATCGATTAGTATGCATAGAATAAACGTGTCTTATTGCGAAAAGAAATGTGCACTGGTTTGTAGACTACAGAGATCCTCACTTGTATTGCAGTCTGGTGGAAGACTGTGAAGAAGCTGCCAAGTTGATTCCGATCTAAAGATGTGATCACACTGCTAAACACCTCTCTAAACACAGAGTCATTTCCCAACACTCCTGAATCCGGCTGCAAGATGAACTGTGCCTTCTGCTCACTGGACAGTAAGCCTAACACTGCAACCTGCAGGACAAAACATGCATTTCACACATTCTGTTCACACCAGCTCAGTGGTACAGCAGCTGCCTGCCCTCTCCACCAAAATCCAGAGGCCAACTGGTACTACTATAGTCAATTGCAAACTCACAAGAAACATAAAGTTGGTGCAACTTTGATGTTACTCACGCTGGAGAAATTTGCATTTAGAATTTTGAGCTTTTCCAAGGGGGCATAATTGGAGAAATTGCCAAGGTTCTTTTCAAGCCACTTATTGCTGCCAGAAGTGTTGGAACGACAGCCAGGGTCTACAAAGATCACAGACCATTAGTTAAATTAACCAGAACATTCTCAATGGCTCTTGGTTTATTTCATTCAGGCAATCAATTGGCTTAATCTCAACAGGCTAAAACAAGTAGAAGACTGCCAGCTTTCTCTAGTAGAACAATTAAAAGGGGCCTATGTACCTGGGAGGTCAACTCTTGACAGGAAGGGAAAGATGAATGAAGTAAAGACCAACTGCTTCTGTTCCTCTTTCATGAGTGATTCTTGACTGCTAAGAGCTTCCACCCTAAGTTGGATGAGAACAGAATTACTTCATCTTCATGTCCTAAATAACACATGCAGAGTTCTAAAATTCCATTGTCTATACTTACACAATCTGGTAGCTCTCACAGCTGAAGCTTTTGGAACTGAGGCTGGACAGAAAGTCTGCGGACACTGATGACAAAAATGGTCTGAGCCTCATCTGGAACCACTCAGTGATGAAAGCGGCATTCATCAGCTGTGCTGCAGTGAAGTCCTTGATTATCACCTCCCAGATGGCATCAAGTATATTTGAGTCAGACCGAATGCTGCTGTGGGTCTACATGAATGAGTACATACTTCAGTGCATAGCAGTGCACAAATGTTTTTTTTTTTTTTTTTTAACTACAGCACCAATCAAATTTTCATACCATGTGTGAAAACCTGTCCAGTACATCATCCAAAGGTGCAGGAAAATTCTGGAAGAAAAGCTTCCATGTTTCTTTAGAGTAGTTCAGGCTACTTGGCAGTTTGCATGTGAGCAGTGTGGCCAGATCATCAGAGGACAGAACAACAACCTTGAAAGACAAGAAACAGAGGTTTCTGTGGTCAACTCATCTTCTGCGTAAAAGGACTGAACCTGAGAAGAGGTATTTTGTTCATAGAGGACTCACTGATGAACAGGCATAGGCAGGAATCCTGAAGTTACACAGTACTGCAGAAACATTTCCAGATGCGAACTCGCTATCAAGTGGGTGACTGTGCAGAAAAAAGAATAATGTTATACATCTACTAAAAACTTTCTCTATAAAGTTTGCTCCTTTTCCATTTGATAAAAAAGCTCACCTGTCTACACCATAACAAGGGTTGTGGTTGATGATGCCAAGATTCAGTGTGTTCAGATCAGATTGGTTCTGTCGTGACACCCAGGACTGAACCACTGAGGAGTTCTCAAACAGCTTCAGATCAGCTATGTTTACCCCCATTAGATTCCTCACTGTGCTCACATTCAGGATCTGGCACACACAAAAACAGTTTTCATCAAGTTCATCTGCAGTTTTCTTTATTTTACTTCTTATAACTCAAGCATCCACTATGTTCAGTTTATGTTTTATACCTTGAGAACAGCAGGGTCCAGACTAATGAATATGGTGATGTCCATGCTGATGTTCTGGGTAGAAAGAGCTTGTATATCCTCCACAGGAGCTCCACCTATACACACACACACACACACACACACACACACACATACACACACATGTTAACAACTAAATTCATGGTGTGTGGGTGTGTGTGTGTGTGTGGGTGTGTGTGTGTGTGTGTGTGGGTGGGTGCATGCGGGTGTGCATATGTGCATGCGTTTGTGCAGCTACTTTTCATTCAATCCAACTACTGCTGTTCTAAAACACTACACCTGTGTGTGTTTAGTATTTCTGTGTATGTGGATGATTGTTTTACCCAGGTAAGGTCTCATAATTTGGTAGTATGCTTTGCTGCGTTGATTGCTGAATGAAGTGTTGGCTGTGACGTACAGAGCGGATTTCTGTTCGATGGTACATGAGGAAAGATCTGGAAACAGGACCTCCCTGCATAGAGAAAAAAAATGTAAACTATATGAGCAGTAATGCACTCAAATTATTCTCAAATCTCTTTATTCATCCATGTTTGTGTATGTATGTACCTGTGAGTTTGTACTTACTTTAGGCTCTCAGCATTGATATTTTCCAGTACACTGATGTTTAAAGTACAGATGTTGGAACCAACTGCATTTATTTCAGCACTTCCCAGAGAGCGATTCCCCATGCTCAGATACCTCATAATAACCGCTTTACTCTACAAAATACACAAACATTATTCTAGTAGCAAGCACATGAGTGTCTGAGGATTGAAAATGCTTAACTAGTATGGTTTTGATCTATTACTGGTTTAAACAAACTCTGACATACTTTAAGTTTAAGATAAAGACCAGACCTGGAGCTCCACCTTCTTCTTCTACACCAACTGTAGGAAAAGTAAACACTTCCCTTCATACTAAAATTTCTCTCTCTCTCTCTCTCTCTCTCTCTCTCTGAAGGATCATAGATAATCCCTCTCACCCTCTATGAAGGATGGCAGATATTGTCTCACTTTCTCTGAAGGATCTCAGACAATCTCAATCTCTTTCTCTGTCTCTCCCAGAGGTGTTGAAAACATGGTCTTAATTCACAAATTGGTTGTAATACACATGAAGACAACACTGTGGTTGTACCCACAGTAGTAATCAATCCAAAAAATTTTTTACAGGTCTCACACACACACGCACACACACACACACATACACACCCTTCTATTACCTTTTCTGGTTCCCAGAGTCCACCATTTGAGTCCATCAAAGAGGACAGTGTGTCAATTATGGTAATGTTCCACTTGCTAATATCATCAATAGTGGCCACACGAGAAGTGGAACCCAGTAGCTGCAGCACACCATCATTAAGGCCTGATGGGTATATCTACACATGCACACAAAATCAACAATTTATTATATACCACCTAACACACACTGTCCAAAATGTTGTGTGGGTGAATCCACCATACACACAAAGACAGACATTAAACACACAACACAAAAACAAACCCTGTTTGACAGGGGTACATTTTCAGAACATACAATATGCAAGTATCATATTTAAACCGACACTGTCAGTAATGTCAGAATTTTATGACTGAAAGGCACAAACAACCTCCTCTTTCGTGTAGTGCTACTGTAGTGCTAAAGAGTCCCAGTGTCACAGTGTTCAGTGCTGCTGACCTGGTTTAACTTGTTCAGAATGATGGTCTGGAAGCTGGTGTCCACCACTTTCTCAGTGATGGCTGCCAGGTTGTTCTGCAGGACAGCGATGTCCAGATACAGATCAAACTGGGTGGAGTTAAAGCCGAAAGGAAACGACGCATCTGCAATTGTCACCGCTGTGATGTTGCTCACTGTTAGACACAGAACAAAGTTAATCACTGAAGGACAGAATCTAAAATATATCCCTGTATCTCAGTGCTTTTTACACTGTAAAGTACTTTTACCTGTAGCACTTTCTGAGTTGCATTCTGTAAAGAATGTCCTTAGCTTCTTCATCGGGATCTTCTGCTTCCTCAGGACTGAAAAGAACTTCCGCCTTACATTCTTCAACAATGCACACACAGAGATAACATTAAATTCGTCCCAAAAGGTCTAACATTGGGTCAATAAATCAAGCGCAAATTTAAAACTGAACAGGTTTACATACAAAGCTAAGTGTGTTGCAGAGGTCTGATTTGAAATAGACAGCCAGGATGCTGAGTTGCTCCACGGTCTGCTCATTCCACGTTGAGGGATTACTGATTTTAAAAAAAATGTCTATGAGATCTTATTCATATCTAATACAATACAGTTATAGACACAAATCATTTCATTTGGTTTATGCCATTTTAACACCAAGCCTAACATTATTAGAACAATTTAAATGCAGTGACGGTTCAGAAATATTTTTCTACAGCTGAACCAAATTCAAAGGTATGCACTGATCTGCAAAAATCTCTGTCTCACCCATAAGCGGTGTTCCCACTGAGGAGCAAAGACTGTACAGCAGTGATCTGAGAATCAGAAAGATCTCCACAGTTCTTCAGTTTCTCCAAAATGAGAGGGTGAGAGTTCTGGATGTAGGAGGGGTTCAGTGTGCAGGCCATATTCCCCAGAACCTCCACCTGATAACTGGTCAGGCTCACACCAGATATACCCTACAATGTCAAAAACCACGAAGGAGTGTCACATTAAAACGCAGAATCTGTAAGAACGGGGGTCCTTGTGAGGATTCCAATGTTTAGTGTCAAGATCTCTGACTGTCTTATGTTTGAACATTTGAATTATGATCTCAGAGATTTGGAGTTCTTGTCTGAAATGTTGCGTTTGCCTCAAGACAGTTTAGTGTCTCCTGAGTGACTGAGCGATTTCCATCACCGCACCCTCTATGCCCAAAACTTTCTTTTCAGTATTTAGAGGTCAGCAAACCTGAGTACAATTCCTGATCTGGGAACCACCCAAAAGCATTCTATTGTTGTTCTATGTCACAGTCGGAATTGAACTTTGCTCACATGGATTTTCATATGACTGCTATGCTGATGACACTTGATGACACTTGATGACACTGATGACACTTGATGCTGACTGCTAACATCAGGAGGATCTTGAGGCCATTTCTATCCACAAAGCTCACTCAGGTGCTTGTTCATTCCCTCATCATCTTGAGACTGGACTACTGAATGTCGCAGTTCTGCCCCTGCATACTGCATACCACCCGCCCCCTGCAACTGATCAAGAGTGCAGCTGCCAGACTTGTTTTCAACCTTTGCTCCCTCCAATGGCTTTCTGTTGCTACTGCATCAGATTTAAAACACAAAGACAAAAACGGACAAGCACATGCATACCTGAAGGCACTTATCACAGACCACTCTCTACCATACTCACTGGCTGTCTTCAAACAAAAAAAAACTCAAGACCCAACTCTTCACCAAGCCCTTGTATTAAAACTTCCATTAAACAAATCCCTTGTCTTTTGTCTCTGTTTTTTATTCTGTACTAACCACCAATACAGTTTCAGCTGAATGGTATTCTTACTTCCTATTCATAGACATAGTGAATTAGCGTATTAATATATGTTTTTGATAGGGCACAAAGCACTAATGTAAGTCACTCTGTAGAAGGGAATCTGATAAATGCCGTAAATGTATATTTCAACATTGGAATTTCATGAGACACAAATTGACTGAAAGATTGGGTGACTTGTTTTCCGTAATATTTAAGTGCTAATATTGAGTGTTGGTCTATGAACATGTTATTGTGTATGTTTTACCAGGCAGTCCTTTGCATCATTGAACAGGATGGTCTTTTTGTCAAGGCCGTGGGAAAGAACGGAGAAATCTGCTCTGCCCAGGGCAGAGAAATATGACCGACAGTTCTCCTTCTGTATCTTCTCATAGCTACAACACACACACACACACATTACAGATAGCATATGACCCATATTCTTAACCTCAGATATTTGAAAATTGGGAATGCAGGGGAAGTGTGCCTTATCTTTTATATACGGTACATTGTGTATGTGAACGTGTTACACACCTGTAGTACAGAAGCATATCAGAGGGGACGTCAGTAAAGCTAACAAATGGATCGTCTTTCACGTAGCTGTACATGCAGGTCAGCTGAAACACAAAACGCACCGTGACTGTGTGGTATCTCAGGTACCAGTAAAAGTTTGGGTCCACTTGCTACCTGTGTTTCAGACTGTGTGCGGAATGTGAATGAATATCAGAGTGTATGTACCTGAGCCTCTTTCAGGAGGACCTTGTCTCTGCCTGCACGAGGTCTACAGGCTTTCACTAGATCTTTGGCTTTCTGCTGTGGGAGAGTCTGAACTGAGCTGCAGGAGAATCCCTGCAGTATTGATGCTGACAGACTGTGGGGAGAAACACACACACAGTCACACACAGACATACACACACCGATGAACCAAAACACAACATCTTATTGGACTCTGGCAGAATCATATGCGTTATCTGGATTGTTCGCCCAATAGTTATTTACACTGCCTATGTAAGCGAGTCAGGCTGTGTGTGTGTGTGTGTGTGTGTGTGTGTGTGTCTGTTTCTAACTCACTCTTCTGGATTATCACTGGCATTGGCCACTGCACCAAACAACATCATAGCCTGGTAAAAATCAAACAAAAAAATTCAAAATTTTATTGATTCGTTTTACACCCCGAGATCCAAACTTGACAGGAATTCAGACCTCTGTAAGTGCTGTGATCACAGTCAAGCCATGTTATTCTAGGTTTTCAGTATAACAAAGTGATTTACATTTCTCTGACAATGTGGGTCTGTTCAGTTACCTGTTCATGACTCCAGCTCTTGTTATTGATGAGTGAAATGTCAAAAGAGCTCAGTGAGGTCAGTAGAACAAGTGGAATATACATCACGAGTGCATCCGGAACATTCTGTAGCACTTCAGTTTGGTCTACAGAGATTACCTGGGAGAAAGTGTGGGAGCAGACCTTCAACTTTTCCACACTAAACAAACTGCATTCTGAACAAAGGATTGATTTTAAATTAAACTGGTATAGAACACAGTAATGTAAATCTCCATTTTAGTAATGTGCTGTAATGTATTTTGCATGTGTGTGTGCGTGTGTGTGTGTGTGTTCTGTGTGTGTAAGAGAGAGAATACCTTCTGGACAAATGTCTTTTGCAGAATAACTGGTGCTGACAGAATGTTATTGATGAATGTTGGATTCTGCGATAAAGACAGAAGCTGAGACGATGGGATGATGGTGATGGTTGCAGAGGGAACGCCGCCGATGAGTGTTCCCAGGGACTCCAGAGAGGAGGCACTGCTGATCTGTGAGGCAAAACAATCAGATCTTCAACTTTAAAAAAAGGAAAAAAAAAATATGAATCTGCTGTTTTGGATCTGAACGCAGGGAGTATTTAAGGGAGTATTTAACTTACAGCACTTTTCTTTATATACAGTGTAGTTGGTTAGTATTTGAACAGTAATACAATTTTGTTCTTTACAGGGGGATTTGGTGAAATTGCTCTAAACAGACTTGGTCTCGCTTCCAGTATCGTAGACTGACGTTCTTGACAAGTGTACAGTGTACACTCACATTAAAGCCTGCACTAATGATGCTCTGGATCAGGGCATTCACTTGGCCCTGGTCCCAGCCACTGATGTTACTGAGTGTAGACAGAGCACTGTTTATCACACTGGAGGGGGTGGAGCTTATCTGGCCCACAGTCAGGCCCACACACTGGCTGCCCAAAGATTGGATGGTGGATGCAGATACACTGGGGAACTTTGCTACCAGCACCGCTGTGACCTGAGAGGAGAAGAGGATTATAGTTAGCTTGCACTTTGACAGAATAACTGACTGACAGGGTCTCATTGATTGATCACCTCTGGATTCATTTCTGTGCAGAAGTTGTTGATGCTCGTCAGGATGGTCTTGATGTCTGCATCTCCAAGATGAACAAACGCGGAGGAAGGAGTTCGACACAGCAGCTCAGCTGGCAATCTATAAGATCACAAACAACCTTTTAAAAATGCGTACAAATATATTTATTGCTTGTATGTAGTCCGTTACCTAAGGGGGTTGAATTGATGAGGCTGGATGAATAAATAGAATAAGTAGTTGTTAGTGTGGAGTGTTACCCGAGTGGGCTGAAGTCAGGATTCTGGATGTATAACTCTGTTGTGTAGTACTCCAGGACACTGGCTGAAATTCCTGGGTTGTTGAACAGCTGAAGATTTTCTGCATTCTGCAGGAACACACTCGTCTAAAGGACACAATAAAACACACACATTAATACGTCACTATGGGTGTGTGTTGTGTTAGGTAGATAATACATTATATGTAGATGAGCAGAAATAATCATGTGTGTAAATGTCTGAATGACTAACATGTATGATTACAGGTATGTTTGTTTGTTGGTGTGTGAGTTTTTGTGTGTGTGTGTGTGTGTGTTAGTATGTTACCATGTTTCCTGGTAGGAATGACTGCAGGTCAGCGAGGTTAATGAAAGTGATGAAGAATCCGATGTGGTCAGCAAACCAGGCAGTGGAGTTCAGAAGAGGATCTGAGGAGTTATAGCAGCGGGGGCTGCCATCTGCAAGATACACATACAGATAGTTATGTTGAGACTCACATACTGTGCACACACAATTATAGGAAATGAAGCGTGGATTGCTTGGATTGAAGGATATGCAGTACTATTCAGCAGAGAGAGAGAGAGAGAGAGAGAGAGAGAGAGAGAGAAGAGAGATGTAGTTATTCTTACCGCTGCTGTTCAGATACACTTTTATGGAGCTATACACATCAGCTGGGGTGAAATCAGTTGTGTAAAAATTGTAGTTGTCCCCCAGGATAGACACCCTGCTCACAAACACACACAAACACACATTTATACATACATACATATATACGTATAGAAGTGATTTTAGTACAGATCCTCAATTTTTTAGCCAAGAGACAGGGGGCAGTGTTTGTGCTGACAGCCCTGTGTAATGGTACATCAAACAAATACTCACAGTTTCCTGTATGACAGACAGGAGGCTCCACTGAGCTGGGCAGAGCTGATGAGCTGAGAACTGAGGTAGGGCAGGTAGTGAACCAGTGTGACCTTAAACCACTGTTCTACATCAGCCTGAGATGAGGCATTGAGAGCACGAGGCCACACACACTCCAACGTGTGGCTGGCCAAAGCTGAGGATAAAACAGACTCCTGTAGAGAGAAACAGGGGTTATTCTATGAGCTAATCCTGATATAATAAAGGCAAGTAATCCAGATGGACTAAAAGGGTATGTGAAATGAAGACAGGTGTACCATCTCCAGGTATTGATTGGTTCTATTGTAGTTGTTGAGGAGTGTGCAGAGCTCAGAACCATCAATTACTGTGTTTGGCCTGTTCAGAAACTCTCTGAGTTCTTCCGGAGAGATGGAGCCCAAAAGCTAGAGGACACAGAGCAGAGACAACACACTCGTTACAGAGGGAGATGTTGACAGTTCATTGGCTGCCGCTTAAACTATTAGTGAGCGACTCACTGACACGATCAGTGTTGTAGAGCAGAAATACCTCTGCCTGTCTGTCAGCTGGGATCAGAGACAGGAAATCTTTCAGGTCAGGGAATCCAAAATTGAGGAACATCTGTTTCAGGAGCATGTAGAAGCTTCCTCTGCTGTAGCAGCTCAGGCCTGTGAGGCAATATAGGCCACTAATGAAAAAAGTCTGTGCTGAATTCAGATTGATTTTAGATCAGTGAATGTGGGACACTCCTGACTTAGCCCAAATTCTTCATCTGCCAATCACATCTACTGATCACTGCCTGCACACTGGACTAGGCTGAGTCAGCAAATACACAAGCAAGAACATGCACACTTGAAACAAACCCCCCCCCCCAACACACACACACACACACACACACACAGACCTTGGCTGGACTGGTACTTGAGATAGTCTTGTGTGTAATTGAAGACAGTATCGGACTGTGTTGTGGAGAGGTCACTGTACACATTATCAAGTCCTTTCACTCTGTAAACACAACGACATAGAAGTAAACAAGTTAAAAATCAAAGAAAGTAAAGAATTGATCTGTGCGTTCATGTTGAGGAGGAGCTCACATCTCTCTGTAGGAGTCACAGCTGATGTTCATGGGGATGATCGACAGGGTGTTTGGACCAATCCCAGAAAGGAAGAAGGAAAGGTAAGTCTGGAACCACAGGGCAAAGTCCCCTGGGCTGAAACTTTGGAAGTGAGGCACCAGATCCAAGAGTGTCATGTTCAGAATGGTGTGTGATATTGCTGAAGGAATGCTAGTCATGTTCATCTGCAAACACACAGCAGCACGGATTAACAGTCTGGACACACTCGGACTTCATCAATTAGTATGCATAGAATAAACGTGTCTTATTGCGAAAAGAAATGTGCCCTGGTTTGTAGACTACAGAGATCCTCACTTGTATTGCAGTCTGGTGGAAGACTGTGAAGAAGCTGCCAAGTTGATTCCGACCTAAAGATGTGATCACACTGCTAAACACCTCTCTAAACACAGAGTCATTTCCCAACACTCCTGAATCTGGCTGCAAGATGAACTGTGCCTTCTGCTCACTGGACAGTAAGCCTAACACTGCAACCTGCAGGACAAAACACACATGTCAAGTTTACACCACATCTTCTGAGCTGTGCTAAAAAGTAACATGGAGACAGTGGTACATAACAGCTGAGAGTTCTTCCCCAACAAAGTCTTGAAAATAGCTGTTACTGCTGATTTATAGCTCATAGAAAACCCATAATGAATGTGCATGATCTTACTTACACTGGAGAAATTTGCATTTAGAATTTTAATCTGATCCAAGGGGGCATAATTGGAGAATTTGCCAAGGTTCTTTTCAAGCCAGTTATTGCTGCCGTAAGTGTTGGAAACACAGCCAGGATCTAAAATAATCAGAGACCAGTATGGTAATCAATCAAATCAGACAAGTCAAAGACTGCCAGTTTTCTGTATTAAAACAAGTAAAAGGGGTCTATGTACCTGGCAGGTCAGCTCTTGAGAGAAAGGGAAAGATGAAAGAAGTAACGACAGACTGCTTTTGTTCCACCTTCATGAGTGACTCTTGACTACTAAGAGCCTTCACCCTAAATTGGATGAAAACAGATCAGATTTTGTCGTGAAGTACTTCATCGCTATGTCCCAAATAAGACCTATAGAGTGCTCACATTCATACTTACACAATTTGGTAGGTCTCACAGCTGAACTTCTTGGAACTGAGGCTAGAAAGAAAGTCTATGGACACTGATGACAAAAAGGGCCTGAGCTTCATCTGGAACCACTTGTTGACAAAAGTGGCATTCTTCAGCTGTGTTGCGGTGAATTCATTGATTATCACCTCCCCGATAGCATTAAGTATACTTGGGTCAGCCTCAACACTGCTGAGGGTCTACAAGAAAAAATACTTACAATATATAGTTCCAAAGAAATTTTTATTTTTATACTACAGTGCCACTCAAATTTTCATACCACATTGTAAACCTTGTCCAGGGCTTCATCCAAAGGTGCAGGGAAATTGTGGAAGAAAAGTTTCCAAACTTCTTGAGGGTACTTTATGCTGCCTGTCAGTTTACATGTTAGCACTTTGGCTAGATCATCAGTGGACAGAACAGCAACCTTGAAACACAAGAACATGCAAGATGAAAAGATTTTTATGTAGTCAAATGACAGACAAACAATTATTAAACAAGGCTCAAATTCAGGACAGGAATTTTGCAACTGGTTATTAGATGGCTCACTGATGAACAGGCATATTCAGTGATGCTGAAGTTGCACAGTACTGCAGAAGCATTTCCATACAAGAGCGTAGTCTCAATTGCTTGACTGTGGAGAAAATAAGTAAATTATTACAGGAAGAATTATTGTCTTGTTACTACTTTCTAAATTACACACTTTTTTGATTTTATCAAACCACAGCTCACCTGTCTACACCATGACATGGGTTGACAGTGACACTGGACATGTTTTCAAATGAAGTGGTAATTTTGATACTTGTAGAGGGAGAAGCAGTGGTGGTAAGGAGGGCATTGGTAGTCGTGTTGACATTTGTCCCAATAGGAGTGCTGATTTCAAAACTTGTAGTGGGGGATGCAGTGGTGGTTAGGCTGGTATTGGTAGTGGCAGTCATGTTGACATTTGTTCCAACAGAAGTGCCGAATTCAAAACTTTTAGTGAGGGATGCAGTGGTGATTAGGCTCGTATTTGTAGTGGCAAGCGTGTTGACATTTGTTCCAATAGAAGGGGTGATTTCGAAACTTGTAGTGAGGGAAGCAGTGGTGGTTAGGCTGGTATTGGTAGTGGCAGGCGTGTTGACATTTGTTCCAACAGAAGAGCGGATTTCAAAACTTGTAGTGGGGGATGCAGTGGTGGTTAGGCTGATATTGGTAGTGGCAGGCGTGTTCACTGTTGTTCCAAAAGAAGTGCTGATTTCAAAACTTGTAGTGGCGGAAGCAGTGTTGGTTAGGCTGGTATTGGTAGTGGCAGGCGTGTTGACATTTGTTCCAATAGAAGGGGTGATTTCAAAACTTGTAGTGGGGGATGCAGTGGTGGTTAGGCTGGTATTGGTAGTGGAAAGCGTGTTGACATTTGTCCCAACAGAAGGGGTGATTTGAAAACTTTTAGTGAGGGATGCAGTGGTGGTTAGGCTGGTATTGGTAGTCGCAGACAAGTTGACATTTGTTCCAATAGAAGGGGTGATTTCGAAACTTGTAGTGAGGGAAGCAGTGGTGGTTAGGCTGGTATTGGTAGTGGCAGGCGTGTTGACATTTGTTCCAACAGAAGAGCGGATTTCAAAACTTGTAGTGGGGGATGCAGTGGTGGTTAGGCTGATATTGGTAGTGGCAGGCGTGTTCACTGTTGTTCCAAAAGAAGTGCTGATTTCAAAACTTGTAGTGGCGGAAGCAGTGTTGGTTAGGCTGGTATTGGTAGTGGCAGGCATGTTGACATTTGTTCCAATAGAAGGGGTGATTTCAAAACTTGTAGTGGGGGATGCAGTGGTGGTTAGGCTGGTATTGGTAGTGGAAAGCGTGTTGACATTTGTCCCAACAGAAGGGGTGATTTGAAAACTTTTAGTGAGGGATGCAGTGGTGGTTAGGCTGGTATTGGTAGTCGCAGACAAGTTGACATTTGTTCCAATAGAAGGGGTGATTTCGAAACTTGTAGTGGGGGAAGCAGTGGTGGTTAGGATGGTATTGGTAGTCGCAGGCGTCTTCACATTTGTTCCAATAGAAGGGGTGATTTCAAAACTTGTAGTGGGGGATGCAGTTGTGGTTAGGCTGGTATTGGTAGTGGCAGGGGTGTTGACAGTGGTTCGAAAAGAAGTGCTGATTTCAAAACTTTTAGTGGGGGAAGCAGTGGTGGTTAGGATGGTATTGGTAGTCGCAGACATGTTGACATTTGTTCCAATAGAAGGGGTGATTTCGAAACTTCTAGTGGAGGAAGCAGTGGTGGTTAGGATGGTATTGGTAGTCGCAGACATGTTGACATTTGTTCCAACAGAAGGGGTGATTTCGAAACTTGTAGTGGGGGAAGCAGTGGTGGTTAGGCTGCTATTGGTAGTGGCAGTCATGTTGACATTTGTTCCAACAGAAGTGCTGATTTCAAAACTTTTAGTGGGGGATGGAGTGGTGGTTAGGCTGGTATTGGTAGTGGCAAGCATGTTGACATTTGTTCCAATAGAAGGGGTGATTTCAATACTTGTAGTGGGGGAAGCAGTGGTGGTTAGGCTGGTAATGGTAGTGGCAGGGGTGTTGACAGTTGTTCCAAAAGAAGTGCTGATTTCAAAACTTTTAGTGGGGGAAGCAGTGGTGGTTAGGCTGGTATTTGTAGGGGCAAGCATGTTTACATTTGTTCCAACAGAAGTGCTGATTTCAAAACTTGTAGTGGGTGAAGCAGTGGTGGTTAGGCTGGTATTGGTAGTGGCAGGCGTGTTGACATTTGTTCCAATAGAATGGGTGATTTCAAAACTTGTAGTGAGGGATGCAGTGGTGATTAGGCTCGTATTTGTAGTGGCAAGTGTATTGACATTTGTTCCAACAGAAGTGCTGATTTCAAAACTTTTAGTGGCGGAAGCAGTGTTGGTTAGGCTGGTATTGGTAGTGGCAAGTGTGTTGACATTTGTTCCAATAGAAGGGGTGATTTCGAAACTTGTAGTGAGGGAAGCAGTGGTGGTTAGGCTGGTATTGGTAGTGGAAAGCGTGTTGACATTTGTCCCAACAGAAGGGGTGATTTCAAAACTTTTAGTGAGGGATGCAGTGGTGGTTAGGCTGGTATTGGTAGTGGCAGGCGTGTTAAAATTTGTTCCAAGAGGAGTGCTGATTTCGAAACTTGTAGTGCGGGATGCAGTGGTGGTTAGGATGGTATTGGTAGTGGCAGGCGTGTTAAAATTTGTTCCAATAGAAGGGGTGATTTCAAAACTTGTAGCATGGGATGCAGTGGTGGTTAGGCTGGTATTGGTAGTGGAAGGCGTATTGACATTTGTTCCAAGAGTAGTGCTGATTTCAAAACTTGTAGTGGGGGAAGCAGTGGTGGTTAGGCTGCTATTGGTAGTGGCAGACATGTTGACATTTGTTCCAATAGAAGGGGTGATTTCAAAACTTGTAGTGGGGGATGCAGTGGTGGTTAGGCTGGTATTGGTAGTTGAAGGCGTGTTGACATTTGTTCCAAGGGTAGTGCTGATTTCAAAACTTGTAGTAGGGGAAGCAGTGGTGGTTAGGATGGTATTGGTAGTGGCAGGTGTCTTCACATTTGTTCCAATAGAAGGGGTAATTTCAAAACTTGTAGTGGGGGATGCAGTTGTGGTTAGGCTGATATTGGTAGTGGCAGGCATGTTGACATTTGTTCCAATAGAAGGGGTGATTTCAAAACTTGTAGTGGGGGAAGCAGTGGTGGTTAGGCTGCTATTGGCAGTGGCAGTCATGTTGACATTTGTTCCAACAGAAGTGCTGATTTCGAAACTTGTAGTAGGGGAAGCAGTGGTGGTTAGGATGGTATTGGTAGTGGCAGGCGTCTTCACATTTGTTCCAATAGAAGGTGTAATTTCAAAACTTGTAGTGGGGGATGCAGTCGTGGTTAGGCTGCTATTGGTAGTGGCAGTCATGTTGAAATTTGTTCCAACAGAAGTGCTGATTTCAAAACTTGTAGTGGGGGAAGCAGTGGTGGTTAGGCTGATATTGGTAGTGGCAGTCATGTTGACATTTGTTCCAAGAGGAGTGCTGATTTCAAAACTTGTGGTGGGGGATGCAGTGGTGGTTAGGCTGGTATTGGTAGGGGCAGGCATGTTGACATTTGTTCCAACAGAAGAGCTGATTTCAAAACTTATAGTGGGGGATGCAGTAGTGGTTAGGCTGGTATTGGTAGTGGCAGGCATGTTGACATTTGTTCCAACAGAAGAGCTGATTTCAAAACTTTTAGTGGGGGATGCAGTGGTGGTTAGGCTGGTATTGGTAGTGGCAGGCGTGTTGACATTTGTTCCAATAGAAGGGGTGATTTTAAAACTTGTGGTGGGGGATGCAGTGGTGGTTAGGCTGGCATTGGTAGTGGCAAGCGTGTTGACATTTGTTCCAACAGAAGTGCTGATTTCAAAACTTGTAGTGGCAGATGTAGTGGTGGTTAGGCTGGTATTGGTAGTCGCAGGCGTGTTGACAGTTGTTCCAAGAGTAGTGCTGATGTCAAAACTTGTAGTGGGGGAAGCAGTGGTGGTTAGGCTGGTATTGGTAGTGGCAGGTGTGTTCACATTTGGTCCAACAGAAGAGCTGATTTCAAAACTTGTAGTGAGGGATGCAGTGGTGGTTAGGCTGGTATTGGTAGTGGCAGCCGTGTTGACATTTGTTCCAACAGAAGTGCTGATTTCAAAACTTGTAGTGGCAGATGCAGTGGTGGTTAGGCTGGTATTGGTAGTGGCAGGCGTGTTGACATTTGTTCCAAGAGGAGTGCTGATTTCAAAACTTGTAGTGGGGGAAGCAGTGGTGGTTAGGCTCATATTGGTAGTGGCAGGCGTGTTCACTGTTGTTCCAAGAGAAGTGCTGATTTCAAAACTTGTAGTGGGTGAAGCAGTGGTGGTTAGGCTGGCATTGGTAGTGGCAAGCGTGTTGACATTCGTTCCAATAGAAGGGGTGATTTCAAATCTTGTGGTGGGGGATGCAGTGGTGGTTAGGCTGCTATTGGTAGTGGCAGGCGTGTTGACATTTGTTCCAAGAGGAGTGCTGATTTCAAAACCTTTAGTGGGGGATGCAGTAGTGGTTAGGATGGTATTGGTAGTGGCAGGCGTGTTGACATTTGTTCCAATAGAAGGGGTGATTTTGAAACTTGTAGTGGGGAAAGCAGTGGTGGTTAGGATGGTATTGGTAGTGGCAGGTGTGTTGACATTTGGTCCAACAGAAGAGCTGATTTCAAAACTTGTAGTGGGGGATGCAGTGGTGGTTAGGCTCGTATTTGTAGTGGCAAGTGTATTGACATTTGTTCCAACAGAAGTGCTGATTTCAAAACTTTTAGTGGCGGAAGCAGTGTTGGTTAGGCTGGTATTGGTAGTGGCAAGTGTGTTGACATTTGTTCCAATAGAAGGGGTGATTTCGAAACTTGTAGTGAGGGAAGCAGTGGTGGTTAGGCTGGTATTGGTAGTGGAAAGCGTGTTGACATTTGTCCCAACAGAAGGGGTGATTTCAAAACTTTTAGTGAGGGATGCAGTGGTGGTTAGGCTGGTATTGGTAGTGGCAGGCGTGTTAAAATTTGTTCCAAGAGGAGTGCTGATTTCGAAACTTGTAGTGCGGGATGCAGTGGTGGTTAGGATGGTATTGGTAGTGGCAGGCGTGTTAAAATTTGTTCCAATAGAAGGGGTGATTTCAAAACTTGTAGCATGGGATGCAGTGGTGGTTAGGCTGGTATTGGTAGTGGAAGGCGTATTGACATTTGTTCCAAGAGTAGTGCTGATTTCAAAACTTGTAGTGGGGGAAGCAGTGGTGGTTAGGCTGCTATTGGTAGTGGCAGACATGTTGACATTTGTTCCAATAGAAGGGGTGATTTCAAAACTTGTAGTGGGGGATGCAGTGGTGGTTAGGCTGGTATTGGTAGTTGAAGGCGTGTTGACATTTGTTCCAAGGGTAGTGCTGATTTCAAAACTTGTAGTAGCGGAAGCAGTGGTGGTTAGGATGGTATTGGTAGTGGCAGGTGTCTTCACATTTGTTCCAATAGAAGGGGTAATTTCAAAACTTGTAGTGGGGGATGCAGTTGTGGTTAGGCTGATATTGGTAGTGGCAGGCATGTTGACATTTGTTCCAATAGAAGGGGTGATTTCAATACTTGTAGTGGGGGAAGCAGTGGTGGTTAGGCTGCTATTGGCAGTGGCAGTCATGTTGACATTTGTTCCAACAGAAGTGCTGATTTCGAAACTTGTAGTAGGGGAAGCAGTGGTGGTTAGGATGGTATTGGTAGTGGCAGGTGTCTTCACATTTGTTCCAATAGAAGGTGTAATTTCAAAACTTGTAGTGGGGGATGCAGTCGTGGTTAGGCTGCTATTGGTAGTGGCAGTCATGTTGAAATTTGTTCCAACAGAAGTGCTGATTTCAAAACTTGTAGTGGGGGAAGCAGTGGTGGTTAGGCTGATATTGGTAGTGGCAGTCATGTTGACATTTGTTCCAAGAGGAGTGCTGATTTCAAAACTTGTGGTGGGGGATGCAGTGGTGGTTAGGCTGGTATTGGTAGGGGCAGGCGTGTTAAAATTTGGTCCAAGAGGAGTGCTGATTTCGAAACTTGTAGTGCGGGATGCAGTGGTGGTTAGGATGGTATTGGTAGGGGCAGGCATGTTGACATTTGTTCCAACAGAAGAGCTGATTTCAAAACTTTTAGTGGGGGATGCAGTGGTGGTTAGGCTGGTATTGGTAGTGGCAGGCGTGTTGACATTTGTTCCAATAGAAGGGGTGATTTTAAAACTTGTGGTGGGGGATGCAGTGGTGGTTAGGCTGGCATTGGTAGTGGCAAGCGTGTTGACATTTGTTCCAACAGAAGTGCTGATTTCAAAACTTGTAGTGGCAGATGTAGTGGTGGTTAGGCTGGTATTGGTAGTCGCAGGCATGTTGACAGTTGTTCCAAGAGTAGTGCTGATGTCAAAACTTGTAGTGGGGGAAGCAGTGGTGGTTAGGCTGCTATTGGTAGTGGCAGGTGTGTTCACATTTGTTCCAACAGAAGTGCTGATTTCAAAACTTGTAGTGGGGGAAGCAGTGGTGGTTAGGCTGGCATTGGTAGTGGCAAGCGTGTTGACATTCGTTCCAATAAAAGGGGTGATTTCAAAACTTGTGGTGGGGGATGCAGTGGTGGTTAGGCTGCTATTGGTAGTGGCAGGCGTGTTGACATTTGTTCCAACAGGAGTGCTGATTTCAAAACCTTTAGTGGGGGATGCAGTAGTGGTTAGGATGGTATTGGTAGTGGCAGGCATGTTGACATTTGTTCCAATAGAAGGGGTGATTTTGAAACTTGTAGTGGGGAAAGCAGTGGTGGTTAGGATGGTATTGGTAGTGGCAAGCGTGTTGACATTTGTTCCAACAGAAGTGCTGATTTCAAAACTTGTAGTGGGGGAAGCAGTGGTGGTTAGGCTGGCATTGGTAGTGGCAAGCGTGTTGACATTCGTTCCAATAGAAGGGGTGATTTCAAATCTTGTGGTGGGGGATGCAGTGGTGGTTAGGCTGCTATTGGTAGTGGCAGGCGTGTTGACATTTGTTCCAAGAGGAGTGCTGATTTCAAAACCTTTAGTGGGGGATGCAGTAGTGGTTAGGATGGTATTGGTAGTGGCAGGCGTGTTGACATTTGTTCCAATAGAAGGGGTGATTTTGAAACTTGTAGTGGGGAAAGCAGTGGTGGTTAGGATGGTATTGGTAGTGGCAGGTGTGTTGACATTTGGTCCAACAGAAGAGCTGATTTCAAAACTTGTAGTGGGGGATGCAGTGGTGGTTAGGCTGGTATTGGTAGTGGCAGCCGTGTTGACATTTGTTCCAACAGAAGTGCTGATTTCAAAACTTGTAGTGGCAGATGCAGTGGTGGTTAGGCTGGTATTGGTAGTGGCAGGCGTGTTGACATTTGTTCCAAGAGGAGTGCTGATTTCAACACTTGTAGTGGGGGAAGCAGTGGTGGTTAGGCTGATATTGGTAGTGGCAGGCGTGTTCACTGTTGTTCCAAAAGAAGTGCTGATTTCAAAACTTGTAGTGGGGGATGCAGTGGTGGTTAGGATGGTATTGGTAGTGGCAAGCGTGTTGACATTTGTTCCAACAGAAGTGCTGATTTCAAAACTTGTAGTGGGTGAAGCAGTGGTGGTTAGGCTGGCATTGGTAGTGGCAAGCGTGTTGACATTCGTTCCAATAGAAGGGGTGATTTCAAAACTTGTGGTGGGGGATGCAGTGGTGGTTAGGCTGCTATTGGTAGTGGCAGGCGTGTTGACATTTGTTCCAATAGAAGGGGTAATTTTAAAACTTGTGGTGCGGGATGCAGTGGTGGTTAGGATGGTATTGGTAGTGGCAAGCGTGTTGACATTTGTTCCAACAGAAGTGCTGATTTCAAAACTTGTAGTGGGGGAAGCAGTGGTGGTTAGGCTGGCATTGGTATTGGCAAGCGTGTTGACATTCGTTCCAATAGAAGGGGTGATTTCAAATCTTGTGGTGGGGGATGCAGTGGTGGTTAGGCTGGTATTGGTAGTGGCAGGCGTGTTGACATTTGTTCCCACAGAAGTGCTGATTTCAAAACCTTTAGTGGGGGATGCAGTAGTGGTTAGGATGGTATTGGTAGTGGCAGGCGTGTTGACATTTGTTCCAATAGAAGGGGTGATTTTGAAACTTGTAGTGGGGAAAGCAGTGGTGGTGAGTTTGGTGTTGGTAGTGGCAGGTATGTTGATAATTGTAGTCATTGTAGTAAAATTGGTGACACTAGATATGGCAGTGTCAGTAGCTGTTCTGGTACTAGGAGTGGCTGTACTGATGATGGCAGTATAATTATTGCTGTTGGTTTTGATGATGCCAATATTCAGCATATCTAAATCAGACTGGTTCTGTTGTGACACCCAGGACTGAACCACTGAAGAGTGCTCAAACAGCTTCAAGTCAGCCACATTTACCCCCATTAGAGCTTGCGCTGTCATCACATTCAGGGCCTAACACACACACACACACACACACACACACACACACACACAATGCATTTTCTGTCTTAATTCAAAACCAGCTATTTCTCAACACATTTTTCACATTTTCATATGTAAAAATTGAAAAAACTTTTCTTTTTGTATTTCATACCTTAAGAACAGCAGAGCTCAGACTAGTGAACACGGTGATGTCCATGCTGATGTTATGAGTTGAAAGGGCTTGTATGTCCTCCAGTGGAGCTCCACCTAAACATACATATGTTAAAACCTAAACTAAATTTACTGTAAGATCCCCCCTCTACAGATAACACAAACACAACACAAAGATCAAAACTTAAAAGCAAAATGTATAGCAAACATAAAAGCTAAATGTTTTTCATTATCTATATCTATGAATTACATTTTATATTTTTACTTAAAATCTGTCCGGGGACAGATGGAGTGTCATTGGACATTTCTCAGCCTTCAAATTAAACTTTGTTAATGTTGCTCTTAGCCAAAGCTTTTTTTGACATTTATCTTGCTTGAATCTTTCAGTTTCCATCCTGGGCTTTTCCCTTCTGCATGATGTTAGCTATTCCCCTCAGAGGTGTCCCCTATAACACCTCTCAGTTATCCAGTGTTGTCTGTGCTAGCTCATTGTCCACTATTTTCCAAATTCAATGTTCGTCTCTGGTTATTTATCTCAAAACTAAGGAAAAGGAGGGAGTAAGACCCCTAGCTATCCAGTTTGGATGTACATGACTTGAGCTGAACATGACCACAGAATAATAGAGAAGGGGGGCTTTGACTGAGGAAGTCCAGGCCATTTTGAATCAGGAAAACCTAAACCCTTTCTAGCAGAGGAAAGGCTGTGATGGGGGTTTGGGGGGGAAACTTTTTTCCCATATCCTTAGCCACTAGTGTATTTCACTCTGCCGCCATCTCTTGTGAGGTCCAGCAACATAGTCAATATGAAGGGACAATATGAAGAAGAAACCTTGAGAGGAACCAGATTCAAAAGGGAACCCATCCTCAGCTGGGTGACACCGGATAGTGCAATTATAAATAATTCTCTTCTATTACTGTATACTATATGGTCAAAAAGTTCAATTCTGTAACCACAAAAGTTCACTGTATTTTACACAGGAAGTCTATTTTGTTGAAGTTACCAATTGTTCACTGTTGGAGACTTGAGTGCAAAACTGTTTGTGGAAATTGCAGTCCTAGATCTATCATAGCAATTGTAGTCCTAAGCCACTGTGGAAAAACTCTTCATATCAGTTGAAGTCCAAAGCCATTTTGATGGTTTCTATGCGGTACCGTCCACAGTGATGTAACTTTGGGCTGTCCATGTGGGGCCATCCTCAGCACCAGTGGATGGTTTCCAAGTGATGAGAAATCCAACCAGAAATAGGGCATCAGGATGGATCATGCAGGTCCAGAGAGCAGAAGGGATCAGGATCACTGGCATCTCAGGAGTAGCATGTATAGCTCATCATCTAGCCTTTGTGCCTCTCATTTGGCAAACAGTTGTATACTTTGCTGTTCCCTCTCATTTTTTTTTTTTAGAGTGTGCAATTATGCTAGGTAATTGAATGTTCCACCTGCATGGTGACTGAGTTACCTTTTTATGCTACCTGTCTCTTTACTGTCATCTTCAGTACATCAGGTGCTTTGCTTAGTACTTGGCCTGTTTTCCCAGAAAAAACACATCCCTTGATCTGGTGATGTTTTTCTTCTTTAAATATCCAGTTTTAGTGAGCCCGTACCCAAAATAGCCTCAGATTCCTGGTCTTGGCTGACAGGAGTGGAACCCAGTGTAGTCTTCTGCTATTGTAGCCCATCCAAGGTTTGATGTGTTGTGCATTCTGAGATGCTAGTAAAGGCAGATGTAAAGTGCTGTTATTTGAGTTAGCATAGCCTAGCCTGCCTGTCTGGAACCATTTATTTGCAGAATTGATGCTCAGTGAATGTTATTTTCCCCACATCATACTATGTAAATTCTAGAGACTGTTGAGCAGAAAATCCCAAGAAACAGCAGAAAAATATAACCCAAACCAGCATGTTTGGCACCAACAACCATGTAATGGTCAATGACAACTGAAGATCTTGATCTGTATGCGCATGATTTTTATTTTGGTGATTGGATGTTTGCATGAATAAGCAGGTGCATAGGTGTGCATATTGTCGGGTGAGGATATATTATATATTTGAGTATGTTGTGTACATATGTGAGCATGTATTTTACCCAGGTAAGGACTCATGAGTTGGTAGTAGGTTTTGGCATTGCTGCGTTGATTGCTGAATGAAGAGTTGGCGATGATGTACAGAGCAGATTTCTGCTCAATGGAACATGAGGACAGATCTGGAGACAGGACTGCCCTGCATAGAGAACAAAATGTAAACTACATGAGCACTGCTGTATTTGAATTATTCCCAAATCTCTTTATTTTGTTTATCCATGTTTGTGTATGTATGTACATGTGAGTGTGCACTTACTTCAGACTCTCAGCAGTGATACTTTCCAGTACACTGATGTCTAAAGTACAGATGTTGGAACCAACTACATTTATTTCGGTACTTCCCAGAGAGGGATTCCCCATGCTCAGATACCTCATAATCACCGCTTTACTCTACAAAATACACAAAAAATTATTCCTGTAGCAAGCATATCAGCGTATGAGCATTAAAATGTTCAAATAAAATGTTTTTATGTCTTAAACGACTTATGAAATAGTTTAAGAACTGAAGCAGCAGTTTAACCAGAACTGATGCTCAACCTTCTTCCTACATACCTTGGTATACACATCCATCTCAATTATAGTGATGATGTTTTGAACGTCATGGTGCTTCACATCAACTGTACAAAATGTAAACACTTCCCATCATAATAAAATATTTCTCTCGCTCTTTCTCTCTCTCTGGGAAAGAACGCAGATGCCCTCTCACTCCCTGTCTCTCTGAGTGATCACAAATGCACTCTCTGTTTCTCCCTCTCTCTGAAGGATTGCAGATGCACTCTCTGTTTCTTTTAAGGATAGAAGATTCTGGCTCTCTCTCTCTACCTCTCGCAGGAACGCAGATATTGTCTCACTTGTTCTGAAGGATCTGAGATGACCTCTGTACCTTTCTCCGTCTCTCCCAAGGTGTTAAAAACATGGTCTTAATTCACAAATTGGTTGTAATACATCACGGCAGTAATCAATCCCAAACATTTTTTTACAGGTCACACACACACACACACACACAGACACACAAACACCCTTCTATTACCTTTTCTGGTTCCCAGAGTCCACCATTTGAGTCCATCAAAGAGGACAGTGTGTCAATTATGGTAATGTTCCACTTGCTAATGTCATCAGTTGTTGCCACACGAGAAGCGGAACCCAGTAGCTGCAGCACACCATCATTAAGGCCTGATGGGTAAATCTACACATGCACACAAAATCAACAATTTATTATATACCACCTAACACACACTGTCCAAAATGTTGTGTGGGTGAATCCACCATACACACAAAGACAGACATTAAACTCACAACACAAAAACAAACCCTGTTTGACAGGGGTACATTTTCAAAACATAAAATATGCAAGTATCATATTTAAACCGACACTGTCAGTAATGTCAGAATTTTATGACTGAAAGGCACAAACAACCTCCTCTTTCGTGTAGTGCTACTGTAGTGCTAAAGAGTCCCAGTGTCACAGTGTTCAGTGCTGCTGACCTGGTTTAACTTGTTCAGAATGACGGTCTGGAAGCTGGTGTCCACCACTTTCTCAGTGATGGCTGCCAGGTTGTTCTGCAGGACAGCGATGTCCAGATACAGATCAAACTGGGTGGAGTTAAAGCCGAAAGGAAACGACGCATCTGCAATTGTCACCGCTGTGATGTTGCTCACTGTTAGACACAGAACAAAGTTAAAAATATATCCCTGTATCTCAGTGCTTTTTACACTGTAAAGCACTTTTACCTGTAGCGCTTTCTGAGTTGCATTCTGTAAAGAATGTCCTTAGCTTCTTCATCGGGATCTTCTGCTTCCTCAGGACTGAAAAGAACTTCCTCCTTACATTCTTCAACAATGCGCACACACAGACATAACATTAAATTAGTCCCAAAAGGTCTAACATTGGGTCAATAAATCAATCACAAACACAAATTTAAAACTGAACAGGTTTACATACAAAGCTAAGTGTGTTGCAGAGGTCTGATTTGAAATAGACAGCCAGGATGCTGAGTTGCTCCACGGTCTGCTCATTCCACGTTGAGGGATTACTGATTAAAAAAAACAATGTTTATGAGATCTTATTCATATCTAATACAATACAGTTATAGACACAAATAATTTCATTTGGTTTATGCCATTTTAACACCAAGCCTAACATTATTAGAACAATTTAAATGCAGTGACGGTTCAGAAATATTTTTCTACAGCTGAACCAAATTCAAAGGTATGCACTGATCTGCAAAAATCTCACTCTCACCCATAAGCGGTGTTCCCACTGAGGAGCAAAGACTGTACAGCAGTGATCTGAGAATCAGAAAGATCTCCACAGTTCTTCAGTTTCTCCAAAATGAGAGGGTGAGAGTTCTGGATGTAGGAGGGGTCCAGTGTGCAGGCCATATTCCCCAGAATCTCCACCTGATAACTGGTCAGGCTCACACCAGATATACCCTACAATGTCAAAAACCACGAAGGAGTGTCACATTAAAACGCAGAATCTGTAAGAACAGGGGTTCTTGTGAGGATTCCAATGTTTAGTGTCAAGATCTCTGAAATGTTGCGTTTGCCTCAAGACAGTTTACTGTCTCCTGAGTGTTTGAGCGATTTCTATCACCGCACCCTCTATGCCCAAAACTTTCTTTTCAGTATTTAGAGGTCAGCAAACCTGAGTATAATTCCTGAGAACCACCCAAAAGCATTCTATTGTTGTTCTATGTCACAGTTGGAATTGAACTTTGCTGACGTGGATTATCATATGAGTGCTATGCTGATGACACTTGATGTCTCCTTTCCTCCTTTAGACAATCGTTTTTCTGAACAGAGCATGTAGTAGATGGCAGCTCATCAGCTGAAACTAAATCCCAGCAAGACTGAGTGTTGGCCAGAGTGTTGCTGTTGTGGAGATGCATGCCCACATCAAGATCTTTAGATCTCCTTGGACAACTCTCAGATCTCAACCTTGGGGTATTTCTGGACAATCAATTGTCCTTCACTACTCATATTGCTAAGCTGACTGCTAACATCAGGAGGATCTTGAGGCCATTTCTATCCACAAAGCTCACTCAGGTGCTTGTTCATTCCCTCATCATCTTGAGACTGGACTACTGAATGTCGCAGTTCTGCCCCTGCAAACTGCATATCACCCGCCCCCTGCAACTGATCAAGAGTGCAGCTGCCAGACTCGTTTTCAACCTTTCCAGATTCTCCCACACCAACCCAATGTTGTGCTCCCGCCACTGGCTTTCTGTAGCTACTGCATCAGTTTTAAAACACAAAGACAAAGACGGACAAGCACATGCATACCTGAAGGCACTTATCACAGACCACTCTCTACCATACTCTGGCTGTCTTCAAACAAAAAAAAAACTCAAGACCCAATTCGTGTTTTTTATTCTGTACTAACCACCAACACGGTTTCAGCTGAATGGTATTTTTACTTCCTATTCATAGACATAGTGAATTAGCGTATTAATATATGTTTTTGATAGGGCACAAAGCACTAATGTAAGTCACTCTGTAGAAGGGAATCTGATAAATGCCGTAAATGTATATTTCAACATTGGAATTTCATGAGACACAAATTGATTGAAAGATTGGGTGACTTGTTTTCCGTAATATTTAAGTGCTAATATTGAGTGTTGGTCTATGAACATGTTATTGTGTATGTTTTACCAGGCAGTCCTTTGCATCATTGAACAGGATGGTCTTTTTGTCAAGGCCGTGGGAAAGAACGGAGAAATCTGCTCTGCCCAGGGCAGAGAAATATGACCGACAGTTCTCCTTCTGTATCTTCTCATAGCTACAACACACACACACACACATTACAGATAGCATATGACCCATATTCTTAACCTCAGATATTTGAAAATTGGGAATGCAGGGGAAGTGTGCCTTATCTTTTATATACGGTACATTGTGTATGTGAACGTGTTACACACCTGTAGTACAGAAGCATATCAGAGGGGACGTCAGTAAAGCTAACAAATGGATCGTCTTTCACGTAGCTGTACATGCAGGTCAGCTGAAACACAAAACGCACCGTGACTGTGTGGTATCTCAGGTACCAGTAAAAGTTTGGGTCCACTTGCTACCTGTGTTTCAGACTGTGTGCGGAATGTGAATGAATATCAGAGTGTATGTACCTGAGCCTCTTTCAGGAGGACCTTGTCTCTGCCTGCACGAGGTCTACAGGCTTTCACTAGATCTTTGGCTTTCTGCTGTGGGAGAGTCTGAACTGAGCTGCAGGAGAATCCCTGCAGTATTGATGCTGACAGACTGTGGGGAGAAACACACACAGTCACACACAGACATACACACACCGATGAACCAAAACACAACATCTTATTGGACTCTGGCAGAATCATATGCGTTATCTGGATTGTTCGCCCAATAGTTATTTACACTGCCTATGTAAGCGAGTCAGGCTGTGTGTGTGTGTGTGTGTGTGTGTCTGTTTCTAACTCACTCTTCTGGATTATCACTGGCATTGGCCACTGCACCAAACAACATCATAGCCTGGTAAAAATCAAACAAAAAAATTCAAAATTTTATTGATTCGTTTTACACCCCGAGATCCAAACTTGACAGGAATTCAGACCTCTGTAAGTGCTGTGATCACAGTCAAGCCATGTTACTCTAGGTTTTCAGTATAACAAAGTGATTTACATTTCTCTGACAATGTGGGTCTGTTCAGTTACCTGTTCATGACTCCAGCTCTTGTTATTGATGAGTGAAACGTCAAAAGAGCTCAGTGAGGTCAGTAGAACAAGTGGAATATACATCACGAGTGCATCCGGAACATTCTGTAGCACTTCAGTTTGGTCTACAGAGATTACCTGGGAGAAAGTGTGGGAGCAGACCTTCAACTTTTCCAGACTAAACAAACTGCATTCTGAACAAAGGATTGATTTTAAATTAAACTGGTATAGAACACAGTAATGTAAATCTCCATTTTAGTAATGTGCTGTAATGTATTTTGCATGTGTGTGTGCGTGTGTGTGTGTGTGTTCTGTGTGTGTAAGAGAGAGAATACCTTCTGGACAAATGTCTTTTGCAGAATAACTGGTGCTGACAGAATGTTATTGATGAATGTTGGATTCTGCGATAAAGACAGAAGCTGAGACGATGGGATGATGGTGATGGTTGCAGAGGGAACGCCGCCGATGAGTGTTCCCAGGGACTCCAGAGAGGAGGCACTGCTGATCTGTGAGGCAAAACAATCAGATCTTCAACTTTAAAAAAAGGAAAAAAAAAATATGAATCTGCTGTTTTGGATCTGAACGCAGGGAGTATTTAAGGGAGTATTTAACTTACAGCACTTTTCTTTATATACAGTGTAGTTGGTTAGTATTTGAACAGTAATACAATTTTGTTCTTTACAGGGGGATTTGGTGAAATTGCTCTAAACAGACTTGGTCTCGCTTCCAGTATCGTAGACTGACGTTCTTGACAAGTGTACAGTGTACACTCACATTAAAGCCTGCACTAATGATGCTCTGGATCAGGGCATTCACTTGGCCCTGGTCCCAGCCACTGATGTTACTGAGTGTAGACAGAGCACTGTTTATCACACTGGAGGGGGTGGAGCTTATCTGGCCCACAGTCAGGCCCACACACTGGCTGCCCAAAGATTGGATGGTGGATGCAGATACACTGGGGAACTTTGCTACCAGCACCGCTGTGACCTGAGAGGAGAAGAGGATTATAGTTAGCTTGCACTTTGACAGAATAACTGACTGACAGGGTCTCATTGATTGATCACCTCTGGATTCATTTCTGTGCAGAAGTTGTTGATGCTCGTCAGGATGGTCTTGATGTCTGCATCTCCAAGATGAACAAACGTGGAGGAAGGAGTTCGACACAGCAGCTCAGCTGGCAATCTATAAGATCACAAACAACCTTTTAAAAATGCGTACAAAGATATTTATCCTTGTATGTAGTCCGTTACCTAAGGGGGTTGAATTGATGAGGCTGGATGAATGAATAGAATTTATAGTTAACAATAGTTGTTAGTGTGGAGTGTTACCCGAGTGGGCTGAAGTCAGGATTCTGGATGTATAACTCTGTTGTGTAGTACTCCAGGACACTGGCTGAAATTCCTGGGTTGTTGAACAGCTGAAGATTTTCTGCGTTCTGCAGGAACACACTCGTCTAAAGGACACAATAAAACACACACATTAATACGTCACTATGGGTGTGTGTTGTGTTAGGTAGATAATACATTATATGTAGATGAGCAGAAATAATCATGTGTGTAAATGTCTGAATGACTAACATGTATGATTACAGGTATGTTTGTTTGTTGGTGTGTGAGTTTGTGTGTGTGTGTGTGTTAGTATGTTACCATGTTTCCTGGTAGGAATGACTGCAGGTCAGCGAGGTTAATGAAAGTGATGAAGAATCCGATGTTGTCAGCAAACCAGGCAGTGGAGTTCAGAAGAGGATCTGAGGAGTTATAGCAGCGGGGGCTGCCATCTGCAAGATACACATACAGATAGTTATGTTGAGACTCACATACTGTGCACACACAATTATAGGAAATGAAGCGTGGATTGCTTGGATTGAAGGATATGCAGTACTATTCAGCAGAGAGAGAGAGAGAGAGAGAGAGAGAGAGAGAGAGAGAGAGAGAAGAGAGATGTAGTTATTCTTACCGCTGCTGTTCAGATACACTTTTATGGAGCTATACACATCAGCTGGGGTGAAATCAGTTGTGTAAAAATTGTAGTTGTCCCCCAGGATAGACACCCTGCTCACAAACACACACAAACACACATTTATACATACATACATATATACGTATAGAAGTGATTTTAGTACAGATCCTCAATTTTTTAGCCAAGAGACAGGGGGCAGTGTTTGTGCTGACAGCCCTGTGTAATGGTACATCAAACAAATACTCACAGTTTCCTGTATGACAGACAGGAGGCTCCACTGAGCTGGGCAGAGCTGATGAGCTGAGAACTGAGGTAGGGCAGGTAGTGAACCAGTGTGACCTTAAACCACTGTTCTACATCAGCCTGAGATGAGGCATTGAGAGCACGAGGCCACACACACTCCAACGTGTGGCTGGCCAAAGCTGAGGATAAAACAGACTCCTGTAGAGAGAAACAGGGATTATTCTATGAGCTAATCCTGATATAATAAAGGCAAGTAATCCAGATGGACTAAAAGGGTATGTGAAATGAAGACAGGTGTACCATCTCCAGGTATTGATTGGTTCTATTGTAGTTGTTGAGGAGTGTGCAGAGCTCAGAACCATCAATCACTGTGTTTGGCCTGTTCAGAAACTCTCCGAGTTCTTCCGGAGAGATGGAGCCCAAAAGCTAGAGGACACAGAGCAGAGACAACACACTCGTTACAGAGGGAGATGTTGACAGTTCATTGGCTGCCGCTTAAACTATTAGTGAGCAACTCACTGACATGATCAGTGTTATAGAGCAGAAATACCTCTGGCTGTCGGTCAGCTGGGATCAGAGACAGGAAATCTTTCAGGTCAGGGAATCCAAAATTGAGGAACATCTGTTTCAGGAACATGTAGAAGCTTCCTCTGCTGTAGCAGCTCAGGCCTGTGAGGCAATATAGGCCACTAATGAAAAAAGTCTGTGCTGAATTCAGATTGATTTTAGACCAGTGAATGTGGGACACTCCTGACTTAGCCCAAATTCTTCATCTGCCAATCACATCTACTGATCACTGCCTGCACACTGGACTAGGCTGAGTCAGCAAATACACAAGCAAGAACACACTTGAAACAAACCCCCGCCCCCCCCCCCCCCCCACCAACACACACACACACACACACACACACACACACACACACACACACACACACACAGACCTTGGCTGGACTGGTACTTGAGATAGTCTTGTGTGTAATTGAAGACAGTATCGGACTGTGTTGCAGAGAGGTCACTGTACACATTATCAAGTCCTTTCACTCTGTAAACACAACGACATAGAAGTAAACAAGTTAAAAATCAAAGAAAGTAAAGAATTGATCTGTGCATTCACGTTGAGGAGGAGCTCACATCTCTCTGTAGGAGTCACAGCTGATGTTCATGGGGATGATCGACAGGGTGTTTGGACCAATCCCAGGAAGGAAGAAGGAAAGGTAAGTCTGGAACCACAGGGCAAAGTCCCCTGGGCTGAAACTTTGGAAGTGAGGCACCAGATCCAAGAGTGTCATGTTCAGAATGGTGTGTGATATTGCTGAAGGAATGCTAGTCATGTTCATCTGCAAACACACAGCAGCACGGATTAACAGTCTGGACACACTCGGACTTCATCGATTAGTATGCATAGAATAAACGTGTCTTATTGCGAAAAGAAATGTGCCCTGGTTTGTAGACTACAGAGATCCTCACTTGTATTGCAGTCTGGTGGAAGACTGTGAAGAAGCTGCCAAGTTGATTCCGATCTAAAGATGTGATCACACTGCTAAACACCTCTCTAAACACAGAGTCATTTCCCAACACTCCTGAATCCGGCTGCAAGATGAACTGTGCCTTCTGCTCACTGGACAGTAAGCCTAACACTGCAACCTGCAGGACAAAACATGCATTTCACACATTCTGTTCACACCAGCTCAGTGGTACAGCAGCTGCCTGCCCTCTCCACCAAAATCCAGAGGCCAACTGGTACTACTATAGTCAATTGCAAACTCACAAGAAACATAAAGTTGGTGCAACTTTGATGTTACTCACGCTGGAGAAATTTGCATTTAGAATTTTGAGCTTTTCCAAGGGGGCATAATTGGAGAAATTGCCAAGGTTCTTTTCAAGCCACTTATTGCTGCCAGAAGTGTTGGAACGACAGCCAGGGTCTACAAAGATCACAGACCATTAGTTAAATTAACCAGAACATTCTCAATGGCTCTTGGTTTATTTCATTCAGGCAATCAATTGGCTTAATCTCAACAGGCTAAAACAAGTAGAAGACTGCCAGCTTTCTCTAGTAGAACAATTAAAAGGGGCCTATGTACCTGGGAGGTCAACTCTTGACAGGAAGGGAAAGATGAATGAAGTAAAGACCAACTGCTTCTGTTCCTCTTTCATGAGTGATTCTTGACTGCTAAGAGCTTCCACCCTAAGTTGGATGAGAACAGATCAGATTTTGTCATGAATTACTTCATCTTCATGTCCTAAATAACACATGCAGAGTTCTAAAATTCCATTGTCTATACTTACACAATCTGGTAGCTCTCACAGCTGAAGCTTTTGGAACTGAGGCTGGACAGAAAGTCTGCGGACACTGATGACAAAAATGGTCTGAGCCTCATCTGGAACCACTCAGTGATGAAAGCGGCATTCATCAGCTGTGCTGCAGTGAAGTCCTTGATTATCACCTCCCAGATGGCATCAAGTATATTTGAGTCAGACCGAATGCTGCTGTGGGTCTACATGAATGAGTACATACTTCAGTGCATAGCAGTGCACAAATGTTTTTTTTTTTTTTTTTTAACTACAGCACCAATCAAATTTTCATACCATGTGTGAAAACCTGTCCAGTACATCATCCAAAGGTGCAGGAAAATTCTGGAAGAAAAGCTTCCATGTTTCTTTAGAGTAGTTCAGGCTACTTGGCAGTTTGCATGTGAGCAGTGTGGCCAGATCATCAGAGGACAGAACAACAACCTTGAAAGACAAGAAACAGAGGTTTCTGTGGTCAACTCATCTTCTGCGTAAAAGGACTGAACCTGAGAAGAGGTATTTTGTTCATAGAGGACTCACTGATGAACAGGCATAGGCAGGAATCCTGAAGTTACACAGTACTGCAGAAACATTTCCAGATGCGAACTCGCTATCAAGTGGGTGACTGTGCAGAAAAAAGAATAATGTTATACATCTACTAAAAACTTTCTCTATAAAGTTTGCTCCTTTTCCATTTGATAAAAAAGCTCACCTGTCTACACCATAACAAGGGTTGTGGTTGATGATGCCAAGATTCAGTGTGTTCAGATCAGATTGGTTCTGTCGTGACACCCAGGACTGAACCACTGAGGAGTTCTCAAACAGCTTCAGATCAGCTATGTTTACCCCCATTAGATTCCTCACTGTGCTCACATTCAGGATCTGGCACACACAAAAACAGTTTTCATCAAGTTCATCTGCAGTTTTCTTTATTTTACTTCTTATAACTCAAGCATCCACTATGTTCAGTTTATGTTTTATACCTTGAGAACAGCAGGGTCCAGACTAATGAATATGGTGATGTCCATGCTGATGTTCTGGGTAGAAAGAGCTTGTATATCCTCCACAGGAGCTCCACCTATACACACACACACACACACACACACACATACACACACATGTTAACAACTAAATTCATGGTGTGTGGGTGTGTGTGTGTGTGTGGGTGTGTGTGTGTGTGTGTGTGTGGGTGGGTGCATGCGGGTGTGCATATGTGCATGCGTTTGTGCAGCTACTTTTCATTCAATCCAACTACTGCTGTTCTAAAACACTACACCTGTGTGTGTTTAGTATTTCTGTGTATGTGGATGATTGTTTTACCCAGGTAAGGTCTCATAATTTGGTAGTATGCTTTGCTGCGTTGATTGCTGAATGAAGTGTTGGCTGTGATGTACAGAGCGGATTTCTGTTCGATGGTACATGAGGAAAGATCTGGAAACAGGACCTCCCTGCATAGAGAAAAAAAATGTAAACTATATGAGCAGTAATGCACTCAAATTATTCTCAAATCTCTTTATTCATCCATGTTTGTGTATGTATGTACCTGTGAGTTTGTACTTACTTTAGGCTCTCAGCATTGATATTTTCCAGTACACTGATGTTTAAAGTACAGATGTTGGAACCAACTGCATTTATTTCAGCACTTCCCAGAGAGCGATTCCCCATGCTCAGATACCTCATAATAACCGCTTTACTCTACAAAATACACAAACATTATTCTAGTAGCAAGCACATGAGTGTCTGAGGATTGAAAATGCTTAACTAGTATGGTTTTGATCTATTACTGGTTTAAACAAACTCTGACATACTTTAAGTTTAAGATAAAGACCAGACCTGGAGCTCCACCTTCTTCTTCTACACCAACTGTAGGAAAAGTAAACACTTCCCTTCATTCTAAAATTTCTCTCTCTCTCTCTCTCTCTCTCTCTCTCTCTGAAGGATCATAGATAATCCCTCTCACCCTCTATGAAGGATGGCAGATATTGTCTCACTTTCTCTGAAGGATCTCAGACAATCTCAATCTCTTTCTCTGTCTCTCCCAGAGGTGTTGAAAACATGGTCTTAATTCACAAATTGGTTGTAATACACATGAAGACAACACTGTGGTTGTACCCACAGTAGTAATCAATCCAAAAATTTTTTTACAGGTCTCACACACACACGCACACACACACACACATACACACCCTTCTATTACCTTTTCTGGTTCCCAGAGTCCACCATTTGAGTCCATCAAAGAGGACAGTGTGTCAATTATGGTAATGTTCCACTTGCTAATATCATCAATAGTGGCCACACGAGAAGTGGAACCCAGTAGCTGCAGCACACCATCATTAAGGCCTGATGGGTATATCTACACATGCACACAAAATCAACAATTTATTATATACCACCTAACACACACTGTCCAAAATGTTGTGTGGGTGAATCCACCATACACACAAAGACAGACATTAAACACACAACACAAAAACAAACCCTGTTTGACAGGGGTACATTTTCAGAACATACAATATGCAAGTATCATATTTAAACCGACACTGTCAGTAATGTCAGAATTTTATGACTGAAAGGCACAAACAACCTCCTCTTTCGTGTAGTGCTACTGTAGTGCTAAAGAGTCCCAGTGTCACAGTGTTCAGTGCTGCTGACCTGGTTTAACTTGTTCAGAATGATGGTCTGGAAGCTGGTGTCCACCACTTTCTCAGTGATGGCTGCCAGGTTGTTCTGCAGGACAGCGATGTCCAGATACAGATCAAACTGGGTGGAGTTAAAGCCGAAAGGAAACGACGCATCTGCAATTGTCACCGCTGTGATGTTGCTCACTGTTAGACACAGAACAAAGTTAATCACTGAAGGACAGAATCTAAAATATATCCCTGTATCTCAGTGCTTTTTACACTGTAAAGTACTTTTACCTGTAGCACTTTCTGAGTTGCATTCTGTAAAGAATGTCCTTAGCTTCTTCATCGGGATCTTCTGCTTCCTCAGGACTGAAAAGAACTTCCGCCTTACATTCTTCAACAATGCACACACAGAGATAACATTAAATTCGTCCCAAAAGGTCTAACATTGGGTCAATAAATCAAGCGCAAATTTAAAACTGAACAGGTTTACATACAAAGCTAAGTGTGTTGCAGAGGTCTGATTTGAAATAGACAGCCAGGATGCTGAGTTGCTCCACGGTCTGCTCATTCCACGTTGAGGGATTACTGATTTTAAAAAAAATGTCTATGAGATCTTATTCATATCTAATACAATACAGTTATAGACACAAATCATTTCATTTGGTTTATGCCATTTTAACACCAAGCCTAACATTATTAGAACAATTTAAATGCAGTGACGGTTCAGAAATATTTTTCTACAGCTGAACCAAATTCAAAGGTATGCACTGATCTGCAAAAATCTCTGTCTCACCCATAAGCGGTGTTCCCACTGAGGAGCAAAGACTGTACAGCAGTGATCTGAGAATCAGAAAGATCTCCACAGTTCTTCAGTTTCTCCAAAATGAGAGGGTGAGAGTTCTGGATGTAGGAGGGGTTCAGTGTGCAGGCCATATTCCCCAGAACCTCCACCTGATAACTGGTCAGGCTCACACCAGATATACCCTACAATGTCAAAAACCACGAAGGAGTGTCACATTAAAACGCAGAATCTGTAAGAACGGGGGTCCTTGTGAGGATTCCAATGTTTAGTGTCAAGATCTCTGACTGTCTTATGTTTGAACATTTGAATTATGATCTCAGAGATTTGGAGTTCTTGTCTGAAATGTTGCGTTTGCCTCAAGACAGTTTAGTGTCTCCTGAGTGACTGAGCGATTTCCATCACCGCACCCTCTATGCCCAAAACTTTCTTTTCAGTATTTAGAGGTCAGCAAACCTGAGTACAATTCCTGATCTGGGAACCACCCAAAAGCATTCTATTGTTGTTCTATGTCACAGTCGGAATTGAACTTTGCTCACATGGATTTTCATATGACTGCTATGCTGATGACACTTGATGACACTTGATGACACTGATGACACTTGATGCTGACTGCTAACATCAGGAGGATCTTGAGGCCATTTCTATCCACAAAGCTCACTCAGGTGCTTGTTCATTCCCTCATCATCTTGAGACTGGACTACTGAATGTCGCAGTTCTGCCCCTGCATACTGCATACCACCCGCCCCCTGCAACTGATCAAGAGTGCAGCTGCCAGACTTGTTTTCAACCTTTGCTCCCTCCAATGGCTTTCTGTTGCTACTGCATCAGATTTAAAACACAAAGACAAAAACGGACAAGCACATGCATACCTGAAGGCACTTATCACAGACCACTCTCTACCATACTCACTGGCTGTCTTCAAACAAAAAAAAACTCAAGACCCAACTCTTCACCAAGCCCTTGTATTAAAACTTCCATTAAACAAATCCCTTGTCTTTTGTCTCTGTTTTTTATTCTGTACTAACCACCAATACAGTTTCAGCTGAATGGTATTCTTACTTCCTATTCATAGACATAGTGAATTAGCGTATTAATATATGTTTTTGATAGGGCACAAAGCACTAATGTAAGTCACTCTGTAGAAGGGAATCTGATAAATGCCGTAAATGTATATTTCAACATTGGAATTTCATGAGACACAAATTGATTGAAAGATTGGGTGACTTGTTTTCCGTAATATTTAAGTGCTAATATTGAGTGTTGGTCTATGAACATGTTATTGTGTATGTTTTACCAGGCAGTCCTTTGCATCATTGAACAGGATGGTCTTTTTGTCAAGGCCGTGGGAAAGAACGGAGAAATCTGCTCTGCCCAGGGCAGAGAAATATGACCGACAGTTCTCCTTCTGTATCTTCTCATAGCTACAACACACACACACACACATTACAGATAGCATATGACCCATATTCTTAACCTCAGATATTTGAAAATTGGGAATGCAGGGGAAGTGTGCCTTATCTTTTATATACGGTACATTGTGTATGTGAACGTGTTACACACCTGTAGTACAGAAGCATATCAGAGGGGACGTCAGTAAAGCTAACAAATGGATCGTCTTTCACGTAGCTGTACATGCAGGTCAGCTGAAACACAAAACGCACCGTGACTGTGTGGTATCTCAGGTACCAGTAAAAGTTTGGGTCCACTTGCTACCTGTGTTTCAGACTGTGTGCGGAATGTGAATGAATATCAGAGTGTATGTACCTGAGCCTCTTTCAGGAGGACCTTGTCTCTGCCTGCACGAGGTCTACAGGCTTTCACTAGATCTTTGGCTTTCTGCTGTGGGAGAGTCTGAACTGAGCTGCAGGAGAATCCCTGCAGTATTGATGCTGACAGACTGTGGGGAGAAACACACACACAGTCACACACAGACATACACACACCGATGAACCAAAACACAACATCTTATTGGACTCTGGCAGAATCATATGCGTTATCTGGATTGTTCGCCCAATAGTTATTTACACTGCCTATGTAAGCGAGTCAGGCTGTGTGTGTGTGTGTGTGTGTGTGTGTGTGTGTCTGTTTCTAACTCACTCTTCTGGATTATCACTGGCATTGGCCACTGCACCAAACAACATCATAGCCTGGTAAAAATCAAACAAAAAAATTCAAAATTTTATTGATTCGTTTTACACCCCGAGATCCAAACTTGACAGGAATTCAGACCTCTGTAAGTGCTGTGATCACAGTCAAGCCATGTTACTCTAGGTTTTCAGTATAACAAAGTGATTTACATTTCTCTGACAATGTGGGTCTGTTCAGTTACCTGTTCATGACTCCAGCTCTTGTTATTGATGAGTGAAATGTCAAAAGACCTCAGTGAGGTCAGTAGAACAAGTGGAATATACATCACGAGTGCATCCGGAACATTCTGTAGCACTTCAGTTTGGTCTACAGAGATTACCTGGGAGAAAGTGTGGGAGCAGACCTTCAACTTTTCCACACTAAACAAACTGCATTCTGAACAAAGGATTGATTTTAAATTAAACTGGTATAGAACACAGTAATGTAAATCTCCATTTTAGTAATGTGCTGTAATGTATTTTGCATGTGTGTGTGCGTGTGTGTGTGTGTGTTCTGTGTGTGTAAGAGAGAGAATACCTTCTGGACAAATGTCTTTTGCAGAATAACTGGTGCTGACAGAATGTTATTGATGAATGTTGGATTCTGCGATAAAGACAGAAGCTGAGACGACGGGATGATGGTGATGGTTGCAGAGGGAACGCCGCCGATGAGTGTTCCCAGGGACTCCAGAGAGGAGGCACTGCTGATCTGTGAGGCAAAACAATCAGATCTTCAACTTTAAAAAAAGGACAAAAAAAATATGAATCTGCTGTTTTGGATCTGAACGCAGGGAGTATTTAAGGGAGTATTTAACTTACAGCACTTTTCTTTATATACAGTGTAGTTGGTTAGTATTTGAACAGTAATACAATTTTGTTCTTTACAGGGGGATTTGGTGAAATTGCTCTAAACAGACTTGGTCTCGCTTCCAGTATCGTAGACTGACGTTCTTGACAAGTGTACAGTGTACACTCACATTAAAGCCTGCACTAATGATGCTCTGGATCAGGGCATTCACTTGGCCCTGGTCCCAGCCACTGATGTTACTGAGTGTAGACAGAGCACTGTTTATCACACTGGAGGGGGTGGAGCTTATCTGGCCCACAGTCAGGCCCACACACTGGCTGCCCAAAGATTGGATGGTGGATGCAGATACACTGGGGAACTTTGCTACCAGCACCGCTGTGACCTGAGAGGAGAAGAGGATTATAGTTAGCTTGCACTTTGACAGAATAACTGACTGACAGGGTCTCATTGATTGATCACCTCTGGATTCATTTCTGTGCAGAAGTTGTTGATGCTCGTCAGGATGGTCTTGATGTCTGCATCTCCAAGATGAACAAACGCGGAGGAAGGAGTTCGACACAGCAGCTCAGCTGGCAATCTATAAGATCACAAACAACCTTTTAAAAATGCGTACAAATATATTTATTGCTTGTATGTAGTCCGTTACCTAAGGGGGTTGAATTGATGAGGCTGGATGAATAAATAGAATAAGTAGTTGTTAGTGTGGAGTGTTACCCGAGTGGGCTGAAGTCAGGATTCTGGATGTATAACTCTGTTGTGTAGTACTCCAGGACACTGGCTGAAATTCCTGGGTTGTTGAACAGCTGAAGATTTTCTGCATTCTGCAGGAACACACTCGTCTAAAGGACACAATAAAACACACACATTAATACGTCACTATGGGTGTGTGTTGTGTTAGGTAGATAATACATTATATGTAGATGAGCAGAAATAATCATGTGTGTAAATGTCTGAATGACTAACATGTATGATTACAGGTATGTTTGTTTGTTGGTGTGTGAGTTTTTGTGTGTGTGTGTGTGTGTGTTAGTATGTTACCATGTTTCCTGGTAGGAATGACTGCAGGTCAGCGAGGTTAATGAAAGTGATGAAGAATCCGATGTGGTCAGCAAACCAGGCAGTGGAGTTCAGAAGAGGATCTGAGGAGTTATAGCAGCGGGGGCTGCCATCTGCAAGATACACATACAGATAGTTATGTTGAGACTCACATACTGTGCACACACAATTATAGGAAATGAAGCGTGGATTGCTTGGATTGAAGGATATGCAGTACTATTCAGCAGAGAGAGAGAGAGAGAGAGAGAGAGAGAGAGAGAGAGAAGAGAGATGTAGTTATTCTTACCGCTGCTGTTCAGATACACTTTTATGGAGCTATACACATCAGCTGGGGTGAAATCAGTTGTGTAAAAATTGTAGTTGTCCCCCAGGATAGACACCCTGCTCACAAACACACACAAACACACATTTATACATACATACATATATACGTATAGAAGTGATTTTAGTACAGATCCTCAATTTTTTAGCCAAGAGACAGGGGGCAGTGTTTGTGCTGACAGCCCTGTGTAATGGTACATCAAACAAATACTCACAGTTTCCTGTATGACAGACAGGAGGCTCCACTGAGCTGGGCAGAGCTGATGAGCTGAGAACTGAGGTAGGGCAGGTAGTGAACCAGTGTGACCTTAAACCACTGTTCTACATCAGCCTGAGATGAGGCATTGAGAGCACGAGGCCACACACACTCCAACGTGTGGCTGGCCAAAGCTGAGGATAAAACAGACTCCTGTAGAGAGAAACAGGGGTTATTCTATGAGCTAATCCTGATATAATAAAGGCAAGTAATCCAGATGGACTAAAAGGGTATGTGAAATGAAGACAGGTGTACCATCTCCAGGTATTGATTGGTTCTATTGTAGTTGTTGAGGAGTGTGCAGAGCTCAGAACCATCAATTACTGTGTTTGGCCTGTTCAGAAACTCTCTGAGTTCTTCCGGAGAGATGGAGCCCAAAAGCTAGAGGACACAGAGCAGAGACAACACACTCGTTACAGAGGGAGATGTTGACAGTTCATTGGCTGCCGCTTAAACTATTAGTGAGCGACTCACTGACACGATCAGTGTTGTAGAGCAGAAATACCTCTGCCTGTCTGTCAGCTGGGATCAGAGACAGGAAATCTTTCAGGTCAGGGAATCCAAAATTGAGGAACATCTGTTTCAGGAGCATGTAGAAGCTTCCTCTGCTGTAGCAGCTCAGGCCTGTGAGGCAATATAGGCCACTAATGAAAAAAGTCTGTGCTGAATTCAGATTGATTTTAGATCAGTGAATGTGGGACACTCCTGACTTAGCCCAAATTCTTCATCTGCCAATCACATCTACTGATCACTGCCTGCACACTGGACTAGGCTGAGTCAGCAAATACACAAGCAAGAACATGCACACTTGAAACAAACCCCCCCCCCCAACACACACACACACACACACACACACACAGACCTTGGCTGGACTGGTACTTGAGATAGTCTTGTGTGTAATTGAAGACAGTATCGGACTGTGTTGTGGAGAGGTCACTGTACACATTATCAAGTCCTTTCACTCTGTAAACACAACGACATAGAAGTAAACAAGTTAAAAATCAAAGAAAGTAAAGAATTGATCTGTGCGTTCATGTTGAGGAGGAGCTCACATCTCTCTGTAGGAGTCACAGCTGATGTTCATGGGGATGATCGACAGGGTGTTTGGACCAATCCCAGAAAGGAAGAAGGAAAGGTAAGTCTGGAACCACAGGGCAAAGTCCCCTGGGCTGAAACTTTGGAAGTGAGGCACCAGATCCAAGAGTGTCATGTTCAGAATGGTGTGTGATATTGCTGAAGGAATGCTAGTCATGTTCATCTGCAAACACACAGCAGCACGGATTAACAGTCTGGACACACTCGGACTTCATCAATTAGTATGCATAGAATAAACGTGTCTTATTGCGAAAAGAAATGTGCCCTGGTTTGTAGACTACAGAGATCCTCACTTGTATTGCAGTCTGGTGGAAGACTGTGAAGAAGCTGCCAAGTTGATTCCGACCTAAAGATGTGATCACACTGCTAAACACCTCTCTAAACACAGAGTCATTTCCCAACACTCCTGAATCTGGCTGCAAGATGAACTGTGCCTTCTGCTCACTGGACAGTAAGCCTAACACTGCAACCTGCAGGACAAAACACACATGTCAAGTTTACACCACATCTTCTGAGCTGTGCTAAAAAGTAACATGGAGACAGTGGTACATAACAGCTGAGAGTTCTTCCCCAACAAAGTCTTGAAAATAGCTGTTACTGCTGATTTATAGCTCATAGAAAACCCATAATGAATGTGCATGATCTTACTTACACTGGAGAAATTTGCATTTAGAATTTTAATCTGATCCAAGGGGGCATAATTGGAGAATTTGCCAAGGTTCTTTTCAAGCCAGTTATTGCTGCCGTAAGTGTTGGAAACACAGCCAGGATCTAAAATAATCAGAGACCAGTATGGTAATCAATCAAATCAGACAAGTCAAAGACTGCCAGTTTTCTGTATTAAAACAAGTAAAAGGGGTCTATGTACCTGGCAGGTCAGCTCTTGAGAGAAAGGGAAAGATGAAAGAAGTAACGACAGACTGCTTTTGTTCCACCTTCATGAGTGACTCTTGACTACTAAGAGCCTTCACCCTAAATTGGATGAAAACAGATCAGATTTTGTCGTGAAGTACTTCATCGCTATGTCCCAAATAAGACCTATAGAGTGCTCACATTCATACTTACACAATTTGGTAGGTCTCACAGCTGAACTTCTTGGAACTGAGGCTAGAAAGAAAGTCTATGGACACTGATGACAAAAAGGGCCTGAGCTTCATCTGGAACCACTTGTTGACAAAAGTGGCATTCTTCAGCTGTGTTGCGGTGAATTCATTGATTATCACCTCCCCGATAGCATTAAGTATACTTGGGTCAGCCTCAACACTGCTGAGGGTCTACAAGAAAAAATACTTACAATATATAGTTCCAAAGAAATTTTTATTTTTATACTACAGTGCCACTCAAATTTTCATACCACATTGTAAACCTTGTCCAGGGCTTCATCCAAAGGTGCAGGGAAATTGTGGAAGAAAAGTTTCCAAACTTCTTGAGGGTACTTTATGCTGCCTGTCAGTTTACATGTTAGCACTTTGGCTAGATCATCAGTGGACAGAACAGCAACCTTGAAACACAAGAACATGCAAGATGAAAAGATTTTTATGTAGTCAAATGACAGACAAACAATTATTAAACAAGGCTCAAATTCAGGACAGGAATTTTGCAACTGGTTATTAGATGGCTCACTGATGAACAGGCATATTCAGTGATGCTGAAGTTGCACAGTACTGCAGAAGCATTTCCATACAAGAGCGTAGTCTCAATTGCTTGACTGTGGAGAAAATAAGTAAATTATTACAGGAAGAATTATTGTCTTGTTACTACTTTCTAAATTACACACTTTTTTGATTTTATCAAACCACAGCTCACCTGTCTACACCATGACATGGGTTGACAGTGACACTGGACATGTTTTCAAATGAAGTGGTAATTTTGATACTTGTAGAGGGAGAAGCAGTGGTGGTAAGGAGGGCATTGGTAGTCGTGTTGACATTTGTCCCAATAGGAGTGCTGATTTCAAAACTTGTAGTGGGGGATGCAGTGGTGGTTAGGCTGGTATTGGTAGTGGCAGTCATGTTGACATTTGTTCCAACAGAAGTGCCGAATTCAAAACTTTTAGTGAGGGATGCAGTGGTGATTAGGCTCGTATTTGTAGTGGCAAGCGTGTTGACATTTGTTCCAATAGAAGGGGTGATTTCGAAACTTGTAGTGAGGGAAGCAGTGGTGGTTAGGCTGGTATTGGTAGTGGCAGGCGTGTTGACATTTGTTCCAACAGAAGAGCGGATTTCAAAACTTGTAGTGGGGGATGCAGTGGTGGTTAGGCTGATATTGGTAGTGGCAGGCGTGTTCACTGTTGTTCCAAAAGAAGTGCTGATTTCAAAACTTGTAGTGGCGGAAGCAGTGTTGGTTAGGCTGGTATTGGTAGTGGCAGGCGTGTTGACATTTGTTCCAATAGAAGGGGTGATTTCAAAACTTGTAGTGGGGGATGCAGTGGTGGTTAGGCTGGTATTGGTAGTGGAAAGCGTGTTGACATTTGTCCCAACAGAAGGGGTGATTTGAAAACTTTTAGTGAGGGATGCAGTGGTGGTTAGGCTGGTATTGGTAGTCGCAGACAAGTTGACATTTGTTCCAATAGAAGGGGTGATTTCGAAACTTGTAGTGAGGGAAGCAGTGGTGGTTAGGCTGGTATTGGTAGTGGCAGGCGTGTTGACATTTGTTCCAACAGAAGAGCGGATTTCAAAACTTGTAGTGGGGGATGCAGTGGTGGTTAGGCTGATATTGGTAGTGGCAGGCGTGTTCACTGTTGTTCCAAAAGAAGTGCTGATTTCAAAACTTGTAGTGGCGGAAGCAGTGTTGGTTAGGCTGGTATTGGTAGTGGCAGGCATGTTGACATTTGTTCCAATAGAAGGGGTGATTTCAAAACTTGTAGTGGGGGATGCAGTGGTGGTTAGGCTGGTATTGGTAGTGGAAAGCGTGTTGACATTTGTCCCAACAGAAGGGGTGATTTGAAAACTTTTAGTGAGGGATGCAGTGGTGGTTAGGCTGGTATTGGTAGTCGCAGACAAGTTGACATTTGTTCCAATAGAAGGGGTGATTTCGAAACTTGTAGTGGGGGAAGCAGTGGTGGTTAGGATGGTATTGGTAGTCGCAGGCGTCTTCACATTTGTTCCAATAGAAGGGGTGATTTCAAAACTTGTAGTGGGGGATGCAGTTGTGGTTAGGCTGGTATTGGTAGTGGCAGGGGTGTTGACAGTGGTTCGAAAAGAAGTGCTGATTTCAAAACTTTTAGTGGGGGAAGCAGTGGTGGTTAGGATGGTATTGGTAGTCGCAGACATGTTGACATTTGTTCCAATAGAAGGGGTGATTTCGAAACTTCTAGTGGAGGAAGCAGTGGTGGTTAGGATGGTATTGGTAGTCGCAGACATGTTGACATTTGTTCCAACAGAAGGGGTGATTTCGAAACTTGTAGTGGGGGAAGCAGTGGTGGTTAGGCTGCTATTGGTAGTGGCAGTCATGTTGACATTTGTTCCAACAGAAGTGCTGATTTCAAAACTTTTAGTGGGGGATGGAGTGGTGGTTAGGCTGGTATTGGTAGTGGCAAGCATGTTGACATTTGTTCCAATAGAAGGGGTGATTTCAATACTTGTAGTGGGGGAAGCAGTGGTGGTTAGGCTGGTAATGGTAGTGGCAGGGGTGTTGACAGTTGTTCCAAAAGAAGTGCTGATTTCAAAACTTTTAGTGGGGGAAGCAGTGGTGGTTAGGCTGGTATTTGTAGGGGCAAGCATGTTTACATTTGTTCCAACAGAAGTGCTGATTTCAAAACTTGTAGTGGGTGAAGCAGTGGTGGTTAGGCTGGTATTGGTAGTGGCAGGCGTGTTGACATTTGTTCCAATAGAATGGGTGATTTCAAAACTTGTAGTGAGGGATGCAGTGGTGATTAGGCTCGTATTTGTAGTGGCAAGTGTATTGACATTTGTTCCAACAGAAGTGCTGATTTCAAAACTTTTAGTGGCGGAAGCAGTGTTGGTTAGGCTGGTATTGGTAGTGGCAAGTGTGTTGACATTTGTTCCAATAGAAGGGGTGATTTCGAAACTTGTAGTGAGGGAAGCAGTGGTGGTTAGGCTGGTATTGGTAGTGGAAAGCGTGTTGACATTTGTCCCAACAGAAGGGGTGATTTCAAAACTTTTAGTGAGGGATGCAGTGGTGGTTAGGCTGGTATTGGTAGTGGCAGGCGTGTTAAAATTTGTTCCAAGAGGAGTGCTGATTTCGAAACTTGTAGTGCGGGATGCAGTGGTGGTTAGGATGGTATTGGTAGTGGCAGGCGTGTTAAAATTTGTTCCAATAGAAGGGGTGATTTCAAAACTTGTAGCATGGGATGCAGTGGTGGTTAGGCTGGTATTGGTAGTGGAAGGCGTATTGACATTTGTTCCAAGAGTAGTGCTGATTTCAAAACTTGTAGTGGGGGAAGCAGTGGTGGTTAGGCTGCTATTGGTAGTGGCAGACATGTTGACATTTGTTCCAATAGAAGGGGTGATTTCAAAACTTGTAGTGGGGGATGCAGTGGTGGTTAGGCTGGTATTGGTAGTTGAAGGCGTGTTGACATTTGTTCCAAGGGTAGTGCTGATTTCAAAACTTGTAGTAGGGGAAGCAGTGGTGGTTAGGATGGTATTGGTAGTGGCAGGTGTCTTCACATTTGTTCCAATAGAAGGGGTAATTTCAAAACTTGTAGTGGGGGATGCAGTTGTGGTTAGGCTGATATTGGTAGTGGCAGGCATGTTGACATTTGTTCCAATAGAAGGGGTGATTTCAAAACTTGTAGTGGGGGAAGCAGTGGTGGTTAGGCTGCTATTGGCAGTGGCAGTCATGTTGACATTTGTTCCAACAGAAGTGCTGATTTCGAAACTTGTAGTAGGGGAAGCAGTGGTGGTTAGGATGGTATTGGTAGTGGCAGGCGTCTTCACATTTGTTCCAATAGAAGGTGTAATTTCAAAACTTGTAGTGGGGGATGCAGTCGTGGTTAGGCTGCTATTGGTAGTGGCAGTCATGTTGAAATTTGTTCCAACAGAAGTGCTGATTTCAAAACTTGTAGTGGGGGAAGCAGTGGTGGTTAGGCTGATATTGGTAGTGGCAGTCATGTTGACATTTGTTCCAAGAGGAGTGCTGATTTCAAAACTTGTGGTGGGGGATGCAGTGGTGGTTAGGCTGGTATTGGTAGGGGCAGGCATGTTGACATTTGTTCCAACAGAAGAGCTGATTTCAAAACTTATAGTGGGGGATGCAGTAGTGGTTAGGCTGGTATTGGTAGTGGCAGGCATGTTGACATTTGTTCCAACAGAAGAGCTGATTTCAAAACTTTTAGTGGGGGATGCAGTGGTGGTTAGGCTGGTATTGGTAGTGGCAGGCGTGTTGACATTTGTTCCAATAGAAGGGGTGATTTTAAAACTTGTGGTGGGGGATGCAGTGGTGGTTAGGCTGGCATTGGTAGTGGCAAGCGTGTTGACATTTGTTCCAACAGAAGTGCTGATTTCAAAACTTGTAGTGGCAGATGTAGTGGTGGTTAGGCTGGTATTGGTAGTCGCAGGCGTGTTGACAGTTGTTCCAAGAGTAGTGCTGATGTCAAAACTTGTAGTGGGGGAAGCAGTGGTGGTTAGGCTGGTATTGGTAGTGGCAGGTGTGTTCACATTTGGTCCAACAGAAGAGCTGATTTCAAAACTTGTAGTGAGGGATGCAGTGGTGGTTAGGCTGGTATTGGTAGTGGCAGCCGTGTTGACATTTGTTCCAACAGAAGTGCTGATTTCAAAACTTGTAGTGGCAGATGCAGTGGTGGTTAGGCTGGTATTGGTAGTGGCAGGCGTGTTGACATTTGTTCCAAGAGGAGTGCTGATTTCAAAACTTGTAGTGGGGGAAGCAGTGGTGGTTAGGCTCATATTGGTAGTGGCAGGCGTGTTCACTGTTGTTCCAAGAGAAGTGCTGATTTCAAAACTTGTAGTGGGTGAAGCAGTGGTGGTTAGGCTGGCATTGGTAGTGGCAAGCGTGTTGACATTCGTTCCAATAAAAGGGGTGATTTCAAAACTTGTGGTGGGGGATGCAGTGGTGGTTAGGCTGCTATTGGTAGTGGCAGGCGTGTTGACATTTGTTCCAAGAGGAGTGCTGATTTCAAAACCTTTAGTGGGGGATGCAGTAGTGGTTAGGATGGTATTGGTAGTGGCAGGCATGTTGACATTTGTTCCAATAGAAGGGGTGATTTTGAAACTTGTAGTGGGGAAAGCAGTGGTGGTTAGGATGGTATTGGTAGTGGCAAGCGTGTTGACATTTGTTCCAACAGAAGTGCTGATTTCAAAACTTGTAGTGGGGGAAGCAGTGGTGGTTAGGCTGGCATTGGTAGTGGCAAGCGTGTTGACATTCGTTCCAATAGAAGGGGTGATTTCAAATCTTGTGGTGGGGGATGCAGTGGTGGTTAGGCTGCTATTGGTAGTGGCAGGCGTGTTGACATTTGTTCCAAGAGGAGTGCTGATTTCAAAACCTTTAGTGGGGGATGCAGTAGTGGTTAGGATGGTATTGGTAGTGGCAGGCGTGTTGACATTTGTTCCAATAGAAGGGGTGATTTTGAAACTTGTAGTGGGGAAAGCAGTGGTGGTTAGGATGGTATTGGTAGTGGCAGGTGTGTTGACATTTGGTCCAACAGAAGAGCTGATTTCAAAACTTGTAGTGGGGGATGCAGTGGTGGTTAGGCTCGTATTTGTAGTGGCAAGTGTATTGACATTTGTTCCAACAGAAGTGCTGATTTCAAAACTTTTAGTGGCGGAAGCAGTGTTGGTTAGGCTGGTATTGGTAGTGGCAAGTGTGTTGACATTTGTTCCAATAGAAGGGGTGATTTCGAAACTTGTAGTGAGGGAAGCAGTGGTGGTTAGGCTGGTATTGGTAGTGGAAAGCGTGTTGACATTTGTCCCAACAGAAGGGGTGATTTCAAAACTTTTAGTGAGGGATGCAGTGGTGGTTAGGCTGGTATTGGTAGTGGCAGGCGTGTTAAAATTTGTTCCAAGAGGAGTGCTGATTTCGAAACTTGTAGTGCGGGATGCAGTGGTGGTTAGGATGGTATTGGTAGTGGCAGGCGTGTTAAAATTTGTTCCAATAGAAGGGGTGATTTCAAAACTTGTAGCATGGGATGCAGTGGTGGTTAGGCTGGTATTGGTAGTGGAAGGCGTATTGACATTTGTTCCAAGAGTAGTGCTGATTTCAAAACTTGTAGTGGGGGAAGCAGTGGTGGTTAGGCTGCTATTGGTAGTGGCAGACATGTTGACATTTGTTCCAATAGAAGGGGTGATTTCAAAACTTGTAGTGGGGGATGCAGTGGTGGTTAGGCTGGTATTGGTAGTTGAAGGCGTGTTGACATTTGTTCCAAGGGTAGTGCTGATTTCAAAACTTGTAGTAGCGGAAGCAGTGGTGGTTAGGATGGTATTGGTAGTGGCAGGTGTCTTCACATTTGTTCCAATAGAAGGGGTAATTTCAAAACTTGTAGTGGGGGATGCAGTTGTGGTTAGGCTGATATTGGTAGTGGCAGGCATGTTGACATTTGTTCCAATAGAAGGGGTGATTTCAATACTTGTAGTGGGGGAAGCAGTGGTGGTTAGGCTGCTATTGGCAGTGGCAGTCATGTTGACATTTGTTCCAACAGAAGTGCTGATTTCGAAACTTGTAGTAGGGGAAGCAGTGGTGGTTAGGATGGTATTGGTAGTGGCAGGTGTCTTCACATTTGTTCCAATAGAAGGTGTAATTTCAAAACTTGTAGTGGGGGATGCAGTCGTGGTTAGGCTGCTATTGGTAGTGGCAGTCATGTTGAAATTTGTTCCAACAGAAGTGCTGATTTCAAAACTTGTAGTGGGGGAAGCAGTGGTGGTTAGGCTGATATTGGTAGTGGCAGTCATGTTGACATTTGTTCCAAGAGGAGTGCTGATTTCAAAACTTGTGGTGGGGGATGCAGTGGTGGTTAGGCTGGTATTGGTAGGGGCAGGCGTGTTAAAATTTGGTCCAAGAGGAGTGCTGATTTCGAAACTTGTAGTGCGGGATGCAGTGGTGGTTAGGATGGTATTGGTAGGGGCAGGCATGTTGACATTTGTTCCAACAGAAGAGCTGATTTCAAAACTTTTAGTGGGGGATGCAGTGGTGGTTAGGCTGGTATTGGTAGTGGCAGGCGTGTTGACATTTGTTCCAATAGAAGGGGTGATTTTAAAACTTGTGGTGGGGGATGCAGTGGTGGTTAGGCTGGCATTGGTAGTGGCAAGCGTGTTGACATTTGTTCCAACAGAAGTGCTGATTTCAAAACTTGTAGTGGCAGATGTAGTGGTGGTTAGGCTGGTATTGGTAGTCGCAGGCATGTTGACAGTTGTTCCAAGAGTAGTGCTGATGTCAAAACTTGTAGTGGGGGAAGCAGTGGTGGTTAGGCTGCTATTGGTAGTGGCAGGTGTGTTCACATTTGTTCCAACAGAAGTGCTGATTTCAAAACTTGTAGTGGGGGAAGCAGTGGTGGTTAGGCTGGCATTGGTAGTGGCAAGCGTGTTGACATTCGTTCCAATAAAAGGGGTGATTTCAAAACTTGTGGTGGGGGATGCAGTGGTGGTTAGGCTGCTATTGGTAGTGGCAGGCGTGTTGACATTTGTTCCAACAGGAGTGCTGATTTCAAAACCTTTAGTGGGGGATGCAGTAGTGGTTAGGATGGTATTGGTAGTGGCAGGCATGTTGACATTTGTTCCAATAGAAGGGGTGATTTTGAAACTTGTAGTGGGGAAAGCAGTGGTGGTTAGGATGGTATTGGTAGTGGCAAGCGTGTTGACATTTGTTCCAACAGAAGTGCTGATTTCAAAACTTGTAGTGGGGGAAGCAGTGGTGGTTAGGCTGGCATTGGTAGTGGCAAGCGTGTTGACATTCGTTCCAATAGAAGGGGTGATTTCAAATCTTGTGGTGGGGGATGCAGTGGTGGTTAGGCTGCTATTGGTAGTGGCAGGCGTGTTGACATTTGTTCCAAGAGGAGTGCTGATTTCAAAACCTTTAGTGGGGGATGCAGTAGTGGTTAGGATGGTATTGGTAGTGGCAGGCGTGTTGACATTTGTTCCAATAGAAGGGGTGATTTTGAAACTTGTAGTGGGGAAAGCAGTGGTGGTTAGGATGGTATTGGTAGTGGCAGGTGTGTTGACATTTGGTCCAACAGAAGAGCTGATTTCAAAACTTGTAGTGGGGGATGCAGTGGTGGTTAGGCTGGTATTGGTAGTGGCAGCCGTGTTGACATTTGTTCCAACAGAAGTGCTGATTTCAAAACTTGTAGTGGCAGATGCAGTGGTGGTTAGGCTGGTATTGGTAGTGGCAGGCGTGTTGACATTTGTTCCAAGAGGAGTGCTGATTTCAACACTTGTAGTGGGGGAAGCAGTGGTGGTTAGGCTGATATTGGTAGTGGCAGGCGTGTTCACTGTTGTTCCAAAAGAAGTGCTGATTTCAAAACTTGTAGTGGGGGATGCAGTGGTGGTTAGGATGGTATTGGTAGTGGCAAGCGTGTTGACATTTGTTCCAACAGAAGTGCTGATTTCAAAACTTGTAGTGGGTGAAGCAGTGGTGGTTAGGCTGGCATTGGTAGTGGCAAGCGTGTTGACATTCGTTCCAATAGAAGGGGTGATTTCAAAACTTGTGGTGGGGGATGCAGTGGTGGTTAGGCTGCTATTGGTAGTGGCAGGCGTGTTGACATTTGTTCCAATAGAAGGGGTAATTTTAAAACTTGTGGTGCGGGATGCAGTGGTGGTTAGGATGGTATTGGTAGTGGCAAGCGTGTTGACATTTGTTCCAACAGAAGTGCTGATTTCAAAACTTGTAGTGGGGGAAGCAGTGGTGGTTAGGCTGGCATTGGTATTGGCAAGCGTGTTGACATTCGTTCCAATAGAAGGGGTGATTTCAAATCTTGTGGTGGGGGATGCAGTGGTGGTTAGGCTGGTATTGGTAGTGGCAGGCGTGTTGACATTTGTTCCCACAGAAGTGCTGATTTCAAAACCTTTAGTGGGGGATGCAGTAGTGGTTAGGATGGTATTGGTAGTGGCAGGCGTGTTGACATTTGTTCCAATAGAAGGGGTGATTTTGAAACTTGTAGTGGGGAAAGCAGTGGTGGTGAGTTTGGTGTTGGTAGTGGCAGGTATGTTGATAATTGTAGTCATTGTAGTAAAATTGGTGACACTAGATATGGCAGTGTCAGTAGCTGTTCTGGTACTAGGAGTGGCTGTACTGATGATGGCAGTATAATTATTGCTGTTGGTTTTGATGATGCCAATATTCAGCATATCTAAATCAGACTGGTTCTGTTGTGACACCCAGGACTGAACCACTGAAGAGTGCTCAAACAGCTTCAAGTCAGCCACATTTACCCCCATTAGAGCTTGCGCTGTCATCACATTCAGGGCCTAACACACACACACACACACACACACACACACACACACACAATGCATTTTCTGTCTTAATTCAAAACCAGCTATTTCTCAACACATTTTTCACATTTTCATATGTAAAAATTGAAAAAACTTTTCTTTTTGTATTTCATACCTTAAGAACAGCAGAGCTCAGACTAGTGAACACGGTGATGTCCATGCTGATGTTATGAGTTGAAAGGGCTTGTATGTCCTCCAGTGGAGCTCCACCTAAACATACATATGTTAAAACCTAAACTAAATTTACTGTAAGATCCCCCCTCTACAGATAACACAAACACAACACAAAGATCAAAACTTAAAAGCAAAATGTATAGCAAACATAAAAGCTAAATGTTTTTCATTATCTATATCTATGAATTACATTTTATATTTTTACTTAAAATCTGTCCGGGGACAGATGGAGTGTCATTGGACATTTCTCAGCCTTCAAATTAAACTTTGTTAATGTTGCTCTTAGCCAAAGCTTTTTTTGACATTTATCTTGCTTGAATCTTTCAGTTTCCATCCTGGGCTTTTCCCTTCTGCATGATGTTAGCTATTCCCCTCAGAGGTGTCCCCTATAACACCTCTCAGTTATCCAGTGTTGTCTGTGCTAGCTCATTGTCCACTATTTTCCAAATTCAATGTTCGTCTCTGGTTATTTATCTCAAAACTAAGGAAAAGGAGGGAGTAAGACCCCTAGCTATCCAGTTTGGATGTACATGACTTGAGCTGAACATGACCACAGAATAATAGAGAAGGGGGGCTTTGACTGAGGAAGTCCAGGCCATTTTGAATCAGGAAAACCTAAACCCTTTCTAGCAGAGGAAAGGCTGTGATGGGGGTTTGGGGGGGAAACTTTTTTCCCATATCCTTAGCCACTAGTGTATTTCACTCTGCCGCCATCTCTTGTGAGGTCCAGCAACATAGTCAATATGAAGGGACAATATGAAGAAGAAACCTTGAGAGGAACCAGATTCAAAAGGGAACCCATCCTCAGCTGGGTGACACCGGATAGTGCAATTATAAATAATTCTCTTCTATTACTGTATACTATATGGTCAAAAAGTTCAATTCTGTAACCACAAAAGTTCACTGTATTTTACACAGGAAGTCTATTTTGTTGAAGTTACCAATTGTTCACTGTTGGAGACTTGAGTGCAAAACTGTTTGTGGAAATTGCAGTCCTAGATCTATCATAGCAATTGTAGTCCTAAGCCACTGTGGAAAAACTCTTCATATCAGTTGAAGTCCAAAGCCATTTTGATGGTTTCTATGCGGTACCGTCCACAGTGATGTAACTTTGGGCTGTCCATGTGGGGCCATCCTCAGCACCAGTGGATGGTTTCCAAGTGATGAGAAATCCAACCAGAAATAGGGCATCAGGATGGATCATGCAGGTCCAGAGAGCAGAAGGGATCAGGATCACTGGCATCTCAGGAGTAGCATGTATAGCTCATCATCTAGCCTTTGTGCCTCTCATTTGGCAAACAGTTGTATACTTTGCTGTTCCCTCTCATTTTTTTTTTTTAGAGTGTGCAATTATGCTAGGTAATTGAATGTTCCACCTGCATGGTGACTGAGTTACCTTTTTATGCTACCTGTCTCTTTACTGTCATCTTCAGTACATCAGGTGCTTTGCTTAGTACTTGGCCTGTTTTCCCAGAAAAAACACATCCCTTGATCTGGTGATGTTTTTCTTCTTTAAATATCCAGTTTTAGTGAGCCCGTACCCAAAATAGCCTCAGATTCCTGGTCTTGGCTGACAGGAGTGGAACCCAGTGTAGTCTTCTGCTATTGTAGCCCATCCAAGGTTTGATGTGTTGTGCATTCTGAGATGCTAGTAAAGGCAGATGTAAAGTGCTGTTATTTGAGTTAGCATAGCCTAGCCTGCCTGTCTGGAACCATTTATTTGCAGAATTGATGCTCAGTGAATGTTATTTTCCCCACATCATACTATGTAAATTCTAGAGACTGTTGAGCAGAAAATCCCAAGAAACAGCAGAAAAATATAACCCAAACCAGCATGTTTGGCACCAACAACCATGTAATGGTCAATGACAACTGAAGATCTTGATCTGTATGCGCATGATTTTTATTTTGGTGATTGGATGTTTGCATGAATAAGCAGGTGCATAGGTGTGCATATTGTCGGGTGAGGATATATTATATATTTGAGTATGTTGTGTACATATGTGAGCATGTATTTTACCCAGGTAAGGACTCATGAGTTGGTAGTAGGTTTTGGCATTGCTGCGTTGATTGCTGAATGAAGAGTTGGCGATGATGTACAGAGCAGATTTCTGCTCAATGGAACATGAGGACAGATCTGGAGACAGGACTGCCCTGCATAGAGAACAAAATGTAAACTACATGAGCACTGCTGTATTTGAATTATTCCCAAATCTCTTTATTTTGTTTATCCATGTTTGTGTATGTATGTACATGTGAGTGTGCACTTACTTCAGACTCTCAGCAGTGATACTTTCCAGTACACTGATGTCTAAAGTACAGATGTTGGAACCAACTACATTTATTTCGGTACTTCCCAGAGAGGGATTCCCCATGCTCAGATACCTCATAATCACCGCTTTACTCTACAAAATACACAAAAAATTATTCCTGTAGCAAGCATATCAGCGTATGAGCATTAAAATGTTCAAATAAAATGTTTTTATGTCTTAAACGACTTATGAAATAGTTTAAGAACTGAAGCAGCAGTTTAACCAGAACTGATGCTCAACCTTCTTCCTACATACCTTGGTATACACATCCATCTCAATTATAGTGATGATGTTTTGAACGTCATGGTGCTTCACATCAACTGTACAAAATGTAAACACTTCCCATCATAATAAAATATTTCTCTCGCTCTTTCTCTCTCTCTGGGAAAGAACGCAGATGCCCTCTCACTCCCTGTCTCTCTGAGTGATCACAAATGCACTCTCTGTTTCTCCCTCTCTCTGAAGGATTGCAGATGCACTCTCTGTTTCTTTTAAGGATAGAAGATTCTGGCTCTCTCTCTCTACCTCTCGCAGGAACGCAGATATTGTCTCACTTGTTCTGAAGGATCTGAGATGACCTCTGTACCTTTCTCCGTCTCTCCCAAGGTGTTAAAAACATGGTCTTAATTCACAAATTGGTTGTAATACATCACGGCAGTAATCAATCCCAAACATTTTTTTACAGGTCACACACACACACACACACACAGACACACAAACACCCTTCTATTACCTTTTCTGGTTCCCAGAGTCCACCATTTGAGTCCATCAAAGAGGACAGTGTGTCAATTATGGTAATGTTCCACTTGCTAATGTCATCAGTTGTTGCCACACGAGAAGCGGAACCCAGTAGCTGCAGCACACCATCATTAAGGCCTGATGGGTAAATCTACACATGCACACAAAATCAACAATTTATTATATACCACCTAACACACACTGTCCAAAATGTTGTGTGGGTGAATCCACCATACACACAAAGACAGACATTAAACTCACAACACAAAAACAAACCCTGTTTGACAGGGGTACATTTTCAAAACATAAAATATGCAAGTATCATATTTAAACCGACACTGTCAGTAATGTCAGAATTTTATGACTGAAAGGCACAAACAACCTCCTCTTTCGTGTAGTGCTACTGTAGTGCTAAAGAGTCCCAGTGTCACAGTGTTCAGTGCTGCTGACCTGGTTTAACTTGTTCAGAATGACGGTCTGGAAGCTGGTGTCCACCACTTTCTCAGTGATGGCTGCCAGGTTGTTCTGCAGGACAGCGATGTCCAGATACAGATCAAACTGGGTGGAGTTAAAGCCGAAAGGAAACGACGCATCTGCAATTGTCACCGCTGTGATGTTGCTCACTGTTAGACACAGAACAAAGTTAAAAATATATCCCTGTATCTCAGTGCTTTTTACACTGTAAAGCACTTTTACCTGTAGCGCTTTCTGAGTTGCATTCTGTAAAGAATGTCCTTAGCTTCTTCATCGGGATCTTCTGCTTCCTCAGGACTGAAAAGAACTTCCTCCTTACATTCTTCAACAATGCGCACACACAGACATAACATTAAATTAGTCCCAAAAGGTCTAACATTGGGTCAATAAATCAATCACAAACACAAATTTAAAACTGAACAGGTTTACATACAAAGCTAAGTGTGTTGCAGAGGTCTGATTTGAAATAGACAGCCAGGATGCTGAGTTGCTCCACGGTCTGCTCATTCCACGTTGAGGGATTACTGATTAAAAAAAACAATGTTTATGAGATCTTATTCATATCTAATACAATACAGTTATAGACACAAATAATTTCATTTGGTTTATGCCATTTTAACACCAAGCCTAACATTATTAGAACAATTTAAATGCAGTGACGGTTCAGAAATATTTTTCTACAGCTGAACCAAATTCAAAGGTATGCACTGATCTGCAAAAATCTCACTCTCACCCATAAGCGGTGTTCCCACTGAGGAGCAAAGACTGTACAGCAGTGATCTGAGAATCAGAAAGATCTCCACAGTTCTTCAGTTTCTCCAAAATGAGAGGGTGAGAGTTCTGGATGTAGGAGGGGTCCAGTGTGCAGGCCATATTCCCCAGAATCTCCACCTGATAACTGGTCAGGCTCACACCAGATATACCCTACAATGTCAAAAACCACGAAGGAGTGTCACATTAAAACGCAGAATCTGTAAGAACAGGGGTTCTTGTGAGGATTCCAATGTTTAGTGTCAAGATCTCTGAAATGTTGCGTTTGCCTCAAGACAGTTTACTGTCTCCTGAGTGTTTGAGCGATTTCTATCACCGCACCCTCTATGCCCAAAACTTTCTTTTCAGTATTTAGAGGTCAGCAAACCTGAGTATAATTCCTGAGAACCACCCAAAAGCATTCTATTGTTGTTCTATGTCACAGTTGGAATTGAACTTTGCTGACGTGGATTATCATATGAGTGCTATGCTGATGACACTTGATGTCTCCTTTCCTCCTTTAGACAATCGTTTTTCTGAACAGAGCATGTAGTAGATGGCAGCTCATCAGCTGAAACTAAATCCCAGCAAGACTGAGTGTTGGCCAGAGTGTTGCTGTTGTGGAGATGCATGCCCACATCAAGATCTTTAGATCTCCTTGGACAACTCTCAGATCTCAACCTTGGGGTATTTCTGGACAATCAATTGTCCTTCACTACTCATATTGCTAAGCTGACTGCTAACATCAGGAGGATCTTGAGGCCATTTCTATCCACAAAGCTCACTCAGGTGCTTGTTCATTCCCTCATCATCTTGAGACTGGACTACTGAATGTCGCAGTTCTGCCCCTGCAAACTGCATATCACCCGCCCCCTGCAACTGATCAAGAGTGCAGCTGCCAGACTCGTTTTCAACCTTTCCAGATTCTCCCACACCAACCCAATGTTGTGCTCCCGCCACTGGCTTTCTGTAGCTACTGCATCAGTTTTAAAACACAAAGACAAAGACGGACAAGCACATGCATACCTGAAGGCACTTATCACAGACCACTCTCTACCATACTCTGGCTGTCTTCAAACAAAAAAAAAACTCAAGACCCAATTCGTGTTTTTTATTCTGTACTAACCACCAACACGGTTTCAGCTGAATGGTATTTTTACTTCCTATTCATAGACATAGTGAATTAGCGTATTAATATATGTTTTTGATAGGGCACAAAGCACTAATGTAAGTCACTCTGTAGAAGGGAATCTGATAAATGCCGTAAATGTATATTTCAACATTGGAATTTCATGAGACACAAATTGATTGAAAGATTGGGTGACTTGTTTTCCGTAATATTTAAGTGCTAATATTGAGTGTTGGTCTATGAACATGTTATTGTGTATGTTTTACCAGGCAGTCCTTTGCATCATTGAACAGGATGGTCTTTTTGTCAAGGCCGTGGGAAAGAACGGAGAAATCTGCTCTGCCCAGGGCAGAGAAATATGACCGACAGTTCTCCTTCTGTATCTTCTCATAGCTACAACACACACACACACACATTACAGATAGCATATGACCCATATTCTTAACCTCAGATATTTGAAAATTGGGAATGCAGGGGAAGTGTGCCTTATCTTTTATATACGGTACATTGTGTATGTGAACGTGTTACACACCTGTAGTACAGAAGCATATCAGAGGGGACGTCAGTAAAGCTAACAAATGGATCGTCTTTCACGTAGCTGTACATGCAGGTCAGCTGAAACACAAAACGCACCGTGACTGTGTGGTATCTCAGGTACCAGTAAAAGTTTGGGTCCACTTGCTACCTGTGTTTCAGACTGTGTGCGGAATGTGAATGAATATCAGAGTGTATGTACCTGAGCCTCTTTCAGGAGGACCTTGTCTCTGCCTGCACGAGGTCTACAGGCTTTCACTAGATCTTTGGCTTTCTGCTGTGGGAGAGTCTGAACTGAGCTGCAGGAGAATCCCTGCAGTATTGATGCTGACAGACTGTGGGGAGAAACACACACAGTCACACACAGACATACACACACCGATGAACCAAAACACAACATCTTATTGGACTCTGGCAGAATCATATGCGTTATCTGGATTGTTCGCCCAATAGTTATTTACACTGCCTATGTAAGCGAGTCAGGCTGTGTGTGTGTGTGTGTGTGTGTGTCTGTTTCTAACTCACTCTTCTGGATTATCACTGGCATTGGCCACTGCACCAAACAACATCATAGCCTGGTAAAAATCAAACAAAAAAATTCAAAATTTTATTGATTCGTTTTACACCCCGAGATCCAAACTTGACAGGAATTCAGACCTCTGTAAGTGCTGTGATCACAGTCAAGCCATGTTACTCTAGGTTTTCAGTATAACAAAGTGATTTACATTTCTCTGACAATGTGGGTCTGTTCAGTTACCTGTTCATGACTCCAGCTCTTGTTATTGATGAGTGAAACGTCAAAAGAGCTCAGTGAGGTCAGTAGAACAAGTGGAATATACATCACGAGTGCATCCGGAACATTCTGTAGCACTTCAGTTTGGTCTACAGAGATTACCTGGGAGAAAGTGTGGGAGCAGACCTTCAACTTTTCCAGACTAAACAAACTGCATTCTGAACAAAGGATTGATTTTAAATTAAACTGGTATAGAACACAGTAATGTAAATCTCCATTTTAGTAATGTGCTGTAATGTATTTTGCATGTGTGTGTGCGTGTGTGTGTGTGTGTTCTGTGTGTGTAAGAGAGAGAATACCTTCTGGACAAATGTCTTTTGCAGAATAACTGGTGCTGACAGAATGTTATTGATGAATGTTGGATTCTGCGATAAAGACAGAAGCTGAGACGATGGGATGATGGTGATGGTTGCAGAGGGAACGCCGCCGATGAGTGTTCCCAGGGACTCCAGAGAGGAGGCACTGCTGATCTGTGAGGCAAAACAATCAGATCTTCAACTTTAAAAAAAGGAAAAAAAAAATATGAATCTGCTGTTTTGGATCTGAACGCAGGGAGTATTTAAGGGAGTATTTAACTTACAGCACTTTTCTTTATATACAGTGTAGTTGGTTAGTATTTGAACAGTAATACAATTTTGTTCTTTACAGGGGGATTTGGTGAAATTGCTCTAAACAGACTTGGTCTCGCTTCCAGTATCGTAGACTGACGTTCTTGACAAGTGTACAGTGTACACTCACATTAAAGCCTGCACTAATGATGCTCTGGATCAGGGCATTCACTTGGCCCTGGTCCCAGCCACTGATGTTACTGAGTGTAGACAGAGCACTGTTTATCACACTGGAGGGGGTGGAGCTTATCTGGCCCACAGTCAGGCCCACACACTGGCTGCCCAAAGATTGGATGGTGGATGCAGATACACTGGGGAACTTTGCTACCAGCACCGCTGTGACCTGAGAGGAGAAGAGGATTATAGTTAGCTTGCACTTTGACAGAATAACTGACTGACAGGGTCTCATTGATTGATCACCTCTGGATTCATTTCTGTGCAGAAGTTGTTGATGCTCGTCAGGATGGTCTTGATGTCTGCATCTCCAAGATGAACAAACGTGGAGGAAGGAGTTCGACACAGCAGCTCAGCTGGCAATCTATAAGATCACAAACAACCTTTTAAAAATGCGTACAAAGATATTTATCCTTGTATGTAGTCCGTTACCTAAGGGGGTTGAATTGATGAGGCTGGATGAATGAATAGAATTTATAGTTAACAATAGTTGTTAGTGTGGAGTGTTACCCGAGTGGGCTGAAGTCAGGATTCTGGATGTATAACTCTGTTGTGTAGTACTCCAGGACACTGGCTGAAATTCCTGGGTTGTTGAACAGCTGAAGATTTTCTGCGTTCTGCAGGAACACACTCGTCTAAAGGACACAATAAAACACACACATTAATACGTCACTATGGGTGTGTGTTGTGTTAGGTAGATAATACATTATATGTAGATGAGCAGAAATAATCATGTGTGTAAATGTCTGAATGACTAACATGTATGATTACAGGTATGTTTGTTTGTTGGTGTGTGAGTTTGTGTGTGTGTGTGTGTTAGTATGTTACCATGTTTCCTGGTAGGAATGACTGCAGGTCAGCGAGGTTAATGAAAGTGATGAAGAATCCGATGTTGTCAGCAAACCAGGCAGTGGAGTTCAGAAGAGGATCTGAGGAGTTATAGCAGCGGGGGCTGCCATCTGCAAGATACACATACAGATAGTTATGTTGAGACTCACATACTGTGCACACACAATTATAGGAAATGAAGCGTGGATTGCTTGGATTGAAGGATATGCAGTACTATTCAGCAGAGAGAGAGAGAGAGAGAGAGAGAGAGAGAGAGAGAGAGAGAGAAGAGAGATGTAGTTATTCTTACCGCTGCTGTTCAGATACACTTTTATGGAGCTATACACATCAGCTGGGGTGAAATCAGTTGTGTAAAAATTGTAGTTGTCCCCCAGGATAGACACCCTGCTCACAAACACACACAAACACACATTTATACATACATACATATATACGTATAGAAGTGATTTTAGTACAGATCCTCAATTTTTTAGCCAAGAGACAGGGGGCAGTGTTTGTGCTGACAGCCCTGTGTAATGGTACATCAAACAAATACTCACAGTTTCCTGTATGACAGACAGGAGGCTCCACTGAGCTGGGCAGAGCTGATGAGCTGAGAACTGAGGTAGGGCAGGTAGTGAACCAGTGTGACCTTAAACCACTGTTCTACATCAGCCTGAGATGAGGCATTGAGAGCACGAGGCCACACACACTCCAACGTGTGGCTGGCCAAAGCTGAGGATAAAACAGACTCCTGTAGAGAGAAACAGGGATTATTCTATGAGCTAATCCTGATATAATAAAGGCAAGTAATCCAGATGGACTAAAAGGGTATGTGAAATGAAGACAGGTGTACCATCTCCAGGTATTGATTGGTTCTATTGTAGTTGTTGAGGAGTGTGCAGAGCTCAGAACCATCAATCACTGTGTTTGGCCTGTTCAGAAACTCTCCGAGTTCTTCCGGAGAGATGGAGCCCAAAAGCTAGAGGACACAGAGCAGAGACAACACACTCGTTACAGAGGGAGATGTTGACAGTTCATTGGCTGCCGCTTAAACTATTAGTGAGCAACTCACTGACATGATCAGTGTTATAGAGCAGAAATACCTCTGGCTGTCGGTCAGCTGGGATCAGAGACAGGAAATCTTTCAGGTCAGGGAATCCAAAATTGAGGAACATCTGTTTCAGGAACATGTAGAAGCTTCCTCTGCTGTAGCAGCTCAGGCCTGTGAGGCAATATAGGCCACTAATGAAAAAAGTCTGTGCTGAATTCAGATTGATTTTAGACCAGTGAATGTGGGACACTCCTGACTTAGCCCAAATTCTTCATCTGCCAATCACATCTACTGATCACTGCCTGCACACTGGACTAGGCTGAGTCAGCAAATACACAAGCAAGAACACACTTGAAACAAACCCCCGCCCCCCCCCCCCCCCACCAACACACACACACACACACACACACACACACACACACACACACACACACAGACCTTGGCTGGACTGGTACTTGAGATAGTCTTGTGTGTAATTGAAGACAGTATCGGACTGTGTTGCAGAGAGGTCACTGTACACATTATCAAGTCCTTTCACTCTGTAAACACAACGACATAGAAGTAAACAAGTTAAAAATCAAAGAAAGTAAAGAATAGATCTGTGCATTCACGTTGAGGAGGAGCTCACATCTCTCTGTAGGAGTCACAGCTGATGTTCATGGGGATGATCGACAGGGTGTTTGGACCAATCCCAGGAAGGAAGAAGGAAAGGTAAGTCTGGAACCACAGGGCAAAGTCCCCTGGGCTGAAACTTTGGAAGTGAGGCACCAGATCCAAGAGTGTCATGTTCAGAATGGTGTGTGATATTGCTGAAGGAATGCTAGTCATGTTCATCTGCAAACACACAGCAGCACGGATTAACAGTCTGGACACACTCGGACTTCATCGATTAGTATGCATAGAATAAACGTGTCTTATTGCGAAAAGAAATGTGCCCTGGTTTGTAGACTACAGAGATCCTCACTTGTATTGCAGTCTGGTGGAAGACTGTGAAGAAGCTGCCAAGTTGATTCCGATCTAAAGATGTGATCACACTGCTAAACACCTCTCTAAACACAGAGTCATTTCCCAACACTCCTGAATCCGGCTGCAAGATGAACTGTGCCTTCTGCTCACTGGACAGTAAGCCTAACACTGCAACCTGCAGGACAAAACATGCATTTCACACATTCTGTTCACACCAGCTCAGTGGTACAGCAGCTGCCTGCCCTCTCCACCAAAATCCAGAGGCCAACTGGTACTACTATAGTCAATTGCAAACTCACAAGAAACATAAAGTTGGTGCAACTTTGATGTTACTCACGCTGGAGAAATTTGCATTTAGAATTTTGAGCTTTTCCAAGGGGGCATAATTGGAGAAATTGCCAAGGTTCTTTTCAAGCCACTTATTGCTGCCAGAAGTGTTGGAACGACAGCCAGGGTCTACAAAGATCACAGACCATTAGTTAAATTAACCAGAACATTCTCAATGGCTCTTGGTTTATTTCATTCAGGCAATCAATTGGCTTAATCTCAACAGGCTAAAACAAGTAGAAGACTGCCAGCTTTCTCTAGTAGAACAATTAAAAGGGGCCTATGTACCTGGGAGGTCAACTCTTGACAGGAAGGGAAAGATGAATGAAGTAAAGACCAACTGCTTCTGTTCCTCTTTCATGAGTGATTCTTGACTGCTAAGAGCTTCCACCCTAAGTTGGATGAGAACAGATCAGATTTTGTCATGAATTACTTCATCTTCATGTCCTAAATAACACATGCAGAGTTCTAAAATTCCATTGTCTATACTTACACAATCTGGTAGCTCTCACAGCTGAAGCTTTTGGAACTGAGGCTGGACAGAAAGTCTGCGGACACTGATGACAAAAATGGTCTGAGCCTCATCTGGAACCACTCAGTGATGAAAGCGGCATTCATCAGCTGTGCTGCAGTGAAGTCCTTGATTATCACCTCCCAGATGGCATCAAGTATATTTGAGTCAGACCGAATGCTGCTGTGGGTCTACATGAATGAGTACATACTTCAGTGCATAGCAGTGCACAAATGTTTTTTTTTTTTTTTTTTAACTACAGCACCAATCAAATTTTCATACCATGTGTGAAAACCTGTCCAGTACATCATCCAAAGGTGCAGGAAAATTCTGGAAGAAAAGCTTCCATGTTTCTTTAGAGTAGTTCAGGCTACTTGGCAGTTTGCATGTGAGCAGTGTGGCCAGATCATCAGAGGACAGAACAACAACCTTGAAAGACAAGAAACAGAGGTTTCTGTGGTCAACTCATCTTCTGCGTAAAAGGACTGAACCTGAGAAGAGGTATTTTGTTCATAGAGGACTCACTGATGAACAGGCATAGGCAGGAATCCTGAAGTTACACAGTACTGCAGAAACATTTCCAGATGCGAACTCGCTATCAAGTGGGTGACTGTGCAGAAAAAAGAATAATGTTATACATCTACTAAAAACTTTCTCTATAAAGTTTGCTCCTTTTCCATTTGATAAAAAAGCTCACCTGTCTACACCATAACAAGGGTTGTGGTTGATGATGCCAAGATTCAGTGTGTTCAGATCAGATTGGTTCTGTCGTGACACCCAGGACTGAACCACTGAGGAGTTCTCAAACAGCTTCAGATCAGCTATGTTTACCCCCATTAGATTCCTCACTGTGCTCACATTCAGGATCTGGCACACACAAAAACAGTTTTCATCAAGTTCATCTGCAGTTTTCTTTATTTTACTTCTTATAACTCAAGCATCCACTATGTTCAGTTTATGTTTTATACCTTGAGAACAGCAGGGTCCAGACTAATGAATATGGTGATGTCCATGCTGATGTTCTGGGTAGAAAGAGCTTGTATATCCTCCACAGGAGCTCCACCTATACACACACACACACACACACACACACATACACACACATGTTAACAACTAAATTCATGGTGTGTGGGTGTGTGTGTGTGTGTGGGTGTGTGTGTGTGTGTGTGTGTGGGTGGGTGCATGCGGGTGTGCATATGTGCATGCGTTTGTGCAGCTACTTTTCATTCAATCCAACTACTGCTGTTCTAAAACACTACACCTGTGTGTGTTTAGTATTTCTGTGTATGTGGATGATTGTTTTACCCAGGTAAGGTCTCATAATTTGGTAGTATGCTTTGCTGCGTTGATTGCTGAATGAAGTGTTGGCTGTGACGTACAGAGCGGATTTCTGTTCGATGGTACATGAGGAAAGATCTGGAAACAGGACCTCCCTGCATAGAGAAAAAAAATGTAAACTATATGAGCAGTAATGCACTCAAATTATTCTCAAATCTCTTTATTCATCCATGTTTGTGTATGTATGTACCTGTGAGTTTGTACTTACTTTAGGCTCTCAGCATTGATATTTTCCAGTACACTGATGTTTAAAGTACAGATGTTGGAACCAACTGCATTTATTTCAGCACTTCCCAGAGAGCGATTCCCCATGCTCAGATACCTCATAATAACCGCTTTACTCTACAAAATACACAAACATTATTCTAGTAGCAAGCACATGAGTGTCTGAGGATTGAAAATGCTTAACTAGTATGGTTTTGATCTATTACTGGTTTAAACAAACTCTGACATACTTTAAGTTTAAGATAAAGACCAGACCTGGAGCTCCACCTTCTTCTTCTACACCAACTGTAGGAAAAGTAAACACTTCCCTTCATTCTAAAATTTCTCTCTCTCTCTCTCTCTCTCTCTCTCTCTCTCTGAAGGATCATAGATAATCCCTCTCACCCTCTATGAAGGATGGCAGATATTGTCTCACTTTCTCTGAAGGATCTCAGACAATCTCAATCTCTTTCTCTGTCTCTCCCAGAGGTGTTGAAAACATGGTCTTAATTCACAAATTGGTTGTAATACACATGAAGACAACACTGTGGTTGTACCCACAGTAGTAATCAATCCAAAAATTTTTTTACAGGTCTCACACACACACGCACACACACACACACATACACACCCTTCTATTACCTTTTCTGGTTCCCAGAGTCCACCATTTGAGTCCATCAAAGAGGACAGTGTGTCAATTATGGTAATGTTCCACTTGCTAATATCATCAATAGTGGCCACACGAGAAGTGGAACCCAGTAGCTGCAGCACACCATCATTAAGGCCTGATGGGTATATCTACACATGCACACAAAATCAACAATTTATTATATACCACCTAACACACACTGTCCAAAATGTTGTGTGGGTGAATCCACCATACACACAAAGACAGACATTAAACACACAACACAAAAACAAACCCTGTTTGACAGGGGTACATTTTCAGAACATACAATATGCAAGTATCATATTTAAACCGACACTGTCAGTAATGTCAGAATTTTATGACTGAAAGGCACAAACAACCTCCTCTTTCGTGTAGTGCTACTGTAGTGCTAAAGAGTCCCAGTGTCACAGTGTTCAGTGCTGCTGACCTGGTTTAACTTGTTCAGAATGATGGTCTGGAAGCTGGTGTCCACCACTTTCTCAGTGATGGCTGCCAGGTTGTTCTGCAGGACAGCGATGTCCAGATACAGATCAAACTGGGTGGAGTTAAAGCCGAAAGGAAACGACGCATCTGCAATTGTCACCGCTGTGATGTTGCTCACTGTTAGACACAGAACAAAGTTAATCACTGAAGGACAGAATCTAAAATATATCCCTGTATCTCAGTGCTTTTTACACTGTAAAGTACTTTTACCTGTAGCACTTTCTGAGTTGCATTCTGTAAAGAATGTCCTTAGCTTCTTCATCGGGATCTTCTGCTTCCTCAGGACTGAAAAGAACTTCCGCCTTACATTCTTCAACAATGCACACACAGAGATAACATTAAATTCGTCCCAAAAGGTCTAACATTGGGTCAATAAATCAAGCGCAAATTTAAAACTGAACAGGTTTACATACAAAGCTAAGTGTGTTGCAGAGGTCTGATTTGAAATAGACAGCCAGGATGCTGAGTTGCTCCACGGTCTGCTCATTCCACGTTGAGGGATTACTGATTTTAAAAAAAATGTCTATGAGATCTTATTCATATCTAATACAATACAGTTATAGACACAAATCATTTCATTTGGTTTATGCCATTTTAACACCAAGCCTAACATTATTAGAACAATTTAAATGCAGTGACGGTTCAGAAATATTTTTCTACAGCTGAACCAAATTCAAAGGTATGCACTGATCTGCAAAAATCTCTGTCTCACCCATAAGCGGTGTTCCCACTGAGGAGCAAAGACTGTACAGCAGTGATCTGAGAATCAGAAAGATCTCCACAGTTCTTCAGTTTCTCCAAAATGAGAGGGTGAGAGTTCTGGATGTAGGAGGGGTTCAGTGTGCAGGCCATATTCCCCAGAACCTCCACCTGATAACTGGTCAGGCTCACACCAGATATACCCTACAATGTCAAAAACCACGAAGGAGTGTCACATTAAAACGCAGAATCTGTAAGAACGGGGGTCCTTGTGAGGATTCCAATGTTTAGTGTCAAGATCTCTGACTGTCTTATGTTTGAACATTTGAATTATGATCTCAGAGATTTGGAGTTCTTGTCTGAAATGTTGCGTTTGCCTCAAGACAGTTTAGTGTCTCCTGAGTGACTGAGCGATTTCCATCACCACACCCTCTATGCCCAAAACTTTCTTTTCAGTATTTAGAGGTCAGCAAACCTGAGTACAATTCCTGATCTGGGAACCACCCAAAAGCATTCTATTGTTGTTCTATGTCACAGTCGGAATTTAACTTTGCTCACATGGATTTTCATATGACTGCTATGCTGATGACACTTGATGACACTTGATGACACTGATGACACTTGATGCTGACTGCTAACATCAGGAGGATCTTGAGGCCATTTCTATCCACAAAGCTCACTCAGGTGCTTGTTCATTCCCTCATCATCTTGAGACTGGACTACTGAATGTCGCAGTTCTGCCCCTGCATACTGCATACCACCCGCCCCCTGCAACTGATCAAGAGTGCAGCTGCCAGACTTGTTTTCAACCTTTGCTCCCTCCAATGGCTTTCTGTTGCTACTGCATCAGATTTAAAACACAAAGACAAAAACGGACAAGCACATGCATACCTGAAGGCACTTATCACAGACCACTCTCTACCATACTCACTGGCTGTCTTCAAACAAAAAAAAACTCAAGACCCAACTCTTCACCAAGCCCTTGTATTAAAACTTCCATTAAACAAATCCCTTGTCTTTTGTCTCTGTTTTTTATTCTGTACTAACCACCAATACAGTTTCAGCTGAATGGTATTCTTACTTCCTATTCATAGACATAGTGAATTAGCGTATTAATATATGTTTTTGATAGGGCACAAAGCACTAATGTAAGTCACTCTGTAGAAGGGAATCTGATAAATGCCGTAAATGTATATTTCAACATTGGAATTTCATGAGACACAAATTGATTGAAAGATTGGGTGACTTGTTTTCCGTAATATTTAAGTGCTAATATTGAGTGTTGGTCTATGAACATGTTATTGTGTATGTTTTACCAGGCAGTCCTTTGCATCATTGAACAGGATGGTCTTTTTGTCAAGGCCGTGGGAAAGAACGGAGAAATCTGCTCTGCCCAGGGCAGAGAAATATGACCGACAGTTCTCCTTCTGTATCTTCTCATAGCTACAACACACACACACACACATTACAGATAGCATATGACCCATATTCTTAACCTCAGATATTTGAAAATTGGGAATGCAGGGGAAGTGTGCCTTATCTTTTATATACGGTACATTGTGTATGTGAACGTGTTACACACCTGTAGTACAGAAGCATATCAGAGGGGACGTCAGTAAAGCTAACAAATGGATCGTCTTTCACGTAGCTGTACATGCAGGTCAGCTGAAACACAAAACGCACCGTGACTGTGTGGTATCTCAGGTACCAGTAAAAGTTTGGGTCCACTTGCTACCTGTGTTTCAGACTGTGTGCGGAATGTGAATGAATATCAGAGTGTATGTACCTGAGCCTCTTTCAGGAGGACCTTGTCTCTGCCTGCACGAGGTCTACAGGCTTTCACTAGATCTTTGGCTTTCTGCTGTGGGAGAGTCTGAACTGAGCTGCAGGAGAATCCCTGCAGTATTGATGCTGACAGACTGTGGGGAGAAACACACACACAGTCACACACAGACATACACACACCGATGAACCAAAACACAACATCTTATTGGACTCTGGCAGAATCATATGCGTTATCTGGATTGTTCGCCCAATAGTTATTTACACTGCCTATGTAAGCGAGTCAGGCTGTGTGTGTGTGTGTGTGTGTGTGTGTGTGTGTCTGTTTCTAACTCACTCTTCTGGATTATCACTGGCATTGGCCACTGCACCAAACAACATCATAGCCTGGTAAAAATCAAACAAAAAAATTCAAAATTTTATTGATTCGTTTTACACCCCGAGATCCAAACTTGACAGGAATTCAGACCTCTGTAAGTGCTGTGATCACAGTCAAGCCATGTTACTCTAGGTTTTCAGTATAACAAAGTGATTTACATTTCTCTGACAATGTGGGTCTGTTCAGTTACCTGTTCATGACTCCAGCTCTTGTTATTGATGAGTGAAATGTCAAAAGACCTCAGTGAGGTCAGTAGAACAAGTGGAATATACATCACGAGTGCATCCGGAACATTCTGTAGCACTTCAGTTTGGTCTACAGAGATTACCTGGGAGAAAGTGTGGGAGCAGACCTTCAACTTTTCCACACTAAACAAACTGCATTCTGAACAAAGGATTGATTTTAAATTAAACTGGTATAGAACACAGTAATGTAAATCTCCATTTTAGTAATGTGCTGTAATGTATTTTGCATGTGTGTGTGCGTGTGTGTGTGTGTGTTCTGTGTGTGTAAGAGAGAGAATACCTTCTGGACAAATGTCTTTTGCAGAATAACTGGTGCTGACAGAATGTTATTGATGAATGTTGGATTCTGCGATAAAGACAGAAGCTGAGACGACGGGATGATGGTGATGGTTGCAGAGGGAACGCCGCCGATGAGTGTTCCCAGGGACTCCAGAGAGGAGGCACTGCTGATCTGTGAGGCAAAACAATCAGATCTTCAACTTTAAAAAAAGGAAAAAAAAAATATGAATCTGCTGTTTTGGATCTGAACGCAGGGAGTATTTAAGGGAGTATTTAACTTACAGCACTTTTCTTTATATACAGTGTAGTTGGTTAGTATTTGAACAGTAATACAATTTTGTTCTTTACAGGGGGATTTGGTGAAATTGCTCTAAACAGACTTGGTCTCGCTTCCAGTATCGTAGACTGACGTTCTTGACAAGTGTACAGTGTACACTCACATTAAAGCCTGCACTAATGATGCTCTGGATCAGGGCATTCACTTGGCCCTGGTCCCAGCCACTGATGTTACTGAGTGTAGACAGAGCACTGTTTATCACACTGGAGGGGGTGGAGCTTATCTGGCCCACAGTCAGGCCCACACACTGGCTGCCCAAAGATTGGATGGTGGATGCAGATACACTGGGGAACTTTGCTACCAGCACCGCTGTGACCTGAGAGGAGAAGAGGATTATAGTTAGCTTGCACTTTGACAGAATAACTGACTGACAGGGTCTCATTGATTGATCACCTCTGGATTCATTTCTGTGCAGAAGTTGTTGATGCTCGTCAGGATGGTCTTGATGTCTGCATCTCCAAGATGAACAAACGCGGAGGAAGGAGTTCGACACAGCAGCTCAGCTGGCAATCTATAAGATCACAAACAACCTTTTAAAAATGCGTACAAATATATTTATTGCTTGTATGTAGTCCGTTACCTAAGGGGGTTGAATTGATGAGGCTGGATGAATAAATAGAATAAGTAGTTGTTAGTGTGGAGTGTTACCCGAGTGGGCTGAAGTCAGGATTCTGGATGTATAACTCTGTTGTGTAGTACTCCAGGACACTGGCTGAAATTCCTGGGTTGTTGAACAGCTGAAGATTTTCTGCATTCTGCAGGAACACACTCGTCTAAAGGACACAATAAAACACACACATTAATACGTCACTATGGGTGTGTGTTGTGTTAGGTAGATAATACATTATATGTAGATGAGCAGAAATAATCATGTGTGTAAATGTCTGAATGACTAACATGTATGATTACAGGTATGTTTGTTTGTTGGTGTGTGAGTTTTTGTGTGTGTGTGTGTGTGTGTTAGTATGTTACCATGTTTCCTGGTAGGAATGACTGCAGGTCAGCGAGGTTAATGAAAGTGATGAAGAATCCGATGTGGTCAGCAAACCAGGCAGTGGAGTTCAGAAGAGGATCTGAGGAGTTATAGCAGCGGGGGCTGCCATCTGCAAGATACACATACAGATAGTTATGTTGAGACTCACATACTGTGCACACACAATTATAGGAAATGAAGCGTGGATTGCTTGGATTGAAGGATATGCAGTACTATTCAGCAGAGAGAGAGAGAGAGAGAGAGAGAGAGAGAGAGAGAGAAGAGAGATGTAGTTATTCTTACCGCTGCTGTTCAGATACACTTTTATGGAGCTATACACATCAGCTGGGGTGAAATCAGTTGTGTAAAAATTGTAGTTGTCCCCCAGGATAGACACCCTGCTCACAAACACACACAAACACACATTTATACATACATACATATATACGTATAGAAGTGATTTTAGTACAGATCCTCAATTTTTTAGCCAAGAGACAGGGGGCAGTGTTTGTGCTGACAGCCCTGTGTAATGGTACATCAAACAAATACTCACAGTTTCCTGTATGACAGACAGGAGGCTCCACTGAGCTGGGCAGAGCTGATGAGCTGAGAACTGAGGTAGGGCAGGTAGTGAACCAGTGTGACCTTAAACCACTGTTCTACATCAGCCTGAGATGAGGCATTGAGAGCACGAGGCCACACACACTCCAACGTGTGGCTGGCCAAAGCTGAGGATAAAACAGACTCCTGTAGAGAGAAACAGGGGTTATTCTATGAGCTAATCCTGATATAATAAAGGCAAGTAATCCAGATGGACTAAAAGGGTATGTGAAATGAAGACAGGTGTACCATCTCCAGGTATTGATTGGTTCTATTGTAGTTGTTGAGGAGTGTGCAGAGCTCAGAACCATCAATTACTGTGTTTGGCCTGTTCAGAAACTCTCTGAGTTCTTCCGGAGAGATGGAGCCCAAAAGCTAGAGGACACAGAGCAGAGACAACACACTCGTTACAGAGGGAGATGTTGACAGTTCATTGGCTGCCGCTTAAACTATTAGTGAGCGACTCACTGACACGATCAGTGTTGTAGAGCAGAAATACCTCTGCCTGTCTGTCAGCTGGGATCAGAGACAGGAAATCTTTCAGGTCAGGGAATCCAAAATTGAGGAACATCTGTTTCAGGAGCATGTAGAAGCTTCCTCTGCTGTAGCAGCTCAGGCCTGTGAGGCAATATAGGCCACTAATGAAAAAAGTCTGTGCTGAATTCAGATTGATTTTAGATCAGTGAATGTGGGACACTCCTGACTTAGCCCAAATTCTTCATCTGCCAATCACATCTACTGATCACTGCCTGCACACTGGACTAGGCTGAGTCAGCAAATACACAAGCAAGAACATGCACACTTGAAACAAACCCCCCCCCCCAACACACACACACACACACACACACACAGACCTTGGCTGGACTGGTACTTGAGATAGTCTTGTGTGTAATTGAAGACAGTATCGGACTGTGTTGTGGAGAGGTCACTGTACACATTATCAAGTCCTTTCACTCTGTAAACACAACGACATAGAAGTAAACAAGTTAAAAATCAAAGAAAGTAAAGAATTGATCTGTGCGTTCATGTTGAGGAGGAGCTCACATCTCTCTGTAGGAGTCACAGCTGATGTTCATGGGGATGATCGACAGGGTGTTTGGACCAATCCCAGAAAGGAAGAAGGAAAGGTAAGTCTGGAACCACAGGGCAAAGTCCCCTGGGCTGAAACTTTGGAAGTGAGGCACCAGATCCAAGAGTGTCATGTTCAGAATGGTGTGTGATATTGCTGAAGGAATGCTAGTCATGTTCATCTGCAAACACACAGCAGCACGGATTAACAGTCTGGACACACTCGGACTTCATCAATTAGTATGCATAGAATAAACGTGTCTTATTGCGAAAAGAAATGTGCCCTGGTTTGTAGACTACAGAGATCCTCACTTGTATTGCAGTCTGGTGGAAGACTGTGAAGAAGCTGCCAAGTTGATTCCGACCTAAAGATGTGATCACACTGCTAAACACCTCTCTAAACACAGAGTCATTTCCCAACACTCCTGAATCTGGCTGCAAGATGAACTGTGCCTTCTGCTCACTGGACAGTAAGCCTAACACTGCAACCTGCAGGACAAAACACACATGTCAAGTTTACACCACATCTTCTGAGCTGTGCTAAAAAGTAACATGGAGACAGTGGTACATAACAGCTGAGAGTTCTTCCCCAACAAAGTCTTGAAAATAGCTGTTACTGCTGATTTATAGCTCATAGAAAACCCATAATGAATGTGCATGATCTTACTTACACTGGAGAAATTTGCATTTAGAATTTTAATCTGATCCAAGGGGGCATAATTGGAGAATTTGCCAAGGTTCTTTTCAAGCCAGTTATTGCTGCCGTAAGTGTTGGAAACACAGCCAGGATCTAAAATAATCAGAGACCAGTATGGTAATCAATCAAATCAGACAAGTCAAAGACTGCCAGTTTTCTGTATTAAAACAAGTAAAAGGGGTCTATGTACCTGGCAGGTCAGCTCTTGAGAGAAAGGGAAAGATGAAAGAAGTAACGACAGACTGCTTTTGTTCCACCTTCATGAGTGACTCTTGACTACTAAGAGCCTTCACCCTAAATTGGATGAAAACAGATCAGATTTTGTCGTGAAGTACTTCATCGCTATGTCCCAAATAAGACCTATAGAGTGCTCACATTCATACTTACACAATTTGGTAGGTCTCACAGCTGAACTTCTTGGAACTGAGGCTAGAAAGAAAGTCTATGGACACTGATGACAAAAAGGGCCTGAGCTTCATCTGGAACCACTTGTTGACAAAAGTGGCATTCTTCAGCTGTGTTGCGGTGAATTCATTGATTATCACCTCCCCGATAGCATTAAGTATACTTGGGTCAGCCTCAACACTGCTGAGGGTCTACAAGAAAAAATACTTACAATATATAGTTCCAAAGAAATTTTTATTTTTATACTACAGTGCCACTCAAATTTTCATACCACATTGTAAACCTTGTCCAGGGCTTCATCCAAAGGTGCAGGGAAATTGTGGAAGAAAAGTTTCCAAACTTCTTGAGGGTACTTTATGCTGCCTGTCAGTTTACATGTTAGCACTTTGGCTAGATCATCAGTGGACAGAACAGCAACCTTGAAACACAAGAACATGCAAGATGAAAAGATTTTTATGTAGTCAAATGACAGACAAACAATTATTAAACAAGGCTCAAATTCAGGACAGGAATTTTGCAACTGGTTATTAGATGGCTCACTGATGAACAGGCATATTCAGTGATGCTGAAGTTGCACAGTACTGCAGAAGCATTTCCATACAAGAGCGTAGTCTCAATTGCTTGACTGTGGAGAAAATAAGTAAATTATTACAGGAAGAATTATTGTCTTGTTACTACTTTCTAAATTACACACTTTTTTGATTTTATCAAACCACAGCTCACCTGTCTACACCATGACATGGGTTGACAGTGACACTGGACATGTTTTCAAATGAAGTGGTAATTTTGATACTTGTAGAGGGAGAAGCAGTGGTGGTAAGGAGGGCATTGGTAGTCGTGTTGACATTTGTCCCAATAGGAGTGCTGATTTCAAAACTTGTAGTGGGGGATGCAGTGGTGGTTAGGCTGGTATTGGTAGTGGCAGTCATGTTGACATTTGTTCCAACAGAAGTGCCGAATTCAAAACTTTTAGTGAGGGATGCAGTGGTGATTAGGCTCGTATTTGTAGTGGCAAGCGTGTTGACATTTGTTCCAATAGAAGGGGTGATTTCGAAACTTGTAGTGAGGGAAGCAGTGGTGGTTAGGCTGGTATTGGTAGTGGCAGGCGTGTTGACATTTGTTCCAACAGAAGAGCGGATTTCAAAACTTGTAGTGGGGGATGCAGTGGTGGTTAGGCTGATATTGGTAGTGGCAGGCGTGTTCACTGTTGTTCCAAAAGAAGTGCTGATTTCAAAACTTGTAGTGGCGGAAGCAGTGTTGGTTAGGCTGGTATTGGTAGTGGCAGGCGTGTTGACATTTGTTCCAATAGAAGGGGTGATTTCAAAACTTGTAGTGGGGGATGCAGTGGTGGTTAGGCTGGTATTGGTAGTGGAAAGCGTGTTGACATTTGTCCCAACAGAAGGGGTGATTTGAAAACTTTTAGTGAGGGATGCAGTGGTGGTTAGGCTGGTATTGGTAGTCGCAGACAAGTTGACATTTGTTCCAATAGAAGGGGTGATTTCGAAACTTGTAGTGAGGGAAGCAGTGGTGGTTAGGCTGGTATTGGTAGTGGCAGGCGTGTTGACATTTGTTCCAACAGAAGAGCGGATTTCAAAACTTGTAGTGGGGGATGCAGTGGTGGTTAGGCTGATATTGGTAGTGGCAGGCGTGTTCACTGTTGTTCCAAAAGAAGTGCTGATTTCAAAACTTGTAGTGGCGGAAGCAGTGTTGGTTAGGCTGGTATTGGTAGTGGCAGGCGTGTTGACATTTGTTCCAATAGAAGGGGTGATTTCAAAACTTGTAGTGGGGGATGCAGTGGTGGTTAGGCTGGTATTGGTAGTGGAAAGCGTGTTGACATTTGTCCCAACAGAAGGGGTGATTTGAAAACTTTTAGTGAGGGATGCAGTGGTGGTTAGGCTGGTATTGGTAGTCGCAGACAAGTTGACATTTGTTCCAATAGAAGGGGTGATTTCGAAACTTGTAGTGGGGGAAGCAGTGGTGGTTAGGATGGTATTGGTAGTCGCAGGCGTCTTCACATTTGTTCCAATAGAAGGGGTGATTTCAAAACTTGTAGTGGGGGATGCAGTTGTGGTTAGGCTGGTATTGGTAGTGGCAGGGGTGTTGACAGTGGTTCGAAAAGAAGTGCTGATTTCAAAACTTTTAGTGGGGGAAGCAGTGGTGGTTAGGATGGTATTGGTAGTCGCAGACATGTTGACATTTGTTCCAATAGAAGGGGTGATTTCGAAACTTCTAGTGGAGGAAGCAGTGGTGGTTAGGATGGTATTGGTAGTCGCAGACATGTTGACATTTGTTCCAACAGAAGGGGTGATTTCGAAACTTGTAGTGGGGGAAGCAGTGGTGGTTAGGCTGCTATTGGTAGTGGCAGTCATGTTGACATTTGTTCCAACAGAAGTGCTGATTTCAAAACTTTTAGTGGGGGATGGAGTGGTGGTTAGGCTGGTATTGGTAGTGGCAAGCATGTTGACATTTGTTCCAATAGAAGGGGTGATTTCAATACTTGTAGTGGGGGAAGCAGTGGTGGTTAGGCTGGTAATGGTAGTGGCAGGGGTGTTGACAGTTGTTCCAAAAGAAGTGCTGATTTCAAAACTTTTAGTGGGGGAAGCAGTGGTGGTTAGGCTGGTATTTGTAGGGGCAAGCATGTTTACATTTGTTCCAACAGAAGTGCTGATTTCAAAACTTGTAGTGGGTGAAGCAGTGGTGGTTAGGCTGGTATTGGTAGTGGCAGGCGTGTTGACATTTGTTCCAATAGAATGGGTGATTTCAAAACTTGTAGTGAGGGATGCAGTGGTGATTAGGCTCGTATTTGTAGTGGCAAGTGTATTGACATTTGTTCCAACAGAAGTGCTGATTTCAAAACTTTTAGTGGCGGAAGCAGTGTTGGTTAGGCTGGTATTGGTAGTGGCAAGTGTGTTGACATTTGTTCCAATAGAAGGGGTGATTTCGAAACTTGTAGTGAGGGAAGCAGTGGTGGTTAGGCTGGTATTGGTAGTGGAAAGCGTGTTGACATTTGTCCCAACAGAAGGGGTGATTTCAAAACTTTTAGTGAGGGATGCAGTGGTGGTTAGGCTGGTATTGGTAGTGGCAGGCGTGTTAAAATTTGTTCCAAGAGGAGTGCTGATTTCGAAACTTGTAGTGCGGGATGCAGTGGTGGTTAGGATGGTATTGGTAGTGGCAGGCGTGTTAAAATTTGTTCCAATAGAAGGGGTGATTTCAAAACTTGTAGCATGGGATGCAGTGGTGGTTAGGCTGGTATTGGTAGTGGAAGGCGTATTGACATTTGTTCCAAGAGTAGTGCTGATTTCAAAACTTGTAGTGGGGGAAGCAGTGGTGGTTAGGCTGCTATTGGTAGTGGCAGACATGTTGACATTTGTTCCAATAGAAGGGGTGATTTCAAAACTTGTAGTGGGGGATGCAGTGGTGGTTAGGCTGGTATTGGTAGTTGAAGGCGTGTTGACATTTGTTCCAAGGGTAGTGCTGATTTCAAAACTTGTAGTAGGGGAAGCAGTGGTGGTTAGGATGGTATTGGTAGTGGCAGGTGTCTTCACATTTGTTCCAATAGAAGGGGTAATTTCAAAACTTGTAGTGGGGGATGCAGTTGTGGTTAGGCTGATATTGGTAGTGGCAGGCATGTTGACATTTGTTCCAATAGAAGGGGTGATTTCAAAACTTGTAGTGGGGGAAGCAGTGGTGGTTAGGCTGCTATTGGCAGTGGCAGTCATGTTGACATTTGTTCCAACAGAAGTGCTGATTTCGAAACTTGTAGTAGGGGAAGCAGTGGTGGTTAGGATGGTATTGGTAGTGGCAGGCGTCTTCACATTTGTTCCAATAGAAGGTGTAATTTCAAAACTTGTAGTGGGGGATGCAGTCGTGGTTAGGCTGCTATTGGTAGTGGCAGTCATGTTGAAATTTGTTCCAACAGAAGTGCTGATTTCAAAACTTGTAGTGGGGGAAGCAGTGGTGGTTAGGCTGATATTGGTAGTGGCAGTCATGTTGACATTTGTTCCAAGAGGAGTGCTGATTTCAAAACTTGTGGTGGGGGATGCAGTGGTGGTTAGGCTGGTATTGGTAGGGGCAGGCATGTTGACATTTGTTCCAACAGAAGAGCTGATTTCAAAACTTATAGTGGGGGATGCAGTAGTGGTTAGGCTGGTATTGGTAGTGGCAGGCATGTTGACATTTGTTCCAACAGAAGAGCTGATTTCAAAACTTTTAGTGGGGGATGCAGTGGTGGTTAGGCTGGTATTGGTAGTGGCAGGCGTGTTGACATTTGTTCCAATAGAAGGGGTGATTTTAAAACTTGTGGTGGGGGATGCAGTGGTGGTTAGGCTGGCATTGGTAGTGGCAAGCGTGTTGACATTTGTTCCAACAGAAGTGCTGATTTCAAAACTTGTAGTGGCAGATGTAGTGGTGGTTAGGCTGGTATTGGTAGTCGCAGGCGTGTTGACAGTTGTTCCAAGAGTAGTGCTGATGTCAAAACTTGTAGTGGGGGAAGCAGTGGTGGTTAGGCTGGTATTGGTAGTGGCAGGTGTGTTCACATTTGGTCCAACAGAAGAGCTGATTTCAAAACTTGTAGTGAGGGATGCAGTGGTGGTTAGGCTGGTATTGGTAGTGGCAGCCGTGTTGACATTTGTTCCAACAGAAGTGCTGATTTCAAAACTTGTAGTGGCAGATGCAGTGGTGGTTAGGCTGGTATTGGTAGTGGCAGGCGTGTTGACATTTGTTCCAAGAGGAGTGCTGATTTCAAAACTTGTAGTGGGGGAAGCAGTGGTGGTTAGGCTCATATTGGTAGTGGCAGGCGTGTTCACTGTTGTTCCAAGAGAAGTGCTGATTTCAAAACTTGTAGTGGGTGAAGCAGTGGTGGTTAGGCTGGCATTGGTAGTGGCAAGCGTGTTGACATTCGTTCCAATAAAAGGGGTGATTTCAAAACTTGTGGTGGGGGATGCAGTGGTGGTTAGGCTGCTATTGGTAGTGGCAGGCGTGTTGACATTTGTTCCAAGAGGAGTGCTGATTTCAAAACCTTTAGTGGGGGATGCAGTAGTGGTTAGGATGGTATTGGTAGTGGCAGGCATGTTGACATTTGTTCCAATAGAAGGGGTGATTTTGAAACTTGTAGTGGGGAAAGCAGTGGTGGTTAGGATGGTATTGGTAGTGGCAAGCGTGTTGACATTTGTTCCAACAGAAGTGCTGATTTCAAAACTTGTAGTGGGGGAAGCAGTGGTGGTTAGGCTGGCATTGGTAGTGGCAAGCGTGTTGACATTCGTTCCAATAGAAGGGGTGATTTCAAATCTTGTGGTGGGGGATGCAGTGGTGGTTAGGCTGCTATTGGTAGTGGCAGGCGTGTTGACATTTGTTCCAAGAGGAGTGCTGATTTCAAAACCTTTAGTGGGGGATGCAGTAGTGGTTAGGATGGTATTGGTAGTGGCAGGCGTGTTGACATTTGTTCCAATAGAAGGGGTGATTTTGAAACTTGTAGTGGGGAAAGCAGTGGTGGTTAGGATGGTATTGGTAGTGGCAGGTGTGTTGACATTTGGTCCAACAGAAGAGCTGATTTCAAAACTTGTAGTGGGGGATGCAGTGGTGGTTAGGCTCGTATTTGTAGTGGCAAGTGTATTGACATTTGTTCCAACAGAAGTGCTGATTTCAAAACTTTTAGTGGCGGAAGCAGTGTTGGTTAGGCTGGTATTGGTAGTGGCAAGTGTGTTGACATTTGTTCCAATAGAAGGGGTGATTTCGAAACTTGTAGTGAGGGAAGCAGTGGTGGTTAGGCTGGTATTGGTAGTGGAAAGCGTGTTGACATTTGTCCCAACAGAAGGGGTGATTTCAAAACTTTTAGTGAGGGATGCAGTGGTGGTTAGGCTGGTATTGGTAGTGGCAGGCGTGTTAAAATTTGTTCCAAGAGGAGTGCTGATTTCGAAACTTGTAGTGCGGGATGCAGTGGTGGTTAGGATGGTATTGGTAGTGGCAGGCGTGTTAAAATTTGTTCCAATAGAAGGGGTGATTTCAAAACTTGTAGCATGGGATGCAGTGGTGGTTAGGCTGGTATTGGTAGTGGAAGGCGTATTGACATTTGTTCCAAGAGTAGTGCTGATTTCAAAACTTGTAGTGGGGGAAGCAGTGGTGGTTAGGCTGCTATTGGTAGTGGCAGACATGTTGACATTTGTTCCAATAGAAGGGGTGATTTCAAAACTTGTAGTGGGGGATGCAGTGGTGGTTAGGCTGGTATTGGTAGTTGAAGGCGTGTTGACATTTGTTCCAAGGGTAGTGCTGATTTCAAAACTTGTAGTAGCGGAAGCAGTGGTGGTTAGGATGGTATTGGTAGTGGCAGGTGTCTTCACATTTGTTCCAATAGAAGGGGTAATTTCAAAACTTGTAGTGGGGGATGCAGTTGTGGTTAGGCTGATATTGGTAGTGGCAGGCATGTTGACATTTGTTCCAATAGAAGGGGTGATTTCAATACTTGTAGTGGGGGAAGCAGTGGTGGTTAGGCTGCTATTGGCAGTGGCAGTCATGTTGACATTTGTTCCAACAGAAGTGCTGATTTCGAAACTTGTAGTAGGGGAAGCAGTGGTGGTTAGGATGGTATTGGTAGTGGCAGGTGTCTTCACATTTGTTCCAATAGAAGGTGTAATTTCAAAACTTGTAGTGGGGGATGCAGTCGTGGTTAGGCTGCTATTGGTAGTGGCAGTCATGTTGAAATTTGTTCCAACAGAAGTGCTGATTTCAAAACTTGTAGTGGGGGAAGCAGTGGTGGTTAGGCTGATATTGGTAGTGGCAGTCATGTTGACATTTGTTCCAAGAGGAGTGCTGATTTCAAAACTTGTGGTGGGGGATGCAGTGGTGGTTAGGCTGGTATTGGTAGGGGCAGGCGTGTTAAAATTTGGTCCAAGAGGAGTGCTGATTTCGAAACTTGTAGTGCGGGATGCAGTGGTGGTTAGGATGGTATTGGTAGGGGCAGGCATGTTGACATTTGTTCCAACAGAAGAGCTGATTTCAAAACTTTTAGTGGGGGATGCAGTGGTGGTTAGGCTGGTATTGGTAGTGGCAGGCGTGTTGACATTTGTTCCAATAGAAGGGGTGATTTTAAAACTTGTGGTGGGGGATGCAGTGGTGGTTAGGCTGGCATTGGTAGTGGCAAGCGTGTTGACATTTGTTCCAACAGAAGTGCTGATTTCAAAACTTGTAGTGGCAGATGTAGTGGTGGTTAGGCTGGTATTGGTAGTCGCAGGCGTGTTGACAGTTGTTCCAAGAGTAGTGCTGATGTCAAAACTTGTAGTGGGGGAAGCAGTGGTGGTTAGGCTGCTATTGGTAGTGGCAGGTGTGTTCACATTTGTTCCAACAGAAGTGCTGATTTCAAAACTTGTAGTGGGGGAAGCAGTGGTGGTTAGGCTGGCATTGGTAGTGGCAAGCGTGTTGACATTCGTTCCAATAAAAGGGGTGATTTCAAAACTTGTGGTGGGGGATGCAGTGGTGGTTAGGCTGCTATTGGTAGTGGCAGGCGTGTTGACATTTGTTCCAACAGGAGTGCTGATTTCAAAACCTTTAGTGGGGGATGCAGTAGTGGTTAGGATGGTATTGGTAGTGGCAGGCATGTTGACATTTGTTCCAATAGAAGGGGTGATTTTGAAACTTGTAGTGGGGAAAGCAGTGGTGGTTAGGATGGTATTGGTAGTGGCAAGCGTGTTGACATTTGTTCCAACAGAAGTGCTGATTTCAAAACTTGTAGTGGGGGAAGCAGTGGTGGTTAGGCTGGCATTGGTAGTGGCAAGCGTGTTGACATTCGTTCCAATAGAAGGGGTGATTTCAAATCTTGTGGTGGGGGATGCAGTGGTGGTTAGGCTGCTATTGGTAGTGGCAGGCGTGTTGACATTTGTTCCAAGAGGAGTGCTGATTTCAAAACCTTTAGTGGGGGATGCAGTAGTGGTTAGGATGGTATTGGTAGTGGCAGGCGTGTTGACATTTGTTCCAATAGAAGGGGTGATTTTGAAACTTGTAGTGGGGAAAGCAGTGGTGGTTAGGATGGTATTGGTAGTGGCAGGTGTGTTGACATTTGGTCCAACAGAAGAGCTGATTTCAAAACTTGTAGTGGGGGATGCAGTGGTGGTTAGGCTGGTATTGGTAGTGGCAGCCGTGTTGACATTTGTTCCAACAGAAGTGCTGATTTCAAAACTTGTAGTGGCAGATGCAGTGGTGGTTAGGCTGGTATTGGTAGTGGCAGGCGTGTTGACATTTGTTCCAAGAGGAGTGCTGATTTCAACACTTGTAGTGGGGGAAGCAGTGGTGGTTAGGCTGATATTGGTAGTGGCAGGCGTGTTCACTGTTGTTCCAAAAGAAGTGCTGATTTCAAAACTTGTAGTGGGGGATGCAGTGGTGGTTAGGATGGTATTGGTAGTGGCAAGCGTGTTGACATTTGTTCCAACAGAAGTGCTGATTTCAAAACTTGTAGTGGGTGAAGCAGTGGTGGTTAGGCTGGCATTGGTAGTGGCAAGCGTGTTGACATTCGTTCCAATAGAAGGGGTGATTTCAAAACTTGTGGTGGGGGATGCAGTGGTGGTTAGGCTGCTATTGGTAGTGGCAGGCGTGTTGACATTTGTTCCAATAGAAGGGGTAATTTTAAAACTTGTGGTGCGGGATGCAGTGGTGGTTAGGATGGTATTGGTAGTGGCAAGCGTGTTGACATTTGTTCCAACAGAAGTGCTGATTTCAAAACTTGTAGTGGGGGAAGCAGTGGTGGTTAGGCTGGCATTGGTATTGGCAAGCGTGTTGACATTCGTTCCAATAGAAGGGGTGATTTCAAATCTTGTGGTGGGGGATGCAGTGGTGGTTAGGCTGGTATTGGTAGTGGCAGGCGTGTTGACATTTGTTCCCACAGAAGTGCTGATTTCAAAACCTTTAGTGGGGGATGCAGTAGTGGTTAGGATGGTATTGGTAGTGGCAGGCGTGTTGACATTTGTTCCAATAGAAGGGGTGATTTTGAAACTTGTAGTGGGGAAAGCAGTGGTGGTGAGTTTGGTGTTGGTAGTGGCAGGTATGTTGATAATTGTAGTCATTGTAGTAAAATTGGTGACACTAGATATGGCAGTGTCAGTAGCTGTTCTGGTACTAGGAGTGGCTGTACTGATGATGGCAGTATAATTATTGCTGTTGGTTTTGATGATGCCAATATTCAGCATATCTAAATCAGACTGGTTCTGTTGTGACACCCAGGACTGAACCACTGAAGAGTGCTCAAACAGCTTCAAGTCAGCCACATTTACCCCCATTAGAGCTTGCGCTGTCATCACATTCAGGGCCTAACACACACACACACACACACACACACACACACACACACACAATGCATTTTCTGTCTTAATTCAAAACCAGCTATTTCTCAACACATTTTTCACATTTTCATATGTAAAAATTGAAAAAACTTTTCTTTTTGTATTTCATACCTTAAGAACAGCAGAGCTCAGACTAGTGAACACGGTGATGTCCATGCTGATGTTATGAGTTGAAAGGGCTTGTATGTCCTCCAGTGGAGCTCCACCTAAACATACATATGTTAAAACCTAAACTAAATTTACTGTAAGATCCCCCCTCTACAGATAACACAAACACAACACAAAGATCAAAACTTAAAAGCAAAATGTATAGCAAACATAAAAGCTAAATGTTTTTCATTATCTATATCTATGAATTACATTTTATATTTTTACTTAAAATCTGTCCGGGGACAGATGGAGTGTCATTGGACATTTCTCAGCCTTCAAATTAAACTTTGTTAATGTTGCTCTTAGCCAAAGCTTTTTTTGACATTTATCTTGCTTGAATCTTTCAGTTTCCATCCTGGGCTTTTCCCTTCTGCATGATGTTAGCTATTCCCCTCAGAGGTGTCCCCTATAACACCTCTCAGTTATCCAGTGTTGTCTGTGCTAGCTCATTGTCCACTATTTTCCAAATTCAATGTTCGTCTCTGGTTATTTATCTCAAAACTAAGGAAAAGGAGGGAGTAAGACCCCTAGCTATCCAGTTTGGATGTACATGACTTGAGCTGAACATGACCACAGAATAATAGAGAAGGGGGGCTTTGACTGAGGAAGTCCAGGCCATTTTGAATCAGGAAAACCTAAACCCTTTCTAGCAGAGGAAAGGCTGTGATGGGGGTTTGGGGGGGAAACTTTTTTCCCATATCCTTAGCCACTAGTGTATTTCACTCTGCCGCCATCTCTTGTGAGGTCCAGCAACATAGTCAATATGAAGGGACAATATGAAGAAGAAACCTTGAGAGGAACCAGATTCAAAAGGGAACCCATCCTCAGCTGGGTGACACCGGATAGTGCAATTATAAATAATTCTCTTCTATTACTGTATACTATATGGTCAAAAAGTTCAATTCTGTAACCACAAAAGTTCACTGTATTTTACACAGGAAGTCTATTTTGTTGAAGTTACCAATTGTTCACTGTTGGAGACTTGAGTGCAAAACTGTTTGTGGAAATTGCAGTCCTAGATCTATCATAGCAATTGTAGTCCTAAGCCACTGTGGAAAAACTCTTCATATCAGTTGAAGTCCAAAGCCATTTTGATGGTTTCTATGCGGTACCGTCCACAGTGATGTAACTTTGGGCTGTCCATGTGGGGCCATCCTCAGCACCAGTGGATGGTTTCCAAGTGATGAGAAATCCAACCAGAAATAGGGCATCAGGATGGATCATGCAGGTCCAGAGAGCAGAAGGGATCAGGATCACTGGCATCTCAGGAGTAGCATGTATAGCTCATCATCTAGCCTTTGTGCCTCTCATTTGGCAAACAGTTGTATACTTTGCTGTTCCCTCTCATTTTTTTTTTTTAGAGTGTGCAATTATGCTAGGTAATTGAATGTTCCACCTGCATGGTGACTGAGTTACCTTTTTATGCTACCTGTCTCTTTACTGTCATCTTCAGTACATCAGGTGCTTTGCTTAGTACTTGGCCTGTTTTCCCAGAAAAAACACATCCCTTGATCTGGTGATGTTTTTCTTCTTTAAATATCCAGTTTTAGTGAGCCCGTACCCAAAATAGCCTCAGATTCCTGGTCTTGGCTGACAGGAGTGGAACCCAGTGTAGTCTTCTGCTATTGTAGCCCATCCAAGGTTTGATGTGTTGTGCATTCTGAGATGCTAGTAAAGGCAGATGTAAAGTGCTGTTATTTGAGTTAGCATAGCCTAGCCTGCCTGTCTGGAACCATTTATTTGCAGAATTGATGCTCAGTGAATGTTATTTTCCCCACATCATACTATGTAAATTCTAGAGACTGTTGAGCAGAAAATCCCAAGAAACAGCAGAAAAATATAACCCAAACCAGCATGTTTGGCACCAACAACCATGTAATGGTCAATGACAACTGAAGATCTTGATCTGTATGCGCATGATTTTTATTTTGGTGATTGGATGTTTGCATGAATAAGCAGGTGCATAGGTATGCATATTGTCGGGTGAGGATATATTATATATTTGAGTATGTTGTGTACATATGTGAGCATGTATTTTACCCAGGTAAGGACTCATGAGTTGGTAGTAGGTTTTGGCATTGCTGCGTTGATTGCTGAATGAAGAGTTGGCGATGATGTACAGAGCAGATTTCTGCTCAATGGAACATGAGGACAGATCTGGAGACAGGACTGCCCTGCATAGAGAACAAAATGTAAACTACATGAGCACTGCTGTATTTGAATTATTCCCAAATCTCTTTATTTTGTTTATCCATGTTTGTGTATGTATGTACATGTGAGTGTGCACTTACTTCAGACTCTCAGCAGTGATACTTTCCAGTACACTGATGTCTAAAGTACAGATGTTGGAACCAACTACATTTATTTCGGTACTTCCCAGAGAGGGATTCCCCATGCTCAGATACCTCATAATCACCGCTTTACTCTACAAAATACACAAAAAATTATTCCTGTAGCAAGCATATCAGCGTATGAGCATTAAAATGTTCAAATAAAATGTTTTTATGTCTTAAACGACTTATGAAATAGTTTAAGAACTGAAGCAGCAGTTTAACCAGAACTGATGCTCAACCTTCTTCCTACATACCTTGGTATACACATCCATCTCAATTATAGTGATGATGTTTTGAACGTCATGGTGCTTCACATCAACTGTACAAAATGTAAACACTTCCCATCATAATAAAATATTTCTCTCGCTCTTTCTCTCTCTCTGGGAAAGAACGCAGATGCCCTCTCACTCCCTGTCTCTCTGAGTGATCACAAATGCACTCTCTGTTTCTCCCTCTCTCTGAAGGATTGCAGATGCACTCTCTGTTTCTTTTAAGGATAGAAGATTCTGGCTCTCTCTCTCTACCTCTCGCAGGAACGCAGATATTGTCTCACTTGTTCTGAAGGATCTGAGATGACCTCTGTACCTTTCTCCGTCTCTCCCAAGGTGTTAAAAACATGGTCTTAATTCACAAATTGGTTGTAATACATCACGGCAGTAATCAATCCCAAACATTTTTTTACAGGTCACACACACACACACACACACAGACACACAAACACCCTTCTATTACCTTTTCTGGTTCCCAGAGTCCACCATTTGAGTCCATCAAAGAGGACAGTGTGTCAATTATGGTAATGTTCCACTTGCTAATGTCATCAGTTGTTGCCACACGAGAAGCGGAACCCAGTAGCTGCAGCACACCATCATTAAGGCCTGATGGGTAAATCTACACATGCACACAAAATCAACAATTTATTATATACCACCTAACACACACTGTCCAAAATGTTGTGTGGGTGAATCCACCATACACACAAAGACAGACATTAAACTCACAACACAAAAACAAACCCTGTTTGACAGGGGTACATTTTCAAAACATAAAATATGCAAGTATCATATTTAAACCGACACTGTCAGTAATGTCAGAATTTTATGACTGAAAGGCACAAACAACCTCCTCTTTCGTGTAGTGCTACTGTAGTGCTAAAGAGTCCCAGTGTCACAGTGTTCAGTGCTGCTGACCTGGTTTAACTTGTTCAGAATGACGGTCTGGAAGCTGGTGTCCACCACTTTCTCAGTGATGGCTGCCAGGTTGTTCTGCAGGACAGCGATGTCCAGATACAGATCAAACTGGGTGGAGTTAAAGCCGAAAGGAAACGACGCATCTGCAATTGTCACCGCTGTGATGTTGCTCACTGTTAGACACAGAACAAAGTTAAAAATATATCCCTGTATCTCAGTGCTTTTTACACTGTAAAGCACTTTTACCTGTAGCGCTTTCTGAGTTGCATTCTGTAAAGAATGTCCTTAGCTTCTTCATCGGGATCTTCTGCTTCCTCAGGACTGAAAAGAACTTCCTCCTTACATTCTTCAACAATGCGCACACACAGACATAACATTAAATTAGTCCCAAAAGGTCTAACATTGGGTCAATAAATCAATCACAAACACAAATTTAAAACTGAACAGGTTTACATACAAAGCTAAGTGTGTTGCAGAGGTCTGATTTGAAATAGACAGCCAGGATGCTGAGTTGCTCCACGGTCTGCTCATTCCACGTTGAGGGATTACTGATTAAAAAAAACAATGTTTATGAGATCTTATTCATATCTAATACAATACAGTTATAGACACAAATAATTTCATTTGGTTTATGCCATTTTAACACCAAGCCTAACATTATTAGAACAATTTAAATGCAGTGACGGTTCAGAAATATTTTTCTACAGCTGAACCAAATTCAAAGGTATGCACTGATCTGCAAAAATCTCACTCTCACCCATAAGCGGTGTTCCCACTGAGGAGCAAAGACTGTACAGCAGTGATCTGAGAATCAGAAAGATCTCCACAGTTCTTCAGTTTCTCCAAAATGAGAGGGTGAGAGTTCTGGATGTAGGAGGGGTCCAGTGTGCAGGCCATATTCCCCAGAATCTCCACCTGATAACTGGTCAGGCTCACACCAGATATACCCTACAATGTCAAAAACCACGAAGGAGTGTCACATTAAAACGCAGAATCTGTAAGAACAGGGGTTCTTGTGAGGATTCCAATGTTTAGTGTCAAGATCTCTGAAATGTTGCGTTTGCCTCAAGACAGTTTACTGTCTCCTGAGTGTTTGAGCGATTTCTATCACCGCACCCTCTATGCCCAAAACTTTCTTTTCAGTATTTAGAGGTCAGCAAACCTGAGTATAATTCCTGAGAACCACCCAAAAGCATTCTATTGTTGTTCTATGTCACAGTTGGAATTGAACTTTGCTGACGTGGATTATCATATGAGTGCTATGCTGATGACACTTGATGTCTCCTTTCCTCCTTTAGACAATCGTTTTTCTGAACAGAGCATGTAGTAGATGGCAGCTCATCAGCTGAAACTAAATCCCAGCAAGACTGAGTGTTGGCCAGAGTGTTGCTGTTGTGGAGATGCATGCCCACATCAAGATCTTTAGATCTCCTTGGACAACTCTCAGATCTCAACCTTGGGGTATTTCTGGACAATCAATTGTCCTTCACTACTCATATTGCTAAGCTGACTGCTAACATCAGGAGGATCTTGAGGCCATTTCTATCCACAAAGCTCACTCAGGTGCTTGTTCATTCCCTCATCATCTTGAGACTGGACTACTGAATGTCGCAGTTCTGCCCCTGCAAACTGCATATCACCCGCCCCCTGCAACTGATCAAGAGTGCAGCTGCCAGACTCGTTTTCAACCTTTCCAGATTCTCCCACACCAACCCAATGTTGTGCTCCCGCCACTGGCTTTCTGTAGCTACTGCATCAGTTTTAAAACACAAAGACAAAGACGGACAAGCACATGCATACCTGAAGGCACTTATCACAGACCACTCTCTACCATACTCTGGCTGTCTTCAAACAAAAAAAAAACTCAAGACCCAATTCGTGTTTTTTATTCTGTACTAACCACCAACACGGTTTCAGCTGAATGGTATTTTTACTTCCTATTCATAGACATAGTGAATTAGCGTATTAATATATGTTTTTGATAGGGCACAAAGCACTAATGTAAGTCACTCTGTAGAAGGGAATCTGATAAATGCCGTAAATGTATATTTCAACATTGGAATTTCATGAGACACAAATTGATTGAAAGATTGGGTGACTTGTTTTCCGTAATATTTAAGTGCTAATATTGAGTGTTGGTCTATGAACATGTTATTGTGTATGTTTTACCAGGCAGTCCTTTGCATCATTGAACAGGATGGTCTTTTTGTCAAGGCCGTGGGAAAGAACGGAGAAATCTGCTCTGCCCAGGGCAGAGAAATATGACCGACAGTTCTCCTTCTGTATCTTCTCATAGCTACAACACACACACACACACATTACAGATAGCATATGACCCATATTCTTAACCTCAGATATTTGAAAATTGGGAATGCAGGGGAAGTGTGCCTTATCTTTTATATACGGTACATTGTGTATGTGAACGTGTTACACACCTGTAGTACAGAAGCATATCAGAGGGGACGTCAGTAAAGCTAACAAATGGATCGTCTTTCACGTAGCTGTACATGCAGGTCAGCTGAAACACAAAACGCACCGTGACTGTGTGGTATCTCAGGTACCAGTAAAAGTTTGGGTCCACTTGCTACCTGTGTTTCAGACTGTGTGCGGAATGTGAATGAATATCAGAGTGTATGTACCTGAGCCTCTTTCAGGAGGACCTTGTCTCTGCCTGCACGAGGTCTACAGGCTTTCACTAGATCTTTGGCTTTCTGCTGTGGGAGAGTCTGAACTGAGCTGCAGGAGAATCCCTGCAGTATTGATGCTGACAGACTGTGGGGAGAAACACACACAGTCACACACAGACATACACACACCGATGAACCAAAACACAACATCTTATTGGACTCTGGCAGAATCATATGCGTTATCTGGATTGTTCGCCCAATAGTTATTTACACTGCCTATGTAAGCGAGTCAGGCTGTGTGTGTGTGTGTGTGTGTCTGTTTCTAACTCACTCTTCTGGATTATCACTGGCATTGGCCACTGCACCAAACAACATCATAGCCTGGTAAAAATCAAACAAAAAAATTCAAAATTTTATTGATTCGTTTTACACCCCGAGATCCAAACTTGACAGGAATTCAGACCTCTGTAAGTGCTGTGATCACAGTCAAGCCATGTTACTCTAGGTTTTCAGTATAACAAAGTGATTTACATTTCTCTGACAATGTGGGTCTGTTCAGTTACCTGTTCATGACTCCAGCTCTTGTTATTGATGAGTGAAACGTCAAAAGAGCTCAGTGAGGTCAGTAGAACAAGTGGAATATACATCACGAGTGCATCCGGAACATTCTGTAGCACTTCAGTTTGGTCTACAGAGATTACCTGGGAGAAAGTGTGGGAGCAGACCTTCAACTTTTCCAGACTAAACAAACTGCATTCTGAACAAAGGATTGATTTTAAATTAAACTGGTATAGAACACAGTAATGTAAATCTCCATTTTAGTAATGTGCTGTAATGTATTTTGCATGTGTGTGTGCGTGTGTGTGTGTGTGTTCTGTGTGTGTAAGAGAGAGAATACCTTCTGGACAAATGTCTTTTGCAGAATAACTGGTGCTGACAGAATGTTATTGATGAATGTTGGATTCTGCGATAAAGACAGAAGCTGAGACGATGGGATGATGGTGATGGTTGCAGAGGGAACGCCGCCGATGAGTGTTCCCAGGGACTCCAGAGAGGAGGCACTGCTGATCTGTGAGGCAAAACAATCAGATCTTCAACTTTAAAAAAAGGAAAAAAAAAATATGAATCTGCTGTTTTGGATCTGAACGCAGGGAGTATTTAAGGGAGTATTTAACTTACAGCACTTTTCTTTATATACAGTGTAGTTGGTTAGTATTTGAACAGTAATACAATTTTGTTCTTTACAGGGGGATTTGGTGAAATTGCTCTAAACAGACTTGGTCTCGCTTCCAGTATCGTAGACTGACGTTCTTGACAAGTGTACAGTGTACACTCACATTAAAGCCTGCACTAATGATGCTCTGGATCAGGGCATTCACTTGGCCCTGGTCCCAGCCACTGATGTTACTGAGTGTAGACAGAGCACTGTTTATCACACTGGAGGGGGTGGAGCTTATCTGGCCCACAGTCAGGCCCACACACTGGCTGCCCAAAGATTGGATGGTGGATGCAGATACACTGGGGAACTTTGCTACCAGCACCGCTGTGACCTGAGAGGAGAAGAGGATTATAGTTAGCTTGCACTTTGACAGAATAACTGACTGACAGGGTCTCATTGATTGATCACCTCTGGATTCATTTCTGTGCAGAAGTTGTTGATGCTCGTCAGGATGGTCTTGATGTCTGCATCTCCAAGATGAACAAACGTGGAGGAAGGAGTTCGACACAGCAGCTCAGCTGGCAATCTATAAGATCACAAACAACCTTTTAAAAATGCGTACAAAGATATTTATCCTTGTATGTAGTCCGTTACCTAAGGGGGTTGAATTGATGAGGCTGGATGAATAAATAGAATTTATAGTTAACAATAGTTGTTAGTGTGGAGTGTTACCCGAGTGGGCTGAAGTCAGGATTCTGGATGTATAACTCTGTTGTGTAGTACTCCAGGACACTGGCTGAAATTCCTGGGTTGTTGAACAGCTGAAGATTTTCTGCGTTCTGCAGGAACACACTCGTCTAAAGGACACAATAAAACACACACATTAATACGTCACTATGGGTGTGTGTTGTGTTAGGTAGATAATACATTATATGTAGATGAGCAGAAATAATCATGTGTGTAAATGTCTGAATGACTAACATGTATGATTACAGGTATGTTTGTTTGTTGGTGTGTGAGTTTGTGTGTGTGTGTGTGTTAGTATGTTACCATGTTTCCTGGTAGGAATGACTGCAGGTCAGCGAGGTTAATGAAAGTGATGAAGAATCCGATGTTGTCAGCAAACCAGGCAGTGGAGTTCAGAAGAGGATCTGAGGAGTTATAGCAGCGGGGGCTGCCATCTGCAAGATACACATACAGATAGTTATGTTGAGACTCACATACTGTGCACACACAATTATAGGAAATGAAGCGTGGATTGCTTGGATTGAAGGATATGCAGTACTATTCAGCAGAGAGAGAGAGAGAGAGAGAGAGAGAGAGAGAGAGAGAAGAGAGATGTAGTTATTCTTACCGCTGCTGTTCAGATACACTTTTATGGAGCTATACACATCAGCTGGGGTGAAATCAGTTGTGTAAAAATTGTAGTTGTCCCCCAGGATAGACACCCTGCTCACAAACACACACAAACACACATTTATACATACATACATATATACGTATAGAAGTGATTTTAGTACAGATCCTCAATTTTTTAGCCAAGAGACAGGGGGCAGTGTTTGTGCTGACAGCCCTGTGTAATGGTACATCAAACAAATACTCACAGTTTCCTGTATGACAGACAGGAGGCTCCACTGAGCTGGGCAGAGCTGATGAGCTGAGAACTGAGGTAGGGCAGGTAGTGAACCAGTGTGACCTTAAACCACTGTTCTACATCAGCCTGAGATGAGGCATTGAGAGCACGAGGCCACACACACTCCAACGTGTGGCTGGCCAAAGCTGAGGATAAAACAGACTCCTGTAGAGAGAAACAGGGATTATTCTATGAGCTAATCCTGATATAATAAAGGCAAGTAATCCAGATGGACTAAAAGGGTATGTGAAATGAAGACAGGTGTACCATCTCCAGGTATTGATTGGTTCTATTGTAGTTGTTGAGGAGTGTGCAGAGCTCAGAACCATCAATCACTGTGTTTGGCCTGTTCAGAAACTCTCCGAGTTCTTCCGGAGAGATGGAGCCCAAAAGCTAGAGGACACAGAGCAGAGACAACACACTCGTTACAGAGGGAGATGTTGACAGTTCATTGGCTGCCGCTTAAACTATTAGTGAGCAACTCACTGACATGATCAGTGTTATAGAGCAGAAATACCTCTGGCTGTCGGTCAGCTGGGATCAGAGACAGGAAATCTTTCAGGTCAGGGAATCCAAAATTGAGGAACATCTGTTTCAGGAACATGTAGAAGCTTCCTCTGCTGTAGCAGCTCAGGCCTGTGAGGCAATATAGGCCACTAATGAAAAAAGTCTGTGCTGAATTCAGATTGATTTTAGACCAGTGAATGTGGGACACTCCTGACTTAGCCCAAATTCTTCATCTGCCAATCACATCTACTGATCACTGCCTGCACACTGGACTAGGCTGAGTCAGCAAATACACAAGCAAGAACACACTTGAAACAAACCCCCGCCCCCCCCCCCCCCCACCAACACACACACACACACACACACACACACACACACACACACAGACCTTGGCTGGACTGGTACTTGAGATAGTCTTGTGTGTAATTGAAGACAGTATCGGACTGTGTTGCAGAGAGGTCACTGTACACATTATCAAGTCCTTTCACTCTGTAAACACAACGACATAGAAGTAAACAAGTTAAAAATCAAAGAAAGTAAAGAATAGATCTGTGCATTCACGTTGAGGAGGAGCTCACATCTCTCTGTAGGAGTCACAGCTGATGTTCATGGGGATGATCGACAGGGTGTTTGGACCAATCCCAGGAAGGAAGAAGGAAAGGTAAGTCTGGAACCACAGGGCAAAGTCCCCTGGGCTGAAACTTTGGAAGTGAGGCACCAGATCCAAGAGTGTCATGTTCAGAATGGTGTGTGATATTGCTGAAGGAATGCTAGTCATGTTCATCTGCAAACACACAGCAGCACGGATTAACAGTCTGGACACACTCGGACTTCATCGATTAGTATGCATAGAATAAACGTGTCTTATTGCGAAAAGAAATGTGCCCTGGTTTGTAGACTACAGAGATCCTCACTTGTATTGCAGTCTGGTGGAAGACTGTGAAGAAGCTGCCAAGTTGATTCCGATCTAAAGATGTGATCACACTGCTAAACACCTCTCTAAACACAGAGTCATTTCCCAACACTCCTGAATCCGGCTGCAAGATGAACTGTGCCTTCTGCTCACTGGACAGTAAGCCTAACACTGCAACCTGCAGGACAAAACATGCATTTCACACATTCTGTTCACACCAGCTCAGTGGTACAGCAGCTGCCTGCCCTCTCCACCAAAATCCAGAGGCCAACTGGTACTACTATAGTCAATTGCAAACTCACAAGAAACATAAAGTTGGTGCAACTTTGATGTTACTCACGCTGGAGAAATTTGCATTTAGAATTTTGAGCTTTTCCAAGGGGGCATAATTGGAGAAATTGCCAAGGTTCTTTTCAAGCCACTTATTGCTGCCAGAAGTGTTGGAACGACAGCCAGGGTCTACAAAGATCACAGACCATTAGTTAAATTAACCAGAACATTCTCAATGGCTCTTGGTTTATTTCATTCAGGCAATCAATTGGCTTAATCTCAACAGGCTAAAACAAGTAGAAGACTGCCAGCTTTCTCTAGTAGAACAATTAAAAGGGGCCTATGTACCTGGGAGGTCAACTCTTGACAGGAAGGGAAAGATGAATGAAGTAAAGACCAACTGCTTCTGTTCCTCTTTCATGAGTGATTCTTGACTGCTAAGAGCTTCCACCCTAAGTTGGATGAGAACAGATCAGATTTTGTCATGAATTACTTCATCTTCATGTCCTAAATAACACATGCAGAGTTCTAAAATTCCATTGTCTATACTTACACAATCTCGTAGCTCTCACAGCTGAAGCTTTTGGAACTGAGGCTGGACAGAAAGTCTGCGGACACTGATGACAAAAATGGTCTGAGCCTCATCTGGAACCACTCAGTGATGAAAGCGGCATTCATCAGCTGTGCTGCAGTGAAGTCCTTGATTATCACCTCCCAGATGGCATCAAGTATATTTGAGTCAGACCGAATGCTGCTGTGGGTCTACATGAATGAGTACATACTTCAGTGCATAGCAGTGCACAAATGTTTTTTTTTTTTTTTTTTAACTACAGCACCAATCAAATTTTCATACCATGTGTGAAAACCTGTCCAGTACATCATCCAAAGGTGCAGGAAAATTCTGGAAGAAAAGCTTCCATGTTTCTTTAGAGTAGTTCAGGCTACTTGGCAGTTTGCATGTGAGCAGTGTGGCCAGATCATCAGAGGACAGAACAACAACCTTGAAAGACAAGAAACAGAGGTTTCTGTGGTCAACTCATCTTCTGCGTAAAAGGACTGAACCTGAGAAGAGGTATTTTGTTCATAGAGGACTCACTGATGAACAGGCATAGGCAGGAATCCTGAAGTTACACAGTACTGCAGAAACATTTCCAGATGCGAACTCGCTATCAAGTGGGTGACTGTGCAGAAAAAAGAATAATGTTATACATCTACTAAAAACTTTCTCTATAAAGTTTGCTCCTTTTCCATTTGATAAAAAAGCTCACCTGTCTACACCATAACAAGGGTTGTGGTTGATGATGCCAAGATTCAGTGTGTTCAGATCAGATTGGTTCTGTCGTGACACCCAGGACTGAACCACTGAGGAGTTCTCAAACAGCTTCAGATCAGCTATGTTTACCCCCATTAGATTCCTCACTGTGCTCACATTCAGGATCTGGCACACACAAAAACAGTTTTCATCAAGTTCATCTGCAGTTTTCTTTATTTTACTTCTTATAACTCAAGCATCCACTATGTTCAGTTTATGTTTTATACCTTGAGAACAGCAGGGTCCAGACTAATGAATATGGTGATGTCCATGCTGATGTTCTGGGTAGAAAGAGCTTGTATATCCTCCACAGGAGCTCCACCTATACACACACACACACACACACACACACACATACACACACATGTTAACAACTAAATTCATGGTGTGTGGGTGTGTGTGTGTGTGTGGGTGTGTGTGTGTGTGTGTGTGGGTGGGTGCATGCGGGTGTGCATATGTGCATGCGTTTGTGCAGCTACTTTTCATTCAATCCAACTACTGCTGTTCTAAAACACTACACCTGTGTGTGTTTAGTATTTCTGTGTATGTGGATGATTGTTTTACCCAGGTAAGGTCTCATAATTTGGTAGTATGCTTTGCTGCGTTGATTGCTGAATGAAGTGTTGGCTGTGACGTACAGAGCGGATTTCTGTTCGATGGTACATGAGGAAAGATCTGGAAACAGGACCTCCCTGCATAGAGAAAAAAAATGTAAACTATATGAGCAGTAATGCACTCAAATTATTCTCAAATCTCTTTATTCATCCATGTTTGTGTATGTATGTACCTGTGAGTTTGTACTTACTTTAGGCTCTCAGCATTGATATTTTCCAGTACACTGATGTTTAAAGTACAGATGTTGGAACCAACTGCATTTATTTCAGCACTTCCCAGAGAGCGATTCCCCATGCTCAGATACCTCATAATAACCGCTTTACTCTACAAAATACACAAACATTATTCTAGTAGCAAGCACATGAGTGTCTGAGGATTGAAAATGCTTAACTAGTATGGTTTTGATCTATTACTGGTTTAAACAAACTCTGACATACTTTAAGTTTAAGATAAAGACCAGACCTGGAGCTCCACCTTCTTCTTCTACACCAACTGTAGGAAAAGTAAACACTTCCCTTCATTCTAAAATTTCTCTCTCTCTCTCTCTCTCTCTCTCTCTCTCTGAAGGATCATAGATAATCCCTCTCACCCTCTATGAAGGATGGCAGATATTGTCTCACTTTCTCTGAAGGATCTCAGACAATCTCAATCTCTTTCTCTGTCTCTCCCAGAGGTGTTGAAAACATGGTCTTAATTCACAAATTGGTTGTAATACACATGAAGACAACACTGTGGTTGTACCCACAGTAGTAATCAATCCAAAAAATTTTTTACAGGTCTCACACACACACGCACACACACACACACATACACACCCTTCTATTACCTTTTCTGGTTCCCAGAGTCCACCATTTGAGTCCATCAAAGAGGACAGTGTGTCAATTATGGTAATGTTCCACTTGCTAATATCATCAATAGTGGCCACACGAGAAGTGGAACCCAGTAGCTGCAGCACACCATCATTAAGGCCTGATGGGTATATCTACACATGCACACAAAATCAACAATTTATTATATACCACCTAACACACACTGTCCAAAATGTTGTGTGGGTGAATCCACCATACACACAAAGACAGACATTAAACACACAACACAAAAACAAACCCTGTTTGACAGGGGTACATTTTCAGAACATACAATATGCAAGTATCATATTTAAACCGACACTGTCAGTAATGTCAGAATTTTATGACTGAAAGGCACAAACAACCTCCTCTTTCGTGTAGTGCTACTGTAGTGCTAAAGAGTCCCAGTGTCACAGTGTTCAGTGCTGCTGACCTGGTTTAACTTGTTCAGAATGATGGTCTGGAAGCTGGTGTCCACCACTTTCTCAGTGATGGCTGCCAGGTTGTTCTGCAGGACAGCGATGTCCAGATACAGATCAAACTGGGTGGAGTTAAAGCCGAAAGGAAACGACGCATCTGCAATTGTCACCGCTGTGATGTTGCTCACTGTTAGACACAGAACAAAGTTAATCACTGAAGGACAGAATCTAAAATATATCCCTGTATCTCAGTGCTTTTTACACTGTAAAGTACTTTTACCTGTAGCACTTTCTGAGTTGCATTCTGTAAAGAATGTCCTTAGCTTCTTCATCGGGATCTTCTGCTTCCTCAGGACTGAAAAGAACTTCCGCCTTACATTCTTCAACAATGCACACACAGAGATAACATTAAATTCGTCCCAAAAGGTCTAACATTGGGTCAATAAATCAAGCGCAAATTTAAAACTGAACAGGTTTACATACAAAGCTAAGTGTGTTGCAGAGGTCTGATTTGAAATAGACAGCCAGGATGCTGAGTTGCTCCACGGTCTGCTCATTCCACGTTGAGGGATTACTGATTTAAAAAAAAATGTCTATGAGATCTTATTCATATCTAATACAATACAGTTATAGACACAAATCATTTCATTTGGTTTATGCCATTTTAACACCAAGCCTAACATTATTAGAACAATTTAAATGCAGTGACGGTTCAGAAATATTTTTCTACAGCTGAACCAAATTCAAAGGTATGCACTGATCTGCAAAAATCTCTGTCTCACCCATAAGCGGTGTTCCCACTGAGGAGCAAAGACTGTACAGCAGTGATCTGAGAATCAGAAAGATCTCCACAGTTCTTCAGTTTCTCCAAAATGAGAGGGTGAGAGTTCTGGATGTAGGAGGGGTTCAGTGTGCAGGCCATATTCCCCAGAACCTCCACCTGATAACTGGTCAGGCTCACACCAGATATACCCTACAATGTCAAAAACCACGAAGGAGTGTCACATTAAAACGCAGAATCTGTAAGAACGGGGGTCCTTGTGAGGATTCCAATGTTTAGTGTCAAGATCTCTGACTGTCTTATGTTTGAACATTTGAATTATGATCTCAGAGATTTGGAGTTCTTGTCTGAAATGTTGCGTTTGCCTCAAGACAGTTTAGTGTCTCCTGAGTGACTGAGCGATTTCCATCACCACACCCTCTATGCCCAAAACTTTCTTTTCAGTATTTAGAGGTCAGCAAACCTGAGTACAATTCCTGATCTGGGAACCACCCAAAAGCATTCTATTGTTGTTCTATGTCACAGTCGGAATTTAACTTTGCTCACATGGATTTTCATATGACTGCTATGCTGATGACACTTGATGACACTTGATGACACTGATGACACTTGATGCTGACTGCTAACATCAGGAGGATCTTGAGGCCATTTCTATCCACAAAGCTCACTCAGGTGCTTGTTCATTCCCTCATCATCTTGAGACTGGACTACTGAATGTCGCAGTTCTGCCCCTGCATACTGCATACCACCCGCCCCCTGCAACTGATCAAGAGTGCAGCTGCCAGACTTGTTTTCAACCTTTGCTCCCTCCAATGGCTTTCTGTTGCTACTGCATCAGATTTAAAACACAAAGACAAAAACGGACAAGCACATGCATACCTGAAGGCACTTATCACAGACCACTCTCTACCATACTCACTGGCTGTCTTCAAACAAAAAAAAACTCAAGACCCAACTCTTCACCAAGCCCTTGTATTAAAACTTCCATTAAACAAATCCCTTGTCTTTTGTCTCTGTTTTTTATTCTGTACTAACCACCAATACAGTTTCAGCTGAATGGTATTCTTACTTCCTATTCATAGACATAGTGAATTAGCGTATTAATATATGTTTTTGATAGGGCACAAAGCACTAATGTAAGTCACTCTGTAGAAGGGAATCTGATAAATGCCGTAAATGTATATTTCAACATTGGAATTTCATGAGACACAAATTGATTGAAAGATTGGGTGACTTGTTTTCCGTAATATTTAAGTGCTAATATTGAGTGTTGGTCTATGAACATGTTATTGTGTATGTTTTACCAGGCAGTCCTTTGCATCATTGAACAGGATGGTCTTTTTGTCAAGGCCGTGGGAAAGAACGGAGAAATCTGCTCTGCCCAGGGCAGAGAAATATGACCGACAGTTCTCCTTCTGTATCTTCTCATAGCTACAACACACACACACACACATTACAGATAGCATATGACCCATATTCTTAACCTCAGATATTTGAAAATTGGGAATGCAGGGGAAGTGTGCCTTATCTTTTATATACGGTACATTGTGTATGTGAACGTGTTACACACCTGTAGTACAGAAGCATATCAGAGGGGACGTCAGTAAAGCTAACAAATGGATCGTCTTTCACGTAGCTGTACATGCAGGTCAGCTGAAACACAAAACGCACCGTGACTGTGTGGTATCTCAGGTACCAGTAAAAGTTTGGGTCCACTTGCTACCTGTGTTTCAGACTGTGTGCGGAATGTGAATGAATATCAGAGTGTATGTACCTGAGCCTCTTTCAGGAGGACCTTGTCTCTGCCTGCACGAGGTCTACAGGCTTTCACTAGATCTTTGGCTTTCTGCTGTGGGAGAGTCTGAACTGAGCTGCAGGAGAATCCCTGCAGTATTGATGCTGACAGACTGTGGGGAGAAACACACACACAGTCACACACAGACATACACACACCGATGAACCAAAACACAACATCTTATTGGACTCTGGCAGAATCATATGCGTTATCTGGATTGTTCGCCCAATAGTTATTTACACTGCCTATGTAAGCGAGTCAGGCTGTGTGTGTGTGTGTGTGTGTGTGTGTGTGTGTCTGTTTCTAACTCACTCTTCTGGATTATCACTGGCATTGGCCACTGCACCAAACAACATCATAGCCTGGTAAAAATCAAACAAAAAAATTCAAAATTTTATTGATTCGTTTTACACCCCGAGATCCAAACTTGACAGGAATTCAGACCTCTGTAAGTGCTGTGATCACAGTCAAGCCATGTTACTCTAGGTTTTCAGTATAACAAAGTGATTTACATTTCTCTGACAATGTGGGTCTGTTCAGTTACCTGTTCATGACTCCAGCTCTTGTTATTGATGAGTGAAATGTCAAAAGACCTCAGTGAGGTCAGTAGAACAAGTGGAATATACATCACGAGTGCATCCGGAACATTCTGTAGCACTTCAGTTTGGTCTACAGAGATTACCTGGGAGAAAGTGTGGGAGCAGACCTTCAACTTTTCCACACTAAACAAACTGCATTCTGAACAAAGGATTGATTTTAAATTAAACTGGTATAGAACACAGTAATGTAAATCTCCATTTTAGTAATGTGCTGTAATGTATTTTGCATGTGTGTGTGCGTGTGTGTGTGTGTGTTCTGTGTGTGTAAGAGAGAGAATACCTTCTGGACAAATGTCTTTTGCAGAATAACTGGTGCTGACAGAATGTTATTGATGAATGTTGGATTCTGCGATAAAGACAGAAGCTGAGACGACGGGATGATGGTGATGGTTGCAGAGGGAACGCCGCCGATGAGTGTTCCCAGGGACTCCAGAGAGGAGGCACTGCTGATCTGTGAGGCAAAACAATCAGATCTTCAACTTTAAAAAAAGGAAAAAAAAAATATGAATCTGCTGTTTTGGATCTGAACGCAGGGAGTATTTAAGGGAGTATTTAACTTACAGCACTTTTCTTTATATACAGTGTAGTTGGTTAGTATTTGAACAGTAATACAATTTTGTTCTTTACAGGGGGATTTGGTGAAATTGCTCTAAACAGACTTGGTCTCGCTTCCAGTATCGTAGACTGACGTTCTTGACAAGTGTACAGTGTACACTCACATTAAAGCCTGCACTAATGATGCTCTGGATCAGGGCATTCACTTGGCCCTGGTCCCAGCCACTGATGTTACTGAGTGTAGACAGAGCACTGTTTATCACACTGGAGGGGGTGGAGCTTATCTGGCCCACAGTCAGGCCCACACACTGGCTGCCCAAAGATTGGATGGTGGATGCAGATACACTGGGGAACTTTGCTACCAGCACCGCTGTGACCTGAGAGGAGAAGAGGATTATAGTTAGCTTGCACTTTGACAGAATAACTGACTGACAGGGTCTCATTGATTGATCACCTCTGGATTCATTTCTGTGCAGAAGTTGTTGATGCTCGTCAGGATGGTCTTGATGTCTGCATCTCCAAGATGAACAAACGCGGAGGAAGGAGTTCGACACAGCAGCTCAGCTGGCAATCTATAAGATCACAAACAACCTTTTAAAAATGCGTACAAATATATTTATTGCTTGTATGTAGTCCGTTACCTAAGGGGGTTGAATTGATGAGGCTGGATGAATAAATAGAATAAGTAGTTGTTAGTGTGGAGTGTTACCCGAGTGGGCTGAAGTCAGGATTCTGGATGTATAACTCTGTTGTGTAGTACTCCAGGACACTGGCTGAAATTCCTGGGTTGTTGAACAGCTGAAGATTTTCTGCATTCTGCAGGAACACACTCGTCTAAAGGACACAATAAAACACACACATTAATACGTCACTATGGGTGTGTGTTGTGTTAGGTAGATAATACATTATATGTAGATGAGCAGAAATAATCATGTGTGTAAATGTCTGAATGACTAACATGTATGATTACAGGTATGTTTGTTTGTTGGTGTGTGAGTTTTTGTGTGTGTGTGTGTGTGTGTTAGTATGTTACCATGTTTCCTGGTAGGAATGACTGCAGGTCAGCGAGGTTAATGAAAGTGATGAAGAATCCGATGTGGTCAGCAAACCAGGCAGTGGAGTTCAGAAGAGGATCTGAGGAGTTATAGCAGCGGGGGCTGCCATCTGCAAGATACACATACAGATAGTTATGTTGAGACTCACATACTGTGCACACACAATTATAGGAAATGAAGCGTGGATTGCTTGGATTGAAGGATATGCAGTACTATTCAGCAGAGAGAGAGAGAGAGAGAGAGAGAGAGAGAGAGAGAAGAGAGATGTAGTTATTCTTACCGCTGCTGTTCAGATACACTTTTATGGAGCTATACACATCAGCTGGGGTGAAATCAGTTGTGTAAAAATTGTAGTTGTCCCCCAGGATAGACACCCTGCTCACAAACACACACAAACACACATTTATACATACATACATATATACGTATAGAAGTGATTTTAGTACAGATCCTCAATTTTTTAGCCAAGAGACAGGGGGCAGTGTTTGTGCTGACAGCCCTGTGTAATGGTACATCAAACAAATACTCACAGTTTCCTGTATGACAGACAGGAGGCTCCACTGAGCTGGGCAGAGCTGATGAGCTGAGAACTGAGGTAGGGCAGGTAGTGAACCAGTGTGACCTTAAACCACTGTTCTACATCAGCCTGAGATGAGGCATTGAGAGCACGAGGCCACACACACTCCAACGTGTGGCTGGCCAAAGCTGAGGATAAAACAGACTCCTGTAGAGAGAAACAGGGGTTATTCTATGAGCTAATCCTGATATAATAAAGGCAAGTAATCCAGATGGACTAAAAGGGTATGTGAAATGAAGACAGGTGTACCATCTCCAGGTATTGATTGGTTCTATTGTAGTTGTTGAGGAGTGTGCAGAGCTCAGAACCATCAATTACTGTGTTTGGCCTGTTCAGAAACTCTCTGAGTTCTTCCGGAGAGATGGAGCCCAAAAGCTAGAGGACACAGAGCAGAGACAACACACTCGTTACAGAGGGAGATGTTGACAGTTCATTGGCTGCCGCTTAAACTATTAGTGAGCGACTCACTGACACGATCAGTGTTGTAGAGCAGAAATACCTCTGCCTGTCTGTCAGCTGGGATCAGAGACAGGAAATCTTTCAGGTCAGGGAATCCAAAATTGAGGAACATCTGTTTCAGGAGCATGTAGAAGCTTCCTCTGCTGTAGCAGCTCAGGCCTGTGAGGCAATATAGGCCACTAATGAAAAAAGTCTGTGCTGAATTCAGATTGATTTTAGATCAGTGAATGTGGGACACTCCTGACTTAGCCCAAATTCTTCATCTGCCAATCACATCTACTGATCACTGCCTGCACACTGGACTAGGCTGAGTCAGCAAATACACAAGCAAGAACATGCACACTTGAAACAAACCCCCCCCCCAACACACACACACACACACACACACACAGACCTTGGCTGGACTGGTACTTGAGATAGTCTTGTGTGTAATTGAAGACAGTATCGGACTGTGTTGTGGAGAGGTCACTGTACACATTATCAAGTCCTTTCACTCTGTAAACACAACGACATAGAAGTAAACAAGTTAAAAATCAAAGAAAGTAAAGAATTGATCTGTGCGTTCATGTTGAGGAGGAGCTCACATCTCTCTGTAGGAGTCACAGCTGATGTTCATGGGGATGATCGACAGGGTGTTTGGACCAATCCCAGAAAGGAAGAAGGAAAGGTAAGTCTGGAACCACAGGGCAAAGTCCCCTGGGCTGAAACTTTGGAAGTGAGGCACCAGATCCAAGAGTGTCATGTTCAGAATGGTGTGTGATATTGCTGAAGGAATGCTAGTCATGTTCATCTGCAAACACACAGCAGCACGGATTAACAGTCTGGACACACTCGGACTTCATCAATTAGTATGCATAGAATAAACGTGTCTTATTGCGAAAAGAAATGTGCCCTGGTTTGTAGACTACAGAGATCCTCACTTGTATTGCAGTCTGGTGGAAGACTGTGAAGAAGCTGCCAAGTTGATTCCGACCTAAAGATGTGATCACACTGCTAAACACCTCTCTAAACACAGAGTCATTTCCCAACACTCCTGAATCTGGCTGCAAGATGAACTGTGCCTTCTGCTCACTGGACAGTAAGCCTAACACTGCAACCTGCAGGACAAAACACACATGTCAAGTTTACACCACATCTTCTGAGCTGTGCTAAAAAGTAACATGGAGACAGTGGTACATAACAGCTGAGAGTTCTTCCCCAACAAAGTCTTGAAAATAGCTGTTACTGCTGATTTATAGCTCATAGAAAACCCATAATGAATGTGCATGATCTTACTTACACTGGAGAAATTTGCATTTAGAATTTTAATCTGATCCAAGGGGGCATAATTGGAGAATTTGCCAAGGTTCTTTTCAAGCCAGTTATTGCTGCCGTAAGTGTTGGAAACACAGCCAGGATCTAAAATAATCAGAGACCAGTATGGTAATCAATCAAATCAGACAAGTCAAAGACTGCCAGTTTTCTGTATTAAAACAAGTAAAAGGGGTCTATGTACCTGGCAGGTCAGCTCTTGAGAGAAAGGGAAAGATGAAAGAAGTAACGACAGACTGCTTTTGTTCCACCTTCATGAGTGACTCTTGACTACTAAGAGCCTTCACCCTAAATTGGATGAAAACAGATCAGATTTTGTCGTGAAGTACTTCATCGCTATGTCCCAAATAAGACCTATAGAGTGCTCACATTCATACTTACACAATTTGGTAGGTCTCACAGCTGAACTTCTTGGAACTGAGGCTAGAAAGAAAGTCTATGGACACTGATGACAAAAAGGGCCTGAGCTTCATCTGGAACCACTTGTTGACAAAAGTGGCATTCTTCAGCTGTGTTGCGGTGAATTCATTGATTATCACCTCCCCGATAGCATTAAGTATACTTGGGTCAGCCTCAACACTGCTGAGGGTCTACAAGAAAAAATACTTACAATATATAGTTCCAAAGAAATTTTTATTTTTATACTACAGTGCCACTCAAATTTTCATACCACATTGTAAACCTTGTCCAGGGCTTCATCCAAAGGTGCAGGGAAATTGTGGAAGAAAAGTTTCCAAACTTCTTGAGGGTACTTTATGCTGCCTGTCAGTTTACATGTTAGCACTTTGGCTAGATCATCAGTGGACAGAACAGCAACCTTGAAACACAAGAACATGCAAGATGAAAAGATTTTTATGTAGTCAAATGACAGACAAACAATTATTAAACAAGGCTCAAATTCAGGACAGGAATTTTGCAACTGGTTATTAGATGGCTCACTGATGAACAGGCATATTCAGTGATGCTGAAGTTGCACAGTACTGCAGAAGCATTTCCATACAAGAGCGTAGTCTCAATTGCTTGACTGTGGAGAAAATAAGTAAATTATTACAGGAAGAATTATTGTCTTGTTACTACTTTCTAAATTACACACTTTTTTGATTTTATCAAACCACAGCTCACCTGTCTACACCATGACATGGGTTGACAGTGACACTGGACATGTTTTCAAATGAAGTGGTAATTTTGATACTTGTAGAGGGAGAAGCAGTGGTGGTAAGGAGGGCATTGGTAGTCGTGTTGACATTTGTCCCAATAGGAGTGCTGATTTCAAAACTTGTAGTGGGGGATGCAGTGGTGGTTAGGCTGGTATTGGTAGTGGCAGTCATGTTGACATTTGTTCCAACAGAAGTGCCGAATTCAAAACTTTTAGTGAGGGATGCAGTGGTGATTAGGCTCGTATTTGTAGTGGCAAGCGTGTTGACATTTGTTCCAATAGAAGGGGTGATTTCGAAACTTGTAGTGAGGGAAGCAGTGGTGGTTAGGCTGGTATTGGTAGTGGCAGGCGTGTTGACATTTGTTCCAACAGAAGAGCTGATTTCAAAACTTGTAGTGGGGGATGCAGTGGTGGTTAGGCTGATATTGGTAGTGGCAGGCGTGTTCACTGTTGTTCCAAAAGAAGTGCTGATTTCAAAACTTGTAGTGGCGGAAGCAGTGTTGGTTAGGCTGGTATTGGTAGTGGCAGGCGTGTTGACATTTGTTCCAATAGAAGGGGTGATTTCAAAACTTGTAGTGGGGGATGCAGTGGTGGTTAGGCTGGTATTGGTAGTGGAAAGCGTGTTGACATTTGTTCCAATAGAAGGGGTGATTTTGAAACTTGTAGTGGGGGAAGCAGTGGTGGTTAGGATGGTATTGGTAGTCGCAGACATGTTGACATTTGTTCCAATAGAAGGGGTGATTTCGAAACTTCTAGTGGAGGAAGCAGTGGTGGTTAGGATGGTATTGGTAGTCGCAGACATGTTGACATTTGTTCCAACAGAAGGGGTGATTTCGAAACTTGTAGTGGGGGAAGCAGTGGTGGTTAGGCTGCTATTGGTAGTGGCAGTCATGTTGACATTTGTTCCAACAGAAGTGCTGATTTCAAAACTTTTAGTGGGGGATGGAGTGGTGGTTAGGCTGGTATTGGTAGTGGCAAGCATGTTGACATTTGTTCCAATAGAAGGGGTGATTTCAATACTTGTAGTGGGGGAAGCAGTGGTGGTTAGGCTGGTAATGGTAGTGGCAGGGGTGTTGACAGTTGTTCCAAAAGAAGTGCTGATTTCAAAACTTTTAGTGGGGGAAGCAGTGGTGGTTAGGCTGGTATTTGTAGGGGCAAGCATGTTTACATTTGTTCCAACAGAAGTGCTGATTTCAAAACTTGTAGTGGGTGAAGCAGTGGTGGTTAGGCTGGTATTGGTAGTGGCAGGCGTGTTGACATTTGTTCCAATAGAATGGGTGATTTCAAAACTTGTAGTGAGGGATGCAGTGGTGATTAGGCTCGTATTTGTAGTGGCAAGTGTATTGACATTTGTTCCAACAGAAGTGCTGATTTCAAAACTTTTAGTGGCGGAAGCAGTGTTGGTTAGGCTGGTATTGGTAGTGGCAAGTGTGTTGACATTTGTTCCAATAGAAGGGGTGATTTCGAAACTTGTAGTGAGGGAAGCAGTGGTGGTTAGGCTGGTATTGGTAGTGGAAAGCGTGTTGACATTTGTCCCAACAGAAGGGGTGATTTCAAAACTTTTAGTGAGGGATGCAGTGGTGGTTAGGCTGGTATTGGTAGTGGCAGGCGTGTTAAAATTTGTTCCAAGAGGAGTGCTGATTTCGAAACTTGTAGTGCGGGATGCAGTGGTGGTTAGGATGGTATTGGTAGTGGCAGGCGTGTTAAAATTTGTTCCAATAGAAGGGGTGATTTCAAAACTTGTAGCATGGGATGCAGTGGTGGTTAGGCTGGTATTGGTAGTGGAAGGCGTATTGACATTTGTTCCAAGAGTAGTGCTGATTTCAAAACTTGTAGTGGGGGAAGCAGTGGTGGTTAGGCTGCTATTGGTAGTGGCAGACATGTTGACATTTGTTCCAATAGAAGGGGTGATTTCAAAACTTGTAGTGGGGGATGCAGTGGTGGTTAGGCTGGTATTGGTAGTTGAAGGCGTGTTGACATTTGTTCCAAGGGTAGTGCTGATTTCAAAACTTGTAGTAGGGGAAGCAGTGGTGGTTAGGATGGTATTGGTAGTGGCAGGTGTCTTCACATTTGTTCCAATAGAAGGGGTAATTTCAAAACTTGTAGTGGGGGATGCAGTTGTGGTTAGGCTGATATTGGTAGTGGCAGGCATGTTGACATTTGTTCCAATAGAAGGGGTGATTTCAATACTTGTAGTGGGGGAAGCAGTGGTGGTTAGGCTGCTATTGGCAGTGGCAGTCATGTTGACATTTGTTCCAACAGAAGTGCTGATTTCGAAACTTGTAGTAGGGGAAGCAGTGGTGGTTAGGATGGTATTGGTAGTGGCAGGCGTCTTCACATTTGTTCCAATAGAAGGTGTAATTTCAAAACTTGTAGTGGGGGATGCAGTCGTGGTTAGGCTGCTATTGGTAGTGGCAGTCATGTTGAAATTTGTTCCAACAGAAGTGCTGATTTCAAAACTTGTAGTGGGGGAAGCAGTGGTGGTTAGGCTGATATTGGTAGTGGCAGTCATGTTGACATTTGTTCCAAGAGGAGTGCTGATTTCAAAACTTGTGGTGGGGGATGCAGTGGTGGTTAGGCTGGTATTGGTAGGGGCAGGCATGTTGACATTTGTTCCAACAGAAGAGCTGATTTCAAAACTTATAGTGGGGGATGCAGTGGTGGTTAGGCTGGTATTGGTAGTGGCAGGCGTGTTGACATTTGTTCCAATAGAAGGGGTGATTTTAAAACTTGTGGTGGGTGAAGCAGTGGTGGTTAGGCTGGCATTGGTAGTGGCAAGCGTGTTGACATTTGTTCCAACAGAAGTGCTGATTTCAAAACTTGTAGTGGCAGATGTAGTGGTGGTTAGGCTGGTATTGGTAGTCGCAGGCGTGTTGACAGTTGTTCCAAGAGTAGTGCTGATGTCAAAACTTGTAGTGGGGGAAGCAGTGGTGGTTAGGCTGGTATTGGTAGTGGCAGGTGTGTTCACATTTGGTCCAACAGAAGAGCTGATTTCAAAACTTGTAGTGAGGGATGCAGTGGTGGTTAGGCTGGTATTGGTAGTGGCAGCCGTGTTGACATTTGTTCCAACAGAAGTGCTGATTTCAAAACTTGTAGTGGCAGATGCAGTGGTGGTTAGGCTGGTATTGGTAGTGGCAGGCGTGTTGACATTTGTTCCAAGAGGAGTGCTGATTTCAAAACTTGTAGTGGGGGAAGCAGTGGTGGTTAGGCTCATATTGGTAGTGGCAGGCGTGTTCACTGTTGTTCCAAGAGAAGTGCTGATTTCAAAACTTGTAGTGGGTGAAGCAGTGGTGGTTAGGCTGGTATTGGTAGTGGCAGGCGTGTTGACATTTGTTCCAATAGAAGGGGTGATTTTAAAACTTGTGGTGGGGGATGCAGTGGTGGTTAGGCTGGCATTGGTAGTGGCAAGCGTGTTGACATTTGTTCCAACAGAAGTGCTGATTTCAAAACTTGTAGTGGCAGATGTAGTGGTGGTTAGGCTGGTATTGGTAGTCGCAGGCGTGTTGACAGTTGTTCCAAGAGTAGTGCTGATGTCAAAACTTGTAGTGGGGGAAGCAGTGGTGGTTATGCTGCTATTGGTAGTGGCAGGTGTGTTCACATTTGTTCCAACAGAAGTGCTGATTTCAAAACTTGTAGTGGGGGAAGCAGTGGTGGTTAGGCTCATATTGGTAGTGGCAGGCGTGTTCACTGTTGTTCCAAGAGAAGTGCTGATTTCAAAACTTGTAGTGGGGGAAGCAGTGGTGGTTAGGCTGGCATTGGTAGTGGCAAGCGTGTTGACATTCGTTCCAATAAAAGGGGTGATTTCAAAACTTGTGGTGGGGGATGCAGTGGTGGTTAGGCTGCTATTGGTAGTGGCAGGCGTGTTGACATTTGTTCCAAGAGGAGTGCTGATTTCAAAACCTTTAGTGGGGGATGCAGTAGTGGTTAGGATGGTATTGGTAGTGGCAGGCATGTTGACATTTGTTCCAATAGAAGGGGTGATTTCAAAACTTGTAGTGGGGGAAGCAGTGGTGGTTAGGCTGGCATTGGTAGTGGCAAGCGTGTTGACATTCGTTCCAATAGAAGGGGTGATTTCAAATCTTGTGGTGGGGGATGCAGTGGTGGTTAGGCTGCTATTGGTAGTGGCAGGCGTGTTGACATTTGTTCCAAGAGGAGTGCTGATTTCAAAACCTTTAGTGGGGGATGCAGTAGTGGTTAGGATGGTATTGGTAGTGGCAGGCGTGTTGACATTTGTTCCAATAGAACGGGTGATTTTGAAACTTGTAGTGGGGAAAGCAGTGGTGGTTAGGATGGTATTGGTAGTGGCAGGTGTGTTGACATTTGGTCCAACAGAAGAGCTGATTTCAAAACTTGTAGTGGGGGATGCAGTGGTGGTTAGGCTGGTATTGGTAGTGGCAGCCGTGTTGACATTTGTTCCAACAGAAGTGCTGATTTCAAAACTTGTAGTGGCAGATGCAGTGGTGGTTAGGCTGGTATTGGTAGTGGCAGGCGTGTTGACATTTGTTCCAAGAGGAGTGCTGATTTCAACACTTGTAGTGGGGGAAGCAGTGGTGGTTAGGCTGATATTGGTAGTGGCAGGCGTGTTCACTGTTGTTCCAAAAGAAGTGCTGATTTCAAAACTTGTAGTGGGGGATGCAGTGGTGGTTAGGATGGTATTGGTAGTGGCAAGCGTGTTGACATTTGTTCCAACAGAAGTGCTGATTTCAAAACTTGTAGTGGGTGAAGCAGTGGTGGTTAGGCTGGCATTGGTAGTGGCAAGCGTGTTGACATTCGTTCCAATAGAAGGGGTGATTTCAAAACTTGTGGTGGGGGATGCAGTGGTGGTTAGGCTGCTATTGGTAGTGGCAGGCGTGTTGACATTTGTTCCAATAGAAGGGGTGATTTTAAAACTTGTGGTGCGGGATGCAGTGGTGGTTAGGATGGTATTGGTAGTGGCAAGCGTGTTGACATTTGTTCCAACAGAAGTGCTGATTTCAAAACTTGTAGTGGGGGAAGCAGTGGTGGTTAGGCTGGCATTGGTATTGGCAAGCGTGTTGACATTCGTTCCAATAGAAGGGGTGATTTCAAATCTTGTGGTGGGGGATGCAGTGGTGGTTAGGCTGGTATTGGTAGTGGCAGGCGTGTTGACATTTGTTCCCACAGAAGTGCTGATTTCAAAACCTTTAGTGGGGGATGCAGTAGTGGTTAGGATGGTATTGGTAGTGGCAAGCGTGTTGACATTTGTTCCAACAGAAGTGCTGATTTCAAAACTTGTAGTGGGGGAAGCAGTGGTGGTTAGGCTGGCATTGGTATTGGCAAGCGTGTTGACATTCGTTCCAATAGAAGGGGTGATTTCAAATCTTGTGGTGGGGGATGCAGTGGTGGTTAGGCTGGTATTGGTAGTGGCAGGCGTGTTGACATTTGTTCCCACAGAAGTGCTGATTTCAAAACCTTTAGTGGGGGATGCAGTAGTGGTTAGGATGGTATTGGTAGTGGCAGGCGTGTTGACATTTGTTCCAATAGAAGGGGTGATTTTGAAACTTGTAGTGGGGAAAGCAGTGGTGGTGAGTTTGGTGTTGGTAGTGGCAGGTATGTTGATAATTGTAGTCATTGTAGTAAAATTGGTGACACTAGATATGGCAGTGTCAGTAGCTGTTCTGGTACTAGGAGTGGCTGTACTGATGATGGCAGTATAATTATTGCTGTTGGTTTTGATGATGCCAATATTCAGCATATCTAAATCAGACTGGTTCTGTTGTGACACCCAGGACTGAACCACTGAAGAGTGCTCAAACAGCTTCAAGTCAGCCACATTTACCCCCATTAGAGCTTGCGCTGTCATCACATTCAGGGCCTAACACACACACACACACACACACACACACACACACAATGCATTTTCTGTCTTAATTCAAAACCAGCTATTTCTCAACACATTTTTCACATTTTCATATGTAAAAATTGAAAAAACTTTTCTTTTTGTATTTCATACCTTAAGAACAGCAGAGCTCAGACTAGTGAACACGGTGATGTCCATGCTGATGTTATGAGTTGAAAGGGCTTGTATGTCCTCCAGTGGAGCTCCACCTAAACATACATATGTTAAAACCTAAACTAAATTTACTGTAAGATCCCCCCTCTACAGATAACACAAACACAACACAAAGATCAAAACTTAAAAGCAAAATGTATAGCAAACATAAAAGCTAAATGTTTTTCATTATCTATATCTATGAATTACATTTTATATTTTTACTTAAAATCTGTCCGGGGACAGATGGAGTGTCATTGGACATTTCTCAGCCTTCAAATTAAACTTTGTTAATGTTGCTCTTAGCCAAAGCTTTTTTTGACATTTATCTTGCTTGAATCTTTCAGTTTCCATCCTGGGCTTTTCCCTTCTGCATGATGTTAGCTATTCCCCTCAGAGGTGTCCCCTATAACACCTCTCAGTTATCCAGTGTTGTCTGTGCTAGCTCATTGTCCACTATTTTCCAAATTCAATGTTCGTCTCTGGTTATTTATCTCAAAACTAAGGAAAAGGAGGGAGTAAGACCCCTAGCTATCCAGTTTGGATGTACATGACTTGAGCTGAACATGACCACAGAATAATAGAGAAGGGGGGCTTTGACTGAGGAAGTCCAGGCCATTTTGAATCAGGAAAACCTAAACCCTTTCTAGCAGAGGAAAGGCTGTGATGGGGGTTTGGGGGGGAAACTTTTTTCCCATATCCTTAGCCACTAGTGTATTTCACTCTGCCGCCATCTCTTGTGAGATCCAGCAACATAGTCAATATGAAGGGACAATATGAAGAAGAAACCTTGAGAGGAACCAGATTCAAAAGGGAACCCATCCTCAGCTGGGTGACACCGGATAGTGCAATTATAAATAATTCTCTTCTATTACTGTATACTATATGGTCAAAAAGTTCAATTCTGTAACCACAAAAGTTCACTGTATTTTACACAGGAAGTCTATTTTGTTGAAGTTACCAATTGTTCACTGTTGGAGACTTGAGTGCAAAACTGTTTGTGGAAATTGCAGTCCTAGATCTATCATAGCAATTGTAGTCCTAAGCCACTGTGGAAAAACTCTTCATATCAGTTGAAGTCCAAAGCCATTTTGATGGTTTCTATGCGGTACCGTCCACAGTGATGTAACTTTGGGCTGTCCATGTGGGGCCATCCTCAGCACCAGTGGATGGTTTCCAAGTGATGAGAAATCCAACCAGAAATAGGGCATCAGGATGGATCATGCAGGTCCAGAGAGCAGAAGGGATCAGGATCACTGGCATCTCAGGAGTAGCATGTATAGCTCATCATCTAGCCTTTGTGCCTCTCATTTGGCAAACAGTTGTATACTTTGCTGTTCCCTCTCATTTTTTTTTTTTAGAGTGTGCAATTATGCTAGGTAATTGAATGTTCCACCTGCATGGTGACTGAGTTACCTTTTTATGCTACCTGTCTCTTTACTGTCATCTTCAGTACATCAGGTGCTTTGCTTAGTACTTGGCCTGTTTTCCCAGAAAAAACACATCCCTTGATCTGGTGATGTTTTTCTTCTTTAAATATCCAGTTTTAGTGAGCCCGTACCCAAAATAGCCTCAGATTCCTGGTCTTGGCTGACAGGAGTGGAACCCAGTGTAGTCTTCTGCTATTGTAGCCCATCCAAGGTTTGATGTGTTGTGCATTCTGAGATGCTAGTAAAGGCAGATGTAAAGTGCTGTTATTTGAGTTAGCATAGCCTAGCCTGCCTGTCTGGAACCATTTATTTGCAGAATTGATGCTCAGTGAATGTTATTTTCCCCACATCATACTATGTAAATTCTAGAGACTGTTGAGCAGAAAATCCCAAGAAACAGCAGAAAAATATAACCCAAACCAGCATGTTTGGCACCAACAACCATGTAATGGTCAATGACAACTGAAGATCTTGATCTGTATGCGCATGATTTTTATTTTGGTGATTGGATGTTTGCATGAATAAGCAGGTGCATAGGTGTGCATATTGTCGGGTGAGGATATATTATATATTTGAGTATGTTGTGTACATATGTGAGCATGTATTTTACCCAGGTAAGGACTCATGAGTTGGTAGTAGGTTTTGGCATTGCTGCGTTGATTGCTGAATGAAGAGTTGGCGATGATGTACAGAGCAGATTTCTGCTCAATGGAACATGAGGACAGATCTGGAGACAGGACTGCCCTGCATAGAGAACAAAATGTAAACTACATGAGCACTGCTGTATTTGAATTATTCCCAAATCTCTTTATTTTGTTTATCCTTGTTTGTGTATGTATGTACATGTGAGTGTGCACTTACTTCAGACTCTCAGCAGTGATACTTTCCAGTACACTGATGTCTAAAGTACAGATGTTGGAACCAACTACATTTATTTCGGTACTTCCCAGAGAGGGATTCCCCATGCTCAGATACCTCATAATCACCGCTTTACTCTACAAAATACACAAAAAATTATTCCTGTAGCAAGCATATCAGCGTATGAGCATTAAAATGTTCAAATAAAATGTTTTTATGTCTTAAACGACTTATGAAATAGTTTAAGAACTGAAGCAGCAGTTTAACCAGAACTGATGCTCAACCTTCTTCCTACATACCTTGGTATACACATCCATCTCAATTATAGTGATGATGTTTTGAACGTCATGGTGCTTCACATCAACTGTACAAAATGTAAACACTTCCCATCATAATAAAATATTTCTCTCGCTCTTTCTCTCTCTCTGGGAAAGAACGCAGATGCCCTCTCACTCCCTGTCTCTCTGAGTGATCACAAATGCACTCTCTGTTTCTCCCTCTCTCTGAAGGATTGCAGATGCACTCTCTGTTTCTTTTAAGGATAGAAGATTCTGGCTCTCTCTCTCTACCTCTCGCAGGAACGCAGATATTGTCTCACTTGTTCTGAAGGATCTGAGATGACCTCTGTACCTTTCTCCGTCTCTCCCAAGGTGTTAAAAACATGGTCTTAATTCACAAATTGGTTGTAATACATCACGGCAGTAATCAATCCCAAACATTTTTTTACAGGTCACACACACACACACACACACAGACACACAAACACCCTTCTATTACCTTTTCTGGTTCCCAGAGTCCACCATTTGAGTCCATCAAAGAGGACAGTGTGTCAATTATGGTAATGTTCCACTTGCTAATGTCATCAGTTGTTGCCACACGAGAAGCGGAACCCAGTAGCTGCAGCACACCATCATTAAGGCCTGATGGGTAAATCTACACATGCACACAAAATCAACAATTTATTATATACCACCTAACACACACTGTCCAAAATGTTGTGTGGGTGAATCCACCATACACACAAAGACAGACATTAAACTCACAACACAAAAACAAACCCTGTTTGACAGGGGTACATTTTCAAAACATAAAATATGCAAGTATCATATTTAAACCGACACTGTCAGTAATGTCAGAATTTTATGACTGAAAGGCACAAACAACCTCCTCTTTCGTGTAGTGCTACTGTAGTGCTAAAGAGTCCCAGTGTCACAGTGTTCAGTGCTGCTGACCTGGTTTAACTTGTTCAGAATGACGGTCTGGAAGCTGGTGTCCACCACTTTCTCAGTGATGGCTGCCAGGTTGTTCTGCAGGACAGCGATGTCCAGATACAGATCAAACTGGGTGGAGTTAAAGCCGAAAGGAAACGACGCATCTGCAATTGTCACCGCTGTGATGTTGCTCACTGTTAGACACAGAACAAAGTTAAAAATATATCCCTGTATCTCAGTGCTTTTTACACTGTAAAGCACTTTTACCTGTAGCGCTTTCTGAGTTGCATTCTGTAAAGAATGTCCTTAGCTTCTTCATCGGGATCTTCTGCTTCCTCAGGACTGAAAAGAACTTCCTCCTTACATTCTTCAACAATGCGCACACACAGACATAACATTAAATTAGTCCCAAAAGGTCTAACATTGGGTCAATAAATCAATCACAAACACAAATTTAAAACTGAACAGGTTTACATACAAAGCTAAGTGTGTTGCAGAGGTCTGATTTGAAATAGACAGCCAGGATGCTGAGTTGCTCCACGGTCTGCTCATTCCACGTTGAGGGATTACTGATTAAAAAAAACAATGTGTATGAGATCTTATTCATATCTAATACAATACAGTTATAGACACAAATAATTTCATTTGGTTTATGCCATTTTAACACCAAGCCTAACATTATTAGAACAATTTAAATGCAGTGACGGTTCAGAAATATTTTTCTACAGCTGAACCAAATTCAAAGGTATGCACTGATCTGCAAAAATCTCACTCTCACCCATAAGCGGTGTTCCCACTGAGGAGCAAAGACTGTACAGCAGTGATCTGAGAATCAGAAAGATCTCCACAGTTCTTCAGTTTCTCCAAAATGAGAGGGTGAGAGTTCTGGATGTAGGAGGGGTCCAGTGTGCAGGCCATATTCCCCAGAATCTCCACCTGATAACTGGTCAGGCTCACACCAGATATACCCTACAATGTCAAAAACCACGAAGGAGTGTCACATTAAAACGCAGAATCTGTAAGAACAGGGGTTCTTGTGAGGATTCCAATGTTTAGTGTCAAGATCTCTGAAATGTTGCGTTTGCCTCAAGACAGTTTACTGTCTCCTGAGTGTTTGAGCGATTTCTATCACCGCACCCTCTATGCCCAAAACTTTCTTTTCAGTATTTAGAGGTCAGCAAACCTGAGTATAATTCCTGAGAACCACCCAAAAGCATTCTATTGTTGTTCTATGTCACAGTTGGAATTGAACTTTGCTGACGTGGATTATCATATGAGTGCTATGCTGATGACACTTGATGTCTCCTTTCCTCCTTTAGACAATCGTTTTTCTGAACAGAGCATGTAGTAGATGGCAGCTCATCAGCTGAAACTAAATCCCAGCAAGACTGAGTGTTGGCCAGAGTGTTGCTGTTGTGGAGATGCATGCCCACATCAAGATCTTTAGATCTCCTTGGACAACTCTCAGATCTCAACCTTGGGGTATTTCTGGACAATCAATTGTCCTTCACTACTCATATTGCTAAGCTGACTGCTAACATCAGGAGGATCTTGAGGCCATTTCTATCCACAAAGCTCACTCAGGTGCTTGTTCATTCCCTCATCATCTTGAGACTGGACTACTGAATGTCGCAGTTCTGCCCCTGCAAACTGCATACCACCCGCCCCCTGCAACTGATCAAGAGTGCAGCTGCCAGACTCGTTTTCAACCTTTCCAGATTCTCCCACACCAACCCAATGTTGTGCTCCCGCCACTGGCTTTCTGTAGCTACTGCATCAGTTTTAAAACACAAAGACAAAGACGGACAAGCACATGCATACCTGAAGGCACTTATCACAGACCACTCTCTACCATACTCTGGCTGTCTTCAAACAAAAAAAAAACTCAAGACCCAATTCGTGTTTTTTATTCTGTACTAACCACCAACACGGTTTCAGCTGAATGGTATTTTTACTTCCTATTCATCGACATAGTGAATTAGCATATTAATATATGTTTTTGATAGGGCACAAAGCACTAATGTAAGTCACTCTGTAGAAGGGAATCTGATAAATGCTATAAATGTATATTTCAACATTGGAATTTCATGAGACACAAATTGATTGAAAGATTGGGTGACTTGTTTTCCGTAATATTTAAGTGCTAATATTGAGTGTTGGTCTATGAACATGTTATTGTGTATGTTTTACCAGGCAGTCCTTTGCATCATTGAACAGGATGGTCTTTTTGTCAAGGCCGTGGGAAAGAACGGAGAAATCTGCTCTGCCCAGGGCAGAGAAATATGACCGACAGTTCTCCTTCTGTATCTTCTCATAGCTACAACACACACACACACACATTACAGATAGCATATGACCCATATTCTTAACCTCAGATATTTGAAAATTGGGAATGCAGGGGAAGTGTGCCTTATCTTTTATATACGGTACATTGTGTATGTGAACGTGTTACACACCTGTAGTACAGAAGCATATCAGAGGGGACGTCAGTAAAGCTAACAAATGGATCGTCTTTCACGTAGCTGTACATGCAGGTCAGCTGAAACACAAAACGCACCGTGACTGTGTGGTATCTCAGGTACCAGTAAAAGTTTGGGTCCACTTGCTACCTGTGTTTCAGACTGTGTGCGGAATGTGAATGAATATCAGAGTGTATGTACCTGAGCCTCTTTCAGGAGGACCTTGTCTCTGCCTGCACGAGGTCTACAGGCTTTCACTAGATCTTTGGCTTTCTGCTGTGGGAGAGTCTGAACTGAGCTGCAGGAGAATCCCTGCAGTATTGATGCTGACAGACTGTGGGGAGAAACACACACAGTCACACACAGACATACACACACCGATGAACCAAAACACAACATCTTATTGGACTCTGGCAGAATCATATGCGTTATCTGGATTGTTCGCCCAATAGTTATTTACACTGCCTATGTAAGCGAGTCAGGCTGTGTGTGTGTGTGTGTGTGTGTGTGTCTGTTTCTAACTCACTCTTCTGGATTATCACTGGCATTGGCCACTGCACCAAACAACATCATAGCCTGGTAAAAATCAAACAAAAAAATTCAAAATTTTATTGATTCGTTTTACACCCCGAGATCCAAACTTGACAGGAATTCAGACCTCTGTAAGTGCTGTGATCACAGTCAAGCCATGTTACTCTAGGTTTTCAGTATAACAAAGTGATTTACATTTCTCTGACAATGTGGGTCTGTTCAGTTACCTGTTCATGACTCCAGCTCTTGTTATTGATGAGTGAAACGTCAAAAGAGCTCAGTGAGGTCAGTAGAACAAGTGGAATATACATCACGAGTGCATCCGGAACATTCTGTAGCACTTCAGTTTGGTCTACAGAGATTACCTGGGAGAAAGTGTGGGAGCAGACCTTCAACTTTTCCAGACTAAACAAACTGCATTCTGAACAAAGGATTGATTTTAAATTAAACTGGTATAGAACACAGTAATGTAAATCTCCATTTTAGTAATGTGCTGTAATGTATTTTGCATGTGTGTGTGCGTGTGTGTGTGTGTGTTCTGTGTGTGTAAGAGAGAGAATACCTTCTGGACAAATGTCTTTTGCAGAATAACTGGTGCTGACAGAATGTTATTGATGAATGTTGGATTCTGCGATAAAGACAGAAGCTGAGACGATGGGATGATGGTGATGGTTGCAGAGGGAACGCCGCCGATGAGTGTTCCCAGGGACTCCAGAGAGGAGGCACTGCTGATCTGTGAGGCAAAACAATCAGATCTTCAACTTTAAAAAAAGGAAAAAAAAAATATGAATCTGCTGTTTTGGATCTGAACGCAGGGAGTATTTAAGGGAGTATTTAACTTACAGCACTTTTCTTTATATACAGTGTAGTTGGTTAGTATTTGAACAGTAATACAATTTTGTTCTTTACAGGGGGATTTGGTGAAATTGCTCTAAACAGACTTGGTCTCGCTTCCAGTATCGTAGACTGACGTTCTTGACAAGTGTACAGTGTACACTCACATTAAAGCCTGCACTAATGATGCTCTGGATCAGGGCATTCACTTGGCCCTGGTCCCAGCCACTGATGTTACTGAGTGTAGACAGAGCACTGTTTATCACACTGGAGGGGGTGGAGCTTATCTGGCCCACAGTCAGGCCCACACACTGGCTGCCCAAAGATTGGATGGTGGATGCAGATACACTGGGGAACTTTGCTACCAGCACCGCTGTGACCTGAGAGGAGAAGAGGATTATAGTTAGCTTGCACTTTGACAGAATAACTGACTGACAGGATCTCATTGATTGATCACCTCTGGATTCATTTCTGTGCAGAAGTTGTTGATGCTCGTCAGGATGGTCTTGATGTCTGCATCTCCAAGATGAACAAACGCGGAGGAAGGAGTTCGACACAGCAGCTCAGCTGGCAATCTATAAGATCACAAACAACCTTTTAAAAATGCGTACAAATATATTTATTGCTTGTATGTAGTCCGTTACCTAAGGGGGTTGAATTGATGAGGCTGGATGAATAAATAGAATAAGTAGTTGTTAGTGTGGAGTGTTACCCGAGTGGGCTGAAGTCAGGATTCTGGATGTATAACTCTGTTGTGTAGTACTCCAGGACACTGGCTGAAATTCCTGGGTTGTTGAACAGCTGAAGATTTTCTGCATTCTGCAGGAACACACTCGTCTAAAGGACACAATAAAACACACACATTAATACGTCACTATGGGTGTGTGTTGTGTTAGGTAGATAATACATTATATGTAGATGAGCAGAAATAATCATGTGTGTAAATGTCTGAATGACTAACATGTATGATTACAGGTATGTTTGTTTGTTGGTGTGTGAGTTTTTGTGTGTGTGTGTGTGTGTGTTAGTATGTTACCATGTTTCCTGGTAGGAATGACTGCAGGTCAGCGAGGTTAATGAAAGTGATGAAGAATCCGATGTTGTCAGCAAACCAGGCAGTGGAGTTCAGAAGAGGATCTGAGGAGTTATAGCAGCGGGGGCTGCCATCTGCAAGATACACATACAGATAGTTATGTTGAGACTCACATACTGTGCACACACAATTATAGGAAATGAAGCGTGGATTGCTTGGATTGAAGGATATGCAGTACTATTCAGCAGAGAGAGAGAGAGAGAGAGAGAGAGAGAGAGAGAAGAGAGATGTAGTTATTCTTACCGCTGCTGTTCAGATACACTTTTATGGAGCTATACACATCAGCTGGGGTGAAATCAGTTGTGTAAAAATTGTAGTTGTCCCCCAGGATAGACACCCTGCTCACAAACACACACAAACACACATTTATACATACATACATATATACGTATAGAAGTGATTTTAGTACAGATCCTCAATTTTTTAGCCAAGAGACAGGGGGCAGTGTTTGTGCTGACAGCCCTGTGTAATGGTACATCAAACAAATACTCACAGTTTCCTGTATGACAGACAGGAGGCTCCACTGAGCTGGGCAGAGCTGATGAGCTGAGAACTGAGGTAGGGCAGGTAGTGAACCAGTGTGACCTTAAACCACTGTTCTACATCAGCCTGAGATGAGGCATTGAGAGCACGAGGCCACACACACTCCAACGTGTGGCTGGCCAAAGCTGAGGATAAAACAGACTCCTGTAGAGAGAAACAGGGGTTATTCTATGAGCTAATCCTGATATAATAAAGGCAAGTAATCCAGATGGACTAAAAGGGTATGTGAAATGAAGACAGGTGTACCATCTCCAGGTATTGATTGGTTCTATTGTAGTTGTTGAGGAGTGTGCAGAGCTCAGAACCATCAATCACTGTGTTTGGCCTGTTCAGAAACTCTCCGAGTTCTTCCGGAGAGATGGAGCCCAAAAGCTAGAGGACACAGAGCAGAGACAACACACTCATTACAGAGGGAGATGTTGACAGTTCATTGGCTGCCGCTTAAACTATTATTGAGCGACTCACTGACACGATCAGTGTTATACAGCAGAAATACCTCTGGCTGTCGGTCAGCTGGGATCAGAGACAGGAAATCTTTCAGGTCAGAGAATCCAAAATTGAGGAACATCTGTTTCAGGAACATGTAGAAGCTTCCTCTGCTGTAGCAGCTCAGGCCTGTGAGGCAATATAGGGCACTAATGAAAAAAGTCTGTGCTGAATTCAGATTGATATTAGACCAGTGAATGTGGGACACTCCTGACTTAGCCCAAATTCTTCATCTGCCAATCACATCTACTGATCACTGCCTGCACACTGGACTAGGCTGAGTCAGCAAATACACAAGCAAGAACACGCACACTTGAAACAAACCCCCCCCCCCCCCAACACACACACACACAGACCTTGGCTGGACTGGTACTTGAGATAGTCTTGTGTGTAATTGAAGACAGTATCGGACTGTGTTGCGGAGAGGTCACTGTACACATTATCAAGTCCTTTCACTCTGTAAACACAACGACATAGAAGTAAACAAGTTAAAAATCAAAGAAAGTAAAGAATAGATCTGTGCGTTCACGTTGAGGAGGAGCTCACATCTCTCTGTAGGAGTCACAGCTGATGTTCATGGGGATGATCGACAGGGTGTTTGGACCAATCCCAGAAAGGAAGAAGGAAAGGTAAGTCTGGAACCACAGGGCAAAGTCCCCTGGGCTGAAACTTTGGAAGTGAGGCACCAGATCCAAGAGTGTCATGTTCAGAATGGTGTGCGATATTGCTGAAGGAATGCTAGTCATGTTCATCTGCAAACACACAGCAGCACGGATTAACAGTCTGGACACACTCGGACTTCATCGATTAGTATGCATAGAATAAACGTGTCTTATTGCGAAAAGAAATGTGCCCTGGTTTGTAGACTACAGAGATCCTCACTTGTATTGCAGTCTGGTGGAAGACTGTGAAGAAGCTGCCAAGTTGATTCCGATCTAAAGATGTGATCACCCTGCTAAACACCTCTCTAAACACAGAGTCATTTCCCAACACTCCTGAATCCGGCTGCAAGATGAACTGTGCCTTCTGCTCACTGGACAATAAGCCTAACACTGCAACCTGCAGGACAAAACATGCATTTCACACATTCTGTTCACACCAGCTCAGTGGTACAGCAGCTGCCTGCCCTCTCCACCAAAATCCAGAGGCCAACTGGTACTACTATAGTCAATTGCAAACTCACAAGAAACATAAAGTTGGTCCAACTTTGATGTTACTCACGCTGGAGAAATTTGCATTTAGAATTTTGAGCTTTTCCAAGGGGGCATAATTGGAGAAATTGCCAAGGTTCTTTTCAAGCCACTTATTGCTGCCAGAAGTGTTGGAACGACAGCCAGGGTCTACAAAGATCACAGACCATTAGTTAAATTAATCAGAACATTCTCAATGGCTCTTGGTTTATTTCATTCAGGCAATCAATTGGCTTAATCTCAACAGGCTAAAACAAGTAGAAGACTGCCAGCTTTCTCTAGTAGAACAATTAAAAGGGGCCTATGTACCTGGGAGGTCAACTCTTGACAGGAAGGGAAAGATGAATGAAGTAAAGACCAACTGCTTCTGTTCCTCTTTCATGAGTGATTCTTGACTGCTAAGAGCTTCCACCCTAAGTTGGATGAGAACAGATCAGATTTTGTCATGAATTACTTCATCTTCATGTCCTAAATAACACATGCAGAGTTCTAAAATTCCATTGTCCATACTTACACAATCTGGTAGCTCTCACAGCTGAAGCTTTTGGAACTGAGGCTGGACAGAAAGTCTGCGGACACTGATGACAAAAATGGTCTGAGCCTCATCTGGAACCACTCAGTGATGAAAGCGGCATTCATCAGCTGTGCTGCAGTGAAGTCCTTGATTATCACCTCCCAGATGGCATCAAGTATATTTGAGTCAGACCGAATGCTGCTGTGGGTCTACATGAATGAGTACATACTTCAGTGCATAGCAGTGCACAAATGTTTTTTTTTTTTTTTTTTAACTACAGCACCAATCAAATTTTCATACCATGTGTGAAAACCTGTCCAGTACATCATCCAAAGGTGCAGGAAAATTCTGGAAGAAAAGCTTCCATGTTTCTTTAGAGTAGTTCAGGCTACTTGGCAGTTTGCATGTGAGCAGTGTGGCCAGATCATCAGAGGACAGAACAACAACCTTGAAAGACAAGAAACAGAGGTTTCTGTGGTCAACTCATCTTCTGCGTAAAAGGACTGAACCTGAGGAGAGGTATTTTGTTCATAGAGGACTCACTGATGAACAGGCATAGGCAGGAATCCTGAAGTTACACAGTACTGCAGAAACATTTCCAGATGCGAACTCGCTATCAAGTGGGTGACTGTGCAGAAAAAAGAATAATGTTATACATCTACTAAAAACTTTCTCTATAAAGTTTGCTCCTTTTCCATTTGATAAAAAAGCTGACCTGTCTACACCATAACAAGGGTTGTGGTTGATGACGCCAAGATTCAGTGTGTTCAGATCAGATTGGTTCTGTCGTGACACCCAGGACTGAACCACTGAGGAGTTCTCAAACAGCTTCAGATCAGCTATGTTTACCCCCATTAGATTCCTCACTGTGCTCACATTCAGGATCTGGCACACACAAAAACAGTTTTCATCAAGTTCATCTGCAGTTTTCTTTATTTTACTTCTTATAACTCAAGCATCCACTATGTTCAGTTTATGTTTTATACCTTGAGAACAGCAGGGTCCAGACTAATGAATATGGTGATGTCCATGCTGACGTTCTGGGTAGAAAGAGCTTGTATATCCTCCACAGGAGCTCCACCTATACACACACACACACACACACACACACACACACACGTTAACAACTAAATTCATGGTGTGTGTGTGTGTGTGTGTGTGGGTGTGGGTGTGTGTGTGTGTGTGTGTGTGTGTGGGTGTGTGTGGGTGGGTGGGTGCATGCGTTTGTGCAGCTACTTTTCATTCAATCCAACTACTGCTGTTCTAAAACACTACACCTGTGTGTGTTTAGTATTTCTGTGTATGTGGATGATTGTTTTACCCAGGTAAGGTCTCATAATTTGGTAGTATGCTTTGCTGCGTTGATTGCTGAATGAAGTGTTGGCTGTGATGTACAGAGCGGATTTCTGTTCGATGGTACATGAGGAAAGATCTGGAAACAGGACCTCCCTGCATAGAGAAAGAAAATGTAAACTATATGAGCAGTAATGCACTCAAATTATTCTCAAATCTCTTTATTCATCCATGTTTGTGTATGTATGTACCTGTGAGTTTGTACTTACTTTAGGCTCTCAGAATTGATATTTTCCAGTACACTGATGTTTAAAGTACAGATGTTGGAACCAACTGCATTTATTTCAGCACTTCCCAGAGAGCGATTCCCCATGCTCAGATACCTCATAATAACCGCTTTACTCTACAAAATACACAAACATTATTCTAGTAGCAAGCACATGAGTGTCTGAGGATTGAAAATGCTTAACTAGTATGGTTTTGATCTATTACTGGTTTAAACAAACTCTGACATACTTTAAGTTTAAGATAAAGACCAGACCTGGAGCTCCACCTTCTTCTTCTACACCAACTGTAGGAAAAGTAAACACTTCCCTTCATACTAAAATTTCTCTCTCTCTCTCTCTCTCTCTCTCTCTCTCTGAAGGATCATAGATAATCCCTCTCACCCTCTATGAAGGATGGCAGATATTGTCTCACTTTCTCTGAAGGATCTCACACAATCTCAATCTCTTTCTCTGTCTCTCCCAGAGGTGTTGAAAACATGGTCTTAATTCACAAATTGGTTGTAATACACATGAAGACAACACTGTGGTTGTACCCACAGTAGTAATCAATCCAAAAAATTTTTTACAGGTCTAAGACACACACACACACACACACCCTTCTATTACCTTTTCTGGTTCCCAGAGTCCACCATTTGAGTCCATCAAAGAGGACAGTGTGTCAATTATGGTAATGTTCCACTTGCTAATGTCATCAATAGTGGCCACACGAGAAGTGGAACCCAGTAGCTGCAGCACACCATCATTAAGGCCTGATGGGTAAATCTACACATGCACACAAAATCAACAATTTATTATATACCACCTAACACACACTGTCCAAAATGTTGTGTGGGTGAATCCACCATACACACAAAGACAGACATTAAACTCACAACACAAAAACAAACCCTGTTTGACAGGGGTACATTTTCAAAACATAAAATATGCAAGTATCATATTTAAACCGACACTGTCAGTAATGTCAGAATTTTATGACTGAAAGGCACAAACAACCTCCTCTTTCGTGTAGTGCTACTGTAGTGCTAAAGAGTCCCAGTGTCACAGTGTTCAGTGCTGCTGACCTGGTTTAACTTGTTCAGAATGACGGTCTGGAAGCTGGTGTCCACCACTTTCTCAGTGATGGCTGCCAGGTTGTTCTGCAGGACAGCGATGTCCAGATACAGATCAAACTGGGTGGAGTTAAAGCCGAAAGGAAACGACGCATCTGCAATTGTCACCGCTGTGATGTTGCTCACTGTTAGACACAGAACAAAGTTAATCACTGAAGGACAGAATCTAAAATATATCCCTGTATCTCAGTGCTTTTTACACTGTAAAGTACTGTTACCTGTAGCGCTTTCTGAGTTGCATTCTGTAAAGAATGTCCTTAGCTTCTTCATCGGGATCTTCTGCTTCCTCAGGACTGAAAAGAACTTCCGCCTTACATTCTTCAACAATGCACACACAGAGATAACATTAAATTCGTCCCAAAAGGTCTAACATTGGGTCAATAAATCAATCACAAGCGCAAATTTAAAACTGAACAGGTTTACATACAAAGCTAAGTGTGTTGCAGAGGTCTGATTTGAAATAGACAGCCAGGATGCTGAGTTGCTCCACGGTCTGCTCATTCCACGTTGAGGGATTACTGATTTTAAAAAAAATGTCTATGAGATCTTATTCATAGCTAATACAATACAGTTATAGACACAAATCATTTCATTTGGTTTATGCCATTTTAACACCAAGCCTAACATTATTAGAACAATTTAAATGCAGTGACGGTTCAGAAATATTTTTCTACAGCTGAACCAAATTCAAAGGTATGCACTGATCTGCAAAAATCTCTGTCTCACCCATAAGCGGTGTTCCCACTGAGGAGCAAAGACTGTACAGCAGTGATCTGAGAATCAGAAAGATCTCCACAGTTCTTCAGTTTCTCCAAAATGAGAGGGTGAGAGTTCTGGATGTAGGAGGGGTTCAGTGTGCAGGCCATATTCCCCAGAACCTCCACCTGATAACTGGTCAGGCTCACACCAGATATACCCTACAATGTCAAAAACCACGAAGGAGTGTCACATTAAAACGCAGAATCTGTAAGAACGGGGGTCCTTGTGAGGATTCCAATGTTTAGTGTCAAGATCTCTGACTGTCTTATGTTTGAACATTTGAATTATGATCTCAGAGATTTGGAGTTCTTGTCTGAAATGTTGCGTTTGCGTCAAGACAGTTTAGTGTCTCCTGAGTGAGTGAGCGATTTCCATCACCGCACCCTCTATGCCCAAAACTTTCTTTTCAGTATTTAGAGGTCAGCAAAACTGAGTACAATTCCTGATCTGGGAACCACCCAAAAGCATTCTATTGTTGTTCTATGTCACAGTCGGAATTGAACTTTGCTCACATGGATTTTCATATGACTGCTATGCTGATGACACTTGATGCATCCTCTCCTTTCCTCCTTTAGACAATCATTTTTCTGAATAGAGCATGTAGTAGATGGCAGCCCATCAGCTGAAACTAAATCCCAGCAAGACTGAGTGTTGGCCAGAGTGTTGCTGTTGTGGAGATGCATGCCCACATCAAGAGCTTGAGATCTCCATGGACAACTCTCAGATCCCAACATCTCACAATGCATGCAACCTTGGGGTATTTCTGGACAATCAATTGTCCTTCACTACTCATATTGCTAAGCTGACTGCTAACATCAGAAGGATCTTGAGGCCATTTCTATCCACAAAGCTCACTCAGGTCCTTGTTCATTCCCTCATCATCTTGAGACTGGACTACTGAATGTCGCAGTTCTGCCCCTGCATACTGCATACCACCCGCCCCCTGCAACTGATCAAGAGTGCAGCTGCCAGACTTGTTTTCAACCTTTGCTCCCTCCAATGGCTTTCTGTTGCTACTGCATCAGATTTAAAACACAAAGACAAAAACGGACAAGCACATGCATACCTGAAGGCACTTATCACAGCCCACTCTCTACCATACTCACTGGCTGTCTTCAAACAAAAAAAAAACTCAAGACCCAACTCTTCACCAAGCCCTTGTATTAAAACTTCCATTAAACAAATCCCTTGTCTTTTGTCTCTGTTTTTTATTCTGTACTAACCACCAATACAGTTTCAGCTGAATGGTATTCTTACTTCCTATTCATAGACATAGTGAATTAACGTATTAATATATGTTTTTGATAGGGCACAAAGCACTAATGTAAGTCACTCTGTAGAAGGGAATCTGATAAATGCTGTAAATGTATATTTCAACATTGGAATTTCATGAGACACAAATTGATTGAAAGATTGGGTGACTTGTTTTCCGTAATATTTAAGTGCTAATATTGAGTGTTGGTCTATGAACATGTTATTGTGTATGTTTTACCAGGCAGTCCTTTGCATCATTGAACAGGATTGTCTTTTTGTCAAGGCCGTGGGAAAGAACGGCGAAATCTGCTCTGCCCAGGGCAGAGAAATATGACCGACAGTTCTCCTTCTGTATCTTCTCATAGCTACAACACACACACACACACATTACAGATAGCATATGACCCATATTCTTAACCTCAGATATTTGAAAATTGGGAATGCAGGGGAAGTGTGCCTTATCTTTTATATACGGTACATTGTGTATGTGAACGTGTTACACACCTGTAGTACAGAAGCATATCAGAGGGGACGTCAGTAAAGCTAACAAATGGATCGTCTTTCACGTAGTTGTACATGCAGGTCAGCTGAAACACAAAACGCACCGTGACTGTGTGGTATCTCAGGTACCAGTAAAAGTTTGGGTCCACTTGCTACCTCTGTTTCAGACTGTGTGCGGAATGTGAATGAATATCAGAGTGTATGTACCTGAGCCTCTTTCAGGAGGACCTTGTCTCTGCCTGCACGAGGTCTACAGGCTTTCACTAGATCTTTGGCTTTCTGCTGTGGGAGAGTCTGAACTGAGCTGCAGGAGAATCCCTGCAGTATTGATGCTGACAGACTGTGGGGAGAAACACACACACAGTCACACACAGACATACACACACTGATGAACCAAAACACGACATCTTATTGGACTCTGGCAGAATCATATGCGTTATCTGGATTGTTCGCCCAATAGTTATTTACACTGCCTATGTAAGCGAGTCAGGCTGTGTGTGTGTGTGTGTGTGTGTGTGTTTCTAACTCACTCTTCTGGATTATCACTGGCATTGGCCACTGCACCAAACAACATCATAGCCTGGTAAAAATCAAACAAAAAAATTCAAAATTTTATTGATTCGTTTTACACCCCGAGATCCAAACTTGACAGGAATTCAGACCTCTGTAAGTGCTGTGATCACAGTCAAGCCATGTTACTCTAGGTTTTCAGTATAACAAAGTGATTTACATTTCTCTGACAATGTGGGTCTGTTCAGTTACCTGTTCATGACTCCAGTTCTTGTTATTGATGAGTGAAACGTCAAAAGAGCTCAGTGAGGTCAGTAGAACAAGTGGAATATACATCACGAGTGCATCCGGAACATTCTGTAGCACTTCAGTTTGGTCTACAGAGATTACCTGGGAGAAAGTGTGGGAGCAGACCTTCAACTTTTCCAGACTAAACAAACTGCATTCTGAACAAAGGATTGATTTTAAATTAAATTAAACTGGTATAGAACACAGTAATGTAAATCTCCATTTCAGTAATGTGCTGTAATGTATTTTGCATGTGTGTGTGCGTGTGTGTGTGTTCTGTGTGTGTAAGAGAGAGAATACCTTCTGGACAAATGTCTTTTGCAGAATAACTGGTGCTGACAGAATGTTATTGATGAATGTTGGATTCTGCGATAAAGACAGAAGCTGAGACGATGGGATGATGGAGATGGTTGCAGAGGGAACGCCGCCGATGAGTGTTCCCAGGGACTCCAGAGAGGAGGCACTGCTGATCTGTGAGGCAAAACAATCAGATCTTCAACTTTAAAAAAAGGAAAAAAAAAATATGAATCTGCTGTTTTGGATCTGAACGCAGGGAGTATTTAAGGGAGTATTTAACTTACAGCACTTTTCTTTATATACAGTGTAGTTGGTTAGTATTTGAACAGTAATACAATTTTGTTCTTTACAGGGGGATTTGGTGAAATTGCTCTAAACAGACTTGGTCTCGCTTTCAGTATCGTAGACTGACATTCTTGACAAGTGTACAGTGTACACTCACATTAAAGCCTGCACTAATGATGCTCTGGATCAGGGCATTCACTTGGCCCTGGTCCCAGCCACTGATGTTACTGAGTGTAGACAGAGCACTGTTTATCACACTGGAGGGGGTGGAGCTTATCTGGCCCACAGTCAGGCCCACACACTGGCTGCCCAAAGATTGGATGGTGGATGCAGATACACTGGGGAACTTTGCTACCAGCACCGCTGTGACCTGAGAGGAGAAGAGGATTATAGTTAGCTTGCACTTTGACAGAATAACTGACTGACAGGGTCTCATTGATTGATCACCTCTGGATTCATTTCTGTGCAGAAGTTGTTGATGCTCGTCAGGATGGTCTTGATGTCTGCATCTCCAAGATGAACAAACGTGGAGGAAGGAGTTCGACACAGCAGCTCAGCTGGCAATCTATAAGATCACAAACAACCTTTTAAAAATGCGTACAAAGATATTTATCCTTGTATGTAGTCCGTTACCTAAGGGGGTTGAATTGATGAGGCTGGATGAATAAATAGAATAAGTAGTTGTTAGTGTGGAGTGTTACCCGAGTGGGCTGAAGTCAGGATTCTGGATGTATAACTCTGTTGTGTAGTACTCCAGGACACTGGCTGAAATTCCTGGGTTGTTGAACAGCTGAAGATTTTCTGCATTCTGCAGGAACACACTCGTCTAAAGGACACAATAAAACACACACATTAATACGTCACTATGGGTGTGTGTTGTGTTAGGTAGATAATACATTATATGTAGATGAGCAGAAATAATCATGTGTGTAAATGTCTGAATGACTAACATGTATGATTACAGGTATGTTTGTTTGTTGGTGTGTGAGTTTGTGTGTGTGTGTGTGTGTGTGTGTGTGTGTTAGTATGTTACCATGTTTCCTGGTAGGAATGACTGCAGGTCAGCGAGGTTAATGAAAGTAATGAAGAATCCGATGTTGTCAGCAAACCAGGCAGTGGAGTTCAGAAGAGGATCTGAGGAGTTATAGCAGCGGGGGCTGCCATCTGCAAGATACACATACAGATAGTTATGTTGAGACTCACATACTGTGCACACACAATTATAGGAAATGAAGCATGGATTGCTTGGATTGAAGGATATGCAGTAGTATTCAGCAGAGAGAGAGAGAGAGAGAGAGAGAGAAGAGAGATGTAGTTATTCTTACCGCTGCTGTTCAGATACACTTTTATGGAGCTATACACATCAGCTGGGGTGAAATCAGTTGTGTAAAAATTGTAGTTGTCCCCCAGGATAGACACCCTGCTCACAAACACACACAAACACACATTTATACATACATACATATATACAGTCAGGTCCATAAATATTAGGACAGTGACACAGTTTTGGTAATTTTGCCTCTGTACACCACCACAGTGGATTTGAAATGAAGCAGTCAAGATGTGACTGAAGCATAGACTTTCAGCTTTAATTCAAGGGGTTTACCAAAAATATTGCATTAACCGTTTAGGAATTACAGCCATTTTTTACAGAGTTCTTCCATTTTCACAGGCTCAAAAGTAATGGGACAAACTAATATAATCATAAATATTAGGATTTTTTTTTATTACTTGGAGGTAAATCCTTTGCAGTCAATGACTACCTGAAGTCTGGACCCCATGGACATCACCAAATGCTGAGTTTCCTCCCTTGAGATGATTTGCCAGGTCTTTACTGCAGCCATCTTCAGTTGCTGCTTGTTTGTGGGTCATTCTGCCTTCAGATTTGTCTTCAGTAAGTGAAAAGCAGCTCAGTTGGGTTGAGGTCAGGTGACTGACTCGGCCATTTAAGAACATTTAATTTCCAAGCTCTTGGGCTGCTTTCACAGTATGTTTTGGGTTGTTATCTGTCTGTACTGTGAAGCGCTGTCCTATCAGTTTTGCAGCATTTGACTGAATCTGAGCAGAAAGTATAGCTCTGTACACTTCAGAATTCATCCTGCTACTTCTATCAACAGTCACATTATCAATAAACCCCAGTGACCCAGTTCCATTGGCAGCCAAACATGCCCATGCCATAACACTGCCTCCACATGTTTGACGGATGATGTGGTATGCTTTGGATCATGAGCCCTTCCTTTCCTTCTCCATACTTTTCTCTTCCCATCATTCTGTTACAAGTTAACCTTGCATCAGAACTGGTCAAGCATTTTTTTTAGAGTTTTTTTAGCAAAGACAAATCTGGCCTTTGTGTTCTTGAGTGTTACCAGCGGTTTGCATCTTGAGGTAAACCGTCTGTATTTACATTCATGAAGGTGGCTCATGATTGTAGACTTTGACAATGATAGGCCTACCTCCTCCAGAGTGTTCCTGACTTGGCTAGATGTTGTGAAGGGGTTGTTCTTCAATAAGAAAAGAATTCTGCAATCATCCACTTTAGTTGTTTTCTGTGGTCTCCCAGGCCTTTTGGTGTTGCTGAGCTTGCCAGTGCATTCCTTCTTTTAAAGAATGTACCAAATTGTTGATTTGGCCTTCCTAAAGTTTCTGCTCTCTCTCTGATAGGTCTGTTTTGGTTTTTCAGCCTAATGATGGCCTCCTTCACTTGCATCAACACCTCTTTGGACGGCATATTGAGAGTTCCCATGAACAGCTACCAAATGCAAATTCAACACTTGGAATCAGCTCCAGACCTTTTATGTCCTTAATGTATCATGATAAAAGGAGGAAACAGGCCACAGCTGGCCATGAAACTGCTTATCAGTCAATTGTCCCATTACTTTTGAGCCTGTGAAAATGGAGGAACTCTGTAAAAAATGGCTGTAATTCCTAAACGGTCAATGCAATATTTTTGTTAAACCCTTTGAATTAAAGCTGAAAGTTTACACTTCAGTCAGATCTTGACTGCTTCATTTCAAATCCACTGTGGTGGTGTACAGAGGCAAAATTACCAAAACTGTGTCACTGTCCCAATATTTATGGACCTGACTGTACATATAGAAGTGATTTTAGTACAGATCCTCAATTTTTTAGCCAAGAGACAGGGGGCAGTGTTTGTGCTGACAGCCCTGTGTAATAGTACATCAAACAAATACTCACAGTTTCCTGTATGACTGACAGGAGGCGCCACTGAGCTGGGCAGAGCTGATGAGCTGAGAACTGAGGTAGGGCAGGTAGTGAACCAGTGTGACCTTAAACCACTGTTCTACATCAGCCTGAGATGAGGCATTGAGAGCACGAGGCCACACACACTCCAACGTGTGGCTGGCCAAAGCTGAGGATAAAACAGACTCCTGTAGAGAGAAACAGGGATTATTCTATGAGCTAATCCTGATATAATAAAGGCAAGTAATCCAGATGGACTAAAAGGGTATGTGAAATGAAGACAGGTGTACCATCTCCAGGTATTGATTGGTTCTATTGTAGTTGTTGAGGAGTGTGCAGAGCTCAGAACCATCAATCACTGTGTTTGGCCTGTTCAGAAACTCTCTGAGTTCTTCCGGAGAGATGGAGCCCAAAAGCTAGAGGACACAGAGCAGAGACAACACACTCGTTACAGAGGGAGATGTTGACAGTTCATTGGCTGCCGCTTAAACTATTAGTGAGCGACTCACTGACACGATCAGTGTTATACAGCAGAAATACCTCTGGCTGTCGGTCAGCTGGGATCAGAGACAGGAAATCTTTCAGGTCAGGGAATCCAAAATTGAGGAACATCTGTTTCAGGAACATGTAGAAGCTTCCTCTGCTGTAGCAGCTCAGGCCTGTGAGGCAATATAGGGCACTAATGAAAAATGACTTAGCCCAAATTCTTCATTTGCCAGTCACATCTACTGATCACTGCCTGCACACTGGACTAGGCTGAGTCAGCAAATACACAAGCAAGAACACGCACACTTGAAACAAACCCCCCACCCCCCCCCCCCCCCCCCCCCAACACACACACACACACAGACCTTGGCTGGACTGGTACTTGAGATAGTCTTGTGTGTAATTGAAGACAGTATCGGACTGTGTTGCAGAGAGGTCACTGTACACATTATCAAGTCCTTTCACTCTGTAAACACAACGACATAGAAGTAAACAAGTTAAAAATCAAAGAAAGTAAAGAATAGATCTGTGCGTTCACGTTGAGGAGGAGCTCACATCTCTCTGTAGGAGTCACAGCTGATGTTCATGGGGATGATCGACAGGGTGTTTGGACCAATCCCAGGAAGGAAGAAGGAAAGGTAAGTCTGGAACCACAGGGCAAAGTCCCCTGGGCTGAAACTTTGGAAGTGAGGCACCAGATCCAAGAGTGTCATGTTCAGAATGGTGTGTGATATTCCTGAAGGAATGCTAGTCATGTTCATCTGCAAACACACAGCAGCACGGATTAACAGTCTGGACACACTCGGACTTCACCAATTAGTATGCATAGAATAAACGTGTCTTATTGCGAAAAGAAATGTGCCCTGGTTTGTAGACTACAGAGATCCTCACTTGTATTGCAGTCTGGTGGAAGACTGTGAAGAAGCTGCCAAGTTGATTCCGATCTAAAGATGTGATCACACTGCTAAACACCTCTCTAAACACAGAGTCATTTCCCAACACTCCTGAATCCGGCTGCAAGATGAACTGTGCCTTCTGCTCACTGGACAGTAAGCCTAACACTGCAACCTGCAGGACAAAACATGCATTTCACACATTCTGTTCACACCAGCTCAGTGGTACAGCAGCTGCCTGCCCTCTCCACCAAAATCCAGAGGCCAACTGGTACTACTATAGTCAATTGCAAACTCACAAGAAACATAAAGTTGGTGCAACTTTGATGTTACTCACGCTGGAGAAATTTGCATTTAGAATTTTGAGCTTTTCCAAGGGGGCATAATTGGAGAAATTGCCAAGGTTCTTTTCAAGCCACTTATTGCTGCCAGAAGTGTTGGAACGACAGCCAGGGTCTAAAAAGATCACAGAATATTAGTTAAATTAATCAGAACATTCTCAATGGCTCTTGTCTTAATCTCAACAGGCTAAAACAAGTATAAGGCTGCCAGCTTTCTCTATTAGAACAATTAAAAGGGGCCTATGTACCTGGCAGGTCAACTCTTGACAGGAAGGGAAAGATGAATGATGTAAAGACCAACTGCTTCTGTTCCTCTTTCATGAGTGATTCTTGACTGCTAAGAGCTTCCACCCTAAGTTGGATGAGAACAGATCAGATTTTGTCATGAATTACTTCATCTTCATGTCCTAAATAACACATGTGGAGTTCTAAAATTCCATTGTCCATACTTACACAATCTGGTAGCTCTCACAGCTGAAGCTTTTGGAACTGAGGCTGGACAGAAAGTCTGTGGACACTGATGACAAAAATGGTCTGAGCCTCATCTGGAACCACTCAGTGATGAAAGTGGCATTCATCAGCTGTGCTGCAGTGAAGTCCTTGATTATCACCTCCCAGACGGCATCAAGTATATGTAAGATCTGAAGCGAACAGGCAGGGAAAGCAAATAAACCATAAAGCTAGGAATCCTGCTCCCAGACTTTGCAGACCCAAGTTAATTACCGCTTATTTACTCATTTTACTGATTGCTGAATTTCAACTGTCCTGTGAACAATTGGCAACTGACAGGACATCCATAACCAGAGGACAAACCCTCTCAGCCAACAGGAACCTCTGTCTATCTTATTGATCTAGGCCGTTGGCCAAGACCAGATGGCTCACCCAACATGATGGTAAAACTGATAACTACAGAAAGGGGGGCGGGGGGACTCACCCAAGGACCCTCATGGAATGAGACCTTTGTTCTCCCCAGGAACGCAAAGTTCACCACCCTTCACACATTCCACAGAACCCAGCTTTAACAGACTGCATAAGGCTACTTTACATCTCCTATAAGGACAATGACTTTTAAGATGAAGCACCATAGGTTGGAAATTTGTTGTCTCTTTTAATGTCATTCTGTATATGTGTCATGCTTATAGCCACCAGGCCATTATGATGCTTTTGATCATTTAACAGGTATCATAGTGTTTGTGAGTGTATCAATAACAGCAGGTATGTCATGTTTGGAATGTGTGTGATTGCTATTGAATTTCCTAAGGGTTGATATAATGTGAAGTTGAGTACAATGTATTACATGTATGTTACCAAATTCCTGACCAAAGTTGTAACATAACCTTATGCAAAGTTTGCAAAGCACATAACTCAGAGACCAGAATGTTAATTAGTGTCAGAGAAGGAGAATACGGTTTACACCCTGCCCCAAGATCCTGCTGATTGGAGCAAACATGTTGGGGTCGGCCCAACTGGAAAGGGTTAAAACCCCCTGACACAAAGGAAACTCAGAGTATCATCCAACACATCTTTGCAAGAGTCATCCAAAACACCTGTGCAAGAGTCCATCAACATCTTCAGGGAGCCTCTACCAACATCTTCAAAAAGTTCTCTTCAACTAACAGCTCAAGAGAGTCTCCATCCACATCTGAAGGAAGCCTCATCAACCAAGAGCTTTAGAATTCATCAAGAGGAGATCACGCTTGCTCCAAGACTCCGCATCCAGACTGGTTCTTGCAAAGCCTCCAACTCTCGGCTTCACACCGCTGTGAACCGTTCTTCAAAGTTTTGCAACCCGCCTACAAGACTCCGCCGGGTTCGCGCCTCACTCTGTTTATCTCCCTCATTGGTCTTTCGAGACGCTACATAAGGCCAACCAGACCACCGACCAGTCAACATCACCGGAAACTCCTTCCAAACAACAACGCAATGAGGGAATCCCTGGCAACACAAACGCAAGTATAGTACCTCCAGATTCTCGCTGAACAGGTGCATTTAATACAAGTTTAAAGCCCTTCTAAACGAAGCGAATGTTAAATTAAACTGATAAGTTGATGGTTCGTTCAGGTCATGGTCTGAGAAACTGTTAGAAACTTGGAATTTCATTCACTCTCTTTTCAAAGCCATTTTCACCTCCGTTTACGTGTGTGTGTGTGTGTGTGTGTGTTAGATTAGTTTCTGTGTTTTAGAATAGTAATAAAGTCTCGTCTGATTTTTAAAGGCCAGTGTCTTGTGTCTCTGTGCTGCAAATTTACTGCCTTAAACTGCCGATCTTGTTACTGTGCTCTTAATATAGCTTGTCACTATATTTAGGATATTATTGCCGGTGGCCACGGAGGTAATATCCCATACACAATTAATAAATACACTCATTTCAACTTACGAATAGTTGATCAGCTATTAAAATATTAAGTTTACAAATTTCCACTTCTGAGCTGATCTTTTTATTCTCTTATTATGGTGGAGAATACATCAGCTTAACTTAAACAACTAATTTCCTTATATATATTTGGGTCAGACCGAATGCTGCTGTGGGTCTACATGAATGATTACATACTTCAGTGCATAGCTGTGCACAAATGTTTTTTGTTTTTTTTTGCTACAGCGCCAATCAAATTTTCATACCATGTGTGAAAACCTGTCCAGTACATCATCCAAAGGTCCAGAAAAATTCTGGAAGAAAAGCTTCCAAGCGTCTTTAGAGTAGTTCAGGCTGCTTGTCAGTTTGCATGTGAGCAGTGTGGCCAGATCATGAGCATTAACCTTGAAAGACAAGAAACAGAGGTTTCTGTGGTCAACTCATCTTCTGCATAAAAGGACTGAACCTGAGGAGAGGATTTTGTTCATAGAGGACTCACTGATGAACAGGCATAGGCAGGAATGCTGAAGTTGCACAGTACTGCAGAAACATTTCCAGATGCGAACTCGCTATCAAGAAAAAAAGAATAATGTTATACATCTACTAAAAACGTTCTCTATAAAGTTTGCTCGTTTTTCATTTGATTAAAAAGGTCACCTGTCTACACCATAACAAGGGTTGTGGTTGATGATGCCAAGATTCAGTGTGTTCAGATCAGATTGGTTCTGTCGTGACACCCAGGACTGAACCACTGAGGAGTTCTCAAACAGCTTCAGATCAGCTATGTTTACCCCCATTAGATCCCTCACTGTGCTCACATTCAGGATCTGGCACACACAAAAACAGTTTTCATCAAGTTCATCTGCAGTTTTCTTTATTTTACTTCTTATAACTCAAGCATCCACTATGTTCATTTAATGTTTTATACCTTGAGAACAGCAGGGTCCAGACTAATGAATATGGTGATGTCCATACTGATGTTCTGGGTAGAAAGAGCTTGTATACCCTCCACAGGAGCTCCACCTATACACACACACACGTTAACAACTAAATTCATGGTGTGTGTGTCTGTGTGTGTGTGTGTGTGTGTGTGTGTGTGTGTGGGTGGGTGGGTGGGTGTGTGTGTGTGTGTGTGGGTGGGTGGGTGGGTGCATGCGGGTGTGCATATGTGCATGCGTTTGTGCAGCTACTTTTCATTCAATCCAACTACTGCTGTTCTAAAACACTACACCTGTGTGTGTTTAGTATTTCTGTGTATGTGGATGATTGTTTTACCCAGGTAAGGTCTCATAATTTGGTAGTATGCTTTGCTGCGTTGATTGCTGAATGAAGTGTTGGCTGTGATGTACAGAGCGGATTTCTGTTCGATGGTACATGAGGAAAGATCTGGAAACAGGACCTCCCTGCATAGAGAAAAAAATGTAAACTATATGAGCAGTAATGCACTCAAATTATTCTCAAATCTCTTTATTCATCCATGTTTGTGTATGTATGTACCTGTGAGTTTGTACTTACTTTAGGCTATCAGCATTGATATTTTCCAGTACACTGATGTTTAAAGTACAGATGTTGGAACCAACTGCATTTATTTCAGCACTTCCCAGAGAGCGATTCCCCATGCTCAGATACCTCATAATAACCGCTTTACTCTACAAAATACACAAACATTATTCTAGTAGCAAGCACATCAGTGTCTGAGGATTGAAAATGCTTAACTAGTATGGTTTTGATCTATTACTGGTTTAAACAAACTCTGACATACTTTAAGTTTAAGATAAAGACCAGACCTGGAGCTCCACCTTCTTCTTCTACACCAACTGTAGGAAAAGTAAACACTTCCCTTCATTCTAAAATTTCTCTCTCTCTCTCTCGATCTCTCTCTCTCCCTCTCCCTCTCTGAAGGATCATAGATAATCCCTCTCACCCTCTATGAAGGATGGCAGATATTGTCTCACTTTCTTTGAAGGATCTCAGACGATCTCAATCTCTTTCTCTGTCTCTCCCAGAGGTGTTGAAAACATGGTCTTAATTCACAAATTGGTTGTAATACACATGAAGACAACACTGTGGTTGTACCCACAGTAGTAATCAATCCAAAAAATTTTTTACAGGTCTAAGACACACACACACACACACACACACACCCTTCTATTACCTTTTCTGGTTCCCAGAGTCCATCATTTGAGTCCATCAAAGAGGACAGTGTGTCAATTATGGTAATGTTCCACTTGCTAATGTCATCAATAGTGGCCACACGAGAAGCGGAACCCAGTAGCTGCAGCACACCATCATTAAGGCCTGATGGGTAAATCTACACATGCACACAAAATCAACAATTTATTATATACCACCTAACACACACTGTCCAAAATGTTGTGTGGGTGAATCCACCATACACACAAAGACAGACATTAAACTCACAACACAAAAACAAACCCTGTTTTACAGGGGTACATTTTCAAAACATACAATATGCAAGTATCATATTTAAACCGACACTGTCAGTAATGTCAGAATTTTATGACTGAAAGGCACAAACAACCTCCTCTTTCGTGTAGTGCTACTGTAGTGCTAAAGAGTCCCAGTGTCACAGTGTTCAGTGCTGCTGACCTGGTTTAACTTGTTCAGAATGACGGTCTGGAAGCTGGTGTCCACCACTTTCTCAGTGATGGCTGCCAGGTTGTTCTGCAGGACAGCGATGTCCAGATACAGATCAAACTGGGTGGAGTTAAAGCCGAAAGGAAACGACGCATCTGCAATTGTCACCGCTGTGATGTTGCTCACTGTTAGACACAGAACAAAGTTAATCACTGAAGGACAGAATCCAAAATATATCCCTGTATCTCAGTGCTTTTTACACTGTAAAGTACTGTTACCTGTAGCACTTTCTGAGTTGCATTCTGTAAAGAATGTCCTTAGCTTCTTCATCGGGATCTTCTGCCTCCTCAGGACTGAAAAGAACTTCCTCTTTACATTCTTCAACAATGCGCACACACAGAGATAACATTAAATTAGTCCCAAAAGGTCTAACATTGGGTCAATAAATCAATCACAAGCGCAAATTTAAAACTGAACAGGTTTACATACAAAGCTAAGTGTGTTGCAGAGGTCTGACTTGAAATAGACAGCCAGGATGCTGAGTTGCTCCACGGTCTGCTCATTCCACGTTGAGGGATAACTGATTTAAAAAAAAATGTCTATGAGATCTTATTCATATCTAATACAATACAGTTATAGACACAAATCATTTCATTTGGTTTATGCCATTTTAACACCAAGCCTAACATTATTAGAACAATTTAAATGCAGTGACGGTTCAGAAATATTTTTCTACAGCTGAACCAAATTCAAAGGTATGCACTGATCTGCAAAAATCTCTGTCTCACCCATAAGCGGTGTTCCCACTGAGGAGCAAAGACTGTACAGCAGTGATCTGAGAATCAGAAAGATCTCCACAGTTCTTCAGTTTCTCCAAAATGAGAGGGTGAGAGTTCTGGATGTAGGAGGGGTCCAGTGTGCACGCCATATTCCCCAGAACCTCCACCTGATAACTGGTCAGGCTCACACCAGATATACCCTACAATGTCAAAAACCATGAAGGAGTGTCACATTAAAACGCAGAATCTGTAAGAACGGGGGTCCTTGTGAGGATTCCAATGTTTAGTGTCAAGATCTCTGACTGTCTTATGTTTGAACATGTTGAATTATGATCTCAGAGATTTGGAGTTCTTGTCTGAAATGTTGCGTTTGCCTCAAGACAGTTTACTGTCTCCTGAGTGTTTGAGCGATTTCTATCACCGCACCCTCTATGCCCAAAACTTTCTTTTCAGTATTTAGAGGTCAGCAAACCTGAGTACAATTCCTGATCTGGGAACCACCCAAAAGCATTCTATTGTTGTTCTATGTCACAGTCGGAATTGAACTTTGCTCACATGGATTTTCATATGACTGCTATGCTGATGACACTTGATGTCTCCTTTCCTCCTTTAGACAATCATTTTTCTGAATAGAGCATGTAGTAGATGGCAGCTCATCAGCTGAAACTAAATCCCAGCAAGAGTGTTGCATAGAGCGTTGCTGTTGTGGAGATGCATGCCCACATCAAGATCTTGAGATCTCCATGGACAACTCTCAGATGTCAACATCTCACAATGCATGCAACCTTGGGGTATTTCTGGACAATCAATTGTCCTTCACTACTCATATTGCTAAGCTGACTGCTAACATCAGGAGGATCTTGAGGCCATTTCTATCCACAAAGCTCACTCAGGTGCTTGTTCATTCCCTCATCATCTTGAGACTGGACTACTGAATGTCGCAGTTCTGCCCCTGCATACTGCATACCACCCGCCCCCTGCAACTGATCAAGAGTGCAGCTGCCAGACTTGTTTTCAACCTTGCTCCCTCCAATGGCTTTCTGTTGCTACTGCATCAGATTTAAAACACAAAGACAAAAACGGACAAGCACATGCATACCTGAAGGCACTTATCACAGACCACTCTCTACCATACTCACTGGCTGTCTTCAAACAAAAAAAAACTCAAGACCCAACTCTTCACCAAGCCCTTGTATTAAAACTTCCATTAAACAAATCCCTTGTCTTTTGTCTCTGTTTTTTATTCTGTACTAACCACCAATACAGTTTCAGCTGAATGGTATTCTTACTTCCTATTCATAGACATAGTGAATTACCGTATTAATATATGTTTTTGATAGGGCACAAAGCACTAATGTAAGTCACTCTGTAGAAGGGAATCTGATAAATGCTGTAAATGTATATTTCAACATTGGAATTTCATGAGACACAAATTGATTGAAAGATTGGGTGACTTGTTTTCCGTAATATTTAAGTGCTAATATTGAGTGTTGGTCTATGAACATGTTATTGTGTATGTTTTACCAGGCAGTCCTTTGCATCATTGAACAGGATGGTCTTTTTGTCAAGGCCGTGGGAAAGAACGGAGAAATCTGCTCTGCCCAGGGCAGAGAAATATGACCGACAGTTCTCCTTCTGTATCTTCTCATAGCTACAACACACACACACACATTACAGATAGCATATGACCCATATTCTTAACCTCAGATATTTGAAAATTGGGAATGCAGGGGAAGTGTGCCTTATCTTTTATATACGGTACATTGTGTATGTGAACGTGTTACACACCTGTAGTACAGAAGCATATCAGAGGGGACGTCAGTAAAGCTAACAAATGGATCGTCTTTCACGTAGTTGTACATGCAGGTCAGCTGAAACACAAAACGCACCGTGACTGTGTGGTATCTCAGGTACCAGTAAAAGTTTGGGTCCACTTGCTACCTGTGTTTCAGACTGTGTGCGGAATGTGAATGAATATCAGAGTGTATGTACCTGAGCCTCTTTCAGGAGGACCTTGTCTCTGCCTGCACGGGGTCTACAGGCTTTCACTAGATCTTTGGCTTTCTGCTGTGGGAGAGTCTGAACTGAGCTGCAGGAGAATCCCTGCAGTATTGATGCTGACAGACTGTGGGGAGAAACACACACACAGTCACACACAGACATACACACACTGATGAACCAAAACGCAACATCTTATTGGACTCTGGCAGAATCATATGCGTTATCTGGATTGTTCACCCAGTGGTTATTTACACTGCCTATGTAAGCGAGTCAGGCTGTGTGTGTTTGTGTATGTGTGTGCGTGTGTGTGTGTGTGTGTGTGTTTCTAACTCACTCTTCTGGATTATCACTGGCATTGGCCACTGCACCAAACAACATCATAGCCTGGTAAAATCAAACAAAGAATTCAAAATTTTATTGATGCGTTTTACACCCTGAGATCCAAACTTGACAGGAATTCAGACCTCTGTAAGTGCTGTGATCACAGTCAAGCCATGTTACTCTAGGTTTTCAGTATAACAAAGTGATTTACATTTCTCTGACAATGTAGGTCTGTTCAGTTACCTGTTCGTGACTCCAGCTCTTGTTGTTGATGAGTGAAATGTCAACAGAGCTCAGTGAGGTCAGTAGAACAAGTGGAATATACATCACGAGTGCATCCGGAACATTCTGTAGCACTTCAGTTTGGTCTACAGAGATTACCTGGGAGAAAGTGTGGGAGCAGACCTTCAACTTTTCCAGACTAAACAAACTGCATTCTTAACAAAGAATTGGTATTAAATTAAAATAAACTGATATAGAAAACAGTAATGTAAATCTCCATTTCAGTAATGTGCTGTAATGTATTTTGCATGTGTGTGTGCGTGTGTGTGTGTGTGTGTTCTGTGTGTGTAAGAGAGAGAATACCTTCTGGACAAATGTCTTTTGCAGAATAACTGGTGCTGACAGAATGTTATTGATGAATGTTGGATTCTGCGATAAAGACAGAAGCTGAGACGATGGGATGATGGAGATGATTGCAGAGGGAACGCCGCCGATGAGTGTTCCCAGGGACTCCAGAGAGGAGGCACTGCTGATCTGTGAGGCAAAACAATCAGATCTTCAACTTTAAAAAAGAAAAAATATGAATCTGCTGTTTTGGATCTGAGCGCAGGGAGTATTTAAGGGAGTATTTAACTTACAGCACTTTTCTTTATATACAGTGTAGTTGGTTAGTATTTGAACAGTAATACAATTTTGTTCTTTACAGGGGGATTTGGTGAAATTGCTCTAAACAGACTTGGTCTCGCTTCCAGTATCGTAGACTGACATTCTTGACAAGTGTACAGTGTACACTCACATTAAAGCCTGCACTAATGATGCTCTGGATCAGGGCATTCACTTGGCCCTGGTCCCAGCCACTGATGTTACTGAGTGTAGACAGAGCACTGTTTATCACACTGGAGGGGGTGGAGCTTATCTGGCCCACAGTCAGGCCCACACACTGGCTGCCCAAAGATTGGATGGTGGATGCAGATACACTGGGGAACTTTGCTACCAGCACCGCTGTGACCTGAGAGGAGAAGAGGATTATAGTTAGCTTGCACTTTGACAGAATAACTGACTGACAGGGTCTCATTGATTGATCACCTCTGGATTCATTTCTGTGCAGAAGTTGTTGATGCTCGTCAGGATAGTCTTGATGTCTGCATCTCCCAGATGAACAAACATGGAGGAAGGAGTTCGACACAGCAGCTCAGCTGGCAATCTATAAGATCGCAAACAACCTTTTAAAAATGCGTACAAAGATATTTATCCTTGTATGTAGTCCGTTACCTAAGGGGGTTGAATTGATGAGGCTGGATGAATAAATAGAATTTATAGTTAACAATAGTTGTTAGTGTGGAGTGTTACCCGAGTGGGCTGAAGTCAGGATTCTGGATGTATAACTCTGTTGTGTAGTACTCCAGGACACTGGCTGAAATTCCTGGGTTGTTGAACAGCTGAAGATTTTCTGCGTTCTGCAGGAACACACTCGTCTAAAGGACACAATAAAACACACACATTAATACGTCACTATGGGTGTGTGTTGTGTTAGGTAGATAATACATTATATGTAGATGAGCAGAAATAATCATGTGTGTAAATGTCTGAATGACTAACATGTATGATTACAGGTATGTTTGTTTGTTGGTGTGTGAGTTTGTGTGTGTGTGTGTGTGTGTGTGTGTGTGTGTGTGTCTGTGTGTGTTAGTATGTTACCATGTTTCCTGGTAGGAATGACTGCAGGTCAGCGAGGTTAATGAAAGTGATGAAGAATCCGATGTTGTTAGCAAACCAGGCAGTGGAGTTCAGAAGAAGATCTGAGGAGTTATAGCAGCGGGGGCTGCCATCTGCAAGATACACATACAGATAGTTATGTTGAGACTCACATACTGTGCACACACAATTATAGGAAATGAAGCATGGATTGCTTGGATTGAAGGATGTGCAGTACTACTCAGCAGAGTGGGAGAGAGAGAGAGAGATGTAGTTATTCTTACCGCTGCTGTTCAGATACACTTTAATGGAGCTATACACATCAGCTGGGGTGAAATCGGTTGCGGAAAAATTGTAGTTGTCCCCCAGGATAGACACCCTGCTCACAAACACACACAAACACACATTTATACATACATACATATATACATATAGAAGTGATTTTAGTACAGATCCTCAATTTTTTAGCCAAGAGACAGGGCACAGTGTTTGTGCTGACAGCCCTGTGTAATGGTACATCAAACAAATACTCACAGTTTCCTGTATGACAGACAGGAGGCGCCACTGAGCTGGGCAGAGCTGATGAGCTGAGAACTGAGGTAGGGCAGGTAGTGAACCAGTGTGACCTTAAACCACTGTTCTACATCAGCCTGAGATGAGGCATTGAGAGCACGAGGCCACACACACTCCAACGTGTGGCTGGCCAAAGCTGAGGATAAAACAGACTCCTGTAGAGAGAAACAGGGATTATTCTATGAGCTAATCCTGATATAATAAAGGCAAGTAATCCAGATGGACTAAAAGGGTATGTGAAATGAAGACAGGTGTACCATCTCCAGGTATTGATTGGTTCTATTGTAGTTGTTGAGGAGTGTGCAGAGCTCAGAACCATCAATCACTGTGTTTGGCCTGTTCAGAAACTCTCCGAGTTCTTCCGGAGAGATGGAGCCCAAAAGCTAGAGGACACAGAGCAGAGACAACGCACTCGTTACAGAGGGAGATGTTGACAGTTCATTGGCTGCCGCTTAAACTATTAGTGAGCGACGCACTGACACGATCAGTGTTATAGAGCAGAAATACCTCTGCCTGTCGGTCAGCTGGGATCAGAGACAGGAAATCTTTCAGGTCAGGGAATCCAAAATTGAGGAACATCTGTTTCAGGAACATGTAGAAGCTTCCTCTGCTGTAGCAGCTCAGGCCTGTGAGGCAATATAGGGCACTAATGAAAAAAGACTGTGGTGAATTCAGATTGATATTAGACCAGTGAATGTGGGACACTCCTGACCCAAATTCTTCATCTGCCAATCACATCTACTGATCACTGCCTGCACACTGGACTAGGCTGAGTCAGCAAATATGCAAGCAAGAAAAAGCACACTTGAAACAAACACACACACACACACACACATACACACACACACACACACACACAGACCTTGGCTGGACTGGTACTTGAGATAGTCTTGTGTGTAATTGAAGACAGTATCGGACTGTGTTGCAGAGAGGTCACTGTACACATTATCAAGTCCTTTCACTCTGTAAACACAACGACATAGAAGTAAACAAGTTAAAAATCAAAGAAAGTAAAGAATAGATCTGTGCGTTCACGTTGAGGAGGAGCTCACATCTCTCTGTAGGAGTCACAGCTGATGTTCATGGGGATGATCGACAGGGTGTTTGGACCAATCCCAGGAAGGAAGAAGGAAAGGTAAGTCTGGAACCACAGGGCAAAGTCCCCTGGGCTGAAACTTTGGAAGTGAGGCACCAGATCCAAGAGTGTCATGTTCAGAATGGTGTGTGATATTGCTGAAGGAATGCTAGTCATGTTCATCTGCAAACACACAGCAGCACAGATTAACAGTCTGGACACACTCGGACTTCACCAATTAGTATGCATAGAATAAACGTGTCTTATTGCGAAAAGAAATGTGCCCTGGTTTTAGACTACAGAGATCCTCACTTGTATTGCAGTCTGGTGGAAGACTGTGAAGAAGCTGCCAAGTTGATTCCGATCTAAAGATGTGATCACCCTGCTAAACACCTCTCTAAACACAGAGTCATTTCCCAACACTCCTGAATCCGGCTGCAAGATGAACTGTGCCTTCTGCTCACTGGACAGTAAGCCTAACACTGCAACCTGCAGGACAAAACATGCATTTCACACATTCTGTTCACACCAGCTCAGTGGTACAGCAGCTGCCTGCCCTCTCCACCAAAATCCAGAGGCCAACTGGTACTACTATAGTCAATTGCAAACTCACAAGAAACATAAAGTTGGTGCAACTTTGATGTTACTCACGCTGGAGAAATTTGCATTTAGAATTTTGAGCTTTTCCAAGGGGGCATAATTGGAGAAATTGCCAAGGTTCTTTTCAAGCCACTTATTGCTGCCAGAAGTGTTGGAACGACAGCCAGGGTCTACAAAGATCACAGACCATTAGTTAAATTAATCAGAACATTCTCAATGGCTCTTGGTTTATTTCATTCAGGCAATCAATTGGCTTAATCTCAACAGGCTAAAACAAGTAGAAGACTGCCAGCTTTCTCTAGTAGAACAATTAAAAGGGGCCTATGTACCTGGGAGGTCAACTCTTGACAGGAAGGGAAAGATGAATGAAGTAAAGACCAACTGCTTCTGTTCCTCTTTCATGAGTGATTCTTGACTGCTAAGAGCTTCCACCCTAAGTTGGATGAGAACAGAATTACTTCATCTTCATGTCCTAAATAACACATGCAGAGTTCTAAAATTCCATTGTCCATACTTACACAATCTGGTAGCTCTCACAGCTGAAGCTTTTGGAACTGAGGCTGGACAGAAAGTCTGCGGACACTGATGACAAAAATGGTCTGAGCCTCATCTGGAACCACTCAGTGATGAAAGCGGCATTCATCAGCTGTGCTGCAGTGAAGTCCTTGATTATCACCTCCCAGATGGCATCAAGTATATTTGAGTCAGACCGAATGCTGCTGTGGGTCTACATGAATGATTACATACTTCAGTACATAGCAGTGCACAAATGTTCTTTGTTTTTTTTAACTACAGCGCCAATCAAATTTTCATACCATGTTTGAAAACCTGTCCAGTACATCATCCAAAGGTCCACAAAAATTCTGGAAGAAAAGCTTCCATGTTTCTTTAGAGTAGTTCAGGCTGCTTGTCAGTTTGCATGTGAGCAGTGTGGCCAGATCATCAGACGATAGAACAACACCCTTGCGAGACAAAAATTAGTGGTTGAAGTTTTGCTAATTCTTTGCATAACAGGACTGAGCCTGAGCAGGTATTTTGCATTTTGTTCATTTATTACTCACTGATGAACAGGCATAGTCAGGTATGCTGAAGTTGCACAGTACTACAGAAATATTTCCAGATGAGAATGCAGTCTCAACTGGAAGGCTTTAAAAGAATACAATTAAATATAACATTACACAACTGTTATTGCTTTCTGAAGTTTATTCTTTTTGTATTTTAAAAATTGTAGCTTTTTTTTTATAAATAATAAGCATAAAATTTAATAAAAAATTAGAAATAAAGTCAACACACATTAAGTTTTTAGTTTTATGTTTAGTCATTTACTTGATTTGCAAAAAACTTGCAGCTTACCTGTCTACACCTTTACAGACGTTATTTGTGCTGGTAATATTCCTGTCTGTGCTGTTAACAATAGCAGTATTAGCACACACTTCAAAAGTGTTAACGGTGGTGGTCTTGCTATTGTTGCCATAATTCATATTAATGATGGTATTTATGTTTGTAATATCACTGTTGCTGGTGTCAACAGCAGTCCTATTATCAGTAATACGTGTGGATTCATTGGTGTTAAAGCTGTCACTGTTGCTATTATTGGTATTATTACTTGCATTTGCACTAGTGCCATTCCCGTTGGTGTTGTTAACAGTGGTGGTGTTGTTAACAGTGGTGGTGTTATTACTGAAAGTGGTGATGTCAATCATATTGAGGCTGTTACTGGTGGCAATAATGTTATCACTGTCAGAAGTATTCTCATTTTTCTTTACAGTAGTGGTGGTATTACTGACATTGGTAGTGTCAGTGGTGTTCTGCATGTTATTGGTACCATTAGTCATACTATCCCTGCTGTGTTAGTACTGCTATGGCTGGTGTTGAGGCAATAGTTGTGTTACTGCTTGTGTTTGTGTTGTCGATATCCATACTGGTGGTGTTGACAGTTGTGGTGTTATCATTGATATTTCAGTGATGTTGAGGATATCATTTGTGCTATTACTTGTATTGGTGCTGCTATTTGTGTTGTTGATATTGGTAGTGCCAGTGGTGGTGTTATCACTTCCAGTAGTGGTGTTGAGGCTGTCACTGGTGCTAATTGTGGTATTACTGTTTGTGTTTGTGTTATTGATACCCACATTGGTGGTGTTGAAAATGGTGCTGTTATTACTCACTGTAGCATCAGTTGTGTTGAGGCTGTCACTGGTGCTATTAGAGTTATTATTGCTGGTGTTTGTGTTGTTGGTATCCACACTGGTGTTGCTGATAGTAGTGGTGTTCCTACTAACATTGGCACTGTCAGTGGTGTCAAGGGTATCATTGGTACTATAATTGGTATTACTGATGCTATTTGTGCTGTTGATAGTGTCAGTGGTGCTGTTAGCACTTCTGGAAGTGGTAGCACATTGGTGTTGTTCAGAATGGTGCTTTGGTAGTGTCAGCAGTGTTGAAGCTGTCAGTAGTGCTATTTGTGGTATTACTGTTGGCCTTTGTGTTGTTGATACCTACAGTGGTGGTGTTGTGAGTAGTGCTGTTATTAGTCCCAGTAGAATCAATGGTGTTGAGGCTGTCACTGGTGACATTAGTGGTATTACTGCTTGTGTCTGTGTTGTTGATATCCACATTGGTGTTGTTGACAGCGATGATGTTATCACTTACTGTAGAAATAGTGTTGAGTCTGTCACTGGTCCTATTACTTGTATTACTGCTGGTATTTGTGTTGTTGATATTGTTAGTGTCATTATTGTTTTTATCACTTCTGGTAGTGGTGTTGAGGCTGTCACTGGTGCTTTTAGTGTTATAATTGCTGGTGTTTGTGTTGCTGATATCCAAACTGGTGTTGTCAACAGTGGTGCTGTTATCACTCACTGTAGAATCAGTGGTGTTGAGGAGGTCACTGGTGATGTTACTGGTATTACTAATGCTATTTGTGTTGATATTAGAAGTGGCAGATTTTATCACTTCCAGTAGTGGTATTGAGGATGTAACTGGTGCTATCACGGCTATTACTGCATGTGTTTGTCTTGTTGATATCCACATCGGTGTTGTTGTGAGTGGTGCTGTTATCATTCCTAGTAGAATCAGTGGCGTTGAGGCTATCACTGGTGCTATTAGTGGTATTATTTTTGGTGTTCGTGTTGTTGATATCACTCACTGTGTAATCAGTGGTGTTGAGGCTGACACTGGTGATATTGCTGGTATTACTGGTAGTTGTGTTGTTGACACTGTGGCATTAATTGAATTAGTGGTGTTTATGCTGTCAGTGGTGCCAGTTAAATTCCCACTGGTGGTTGTGTTGGTGATATTAAGATTAGAATACATAACAGTGTTCATTTTAACATTGTTAGTGTCAGTAGTGTGAGTCTATCAGTGGTGCCACTAATGTTATTCCACTCAAGTTTGTATTGGTGATATTATTTACAGTGGTGATATTATTTACACACTGTTGATTATATGAAATAATATATGAATATGCTACTAAAAGTTTTAATAATACATACCACAAAGTGCATGACTGTGTTGCTGCAATTGGGAAAATGGGTTTATAATGGTTAGAGGTGTCTTATTTAAGTGCAACAGGAGTTCCTTGAGCATAGTATTGTAATACCTTGACTCCAGAACTCATTTTTACACCTTATGTAATTTTAATGAAATCATCACACCAGATCTGCAGCATTATAAAAGATATTATACTGACTGCATTAATAAATGGTTGTACACTTACCGCTGGTTTCAGTTGAGTTGCACTGAAAGAAAATTAATCAGACAGTGTAACATATAATTTGTCATTGAACACTGAACAATTTTTGTCAATATTATGTACACGAATATGACATTTAATGTAAGCTTTAATACTGTATGTAACAACTCTCTATGTAAAGACTTTTGAGAATAAAACAATTACTCCTGCAACAAATACTTGTTGGTACTGGAAACAGCAAAAGTCATTAATAGCCTATCTAATGGGTTACAATATAGCTAAAGCCTAGAGCCTCACACAGTTAATAAAATCAATTAAAATTGCTTTAATATATATATTCTTCCTCCATCTGTCCTTTATTTTTCATTTATGTATTTTTATTTGTGTCAACCAATTACTGATCACTATTGCTCCCAATGACCAGTCAACGATCACTGTTTCGCCCAACCAAACACTGTTCACTATTTTTCCCAGCAACCAATCACTGATCACCAGTGTGTCCACCAACACACTTCTTTGTTCTTCATTTTAGATGCTCTTCTGGGTGATATTTACAGCAGGTTCCGTGAATATGCAAATTAGGCTATGACATCGTCTGGTGGCTTTTTGAACATGCATTAGTTACTCTTTCCAGAACAGAGTTGGCAACACTGTTAGCCTTGTCTCTGCCTAGTGAGTTACTGCTTCTAGAATATATTACAAAAGTCAACATAATTTCAACACTACACCTCAAAAAATGTCTTCAGTTTGATTCACAATGTCATGCCATAATAAATTTTGCCTCTTTATTTCACTGATTAGAAAATGCAATGTTATCTTGAATTAATTTTGTGTTTCTGGCAGGTTATAGAGACAGAACTGCAAAATGTAGCTGTCTGTATGCTTTTGCCTCACAAAATGAGTGCTGCATTCCTATAATCATTAATTGCTTCTTGTGCATAATGTTGCATCAGACCCTGCCCAGGGAAATAAGCCAAGCCCCTTCATCTTCATACAAATAGTGATCAGAAAACATTGCAGGAGTAGAGTAGGAAATAGATAAATGACTCAGTGCTCAGGAATCAATAAAATAGGCAACTTGCAAACACATACGCTCTTTGTCGACTACAGCTCAGCATCTCACAGAATATTCTCTGGCAAACTGATCTCCAAACTCCACAGCCCCGGCCTCAACACTTCAATTTGTAACTGGACTGTGGACTTTCTGACTAACAGACCGCAGAATGTCAGACACCTCTAACACTCTCAACACCGGTGTTCCACAAAACACCCATAACTGTGTACCAATCCACAACACGAACACTATCATTAGATTTTACAGATGACACCACAATCCTTTGCCTAATCTTAGACAACAATGAGACATTAACCCTTTCCTGTAAAATGAAACACATCATACCTAACTTTATAAATACTAACATATGTGTAACCCTAAAGCTAACTTTATAATTACACAGAATTTTCACAATTTCCTAGAAACCACTGTCATGTACTGCAGTGTTTATAAAGTTGATAGACAATCTTTAAATTTGAAATGAAATGAACCCACAACAGGATTGCCCACATTCCACCAAAGCACAGATCCATAAATTTTTTTAGCTCTTGTCGAGTTGGCAGAGCTGAACATATAGATATAGATTACATATAACTGAAGATAGGTGAATCATTGTATTTATGAAATCATTTCATTTCATTTTTTTTTTACTATATAATAATTTGTAACACGTTAGACCAGCCTATTAATGATTTTTGTTGTTTTTTGCCATTTCCATAGAGTTTTCTTACCTTTACTGCAGTGCTCTGAGCTGTGTAGTATCCTGAGCACAAAAGAAATATCCCATATAGTGAACAAACTTTGAAATTTTAATATATCAAATTAAAATAATAAAACACTTTGGCACAATCTTTATATTATATATAATATATATATATATATATAAAACACACATACATACAGTGCCATATTAAATAAATTCTTAAATAAATATACAGGACTCACATGATTTAACTAAAATAATAAATTTTTTTAAAAACCTGCAAGAGTAGTTCCTTGAAGAAACATACAGCTTAAATTCCATTGTAAAAGTTAAACACAAATAAACAGAGATGCTTTTTGTTTTAATGGAGTCAGTATTTAAATTATTGAAACAGACACTTACATACATTAAAAATAATTGGCTTTGATATTGAGAATAATATCTTTTAATTTCTTTAGTATTCTGTGCATTGTATTACACTAAATGCTGATTTCACTTATTTTTATTTATTTGTTGTATACATTGGATTTTTTATTAATATTTTTATAAGTAATAAAATATTTTATAATATAATACACAATTATATTTATTAATAATTTATGTATAATATTTATATGATTTATAAGATTATTATGTGTGATACAAATTATTATTATTATTATTATTATTATTATTATTATTATTATTATTATTTTGTATGCATTGATGTGTAATAAAATAAATGACATGTCCTACCTATGCAGAGAGCACAGAAGATGAGTGCTCGGCAGCTGATGTTTCGTCTCATCTTTGTTTCAGTTTTTTTGTTAGAACATAGTTCATCGATCCTGAAGGAAACAAGAGAAAATCACCCAAAATATCAATGAAATTAAAATATAAACATATATTGTATCTGCATTGAACAACACTGAACAATACAGGAAATGCAGAGGTCATTCTGAGCCATACTGTGTTTTATACACTGAATTCTCTAGTGGCCGGATGCTGTTCATTACGTTACACATGTTTGAGTTTAAAGTGAATATTTTATTTATGGTGATATAATTACTGCAGGTAATGTTGCAGTTACTTTAAGTCACATGACCATAAAAGTCAATCTCATTGTTATTGATCTTTATCAGGTTTAATTTAGAATTATTTCTTCATATGTGAATTAGTGCCAGATTTCACACATCATAACACTTAATCTCCTTAAACACTGCACTCAGTAGCAATTTCATCTAACGATGCTGCAGTTATTATAGCATGTTGCTATGCAAACACTATTTAAATAGTTTTTTTTTTTAAATTAAAGAAGTGGTGTGTAAGAATCATCAGTACAGTGAGGTGACACTCAGCTGTTTATCCACATTTATTCAGGTTGATTCTGGTTTATATGTAACAAAAACACATGTATTTATACTAATTTTAAACTAATGTTCATTTCACTACATTAAACTAATTTGAATTTGAAGTTTTATGTTTTCTTTTTTTATATTGAAATTATTTTGCATGATAATTGCACACTTTAGCACATTATTTTGCACTTATTGTATTAATGAGATTAAAGATAATTAAAGAGTGGAATTATATGTTGTAATTTTTACACATTAAACCTTTTATTTAAAAAAAAAAAAAACACTGTGTCTTTGACCCTCAGGGAATAAAGCCAGAATCCATTTCCAGGTACTGCAGTGTTTCCTACGTTTGTTTTGCTGCTGTTGGCAATGTTTTGAATTTTTCCCCCCACACAGGATTGCCCACATTCCACCAAAGCACAGACAATTAAAAATATATTTTTTTAACTCATGTTGAATTTAATCTGGTAATTGTGACAGAGCTGAACATATAGATATGCGCTACAGATAACTTAAGAGACATAAATCTTGCATGACCAAAAGAAATATAAACAGGTCAACAATGCAAAGTGGTAACACCTGTTTCCTTCACTCAGCCTTACTTAACACATTAACTTCAGCATTAACACAGCATAGGTAACAACTAACATAGGTGTTTTTAACCAACTCACCAAGACATGCATTAGCCAATGTTCATTCCATCAGTGAACAAAATTAATCATGCATTAACCAAAACCTTAATGAACATTCAGAACTTAACTATAATACCGAACTGATGCTGAAGAAAGTTCCATATATTTATAATATTTTGGAAGTTATACTCTTAAAGTTGTGCTAATTTATATGCATTTACTTTTAAGCATGGAATGAGTGAACATTAATTCAGGTGAATTTCATTAACATTTAAACAAAAGTCAATTAATACTTGTGTTAACTTACTGTGTTACTTTAACATTACATACAGTTTATTAATGCTGAAGATTATTGCTAATGTTAACTAACACAGTAAAACTGTTAGTTAAGGAAACCTTCATGTAAAACATTACCAAATTGTTTTAAAAAATATCTATTGTCCCTATAAAAGTGAAATGAATTAGACAATGTTCATTGTTAGAGCACATTGTTCCTCTCTGTCTCTTATAAAATAAAACTATTTTCCAAACACACATGCAGAACAACCAGCTTTGAACTCAATACTTGCCTGTAGTTATTTCCTCCAAAACTAGTATAAACCAGGAGTGATATGTTAGCTGTGCACCATGGAGCTGGTGTGTATGTGTGTGTGTGTATGTGCAGCAGAGATGTTCTTACCTGCGTGATGCTGCAGGTGTGTGAAGAACAAGCAACAGGTAGGACAGGTGGAGGTTAAATGTGTGAGAGAGAAGGATCTATCTACCTTTCGCCAAACTGGATTTTGACAGTTTTTGTCTGTGAGCAAATCTGATTTGTCGGGTAGCTTTAAAGAAATTTTAAATAAATTGATGAAAGGTACGGTCCAACCATGGCATTTTCTTGCTTTTTACGCTCTGTTTGTTGATGTTACGAGTGAACTTGTGCAAAACAGACATCCTGTAAACATTTTGGATGAATTAAAAAAAATACACGCTGTTATATATTGTACTTTAGATCATTCTGTCTTGGTTCAAACATTGCTTATGATAAAACGTTAGGTGTTTGTGTGTGTGTGTGTGTGTGTGTGTGTGTGTGTGTGTATATATATATATACAAATAAAGAATCTGAATAAAAGAATATGTTGTGTCTCGGTTCAAACGGTTTCTTTATGATAAAACGTTAGGTGTGCGTATACATAAAGAAACTGTGACCCTGTCTTTTTGTCTCATTTCGGTTTCACCATGTCTGAGAAACGCATGATGAAAAAAGCGTATTACGATCCTGCCCACACGGGTAGCTTCGGAGGCGTAGAATGACTTCGCAGAGGTGTGCGAGATGAAATGGGGAGGATGGTAGGGGTGGAAAGCATCAAAGATTTTTTATCTGAGCAGTACGTTTATACTCTACACAAACCCGTCAGAATACATTTTACTAGAAATAAAGTTTTCGTCCCACATCCCTTAAACCAATTTCAAGCCGACCTGTGCGATATGCAAGCTTTAGCGGAGTATAATGATGGGTATAATTTTTTATTAACGGTCATAGACATATTTTCCAAGAAGGCTTACGTCAGGGCTCTCAAGAGAAAAACAGCAGTCGGTGTGGTAAAGGCCTTTGAATCCGTTTTCGCCGAAAGTCAGACGCCCGTAAAACTACAAACCGACGCGGAGAAAGAATTTTTGAACAAGGGTTTTGAGGGCTCGATGAAAAAACACGGTATCATACATTTTTCCACAGTAAAAATTGACGGGGGACAGAGTCTACCATGTGGAGGAGATTCTGAAATGTCATACCGTTAGGGGTGAAAAACAGGCCCGAGAAATTTAACAGTTGGGTCAGAGGCCCCGAATTAAAAAATATATAAAAAACAGGTGCGCGGCGACGTCGCATCATTACCGTCATGTACGGACCGAAGTGCGGGGGTTTTTTCATCACTCGACCCTCTAACACCAGCATCGACATTTTTAAAGATAATACGAGTTCCAGTTACCGAGTGGATTTAGCCCAGCTTTTAGATTTGGAAGGGGAGTGGGAGGTCACTTTGACGGAGATTTCATACCCTCACACATGGTTTACAGTAGCTAAGGAACAGGCCTACTTAGAATGGCGGGTAAATCCCAAAGAACCGGCCACAGAGAGCAAGGTACATCGTCAAAAATTTGTGACTGGTAATTTCAGTACCCTGTCGTTGTTCAGGGCTGAGATGGATGGATTTTTTAGAAAAATTAATTCGGATATTCACCTGGTCTATAATGCCATTCAGAAGAAATTTGATTTCCAGGCGGGAGGTCAAACTAACGTACGATTTTACCCGCCGCTCGCTTACATTTTAGGTCTGAAACCCAGAGAGTGGTTAGTGTTAGACCAAAAGTTGGCTTACTACCCCACCGATTTACGCACGGGGTTTTATCGTATCTTCTGTTACTGCGATGTAGTACGTCCGCAGCTGGTCGGCGACGCTTACGCGCCGCTCTTGAGAGCGGTCGACATCCAAGGAATGTACGGGGATGTCATTACGCTGCGTTTTGACACGCCTTATTATTTACCCATGAGCAAGCGGCACATTGAAAACATTAAGTTCGAGATAAAAACTGATCAAAACCAACCGGTAAAATTTACCTACGGGAAGGTTATCGTGACGCTTCACTTTAGACCATATATATATATAATATATTCGGTCTCAAGCGAAGACGGGGAAATGACATCTAAACACTGCGAAGAAAAATAAATAAAAAATGGTTCGGGCAGCAGCGATGGAGGATCCTCATAGATTCGTACATTATTATGAGAGTCAGGTGGGAGGGGAATTAGGGGGCTTTCACGGAGCGCCCGTCATGTACGGTCGTGGTATAGGTTCCATATTCTCAAAACTGTTTCGTTTCATAACCGTTCTGTTGAAAAAAGGTTTCACTATCGCCAAACCGCATCTTAAAATGGCCGCCATCCGCATAGCCTCGGACGCGTTCGACCGGACAGTCGGAACGATGGCGCCTGACGACGAGTGGAAAAAACAAGAGGGGTCTGGCGGTATCGTGGTTTGGTCATGCAGATTGAGGAAACGACCGCTGGGGGAACATCTCTCATTGACTTCAGCCGCTAATAAACGCTCGGGGGGTAAGAAGAAGAAATCAGTCTTGAGAAGCGGACGACCGAAGAGGAAGACTGCTCGGAGCTCTGATATATTTTAACTGACGAAGGCTCTCTTACATCTTAGAAATCTCAAGAGTGTATCCCGCATGAGTTGGATTTATTTTCTGCACCTATGATGCAGCTTTCTATCAAGGATAAAATCTACACCGAAATCTCACCCATGTCGGCCATCACCGATGCGGGGCCTATCAAATTTTTCATCCCTGGAGACGGGGAAAAGTATTTGGATCTGAACAACACCTTGCTGTATATCCGTGTGAAAATCACCATTGCCGACGGTATGGACCTGGCCGACGGTGCGGGGGTAGGCCTCATCAATTACCCCCTGAATACGATTTTCAGCCAATGCAACATCATTTTAGGGGATAGATTGATCTCGCAATCGAGCACTATGCATCCCTACCGTGCCCTGATCGAGACTCTGCTCAACTATTCACCGAATACCCTCGAAAGTCAATGCAGCGCCAGTCTTTTTTACAAAGATACAGCAGGAGCCATAGACTCTGTAGCTGTCGCTAATGGCCCTAACACAGGTCAGAGTTGACCCGTTCACAGGATTCCAGGGTTTGAGTGATGCCTTTAACGCGCATCACAACTTTTTTTTTATTTTTCGTCTGGTAGGCATAACTCTTAGGGCCTGCAGCCACAAACTCCTGAATGCTATCGCCCTCCAATTCGTCGGTCAAGTCCCCTAGATAATTTCCCAGCTCTAGAGGCATTTCGCACTCCTTCACAACGTAAATTAAGCTGTCTGTGTCTGTGTAAAGAACCCTCTCCTGCAACCTTTCCAGGTAGCTGTACAGTTTAAGACGCGTGTGCCATGGTAAACGCAGCTATGAATATATTACTCCATTTACCAGGGGGTTGAATGCAACGGTCACTGTATTTCCATCTAATTAAAACTCTCTGGTCGTCAATAACGTCAAAGTACTCGACCTCGTATTTATCTGAAAACAAGTAGCCGAAAAACTTTTCGGGTTCTGAGACGACTTCGGTCTGGAGCAAATTGTCTTTCTGCGCAAACTTTCCCCAAAGACTGTTGAGACACAGTTTAGCCACCTGTCTTTTGACTGGATTCTATTTTGCAGGGGTCTAATCAGATGCTCTGATGTCCCTGATAGTCCTCGATGTATCTCTCCCTGCTTTCCTGATTCGCCGCGTCGAGTGGGTAACCCGAGGCTTCCTGCTTTCCTTTTAAAAATGCGTGTACGTACCCCACAAACACCAACTCACCAACTACTTTTATCAAAGTGCCATACCTCTGTAATTTTACCCACTCTGTACCCCATCTCCAAAGCCTCGTCATCGTGTCTGCAGGGACCCTGTTGGTGATTGGTTCCCGTGCAGGTGCAACACAACGGAAAGATCAATTTACCCCGCGCGCTTCTGTAAGGTAAAATGGGGAGAAAGAGACCACAGGGTGGGTAGACGGTGGCCCTGATTAACCCAAAGTAATTTCGAGGATCTCCAAAATCTTTGTAGATGATGGGGGGATGGTCTGAAGGACATAAGAGCATGTACTGTTAAAGTAGGAATACAGGGAAGTGACATCTACATAGTTCCCCCAGATTTAGAGTGTGCTGGATAAAGATTTTTTCTTTGACCATGACCCATTCTAACCACTGGATGAATGCGTGCGAGAATCTTTTATATTGACGCCCGTAGCCGTAGGGGCAGGGTATGGCCAGTGTTTTAGGAGGCATGTGATTGGTGATAAACACTTTCATACAGGCCGAAGCGATGGTGACGGAACCAAAAGGATCCACTCCCGTCTCGCCGAGAAACTGATCTCTGAATTTAACGCAACCCTGGGAGAGAATGAGGACGTCGTTTTTACAGTAATGCAAAGCCTCCTTCCTAAAGTCAAAAGTACCCGATTCGACTTTGGAGTACCAGTCGTGGAACTCACGCCGCTCGCGCTCCGTCATTCGCTTTACGCCGTAGGCCAAGGGGGGAGGGTAGGGCCCTACATACTCGAGATGCTCAGACGAGCTGAATTTGTGAGGAAAATACCCCTTGGCCTGATCCATGAAATCTAGGGCTTTTGGGAAATCGCTAAGACGCATGGGCAGGAATGATAAAGAATCTATGAATTCCAGCTCACAATGGGGCTCCTCGAAACTGAAGATTTCACTCCCTGTCATGAGAATCCGCTGAGGCGATAACCCCTCTTTCAACATGCCCTTCAAAACCAGGTAGCTTTCAAACTCTTTAGCGTTGTGCACGACAAAAACGCATCGTCTGTACTGATCACTTCTGAAATGCATAAGAAACCGTTTAACGCACCCTGGACCATAAAACGCCTTCTCTTCGCCATTCAACGTTTTTGCATACACTAGAAAGGGGACATGCTCTCCCTTCTCATTGACAAACGTTTCAAAGTCATAAAAGATCAAATCGGGATGCGCAGTATCCATGGGGAGAGGTCAAATATAGCACTTGTGATTGATTTCAGATCGTTAACACTTCCCCGCAGATTTTACATTTCGGCTTAATACAACGATGTGCGCCTTCCTCGCGGGAGCTTACACTGACGCAGTAACACAGACTGCATCTTTTGCATTTTTTTACCATATCGCAGAGACTAAACCGCTGCCCGGTCATGAGATTCTGCTTAGCTTCTTTGTGTCGGTCAAAACATGAGGGCAATCTGAGCATTTCTGCAGGTCTGCGCTCTTGCGTAGGACACACAAGGTCATTGCAAACATGACAGTAACCTTGACAGTTCTGCACGTAGGAGCAATCAAAATTCTTGTAACAATAATTACACACAAATCGCATGCCCAGAAAGGCTTTAAGATTTTTTATCCCGTAATAATGGTTTTGCAATAAAAACAAAAACAGAGGCCTGGAACGATCGGGGAAACCCGTCTCGAAACGCGAGAGGGGTAAGGTGTGAGACGTTCTGTAAAACACCACGATTTTCTGCCCTCAAAGCTCTTTGAATTTTCATACATTGCTAAAAGTGACCAAACTGATCCAAACTGACAGTGCGATGCCACGCTCTACCCTGTCTCTCGCTCTGACCGTCTGTGAAATCCGAGTGACACGTGCGAGCTAGGCTGATGGCGAAGCTGATCCCCCTGACCCTCTATAACGTACAAGTGTCGTCTTTTCTTAAGGAGGATTTTGCAGTTTAAAGTTTTCACCAGTTTACGTTTACCGCCACCTCTAGGGTTCCTTACTACCTGAACAATCAGTTCTACTCGCTCGTCCGCTGCGACGGCGTTGTTTGACTGCACTAACCGATTGAGCAAATCCTCAAAAACAGGGAGAATATTTTCACCTGTGTCGTCAACGACGACCCAGCGCATCCAGCTGTATCACATCGCCGCGACCAGCCACCGATCTCACATTGTCAGCCAATTCTTGAACGAGTCCCATCACATTTTGATAAAACGTCGCGATATTGGGTACGTTTCCTGGCGGGGGAACAGTTAAAACGCGCCTCATTTTTACGGTATTAAAATTGTCATGCGAGGTGATTCTGCTCTCTCTCTCTTCCCTGCTGATCCCTTCTCCACCTTCTCCCTCCTCACAACCACCACCTACCATGCTAATTTCTCCCTCTTCACCTCTAAACCCATCTCTACCTTCTTCCTCAGCCTCCCCACCACCACCAACCTGCTCACCCAACGTTAGCGTCCCGCGTGACGAAGGGGCCTGATTTAGACTCTGAATGGCATTTTCTATCGCCTGAAGAGGATCATCTTGCTGATTTAGGCTCCGGATGGCATTTTCTATGGCCAGTAAAGGATCGTATTGGACTCCGCCTACATTTTCATCTACGCACAAATTATTCTGTACATCTACATGAAAGGGGGCTTGGATAAGACGTAATCGGTCTATGGTTAACTGTAATTCGGCTAGGACTCTGTTTGTATAAGGGTTGTTAGCTTTATAAAATCATTTAAATATGGTTTATATTAGTTCTTGTATTCTTCTTCTTCTTATTATTATTATTATTATTATTATTGTTATTATTATCAATTAAAGCAATGTATCGGTCTGCCCTAATAGTTTAATTGTTGTGCTGTTGACACATATTAAATTTTAACCCTCTCATCTAATCTAATCTATTTATAAAAAATTCATTCCTTGAAATAAGCAATTAAGATGTGTCTCCTCCCATGTCCTCCATGTGAAAAAACTTTTATAGTAAAGTGATGATATTATTAATTAAGTAATAATGACGTTAATTAATAAATGATATTCCATAGAGTTTTTGGGTGTATTTACAGGCAAAACATAAATTTCAATGTGACATACTGTGGTTACGTCAAACCATGTAATTCTCACGTAGTTTTTGAATACCACTCAAGTCTGTAGTTAGCATGAGCCACAGAAGCACTACCACGCCCAGTCTAACAGCTAACACCCAATTCCTACATCCTCAAAGCTGACAGGTAATGTTCTCTCTCTGTTCACACGTCACTCTGAACTGCACATGATTATAATCCAGGGGAAATCTGATTCGTCCAAGCACTACGCAAATAAAATTATTGCAAAATAAATCAAGCTCCTCAACATGATAAAAACTGAGTGCTAATGGAGAGTTACACACTACACTAACACTCCTGGCTCCACTCCTTTCTAAAGTTTCATAATCTTGCTGTTCATGCTGATGTTTATGGTATATTTATAGTGATAGCTGCTCTCATTAAGCAAGTGTTGTTTTAATCCCTAAATTAGTTAATAAAGCCTAAATCTTTAAGATACAGTCCACTCCAAAAGTATTGGAACAGCAAGGCCAATTCTATTGTTTTTGCTATATGCCAAAGCTATTTAGCTTTGAGATCAAAAGATGAATATGAGATGATAGATCAGAATTTCAGCTTTCATTTCCTCATATTTTCATCTAGTGTTAAACAACTTCAGAACTTCTGAATTAATTCTGCTGCTACCATCATGAGTTCCATCATCAACAAAAATTAATGAGCCTGTTCCAGAAGCAGCCATGCAAGCCCAAGCCATGACACTACCTCCACCATGCTTGAGCGATGAGCTTGCTTGTTTTGGATCACGAGCAGATCCTTTCTTTTTACACACTTTGGCCTTTCCTGCTGATGAGTGGTTTGCATCTTGTGGTGTGGCCTCTATATTTCTGCTCTTGAAGTCTTCTTCGAATGGTGGATTGTGACACCTTCACCCCTGCCCTGTGGAGGTCGTTGGTGCCGTCACTGACTGTTGTTTTTGGGTTTTTCTTCACAGCTCTCACAATGTTTCTGTCATCAACTGCTGTTGTTTTCCTTGGACGATCTGTTCCATGTCTGTGCACCACTGATTGTGTTTGTGCAATGGCTCTGATCAATTTTCCCTCTTTTCTCAGCTTCAGAATGGCTTGCTTTCCTATCAAAGACAGTTCTCTGGTCTTCATGTTGCTTTACCCTTAACAACACGGTCTTCACAGGTAAAACCCAGGACTCAAACCAAGAGTAGACATTGTTTAAACAATCAATTTAACAGGGCGCACCTGGCCAACAAGAAACACCTGTCAGTCACATGGTCCAATATTTTTGATCACTTCAAAAATGAGTGGCCTTAAAAAGGTGCCATGTTCTAAGCTGTACATCTACAGTATACAACAGAAGTAAGTACACCCCTGTGCAATATCACTTAAATATCAAATGATTCAAAATTGTATCATCTCTCAATAATTGCATTGCATCAAAGCCGCAGTGGCCATCCTCCTAAAATGACGCAACAGACAGTACGCTACTTGCTCTGAAAAACAGACAGGCAAGTGTTTCAAACTTGGCACAGGGGTTATCAATGGAAATCAGAGTTTCTGTGACAGCTCAGGCAGTGCAAAGGACATTGCATAACATCAAACTCTATGGATAGTGTCCAAGAAAAAAACCCTTGCTTGCTCTTCAACACAAAACTGCAGGATTAAACTTTGCTAAAGAACATGAAAAGCAGCCTAATGAATATTGGGAGCACATTCTTTGGTCAGAGGAGACCAAGATAAATGAATTCAGATGCGGTCCAGCAGGTTTGGCTTGAACCTGGCCAGGACTACCACAATGAATGAATAGTCCCAACAGTGAATCACAGTGAAGTGGGAGTGTGATGATATGGGGCTGTGTGAGAGCAGAAGGTGTTGGGGAGATGACATTTTTAGACAGAACCATGAATGCCTGTGGATATACAGAAATACTGGCTGACAAGATGACTCCCAGTCTCTAGAAGCTTGGCAGAAGAGGAATATTCCAGTATGATAGCAATCCAAATACACTGCCAAAATCACACAAAAGTTTCTAAGGAAGAAAAAAGTGAAGAGTATGACCTGGTCAAGTATGTCGCCTGACTTGAATTCAATAGAACACCTTTGGGCTATTTAAAGAGAAATGTAGAGCAACACAACCCCTCCAGCAAAGAGCAGCTGAAACAAATAGTCTCTGAAGAATGGCAGAACATCTCTCCAGAAATTTGTGCAATACTGGTGTCCTCCATGCCAATGAGGCTTGAATCTCAGTAATGAAAGGTGTACTGACCTTTGTCGCATTGAGTCCCTGCTGTGGGGCCTGTATTTTCTGTAATATAGTAAATATAGTACGTATACTAAAGTGTTTTACATGAGAGCAAATACTCTACTGTTCAACTTGGAAGTAATTTTATATAACATTGTATGATAACACTGTATTACAGTGCATGTATTAATACTGTGTTAAATCACCCAATTATAACACTGTATCATAACACCTCATTAAAACACCATATTCTCATATTATTACAGTCAGAAAAGTGTGTTAGAAAAGAATAGATATTTTCTCTCACATGTCACGTAACTGGCCTTTATTCAGGTTTATTTTCTACCTGGGTGGCCTGTTTCTTCTACATTTTTTAAGTACAATGTCCTTTCATCTGTAGGTGCCTGAGGATTTCTTTCTAGAGAATTCCTACACGCACACACACATGCACAATTACCTAACTTTTGTAGTATACATTCAGTGGTATTTTTTGTGTACTTTTTTACCTTGGCATTAACCTAAATCTTCAGCTAATCCTCTATACATTCTTCTTCTTTTCAATTACTAATCATAGCCTTTACTTAAAATTCAGAATAAAAAAATAAAGTGGCCCACTTTAATGAAATCCATCTAAAATATTAGTGTTGGACTATAATGCACTGAAAACAATAAACTTTAAAACAATAAAATTATCTGATGAGGATATTTTTTGGGTTTTTTTATGTGTGCATAATTATATATACACATTTGTGGAGGCGGGAGCATTTTGCTAACGAGTGTTATGTGTTTCAGTGAGCAGCCGCAAGGATAAAGAGGGGAGAGACAAGCCATGGGAGAGAGAGCTGAGCAGCACAGAGCCGAGTGTGTGTGTAGTGAAATAAAATCACTGAAAAGCAAAGGTAGTGAAGAACATTAAAGAGCCCATTTAAGTTGTCCCAACCCTGCCTCCCATCTCCTCATTTCCGGCCCAACTCGTGAAAGTGTCACAATGTTCACCATCTCTCTGTGTTTTATAGTTCCATTTGGTCATTATCTTCATTTGACCTTTATATAAAGATGAGGATTGATCAGATTTTCTGTTTTACTGATTTTCACAATATTTACCCCCTGACACTTCTGCTCAAAAAATAAGACAGCTTTACTTTGAATTGCAGTACATCTCCTGACTACTTGTGGAATGGGCTTTATAACAAATTCCTGGATCACAGCTCACATCTAACAGATGAGCTCAGATTTTACTTGTGGCATGCACTTGATTTGAGCCATTATATCTAAAGAATGTCTTTACTGAATGTAAATCAGCTGCTTGCCATGGATTAAAGAATTACACAATTAAAGTACACAATTTATAACATATCTTTACAGAGCATAAACTAGAAAATGTAGTAGGCATTAAGGGAACGGCCCTCTCCTGACTCAGGTCTTATTTGACTGATCGTTATCAGATTGTAAACGTAAATGGTACAGAAGTACTTGTACTAGGACCACATGCAGAAGACAGAAGTACTTGTACTAGGACCACATGCAGCTAGAAGTAAGCTTTCTGATTACTTAATAACTCTGGATGACCTTTCTGTTTCATCATGTGCAGCAGTAAAAGACCTTGGTGTGATTATTGACTCCAGTCTTTCTTTTGAAGCTCATGTAGATAATATCACTAGGATTGCTTTCTTTCATCTCAGAAATATTGATAAGATAAAAAATGTCACTACACGATGCAGAAAAACTAGTTCATGCTTTTGTTACTATAACACTTCCCAGGCTCAGGTAGGGAATGAGGAAGCTGGAAGCAGGCTTGGAACAACTCAAAAGGCACTTTATTCTTTATCTTTTATTTTCAGCAGTTTTATTTTATAAGAGCACACACACGACTCTATGCTGGTTGGGTCTCTGCTTCTCCGGAAGGCCACTGAAAGCACAAGGAGACACAAACAAATCACCTTTCACTGATTACACACAGGTGAGAATCATCACACTTTACCTGCCAGTTTGACTCGCCTCCTCTCAGTCCACAGCCAAAGCTCAACCACGCCCCCACTGCAACAGTTACCTCTAGGTTGGATAAATTGTAATGCCCCAATGTCTGGATGTTCCAGTAGATGCAAAAACAAGCTCCAGTTAGTGCAGAATGCAGCAACCAGAGTCCAGAGAATTTCGCATTGATTATAAAATAGTACTATTGAACTATAAAGCACTAAATGGTCTCGTGCTGCAGTACGTGAGCAAAATTTTGGTCTTTTATGATCCACCACGCCTACTTCAATCAAAAGGTGCAGGCTATTTGTTGGTACCTAGAACAGTGAAGCCTACATCAGGGGGTAGAGCTTTCTCTTACAAAGACCCACAGTTATGGAACAGCCTTCCACTTAGTGTTCGGGGCTCAGACACAGTCTCAGTGTTTAAGTCTAGGCTGAAAACATATTTGTTTAGTCAAGCCTTTAGTGAATAGTTTTTTCTTAGATTAGGTCTGGAGGGTTCACAGGCATAGAGTGTTGTGGTGAACTGGGATGTTTGGATGCTGTCACCCCTCCACTCTCACGCGTTCACTCAGGTGTGTTGACGGTGGAGTGGCTGGAGCTTTATGTCCCAGGACTCCCTCATGTCTGTGTTACTTTTTGGCTCTCTCTTTTAGTTATGCTGTCATAGCTAGTCTTGCCAGAGTCCCTGCTTTCACTCTGCACAATGTACATCTTCTTAAACTATAATACCTAATAATCTGTGTTACCTCTCACTCTTCTCTCTCCCCTTCTCTCTCCCGAGTTACCAATGTTCCTGACTCCTTCTGCCCTCTGGACCTGCCTGATTTATCCTGATGCCCCACTTCTGCTTGGAGCCTCGCTCACCTGAAAATCACTCACTGCTGCTGAAGATGGCCCCACAAGGACAGCCTAGAGATTACCATGAGTTTACTGTGGATGGTACAATCCATGCACCCTAAAGATGGCTGTGTGTGTTCTTTCTTGGATAGCCTAAAGACAGCAAGTGCTAAGGACAGTTTACACTCAAGTCTCCATCATTGAACAGATGATAACTTCAGTTTGATACAAGAAACTTAAATTAAAACTCTAATGATGCTGATACTCTGTTCTTTTTAACACTCTTTGCACCGCTTGACTTTATAGTATGCAGTTATAGAAGTGAAATGATTTATAATCACAATATTCTGTGTCACACAGATGAGCATGCATTCCCATTTGACTCTAGTTCCTCTCAAGGTTTCTTCCTGTCATCTCAGGGAGTTTTTTCTTGCTGCCATCATGTCTGGCTTGCTCATTAGAGATAAATTTATATATATATTTATCTCTAATGAGCAAGCCAGACATGATGGCAGCAAGAAAAAACTCCCTATATATATATATATATATATATATATATATATATATATATATATATATATATATATATATATATATATATATATATATATACACACACACACACATACACATATACATAAATATATAAATTGAGATTAATTTAATTTAATTGAATTTAAAGGTCATTGACTTCAAGGCAATAGCACAGTCACTCAAAGAAATGAGAATGGGTGTCAAAAACTAGAACTATCACATAGTTACAAATATTTGGGAACATTTGGTCTTATAATATGGTATGGCAGCCTAAAGCTGAAAAAAAGAGAAATTAGCTGGACGAAGTCAAAAAAAAAAAAAAAAAAAGCCAGCAAGATTTTTGGTTAACAGCAGAGACTTTGTTCACTTTATCACTTTCTGACATCTTTGAGAGACAAGTATTTGAACTACTGCCATTAGCTAGAAGGTACAGACTCCCCAGAGCCAGGTGCAACAGGCTAAAATTCTCCTTTATAGAATGTGCAACAAAAGCTCTTAATTGTAGAGACATTTTATCTATCTATCTATCTATTTGTTTGTTTATATAAATTATATTAAAACTATATAAATCTAAATTTATTTTTAGCTTATTTTTAAACTTAGCATTTTTTAATTCAGCCTCTGTTGTGTGATTTTTTTGTTTCTTTGTAACTAATTACTTGTATTTTTTGTCTTTAATCTTGTCTGCTTGTAGTATGTCTATTGTATTGTTTGTTTTTAATAATCATTTTATTGGACCCACGCTACAAGACAAAATTTCCATTTGGAACAAGAAGTTTGATTTTGACATTCTGACATCAATTCTGTCCTCTTTTTCAACTTTCTGATGGGAAGGCCTCACATCTTCCTCTATCACCCTCAGAACAGGAGCTCCCCAAGGCTGTTTGCACAGCCATCTACTGTTTACTCATGACTTTGTAGCACAGCACAGTGGAAATATCATCCTTAAATTTGCTGAGCTTTAAATTCCATGGTGTCTGTCAGCAGGAAACTGCCCTCTCCACAGGACATTTACCTGAAACAGTGTCTGGGGAGAGCCAAAAAGATCATCAAGGACAGCCATCACTCAGGACAATTGATCTTTCAGCTACTTTCATCCGGCAGGCATTACCGGAGTATCCAGGCATGCACAAATAGACCGAAAAACAGTTACTTTCCCAAAGCCATTAGGCTGTTAAACAATCAGTGACAGCAATTTACACAGCCATCTTTTCACACACTACTTTGCAGGTTGCACACTTAGTATGTACATTACCCACCCATATTTATGTATATTTTGTGTATCTCTTATGTACAAGTTGTATAAGTTTTGTATAAGTTTTCTTTAATCCTGTGTATATTTTGCATTTACATTTAGATTTGTGTATTTTGTTTAACAGTCAGTTCTCAAAATTTGTGCGTTGGAAGCAGGAAAAACGGGCAAGCCAAATTGTCATGGCTAGACATCTAGGTCAGAGCATCTCCAAAACCACAGGCCTGGTGGGGTATTTCCAGTATGTAGTGGTTAGTACGTACCAAAGGTGGCCCAAGGAAGGACAACCAGTGAACTGGTGACAGGGTCATGGGTACCCAAGGCTCACTGATGAGGTGGAGAGTGAAGGCCCATCTGGGCTGATCCTACAGAAGAGCTACTGTAGCACAAACTGCTGAAAAAATTAATGCTGGATCTGATAGAAAGGAGTCAGAAAATACAGTGCATTGCAGCTTGCTGTGTATGGAGCTGCATAGCTGCAGACCGGTCCACATGCCCCCAGCCCTCCACAGCCCTCCACATGATGCAAAACAAAATGTGATTCATCAGCCCAAGCCACCTTCTTCCATTGGTCCATGGTCCAGTTCTGGTGCTCAAGTGCCGTTGTAGGTGTTTTCAGTGATGGACAGGGGTCAGCAGGACAGGTCCACCTCCAGGACAGGTCCACCTCCATGAGAGGTCTACCACCCAGATAGGTCCACCTTCAGGAAAGATCCATTTCCAGGATTGATCCACCTTGAGGACAAATCCACCTCCAAGGCAGGTGCAAATCCAGGACAGATACAATCTAAAAATGATCAATAGTTGTTTCATCAGGCACAGAGTCTCTTCACATATGACAATTTTTCATTCGATGCTATTATTACATAAATAAGGAGGGCAGTTTAAACAGTCTGCTTTTTCTCCAAAACATCGTTCAGCACTTTAGTCTTTGCTCGATATCCCAGATTAAATCTAACAACACACAGAGTGAGATTCACAATTACTCAGCGTAACATAACTTCCTTAAACAAAACTCCAGAATAAAGATGGAACATGATGTCTTTTTTATAATCCATTAATTATATGTTGCTCCAAAAAGCTCACTGAGTCAAGCTATTCAAAAAATTGGGCACCTTTGGAAGCTGGTGCATGTGCATGCATATACACAAAAGTATATACAGTTAATCAGATTATCAGATAAGTCAAACAGATTACAGGATTCAGTATTCTGAAAGATTGCATCCAGAAAGGTCATACTGAACCAGGTACTAATAAAACTCCTGAAAATAGTGTTGGAATTCAACTGAACTAAGCACATGCCTCAACACTGACTCATGCATACACACAATTTAGACATGCATTCTACATTATCAGAGTATCAGAATGTATGAGAACAAACAGAAAAACTGCATCACCCTGGATTTCTCCATTCTGTAACTTCACCACAGTGATGTGTCAATGGTGTGTCCCCCATGGCAGGTGTTCCTCAAGTGATCACTGTTTTCTCTCTGAAAAAACAAAAGGAATGAGTTACCCACACTCACGACACAAAGATACACCAGACTTGGCAGTTCAGCCTGACATATCAGGGGCAGTTCTAGGATCAGCCCCTACTGAGTGTGACATGCAAACATGCAAAGCATGTGGTTTTCATTATTGTAGTTGATTGATTACTGTTACTTTCCCCAAAACACCATAATGGTGATGTCTAAAACTAGCAAAGCAGCAAATAAACAAAAATGGGTTTTAAAATGGGTATGAAGGTGTCAAGGTCTTTAGGGATAAGGAGTTAAAATGCACTCTTTGTTGACTGTTTTAGCACTGTAAATAAAATTTTGATTCCCCTTATACAACAAATATTCAACTATGTGACTAGAAAGACACCCAAATTCATGTTTGAACCCCAAAGCCATTACTTAGTTCAATTCAATTAAATTTTATTTGTATAGCACTTTTAACAGTGGACATTGTCAGAAAGGAGCTTTACAGAAAAATACATTCAAATTAAATGAAACCAAAATAAATTGTAAATATGTGAATTTATCCCTCATGATCATGCCAGAGGTGATGGTGGCGAGGAAAAACTCCCTGAGACAATATGAGGAAGAAACCTTGAGAGGAACCAGACTCAAAAGGGAACCCATCCTCATCTGGGTGATAACAGATAGTGCAATTCTAAATATAAATATAACCATCTATAACTGTGTACTACATGGAAAATAGTGTAAATACCAGTAAATTCATCACAGTTTTCACATGAAGTCTGGTTTGTTGAACCTATCTACAAGGGGGGGGGGGGGTGTCATCAACAGCATCCAAACATCCCAGTTCACCACAACACTCTATGCCTGTGAACCCTCCAGATCTGCTTCTTTACCTAAGAAAAAAATCTATTCACAAAAGGCTTGACTAAACAACTATGTTTTCAGCCAAGACTTAAACACTGAGAGGGGTTTAACAAAAATATTGCATTAACCGTTTAGGAATTACAGCCATTTTTTTACAGAGTTCCTCCATTTTCACAGGCTCAAAAGTAATGGGACAAACTAATATAATCATAAATATTAGGATTATTTTTATTACTTGGAGGTAAATCCTTTGCAGTCAATGACTACCTGAAGTCTGGACCCCATGGACATCACCAAATGCTGAGTTTCCTCCCTTGAGATGATTTGCCAGGTCTTTACTGCAGCCATCTTCAGTTGCTGCTTGTTTGTGGGTCTTTCTGCCTTCAGATTTGCCTTCAGTAAGTGAAAAGCAGCTCAGTTGGGTTGAGGTCAGGTGACTGACTCGGCCATTTAAGAACATATAATTTCCAAGCTCTTGGGCTGCTTTCACAGTATGTTTTGGGTTGTTATCCATCTGTACTGTGAAGCGCTGTCCTATCAGTTTTGCAGCATTTGACTGAGTCTGAGGAGAAAGTACAGCTCTGTACACTTCAGAATTCATCCTGCTACTTCTATCAACAGTCACATTATCAATAAACCCCAGTGACCCAGTTCCATTGGCTGCCAAACATGCCCATGCCATAACACTGCCTCCACATGTTTGACGGATGATGTGGTATGTATATATATATATATTATATATATATATATACATATACATATATATATATATATATATATATATATATATATATATATATATATATATATATATACACACATACACACATTTTTTTTAATTAATTATATTTATACCAGTAGTTTTTCTGCTCATATTTCCTCTTACATATGGTCATCCTTTTCCAGGCTGCACTACGATATGGTATTTTATTTAATATTTTTTAATTTTTTTTTTGAAATTTTTTATTTTGAAGTAGCAGCATTGACAATCATACATTATTTCAAAACAAATGCAGTTACAATTATATCTGCCATTCAGTTTTTTCTTTTTTTTTTCTTAACCCAAAACAAAATAAAATAAAATAAAACAGTATTATTAACAACAATCATTTTAATGAGGGAGGTCAGTACTTAATAGTCAAGTTCTATTTTAAATAATATTAAATGTTTGATCCTGGTCTATGGTAGAGACTGTGGGGGAAAGTCCGCCAGTTTCCGATGCGGAAAGGATGTGTAAGGGAGATCACAATAACAGTTTACATTCAGAAATTTAAGTGTCTTTTGTTTTATACCTCCACAAAATCTGGCCGTATTGGCCTTATATATTCAATCCACTTGGACCAAACTTTTTTGAATACATTCTTCTGAAGACGAAGGGGAAAAGTGATCCTTTCCATAACATAAATATCATTTACAATATCCATCCATTCTTGTATTGTGGGGGGTTCAGGAAGCAACCAGCGCCTTGTAAGTGCCTTTTTACCAGCAATTGTTAAAATACCAAATAGATATCTTTCAGGCCATCTTGTCTGGATATAACATGGAAAAGTGCAAAGGTAGTGTAGTGTTAAAAACGTCTTCGATTGTTTTATGAAGCTCCTCCCAAAAGGGTTTTATCACTGGGCAATCCCAAAATATGTGCCAGTGATTAGCTTCCCGAAACCCACACTGTCTCCAACATTTGGTGTCTCCTCCCCCAATATGTGCTTTCTGTTTCGGTGTAATAAAAAATCTGATAAGGCATTTCCACCCAAATTCCCGCCATGTGTGAGAATTTGTACATTTCCATGGGAATTTACAAATATCCAGCCATTCCTCATTTGTTATTAAAAGATTACCTTCTTTTTCCCATTTTTCTTTAATATACTCTGTGGTATGAGTTTTATTTATCCTAAAACCTTTATAGAGCTTAGAGATGACACCATTTTTTAAATCACCTTGGTAAGCACCTGTAAATATCTTCAATATCGGGTCATCGAAGTCTGTTTTATTTTTGATGTTGTTTTCAAAATAGTTACGCAGCTGAAGGTATCTATAAAAATCGGATTTCTCAAGGCAGTATTCTTTCTTCAAACTTTCAAAATCTTTCAACTCTCCCTTTTCAGTGAGAGAGTAGAATGTTGTTATTCCTTTTGAGACCCAAAATTTGAATTTATAATCCATTCTATTTGGCTTGAATTCAGGGTCATAGGCACACCATTGAATTATCTGTAATTTAGTATCTAATTTATTTTCTTCCTTAAAATCTGTATTCCAGATTTTTAGATGGGCTTTAAATCCATGGGTTTTGCACTTTCTCTATCAATCTTCCCAAACTTTTACGTACCAATAATGCTTGAATTGGGGGGTCATTCATTAGGGAGAGTTCAATATCTTTCCATCTAGCTTGGTATGTTGGATTACATATATTAATTAAAGATTTAGTCTGGGCTGCATGGAAGTAATCCCTAAAATGAGGTAGTGCCATACCTCCTTCCTCCTTTGGGAGTTGTAATGTTCTGAATTTAATCCTGGGTTTTTTCCCTTGCCAAATAAATCTGGAAATTATCTTATTTAAATCAGATCAATTTTTTAAGGGAATTTCTACCAGTAGTGCTTGAAATAGGTAGAGATATCATGGAAGAATGTTCATCTTTATCGAGTCAATTCTATGACTAAGACCAAGGAAAGAGACGGCATTCCATCTATGTACATCATCTTTAATTTTTATTAAAAGTGGTTTAAAATTTGCCTCTGCTAGTGTGGAAGTCTCTTTCGTTAAATATATTCCTAAATATTTCAACGATTTCTGATTCCAGTTAAAGTTGAATTTATCTTTAATATATTTTGGCGGTGAATAATTAAAAGTCAAAATTTGCGTTTTTTGTATATTTAATTTGTATCCTGCATATCTACCAAATTTTTCTATAAGATTCATTAATTCAGAAAATGTATTAGTGGGATTACTTAAATAAATCAAGATATCATCTGCATATTATAGTGCTAATTTATGATCTTCTCCATTTATACTAATGCCTTTGATGTTTTGAGTCTGTCTTATCCACTGTGCAAGAGGTTCTATATAGAGTGCAAAAAGCAATGGTGAAATTAGACACCCTTGTCTTGATCCACGTTCTAGTATTTTTATTCGGGCGGATGGTTTATTATATAGCGCACGGATGCCCCTAATAAAAATTTTGTGCATGCCAAATCTTTCCAGAGCTTTATATAGGAAAGGCCAACTTACGGAATCGAAAGCCTTTTCCGCATCTAAACTGATTAAAAGAGCCTCAAGTTTATCTTGTTGAATTCGGTTTAATATATGTAGAGATCGTTTAATATTATCATGCGTTTGTCTTTGAAAAATAAGCCCAGTCTGATCGTTATGTATTAGTTGGGGGAGAATCTTTTCCAATCTTTTGGCAAGAATGCTTGTATATAATTTGTAATCAACATTCAGGACCGAAATTGGTCTGTATGAACTACATTCCAATTTATCTTTTCCCTCTTTTGGGATAACTGAGATCACCGCCTCACTCCATGATTGGGGCATTTCGGCCTCCATTAACGATATATTGCAAGCCCGAAGAAGACTCGGTATTAATTCAGAGCGAAAAGTCTTATACCACTCTGACAAAAAGCCATCCGGGCCATGAGACTTATTCGCCTTGAGCCTAGAGATGGCGTTATTCAGTTCCGTCTCAGTTATCAGAGCTGATAATATTTTATTTTGTTCCTCTGTTACAAGAGGTAAATTGAGGGAGTCAAGGAATTGTCCAATCTGTTGTTCATCCTCTAGGGGTGGTTGTGTATATAGTAATTTGTAATATTTTTTAAATGTTTTTTGTATTTCATTTTGTTTGTATTGTATGTTTTTAGTATTCAACTCCTTTATTTTATATATTGTATTATCCGTTTGTTGTTTTTGTAGTTTTCTTGCCAAAAATTTTAATGATTTAGAGCCTGATTCATAATATTTCTGTTTTGTAAATACCAACTTTCTTTCAATTTCTTGTGAATACATTATATTTATTTCATTTCTAATTTTCTTTATTTTAATCATCTGGTCTGATTTTTGTTCCTTTTTCTGTTGTGCTTCAAGGTCTTTTAATTCATTATTGAGATTTGTCAGTCTTAATTGCTTTAATTTCTTTTCGTAAGCACAAAATGATATGATTTTGCCCCTAACGACTGCTTTTAAGGCATCCCATAGCGTAGCTGAATTAACTTCCCCATTATCATTTTCTTCAAAGAATATTTTTATATCCTCTTTCATTTGAGTTTGAAATTGTTGGTTATTTAGAATATTTGTAGTTAACCTCCAAAGTGTTCTTCCTGGGTTATCTTTAATATGTATAGTACAAGAGAGGGGTGCATGATCAGCTAAATCAATAGATCCAATGTCACAACTTTGTATTCTATGGCGATTTTTCTTTAAAACAAAAAAATAGTCTATCCTTGAGTATACGTCATGGGGGGATGAATAAAAGTATAGACACGACTTGATGGATAAAATTCTCTCCAAAGATCTAGTATACCCAGCTCTGTCATTAGAACATTAAGTTTTCTATGTAATGATGTAACGTTTGAGTTTTTTGATGAATCTAATTTTGGGTTAAGTCGAATGTTCCAGTCTTCGCCACTTACGACAATTCCTTTGGCTCCTATCATTAAATCAAATATTACATATTGTTATAGAGATTTTTTGTGATATTAAAATTGCTACACCTCTTCTGTGACCTGACTTATAAGACGAATAGTACACCTTAGTAAATCCCATTCTCTTTAGTTTTTCATGTTCTTCTGGAGTGAGATGTGTCTCTTGTAGGAGCACAATCTCTGCTTTTTCCCCTTTTCATTTTTAATAGTATTTGACTTCTCTTACCTGGGTTTAAAATCCCATTCACATTAAATGTAATAACTTTAAGGACATGCTTATTCATATTTTTCTTTGTTGGCTAACAAGCTTAACCTCTCCCGCAGCGTCTCCATTGTTATTCAATTTATACATTATTAGTTCCTCTCCCAAATTACCAACATTAAACAAAAACCAAAGTAGAACCATTTTAAACGACAAAACGCCACCGTAACCAATAAGAACAGTTGTTTCCGGTGCTGAGGCTCGTTTGAAAAGAGCCTTGAGGAGCTTCATGCCGATGAAGCCTCGTAAGGGAAAGTCCCACGTAGTGACACAGGTGGGGCCCTACAAACGTTATATATGCTATACGTTAATCCAAATAAAATTATAAATGATTTAACAAATCCAAAGTAAAACCAAACAAACAAAAAATAAAATATCTCAGACAACTCGCCAATTAACAAGTCCCGACTTCTTCAATTATTCAAAGAATAAAATCATAGGATTTACACTACAGAATAAATGTCCATGGCAAACAGAATATAAAATAACATTACAACTGTGAGAGTCAGTTGAAACTTATCTGCATTTTACACGCGAACGTTTCGCCGATCATCACTTCCTGAATTTCTGGAGTTTTTCTTTGTACTGCAGGTGAAGAGTTTTTTGGGTTTGTGTGGAACCGTCCACTGCCCCAGGTTCTTCATCTCCGCCCCTTTTTCGTCTTCTCCCTGCCACTTGCCAAGTAGATAGTTGTGCAATTTCCTCCTGGTCCGTAGCAGTGGGTGGCCTCACCACGGTAACGGAGAATCCTCGTGAAACCATGTCTCTCGTTGCCTCTGTAGCATCCTGGTACATTCGAGTGCCGTCATCATAAAGTACGCGCATCCTTGCCGGGTACGGTGTCTGGAACTTTATTTGTTTTTCTTTTAACACTTTCTTGACCTCGGCGTACTCCCCTCATCTCTTAAGCACTTAAGGAGGAAAATCATGATCAATGAAAAAGCGAGCGTCATTGCAAAACATTTCTTTTTTCTGCCAAGCTCTCCGGAGCACCTCCTCCTTTGTCCGGTAACTGCCGAATTTTACTACTATAGGCCGTGGCTTTGTGTGCGGGTTATTGGGTTTCGGTACTAATGCACGGTGTGCTCGTTCAATCCCGAGCTCTCTGTCCTGGGGAAAGTCTAACGCACTTTTCAATAAGTTATCTAGAAAGTCAACCATGTCCGTACCTTCTTTATCTTCGGGTATTCCGTAAATCCTTAGGTTGTCTCTACGAGCTCGGCCCTCTTGAACTACGAGTCTGGCTTCCAGATTAGCTTGGCTTTGTGTTAGCCACTTGATTAGCACTGATGCCACTTGGAGCGCGGTCTCGGATTCATCAATTCTTTCCTCTACTTCCTCCAGTCTGTCGTTTGTTCTCTTCAGTTCTCGTTTAATATCGGAAAGCTGTACCTTATTATCCCTTCTGAATTCTCAGAGTTCGTTGAGGATGCATTGCAGGCTAACTTCAGAACTGTCTTCACCATGTGGAGATGATGTCAGGGAGTTGCTTCTACTACCTTGCCTTGTTTCAGGGTCGTTTTCTACTACATTTACCGTTGTCCTACTTCTAGTAGTAACCCCTTTCTCCATTGTTGCGTAAACTATTTACAAGGTTCAACAAAACTGGTTTTTAGGGGTTATTTTAGAAAACCGTCGGGGAGCTCGAAAATTAGGCTGTCATCCTCTTGGTGGCGTAACCCGGAAACCCCTATTTAATATTTAATTCTTTATCGTATTATATTTTATACATTGTTTTAAGTTTACTTTGTTACTTTTCTTTATTAGTTTTTCTTAATTATTTTCTACTGCAGCACTGAAGCACGTGCAAACTAAGAACCTCATTGTACAAGGAACAATAATGTTTTTGAATCTTGAATTTTGACTCTATATGTGTCAGTGCCATGTTAGTAGCAGGGTAGTTGTGTATCAATGATGTATTAGTGGAAGGATTAATGCTGATATATCTTAAAACACTGCAAACATTTACAAATATTTTTTACATTAATAACATTTAGTAGATCTAGAATGCACAAGGTTTTCTGCCTTTTTTAATCAGCTGAACTTTTACCTTCTGCTGTTTATTTAATCAAAACAAATAACTTGTCCATCAGCAGAGAGATTAAATCTGACTGATGACTGTGAGCAATAAAATGTGACAGCGCTCTCCTATTCTTACACATGGCATTCCTACCTACTGACTCATTTTTCTCATAACTCACAGAATGTTCCATGCAGTGTACATTACAAAACAATTAAGTGTAATATTACATAATGAAGCTTTTTCACCAGAGTTGATAGCATCAACAGAGCAATTGCAGTCATCAGATACAGTGATGCATCAGTGCATGTATGGTTTTAGACTGCTACTCAGTTATCCTTAATACAATTCCTCAGCTTTCCAGGTTTTGTTCAGTGAACATGTTGAGTCCTTCAGGACTGTATTAAGGTGAACAGTATGTGGAGGAGTTCATCAAATGTCTGACAACAAAACACGTCTGCTTCAATTCACATGCACATTGGCAAAAGGCCAATTTGTACGGCATTATCTGTCATACAGAAAAGCCCAAAGATTTTGTATAAAGCGCACTTTCACAAGTGGAGAAAAATTACTCTCAATTAGATAAGAAGGGTTTAGCTATTATGTATGGGGTGCAAAAGTTCCTCAAATTTCTGTATGGCAGGAAGTTTGCCATTTATACAGACTACACACCATTGATAAGTTTGCTAAGATGAGATGAAAGTAAATCAAATGGCCTCAAAAAATCATGAGATGGGCAGTTATGCTGAGGGCCCATGAGTGTAGCATCACATATAGGCTGAGCATAGAAAATGCTGATGTGTCGTTTGCCTCTACTAATGCAAGCACCTAAGCCACCCCACAAGAGAGGGTGTTAATGTAGGATCATGAGCCATCTCATCAGCACAAATCAAAAGCTGGACAGCCAAGGACACAATTCTGTCCCAGGTCCATGTGTATGTATTAATGAGCTGGCCAGAGCACAGTGTGGGGGTAGACTTCACATGCTTTTGCAGCTACTTTTGGTAGCATCATGGAGAATTCACCTCGGTGCATCAGGGTATAGGAGTTGTTGTGTTGTTAAATTCCAACAGCACTGACATCAGTGACTCTGTTGCCCTACTCAAAGCCAGAAGACCCAAATCTACAGCTCAGGCTGGCTAGACAGCAGCACTAACTCTAAGGCAAGAATGTAGGAGGGCAGAATGAAAATGGAAGAAAGACAAGCTAGAAGCATCATATTTAATCTTGAGGAACCATTTAACTACCTATCAGCACTCTATGAAAGCAGCCAATGCCAAAATATTTCTCTGACATGAATGTGTGAAATTCTCATAGTTCTAAGATTCTTTTTAATACAATAAAGTGAGTAATGAATCCTGCTCTCACGTCTATCGCAGAGGGCACCGTGAAAGCTTTTTGAAGAGCTTTTGAATTTTTCATTGCTAAAGCTGACAATATAAGGTCACCTAGTTCACCATTGGACCATGAGCCCACTGATCTACCAGTATGTTCTGCCCTCCTAAACCACTTTGAGCCTGTGTCACTGTCCGACTTGACAGATTTAATCTGGCATACAGTATGTAGCCTACTACCTGTGCTTTGCATGCCCTGCACACTGTTAATTCTAGTATTTTATGTATTATAAACAGCTGTTTAGCGAGTGGCATTGCTCTGTCCTGTTTTATACATGCACTTGTTCAACCTCTCATTAAAAAGCCTGGCCTGGAACCTTCAATTCTAAACAATTTTAGACCTATCTCCAAACTACCTTTTCTTTCAAAAAATTTTAGAGAAGCAATTTTCTCTCAGATTTATTCATTCTTACCCAGGAACAACTTTTTAAAAAATTCTAGGCATCCTAAAGACAACACCATAGGATGGAATCTGCCTTCCTCAAGGTAGCTAATGATTTATTGCTAACTGTTGATTCTGGAAAGTGTGCTGGGTTTTTATCTGCTAGATCATAGTGCAGCCTTTGACACAGTTTTCTACCACAGAATTCTTCTGGATCATCTAAAGTGTGGTGTAGGCATCCAGGGCACAGCTTTAAAGTGGTTTGCCTCTTACCTTAATAACATTGACTTTCTCAGTTAGGATTGGTAATGTCTCCTCTTTAGCTGCTATTACCTCTGGGATACCCCAGGACTCTATTCTGCACCCTATTTTGTTTTCCTTGTACATAACATCACTTATCACCATTATGTGGACAATACACAGTTGTATCTTCCATTGAAACCAGGTGATAAAGACTCTCTCAATCTAATTTTTGACTGTCTCAGGGGCATTACATGTCGGATGTCAAATGACTTTCTGCATTTGAACCAGAATAAGACCCAAGTTATTATACTTGGTCCTGCTGGGTGTATTATCAGCTAATATACACTCTGTTAAAAAAAAAAAAAAATCTAGGCATCATCTTTGATTCTGCCCTAAAATTTTACAAGCAAATAAACTCAGTTGTGAGAGGAGTTGTTTTTTTCTGACTCCAAGCCATTGCTAAACTAAAAAGCATCTTATGTTTTAAAGATCTGGAAATTGTCATTCACGCTTTCATTTTTCCCCTTATAGACTATTCCCTTTATTTCGGAATCAGTCAGCCTTTGCACACCTGCAGCTGGTCCAAAATGCAGTTGCTATGCTTCTAACAGGTACCAAGGTATCTCTCCCATCCTGAACTCTCTCCATTCGCTACCAGTTAAATACAGAATTTAGTTCTGTTTTATTGTTTGTTTTCTAGCTGTACATGGTGCTGCACCAAGCTACATCTCTGATCTTCTTTGCTCTCTTTCTTGGTAAAAGAGTCACTGCTTAATAGAATATTACAATATTCAGTAAATAATTGTTCATATTCTTTACATATCTATTTCTATTCTCTACACTACAGTGCTGTTGAATTCTGGATTATGATTGGTCAGAAGTTGTTGATTAATTTTCTATAAACAGCTGATTTTCTATGGAAGGAGTTAAAGCTGTAACTAAGCTTTTTGACATCTATGAGACAGCAGTTCACAGTTTCTCAGTAATATGACAAGCTGCTTTTTTTTTCTTAAATCTTATTAACTTTAAGAGAGAGAAAAGAGAGAGGCTGGTGAGGGCACAACTGTTTGAAGTGAGAACAGGTTTCACCGACATTCCTCAACATTAAATGTAACCATAAATGGATAAAAAGTATAAGAAGCAATAAAACACTTGAGGATATGCTATTATGACTAACGCCTCTTCCTCACTGAAAATTGTTATTTTTCTATAACAGCACGCCCCAAAATGAGAGGTCAGATAGAGAACAGTAATAGAGAAGCAAGGCCAGTTTTCCTTATCTAATTTTTGATTTGCGACGGATAAAACACAACATTGTTAAAACATTATCATCTTATTGTGACTATATAATGTGTGTTAATTTTACACTGAATGATTGGAAGTATGTACATATTATTGTGTTAATCAGGGATGGAACTCTTATTTATTAACACCAATAAAATAATAAGAGTTCTCCCTGTGTCTATATTTGTAACAGACCCATATACTCAAACCCTGAGAATCATCATTACATTTGAGCCTCATATTTTATTGCACTTTCAGTGAAAACACTGCTGCACACCAGGCTTTTAAACAACATACACTTTTTGTATGTTAAATAACATATAACATACAGTTCATAGAGAAAAGGATGAAAAATTCAGGGTTAAAAATGTTGTGAATCTTTTTAAATATCTGCTCTGTAAGACATGCTTATTGTTTTTTCATGATAATGCTACCAATATTATTCAGTAATTTTATCTATATTATGTAGCCATTTATTGTATTTCATCTAAAGAAATTATTTTGTTAATATAATTGTAATTTTTTAAAAATATTTTTGTTATTGTTGTAACTAATTACATTTAGATCAAAATGATTTGGGGCAGAAAAAACATTTTGTTTATTTATTTATGTTTTTTAGAAAATAATGGGCTTTGCAGTTTTTTCCTCTGTATATAAGTGTTGAATCAGAACTCTGTTGGCAAAGATGGTGAAGCATAAAGACTAGGAGTTGAAGGTCAAATCCTACTGATAATTAATTATAATTAAATCCCGTAAGAGAATTAAACACAGCACAGACATTAAATATTTATTTAAATATTTATAAATTAAAAAAATTTACCTCCTCTTAAAAATGAGAAGAAAATTAGTATAAAAAAACCTTTTTGGAGTAACTGCATTACTTCAATATAAGACAATATCAACAAAGTAAATCTTGGAAAAATATAATTTTTTCCCATTTTACCCTTCTGGTCTATTATTTATTGTCCTCCCACAAGTGAAATATATATATAAAGATATATAAAGATATATAAAGCATTGTTTATATAAAGCATGTGAGATGTGTGACACTGAGAACTTTTAATTCATCTACCATCAGTGAATATGACACAGAAGGATCAGCGGAGATCTCATACCTGTCGATAGCTCCGACCTGTTTACCTTCTGTGCCCTAAGAAATGCTCTTCAAAGGCAAGGTTTGGGATAATAATAATAATTTTAGGTTCATTAACATGATTTAATTCTGTAATTCTATTCGCACCCATTATGATTAACCACCAGGTGGCAATAGAGGATTATTGTATGATGGGTGTATAAAAGAATAGCATTGAGAGGGTTCTCCTCGGTGCATGTACTCCTTTGTAAAACATCACAAGCCTCAGGCTAAACACACAACTGCATAAATTATTATCTCTCCTCACACAACATGTGACAATAATAATGCACAATAAACATTAGCATTCAACATTAGCATATTTTCCAGCTAGCAAACAGGAGCTAAATGAACAGGATTCTATTTCTTTCTTTCAAGTGCAATCTTAAAAATGCTTTTAAAGGCCATGTGCTTACAGGGAAATGTTAGATTAATATTGGATACTTGTATACTTGTGATAGAATTAATTAAATTAATTAATATTAATTAATCATTGCAAACAGAATAAGAAGACAGAGATGTGGTGCATTTTGACCAGAGATGTGAGCTATGAGTGTATCTTACCTCATATGATGAAATCCAGCCACATTGGAACCTGCTTCAGCAAGACAAACACTAGAACACCAAATACCACTGTCTGTTCTCCTGGTTCTTTTTGTATTCTGTTCATCATCATCATCATCCAATTCAGAAAACAATTCAGTCCTATTCAGGATTGAGATGAACAGGAAAAGAGCACAATCCCAAACTTCTCTTTTTGAGGTCTACTTCTTCCAGAGGACCCTGGTCCTCCTGGTGCACCTCCAGCACCTGAACCATCTCAGCTCACTCTTCTACTCTAAGCTCCTCACAGGAAGCTGAATGAAACTTACAAAGAGCTGAATGAGCCATTTTTATGCAACAAAGTGCATAAAAAACACTATCAAATATTCATCAGCTTCCATCTATCACTGATTTAAAAAAAAACAGCTAAAACATAGATTTTTCACTTTAACTTATGTTATGTCTGTACATTTCCTGGCCTGTGTTTTCTGTGTACCCTGTTTCGCAGTCACCTGGAACACTTGCAATTACACTTCCATTGCTGGCACCTGTTGGGGACTGCTTAAAAGCAAGGCCACGCCCCCTCTCTCTTCTACCTTACGGCCAGCGCTACCATGCCACCACAGTTTTTCCCCATATTCATTGATTCTAATTTAATAAAGTCCTTTTTGTTTATGAATTGGGTTGTGGCCTGACTCCTTCATGTCACTTCCTGATGAGGTTGTATCAGCTTTTAATTAGATTTTATTATTTGCCTTACTTTTAAATTACTTTTAATTATTGGATTTTTATTTATTATATTTTTTATATATTTTCTATTCTATTATTCTCTTTCTACCACTACCATTATTTATTTCATTATTATTGTTTGCTTATTTTGCCATTTTATTTTTATATCTGTTATTTGAGCTGTATTTTAAATGTATGGAATGTGTGATATAAATAAAGTTTATTAAAATGAAGGCAAGCTGAGGTTCAACATGGATTACAGCTGCTCAACTCTCAGATGCCGGGTGAGGTAAGGGATGTAGATTTACTGAAATTCGAGAGGTTTGTTTCTCCACCATTATGGCTTACCACAGTAACTGCAATTAAAAAAGACTATTTATTTTCCAAAATATTCCATATTCTTTTGGTTTTGTCTTCAGTTGTATACAGTTATTTTTTCTCTTAGTCCTAAAAAACACCATTTTACAGAAAGCGGTTTCTTCCTCATGTCATCTGAAGGAGTTCTTCCTTGCCACTGTCGCCTCTGGCTTGCTCATTAGGAATCTAGTCGACATCTGGATTTCTGTAAAGCTGCTCTGTGGCGATGTCTACTGATAACAACACTGTACATATAAAATATTGAAGTTAAAATGCTACAATTCACAAACTTCATGGACCCTCTGTAAATCCCATCTTTAACTGAAGATTATGAGACTGTGACCTGAAGGAACTGCAACATGACAGCTAAAGAAATATAAGCTGCTACAGAAGTTACTGGTGCTCTTCTACAGAGCTACAATAGAATCAATAGTCACATCCTCCATTTCCGTCTGGTACAGCTCTGCAACTTCAAACTCTAAGCACAAGCTACAGCACATCAACAGAAGTGCAGGAAAAATGATTGGAGATCAGCTCCCCACCCTTACTCACCTCCTCACATCCCAGCCACTTTCTTTTTCAGCATTTTCTTTCATAACCAAAACCCAGAGTAAGAGCCCTGAAATCCCATAATAGCCAATACATGCACAGTTTCTTCCCCAGGCCACACTCCTTCGAAACAAAGACCCTTCCCACATCCCTCCCCTCTAACATACAGCACAAGTCACTTTAAAACACTGGTACAATTCAGTTGTAATTGCACTAACACATGCAGTAGCTGCACTCCTTTACAGTCATAGAAATATAACAATTATATTACACTCCTACATTTCTGCTGTCTCAGCACAACCCAGATATTGCATTAAACGTTTGTACTGTCTGTCTCTTTCTGTACTGTGCAGATATACACAGATATGTATTTTATATATTTTATTGTATCGTATTGTATTGTATTGTTCTCTTCAGTTAATGTACTATCCTCCCATACGGAAATGTAATATATGTACACATATGAAAAAGACATATATTAAATATATGCACATAGAAAATGAAAACATATATGTACATATATATCTGCCCATATATAAAACGTATTAGAAAATGGAACAATGTCATATATTGACATATAAAACTAGCCCATATAAATATATATGTTTATGTATGTATAATACAGTCTTTGATATATATGTCACATATATTATTATCAATATACATGACATATATTTCTTTGTATAAATGTTTAATATACAAATTACATATATGCATAGCATATTGCTTACATACATGTTACATATATATGTCCCTAATGTATGTTTTTATATAGTCTTAGTATATATTTAACATTTAAAATGAAATATATATACAAAATATATATAAATATAAAGCCTAAATTCTGAAATCCTAGGCCAAATTCTGTAGTTTTTTAAGCGCTAGTTTGACAGGTTTGCCGACAGCCGATTAATGATCATTATCATGAATAAATGGACAATTTAATTCAAACGGTTACAGTTATATAAGGTAGTATGTAGTTTATATTTTTACAACCACATGGTCTATAGTGAAAATACATGAACTGTGGTTAAGAAAAGTTAAAACAATTGTACTTGGTTAACTTTGTGTCAAATAAACAGTTTCTTCTAAAAGGAATTTCAATGCTGTCTCAAAATATTATTTTCATGTTTTCTTTTCTTGAGTTTTCAACCTAACCAATCACGACAGCGATGTGCAATGTCAAAGAATTTTATTTTAGAAATGGTCTCTATTTGTCTGAGATGTTGCACCAGAAAGCCTTGTGTAGCTATGAAAATGATGTGGTATGGATCAGAAGTTTCCTTCAGATGTTAAGAATCAAATATAGATCATTAAAACATGAAAACATAGCCAGATTAGAATGTTTCAAGGATTAATATATTAAATATGGCTGGGTATTGACATAAATTTCAATTTGATTTCTGATTCAATTCAATAGTGATTATTTTGGATATATATAAGGTACCTGGCAAATTTTCTCAAGGAAAAAAATCTCTCAACTACTACTGTAAAATATAGGAGTCAGTTGGTACTACATTATTGTAATATTAAAGGTTAAAATTTACTGATTTGTATATAAACACTTAATTTACACACAAGGAGGTTTTTATAATATTAAAGTTACAATACTATCTTTACATAAGTATGTTTTTTTGAAATGTAAACCTTTATATAGTGCCTGTCATATAAAAACATTTATTTAAACATACAAGAACAAGAAACATTACAATGAATGTGTGATATGTTGCATATATTTAACAAAATGCTCCTCTCCAGAGTTCATTTTTCTAGCTGACTAACGAGTTTATGGTCATTAAATATGGTTTTAATAAGGGAAATGTGACGTTATGTGACATCTTGTTGAAGCTGTTGTTGGAGTCTTTGAAGCATGGTTAAAGAACTGATTGAGCAATTACATGAGCCAGGATTCATTTCAGTAAATTGTCCTGTATTTATTTATATACCTTCTGGTATTCAATTCATGTTTATTTCACACTTTTGCCCATAACTGGTATTGAAGATAGAGGAAGAGATGATCTGTTCACATGCGTGGCATGCTCATTCGTGCTCCCTTCACTATGATATTGCCTGCAAGGCACGCCACGCGATCTGTCACTGCAAGAGTGCTAAAACGGTATTTATTCTTTGCATTTCATAAGACAGACAGAGCTTCAAATCTGAGATTTTGTTTCATATTAAAAGTAACAAAGCACAAAGCTTATTGCAATTTAATAAACGAGAGGTGCACTGCAATGTTGTTCATTCATCAGCTGTAAATAGGCTAGAGTAATTGATTCTAGAGAAATACGAATCGATATTGTTTTGTAAAAATGAGAATCGATTAAAATAGAGACATCCGTATTTTTTACCCAGCCCTACAATTAAACATTGACTGTGTATTCTGAGGTTTAAATATTTAACGTTTGGTTCACAGGTATGGTGAACAGATCCTTGGAGACCTTGCTGTTACAGCTGTTACTACACTAGTGGTTAGTAGCTATGCTAGTTTTGCATTTCTAGGGAGCAAAACAGTTCAAAAATTGAGATTTAAAAGAAGGGCAAACTTATAAATATAAATAAATATTTGGAATTATTTTAATAAACACTTACAACATTTGTTTTTAGATTCTCTAATTCCATTTTGAGGGCTTCATTTTCTGCCTTTAATTGTGCTATGATGTCTGGCAAAGGAGGATCAGGAGAAGGTGAGGCAGACGATGATGAGTGAAGTGATGTGTGGCCAAGTGTGGTGACCCATATTCGGAATTTGTGCTCTGCATTTAACCCATCCAAGTGCGCACACACTCACAGCCTTTTTTTTGCTGCGGTGCCCGGGGAGCAGTTGGGGGTTCGGTGCCTTGCTCAAGGGTCTCACCTCAGTCGTGGTATTGAGGGTGGGAGAGAGCGCTGGTCATTCACTCCCCCCACCTACAATCCCTGCCAGACCTGAGACTCAAACCCACAACCTTAAATATTCAGTCTCCTAAATGTTCAGTGGAAACAGTGATCAATAGTGGATTATAAACGGTATGAAGTTTTTTGCAGATCTCTCCCATTTCACTCCAGTTGTTCTGTGACACTTCAGAGAGTGAGATATTACCTGCCAGAGCGTTCAAGAATGCAGCACAAGGCCAGAAGCAGGTTCACGTTAAAAAGCTGCACTCTTATGTTTTTCACAGCTCTTTGAATTTCAGTTAATTCTAAAGCTCTTAATAGAGCTGTCACTAGTGTTCAGTAGTCAGTACACTTTTACTTTTATTTGTATTCTTAATATGTTGAAAACACAAAATGTTTCTTGTCACATTCAGTTAGGAATTACATGAATCATATAAATGATACCATATTATCAATTCAAAACGGCCATAGTTGGGTAGTTTGCATCGCTGGATATTACTTTCAGTCATTTAACATTGCTATTGTAAAACAGTTGTCAAATATCAAATCTTTTGCTACTTACATCTTACCTCGCTATTTTTCAATGTTAAGACTGATGCTTTGTGCTGGAATTTGCGCTCTGCTTTTTTGAACAGTAAACTCCGCCTACTTTGATTTGATTGGCTATCTCAGTCATTTTGACACTCACGAGCACTGTTAGACCGCTGAGGCAGAACAGCCTAAAAATGTGACTTTTGAACCTTTTTGTCGTCATCAACAACAAAGCAGAGCTCTGTGTAATAGAGTGCAGCAGAGGAGTGCAAGAATTTCAAATACTGAGTGGGACAATTTGGCCATTTCTTATTTTTGGTTGGGGGGGTTACTTGACCCCCTCAATGTCTGTGGTGGTTACGGCCCTGCTGTCAGGTGCAACACAACCTCATGGCAACTCATAATTTGTGAGATGGTGAAATTGTTTGATGCAGTAAGATGTGGATTGTACAAAAATATATGACTTTTATCACTTTAGGGGTTGAGCTTTATGGTTAAGTTTAGGTTTGGGTCATAAAATTTCACATACAAATTGATGACTTCTCATGAGACCAGATTGAACAAGCATCACTGATGTGTAAATGCAGCAATTCTTTTTTTTTTTTTGAACGATCAGACAAATCTTACTGTATGTTTTCGTAGTGCAGTGAGCTCAATTGATTTCTCATGATGTGGCCCAACATTTCAACAGGAGTCACTTTCTCGAATAAGAGACCAAAAAGAGATGTATGCTGTGTTCTGGCATTACTAAGCAGATTGTCTCGGATTTAGAGTGTCACTGTAATGACTGTAATCTGCCATTGATACGAAATATAAAATGGTCATAGTGATAGCCAATCTTCACCTCTTGCCTTGTCTCCATGCCAACTGAGAGGCAGACGTAGTCTGCCAGCGCCTGCTTCTGAAAAATGCCCCAGTAGGGTCTCTGTAGGCCTTGCGTTGCACGGAAAGTTGGAAATTGGTTTCAGTCCATTGGAAACTGAGCTATTTACGCTGCTTGGTCCTCTGCCCCTCTGAGAAATTGTACTAATTTCATGCCTTTCTTGAGTGAGTCGGTGTCTTTCTTCAACATGCATCAACATAACTGTTCTCCATTACACAAGCACTTAAAGAGACAAGATTCTGAATGTAGTGGAGTAAATTAGAGGTAAGAGAGAAATAATAAGGCTCTTTGCCACTCAGTCCCACAGCATTTCTCGACACTGTCTCTGTGATCTTGATCCAATCTGCAGTGACTCTCACCTGGAGACACTCTTACTGGTCTCAGGGAGAACACTGAGATCATTTTAAAGACATCTCCACTAGTTGTCTGATGTGTTTAATGAAAAGAGGTTGTGTTTGAAATGGCACTATATGCTTCTGAGTTATTTGCATTGGTAAGCTGCCTATATGAATCCTCAAAAAATGCATCAGTTTCCACAAATTATTAAGCAGCTACTGTTTTTATTGTACATTGTACATTGATAATAATAAGAAACGTTTCTTGAGCAGCAAATCAGCATATTAGAATGATTTCTGAAGGATCACATGGCACTGAAGACTGGACTGAAAATTCAGCTTATATTTCACAATATTACTGTTTTTACCTTATTTGAATCAAATAAATGCAGCCTTATTGAGAATAAGAGACTTCTTTCAGAAACATTAAAAAAGTGTACAGACCCCAAAACGATAGGAATATTATATTATTTTATGCCGTTACTTCTACTTATGCACTTGGCTTTTAGTTGACCTAAACTTTAATGTATCTTAGATAATCTCATTGGCCTTCTGCAAGTATTTCAAAGCCCTGAGAGAATGAATATGTCTCAGAGGGGTATGATGATGGATAACCATCCATCAAAATGTAACTATTCATTACTCAGCTGGCACAGAAGACTGTTACCATGACAGCACAGGGATGTGGGCTCTCCAAAAGCTAGACTTGACAGCCTTGAAAACCCACAAGTACTAATGCCAAATGAGAGATGTCAAGTGGGCACAGTCCCAAAACCATCACCAAGCAACCGTCCTGAACTGTGATGTGTACACAGTTTGTGCTTTTAAAAAAGGAATGGTGTGGAATGGAGCGGGCTCTGGAGTGGACTCTCTAGAATTCGCTGCTGCCCATTTTTTGCAATCCAGATTGATGAATCCACCGATGTGGCCAGCTGCGCTCAGCTGTTAACATATATGCGGTACGTGAAAAACATGGACATTCAAGAAGAGTTTCTATATAGTAGTCCTTTGCCCATCCACACAACAGGTGAACACATTTTAAACAAATTGAACGAATTTGTGAGAAAGAACGATACAGACTGGGAACGCTGCTGTGGCATATGCAGTGATGGGGCAAAATCAATGATGGGCCGCCACAGTGGTCTCATATCGAGGGTTAAAGAGGAAGCTCTGAGAGCCGTGTGGACCCACTGCACAACCCACAGACAAGCCTTAGGTGCCAAGAATATGCCAAATGATCTTCGGAGTGTCCTCGACGAAGCTGTGAAAATTGTTAACCTGATTAAAGCACAACCTCTAAATGCTCGTCTTTTCCACATTTTATGCAATGAATTGGGAGCGCATTACAAACAGCTGCTTCTGCACACCGAAGTCCGCTGGCTGTCTCGGGGCAGAGTTCTATCACGACTTTTTGATTTGAGCTGGATCGCAAGGTTGACTTATTTGTCGGACATATTCGAACGGCTCAACACGCTTAATACATCATTGCAGGGAAGAGACTGCAATGTGTTTTCGGCATATGAGCAAGTGTCCTCGTTCTGGAGAAAGCTGGATCTATGTGTCTATTGTGTGGAGAAAGGATGCTTGGACATGTTACCCACACTGGCTGATTTCATGCAAGAGGCAGGGCTGTCAGCGGTTCCTATTCAGCCTTTGGTCGCTGAACACCTAAGGGGTCTGTGTCAGCAATTCACACACTATTTTTCCAACGAGACAATCCAGGATGAGTGGATTCACAATCCATTCAGGTTCAAGCCAGCAGAAAGTGATGCACTGTCTATAAAAGACAAAGAGGCTTTGATTGATCTGACTAGTAATCATGAATTGGAGCAAATGATTACACAATCTTCCATTTCTGGCTCTCTGTTCAAAATGAACTCACACAAAGAGCACTGAGGAAACTTGTTTAAAGTTCTTTCTCTACTCTCTGTTATGATGGAAGCCCTGGCCTACTAAATTACCTTTAATTGTTTAACCACCACAGCATCTTGTCTCTATTGGAAATGCACACAATTTGTGTCAATTGCAAGTGACGTCGCAGATATCGGAGAGTGCAGGTGGCGTTTGCAAGTGACATTGTAATTTTGTAACTTTTTTTCTTGTCTTCACCAACTGGCTACTGTTGTAAAATGTTAAGAGATTCAATTAAAATAAATAAATAAATAGTGACGTCACTTGCTGAAGCGCAGGTGTCTGAGAGTGCATGTTTGAGAGTGCAAGTGCCTGTCTGCAGCCAGACTCTATTGGTTCTCCCGGTCAAGAGACCAAGCACCTCCCCGCGAATGCCGCACTGCCAGCCTTGTGCTCCACCATTTTTGAGGGAGCTTTTATCAAAACAGTTTCCTGGCTGCTGTTTGCTTCTTTAGGGGAGTGCTTTGGTTTCGGGCAAAATTCTGTGATTAGAGCCCTCCCCTTGGGCAGAACGCCAAATATGCATAACCTTTGTCTGGATTTTGCACATGTGAAGTTGTGAAATACCAGTTAAGCGAGATTACATCTCACAACCGTGACATTTAATACACTTGGAAAAGGGCATGTCTGTGGAACTCAAGTGCACACTGACTGTACATGCAGTTTCAAAAACATGTAACAACACGTAGTACATAAACTTTATTCCACACTCCATAGGAATAGCAGTTTTCTCGAAAGAAAACAAGCACAACTGCTTCTTCAGTTTCATTCTTCATTCCAGTAATACGTTTCTCTCTTTTTAAAGGACATTTTCCTTATTCTTCAGTTTTGGGAAACTTAGATGAATGTGCCCCCAAAACAAGTTTTTCCACTCACAAATACAACATTATTAGCATTGGCTATGTACCTACATCTTTTAAACTAGCAGTTATCAAGCCCCTGATTTAAAAACCTGACCTTGACCCCTGTCAGCTGTCTAACTATAGACAAATATCAAACCTCCCCTTTATCTCCACGGTCCTAGAAAAGGTTGTAGCACAGCAGCTATGCTCATACTTACATAGGAATAACATTCATGAAATGTATCAGTCAGGGTTTAGGCCTCATCATAGCACAGAGACAGCACGGGTTAAAGTGAAGTGACTTGTGGCCAAGTATGGTGACTTGCATTTAACCCATCCAAGTGCACACACACAGTAGTGAACACAAACACACACACACCCGGAGCAGTGGGCAGCCTTTTTGGCTGTGGCGCCCAGGGAGCAGTTGGGGGTTTGGTGCCTTGCTCAAGGGTCTCACCTCAGTCGTGGTATTGAGGGTGGGGGAGAGCACTGGTTATTCACTCCCCCCACCTACAATCCCTGCCAGACCTGAGACTTGAACCCACGACCTTCAGGTTCACCTTCAGGTTGCAAGTCTGATTCTCTATCCATTAGGCCACGACTGCCCCTAAGTAGAACGTGTGAATGAAGATAAACCTGAGCTGGTAAATGACTGTGGTAAAGAAGTGGTAAATGACTCAGTACTGGCCTCTGATCAGGGTTGTGTCTCCTTGCTTGTGCTGCTTGACCTTAGTGCAGCTTTATAGTACACAATAATAGAAGGGAATGATTTATAATCCCACTATCCGTTGCACCCAGATGAGGATGGGTTCCCTTTTGAGTCTTGTTCCTCTCAAGGTTTCTTCCTCATATCATCTCAGGGAGTTTTTCCTTGCCACCATCGCCTCTGGCTCGCTCATTAGGGATAAATTCACATATTTACAATATATCTTTTTTTTTGTGAATCCATTTATTTCTGTAAAGCTGCTTTGTGACAATGTCCATTGTTAAAAGCGCTATACAAATAAAATTGAATTGAATTGAATTATATACCTTCACTGACTTTGTATGAATAGCCCTGAATGTACGACTGAGAAAAGTGAATAAAACAATAGGAATAAAAAGGAATATATAGGCCTATACATAAATATATTTCACTTACAGATTAACAAAATGAAAGAACATAATGTGCTGAGGGACATTGTGACGCGCTCCGAAGTTCTCGGAAGTGAGACTGAGATGGCAGAAACTGTTAAGCGTTGGTGCTGTAAGGAGCACATGACCACGGAGATTTACAGATAACAGTCTTTCAATAAATCCACAGAAGGAATACGGGGAAAGTTGGGGAAACTCGGGGAAACCACAGCACAACGAACATCCAACATTAGCAATACGGGACAAAGGAACTGAGGAGAACACAGGGCTTAAATGACCGGAGACAAACAAGATAATTAATAAACACAGGTCGAGACGAATTAACTAATCAGACCAGAAAAACTAGGTCACAGGCAGGTAGAACAGAAAAACACAATGAAAACAGATTAGACATGTTAGAGAAATTAAGTGGCATCCTGCTTGTTTTCTTCATTTTGCAAAAGCTTTACAGTTTTGTTTTGCTTCTGTCTGTATGACCATAAATTAAGGAGTAACAGTTTCCTCTCTTAGAAGAGAAAACAATGCAGTGATCGTGAACAGATTTTGCTAACTTGACATCGCAACGTGTTCATTATCAAAATAAAATATAGTTATAGAAACATATTAAAAGTTAACAATCTGCGCCGTTCAGGGTGAGCACCGCCTCACTGTGCTGTGAAGTTATAGTTTATAAGGGAACTAAAATAGCCTATAGCTGTGTTTATAATGTTTATAATTTTTGTAATCGGAGATGGAGGTTTTAATCACGGGTTAGACATGTTTGTGTGCATTTCACTGGAAAGAATAGTCTCCACAACAGCGTTGGGTTAGATTGTAGAGTACTTTTTTTTTTGTCTTGATCACTCAATCAATTTAATTAAAAAAGTTTTAATAAGACTTTTTATTTGCAATCTTTTATTTTTTAATTAGCTTGCAAATTCTGTCAGTTTTATAGCTAACAAACACGCCTTACTCAACATCACAGACTTCTGAGAATCAACTTACAGTAAATGAGCTCATTACACTAATAATATTAAATTTGTTGTGTCATAGATTAAATCATTTAGGAGATTTTACATGATTTATTCAGGTAGATTCCATTAAAAAAGCAAGCCTTAAAAACTACTCAGAAATATTATGTGTAATATTGTTACCCTGATTTTTTAAGTAGATAGCTCATACCATTATTTTACAGTGTGTGTTTTTCACGCTCTTTAATGTGGCGTGACAGTCAGTTAAATCTGCATGTGAGTCAATCATCTTTTCGATTACAGATTGAAAATTTGAAATTTCCAAGCATACTGTCCCTGCTGCGAGTATATGGCACATGCTATGATTTCTGCTAATAATCCAACATTCAAATCATTTGCCAGGCCACCGGAATTTCTCCCGGTGCTCCAAATCCGGGCCACTCGCGCGCGCAGTACTCTCTGCAGGACAATGCTGTATGAGTCTCTGGCTGGCGCTGAGCCAGAGACATAACCAATCACACACGCTTCTGTTCAGGGACTCTACTGGGGTTAGACAACTCACTGTCGAAATCATACTCTAGATTTAATACTGTCACATGGAACTGATGTTAATGGCGTTGAAAAACTGCAGCAAAGCGATGATATCTCAGATCATGAGGAGGGAGATTTGAACCGAGGGGGAAAAGATTGAAGGCGATTTGAACTAGAGGGCTGCATTACACATGGAGAAATGTTGAAAAAAAAAAAGCCAGTTTTACTTTATATACAATGGTTAGTTATTTTTTGTGCGTTTTGTTTGACAAATGCGCCAAAAGATTAAGCCTGGTTTTGTCATGACGTTTTTAAAACGTCTTATTTCAACGTGCAGTACCATTATTTAAAACCTAAACTAAACAATTATGCCTAATCATCAAGTTGCAGTATGGTTTTGCTTTTGTTGAGTATGCTATGAACACTGGGGGAAAAAGATTCATTTAAAAAAATGATTAATAACTAATTTTCTTCATACTAAGTGGTTGCAATAAATTTAGATAAAATAAATTGATTGCAACCACTTACCTTATAAAAATGAAGTAAGTTCAATGAATTTTTTCCCAGTGAAAATTGCCTAACTGGAACCAAAATACAACGTTGTGAAATGTTATGGAAAGTTTTTGTGGTTGCTGGGGAGGTACTCTTTTTGAAGTGAAAGGGGCGGGGACTTTAGCCCTTTAGGGTTAGGGTTAGTAAAGAGCTCCACACTCCAGCAACTCAGTCCATCCTCGATCTTCAGGAAAGAGACGCAGCTCTTCTGTAAGTACCTGATCCTCTACTACTGATACAATTGCTGCATTTTTCATAAAAACTGATGTTGTTCTATCACACAACTTCAAAATGTCAAAAACTGTGAATTTTCCTGAATTGTTGTTTTAGGGAAATAATTGTACAATTTGAACAATGTATGTTCATTGTTGTTTTCCTCCTTGTGTTCATATTCTGGCATCTTTAGAGAACATATCACACTTTGTGATGACTATCACATTAATGTATAGTTAATTCTGTACAGTCTGATTGAAAATTGACCTTATCTGCCAGAATATTTTGTTTATATTTTAATTACAGGTTTCCCATTATTATACAAGTCTGTTGTTCAAAGCATATTTACTGGTTTATTATACAGTTGCTTGTGTCAAGTCAAGCACCCTTTATTAACATATTGTATATAGTTAAAACATTTTGGTTATTAATGCCTTAAAATATTGTGATATATTCACATTGTTGTTTATGTAACAGAACTACAAATAAAGAAAATAACATTTTGTAAATCAAGATTTTTTCTGTTTGTTCTCAGGCACTTCACTTTCAGCCTGAGACCTTCAGTATCAGGTAATTATGATTAATTATCAATTTGTGATTCTTTCCATGTTTATATGGTGCTTAACTTGTGCAAGAACTTGAAAATATGTTGTGGCCACGAGATCATTTTGTGGAAAGAACCAATCTGTTTCCAGTAGCCATGAGTTGATGAGCAAACAAACCTGTGTGATTATAGCAATGTGAGATTATTAATATCAAAAAGAGATTTTTGAATTGCCAATATTATATTGCTTGTTTTTGTGACAGCAATTGAATGAAGTTCAAATAATTATATAAGGCCTATAATAAATTTATTTCATTGTCCCCTTCATTTCATGAATTGCCAAATCCAATTAAAAATTCAGTCGTAGTGTAAGGAGTAGTTTATTCCTTTTGTAATCCGATCGACAGGACATGTAAACACTTTGTATGTCACAGAATGAGCTGCTGCTGTTGTTGTTGAATAAACAACCATTGTTGCGTCATTCTAAAATTCACCTTTTGCTCAGCGTCTGTGAAGTGGGGAATGAAAATGTCATATCAGTCCTTGTTTCCAACTCTGAAGCACAGACAACCGGTTTTGGGAACAGAAAGGGGTGCTTTTACTGCATGATAAATATAAGCAGCACAGCACAACAGCTCTTGTGCTCATCGTCCTCTAATTAGGACACAAAATCAGGGCTCGACCTTAAGCCTTGTCCTTAATACTTGTTCTAGTGTGCCCTGAATGACCAATTCACTTGTCTGAATAAAAAAGTTACTTGTCCAGGGAAATATCATTTATTCTGAAGCAGTATTCTCATCAGTGTTCTATCATCTTTTACATACTTCAGTTTGCTTATTTGTGATATTCACTCCATGCGCATTTTAGGCTTATTAAATGTAATCATCTTTCATGTCAAATTTTTATATTTATTCAGTAAATTCAATTACAATTTGACACTTCAGGGCTGTTACTAATCAAATTAAATAATTTAACATAAACTGCAAAAAATGTTATGTGATTAATGTTTTAAATACTTTTTTTTAAATGTACTAATAAGAAGTGTTGGAAAAAATGCAATGACATTTTTAAATATAAAACTTAACCGCCAGTACTGTAGGTGACAGTCATTTAAGCCACTGAGCTTTGTTTGGAACTGGTGAAATAGAAGAAAAACAGTCAATACCGAGTCTAAAATATAAGTGATTTAATATTAACTACTTGTTTAATAGACTATAAAACCTGTAACATTTGCAGTGGTGATAATATTCGATAAAACAGCTCCCTTGGTCGTGTTATGTTTGAATTATTGAATTTGAATTATTCCCTCAGCATATTTCTTTTACTTTCAAAAAGTAAGTCCTCCAGAAAGTCCTCCTCCACGAGGAGGAGTCTGACAAGGAAAGTTTTAATAAGGCTAGTTGTCCGGTCAGGCAAGTAAAATTCTATTTTACTTGTCCCTTCAAAAAGTCCACCTGTCCTGGACAAGTGGTCAAGCATTAATGTCGAGCCCTGCAAAATGAATAATAAACCTGCAGTTTTAAAACAAAAGAAAGTGAGGATGGTTATTATGAGACAACAGCAGGAAACACTGTATGTTTGTGCAGTGTACAAATGTCAAGACTAAACCCAATTAGAACTTTGTGACAAACGCACACATAAACCTGATCAGTGTATTAAATAGCATTCATGTGAACTCTACTTTCTGATTCATCAGTCAGAATAAATTCATTCCGATTGAAGCAAAAAGTGTTCATGTAAACTTAGCTAATGGGATGAAAATCTGGTGTCGCTGTTTGCCCTGTTTTATTTAAAGAACAGGGATCTATTAAAGTCTCATCTTCACAACACGTGTTTGTGGAAGTGTATCATGGCACAGACAAAATACATTTCTGAGGACCTCTGCTCATCTGGTTGGCAGTGGTTATAAAACCTAAAGAGTTCTAAAGAGTTTGGAATCCATGTTGAGATTAATATGGGTTACACAAGGTTGCTTTACTTTGATAATTAAAACTGCATTTTTGCAAAAGTAGTGGTAAGTGAAATCTTGTGTAATGCTGCATTTAAACTGCTAGTTGTTTAAAATTACTCAGTGCACCTTTAACATAATCACAAACTGATTCTTTGTGAAATCACTTTGTGAACTTTTAAAAATAATTTAACAGTATTCTCTTTCTCTCTCTTCTGACATCACATATCTGAAAACTCGAAATATCTATTCGAAGAGAGACTCTGAAAATGGGTGGTTCATATTGGTCACAATATCAACAATCCGAAGAGGAGAAAAAAAGAATCCAGGAAGAACTGGATCGAATTAAAAAAAAAGAAGAAGAAGAGAGAAAAGAAAATGAGAAGAAACTGAGAGAACTGGAAGATTTTAAAATGAAAGCAGAAGAAAAAAGAAAAATAGATGAGAACAACAGAGCTAGAGAACAAGAAGAAAAGAAAAGAATCCAAGCAAATAAAAAATGACGTCACAAACCAACACCTAATGTGCAACGACCTAATATAACAGTACATAAGGAGCATTAAAACTGTTATTAATGCAAGATATTTTAATGCAGTATGTTTAATCATCACATGGGATTACTAGTGGTGAATGCAGTAATTTGCTGGACTGCATTATGCAGCATTCTTAATTTGATTTTCTTGTACCAGAATAATGACAAACTGTGTATTCTTATCTTCTGTATGCTTCTGTAACTCCTAGTTGCAAATTAAAATGATTCATCCTTAAGATCTTTAGCGGTCATCTGGATGCATTTCATTTAAAGCATTGTATTTTCTTTTATGATGTGTTAAGCTGTATTGCTGTCAGATAAGAGCATATCTGTGCTTTTTCCTTGTTGCATTGCTATAAAAACAACAACAAATATTCATTTGTATGGCAATTCACCCACTAATTAAAAAAAATCTTCTGAAATCCAAGTGTGCTTTCTTTTAGAAATTGCTTATTCTTATTTTGAAAATGTGGGCATGTGGGATTTTATTTGGTTTTTTTTTTCATTTCTGATTTGGTATAATTTTAAACAGGCTCAGAGAAGAGTTCAATTGTAAAAATTGTTACTCATTAAACAAATTCATATTCACACACATATAATTTATGTTCTAGAAAGGAAAGCCATATTTCAGAACAGAGGCCACAACCAGCTTCATCAGAAACATGGCTGACTCTGAGACCATTGAACTGGCTTGTCTTGGCCGACCGTTTCAGTTGGGAATGCTGTATGATTGCAGAAAGGATTCTCTCATTCCAGGTATTAAAATCACAATATGCTAATATAGATATGAAATAAAACTATCCAAATATACCTAAAACAGAGAATGGATGAATTCTCTTAAAGCTATTACTGAAATATAAGCCAAAAATGCACTCAAAGTGAAATGAAATAGCATTTACAGTACATGTTTATAGCATGTTTCCATAGTTCTTGGCTTAATTTAACAGGCAATATATACTTTCTTTTAAGGAATAACTCTCTGGGATTCTGAGATGCTGCAGAAGAATATTAATGTACATACACAGCCAAACACTGACTTCAAAATCATTGCTTCAGATTCAAGTGAAGACAAAGCAGAAGCTTTGAATGTCTCTGCTTCTCTTGAAGCCAGCTTTCTAAGTGGATTAGTCAGTGTGAAAGGCTCAGCTGACTATTTACATGACAAGAAGAAGTCCAAAAATCAGTCTCGAGTCACTTTACAGTATCGGACAACCACACGTTTTGAGCAGTTAACTATGGAGCATCTTGGAGTAGGGAACGTAAAGCACAGCAATGTATTTAAAGAGGGTTCGGCCACACATGTTGTTACGGCTCTACTGTATGGAGCTCAGGCATTCTTTATTTTTGATCGTGAGGTTTCATCCAGTGAAAGCCATCAAGACATACATGGCGACCTCCATGCAACAATCAAAAAGATTCCTACTATATCAATTGAGGGTCAGGCATCTTTGACCATGAAAGAACTGGACAAAGACAAAATAGACAAGTTCAGCTGCACTTTCCATGGAGATTTTGCTCTGGAAAATAATCCAGTTACTTACGTAGACGCCATCAAGGTGTACTCAGAGCTGCCGAAACTGTTGGGGGGAAAAGGAGAGAATGCTGTGCCCATGACCGTGTGGCTTTATCCTCTGAAAAAACTTGATTCAGCAGCTGCTCAGTTGGTCAGGGAGATCAGTGTTAGCCTGGTACGACGAGCACAACGGATCATGGATGGACTGGATGATTGTGACATTCAGTGTCAAGATCTGATGAGGGACAATGTCGTCATCCAGTTCCCTGAAATCAAAGCCAAGCTCAAAAACTTTAAGGACCTCTGCTCAGAGTACAAAGTCATTTTTCAGAAACATCTGTGCAGGCTTCTTCCATCTATAAGGGGTGGAGGAAAAGAAGAACAGGAGCTTTCAGATTTTCTGAACAGAAAAGAAATGTCCCCATTTCAGGGTGTTCTGATAAACAAGTACCTAAATGAGCGAGAGCGGGAGATCAATGTGGTTGGATCTTACCTCGGCATCATGAAAGACATCCCTGTTCTTTCAACCAGCAATGACCTGGACAAGATTGTCTTGAAAGCATCCAATGACTATGTGGTAGCCTTTGCACTCTCCTCCTTAAATGAAAAGGAACCCTACCTTTCAGACTTGAAGAATTACCTTAAACAACAAACAAGTGACAAAGGGGAACAGCCAAGCTATGACCAAAGCTCTACAGAAAGGGCAAAAGCATGGTTTTCTTTGGAAGCTGTAACTGCACAGAACAGGGAAAACATACAGGCCTTCGTAGATTTCAAAGAAGCCAATAAAGGAAGAAAGAACATTGAATTCTGCATTGTATCAATCCCAGATGAACTCAGCACTGCCTCTTCAATTCGTGTTTATGAACGAGCAAAACTCATCAGCTCAGAGTACGAGCTTCCCTCAAAACCCCCAATGCCCAATTTCTTGTGTGCCGCGCATGACTGCATACATCTGCAGATCACGCCTCCTGACCACGGCGTTAGTTATGTGACCTCGTACTGTATTTCATACAAGTCTGAAGAGAGCTCTGAATGGACAGAGGTGTATACTGATGGAATTTCTGATCAGGTCCCTGTCAAGCAGCTAGAGCCGCATAAAGAATACTGTTTTACCTGTAAGGCAGTGTGTCATCCAGGTGTGAGTCTGGCAAGTGACAAAACACAATTCTTCAGGACCCTTCCATGTGCTCCTCCAGGAGCACCCACAGTCAAAAGAGTAGAATCTGAGTCTGCAACATTAACTTGGGATGTCCCTAAATCTGTGGGCAAAGATATTATGGTCACTGGATACGTGTTGGAATTCAGAGAACGACCAAAGGATCAGGAAACCGAAAAGCCATGGAAATCTGTGAAATCTGCAAGAAGGGATTACACTTTTGAGGGACTGAAAGCAAACACAGACTACACGGCCAGAGTTTCTGCAAACTGTGGAAGTGATGGAGTGAGTCTCCCCGGCCCTGAAACTGTGTTTTCTGTATTGTCAAAAAGCAAATCGTCAGACGAGGCTGGAAGTGGAATGTTCCTGGATCAATCTTCACGCATACATAAGGGGAATCCTTCAATTTATAAACTGACACTACACAAAAAAATGAAAGAGAATGAAGAGTTTGATCAGTATGTCTTTGGAAAACAGGTGGAGGATGTGAAAAACAAAGTCATTCTTATTGTAGGAGCGACAGGTGCAGGAAAAACCATGCTCATCAATGTGATGACCAACTACATACTGGGTGTAAAGTGGGAGGAAGCGTACCGCTTCAAACTAATCCACGAAGAGACTCATCGCACACAGGCTGAGAGTCAGACATCTATCGTCTCATCTTATGAGCTGTACAGTCAACCTGGCTTTAAAATTCCCTACCCGCTCACAATCATAGATACACCCGGCTTTGGTGATACAAGAGGAATCGAATATGATAAACTGATTACAAAGCAGTTGAAAAGCTTTCTTTGTAGCCCTTTGGGAATCGATCACATTGATGCCGTCTGCTTCGTCGTCCAGGCCTCTCTGGCTCGCCTGAGTGCCAATCAGAGGTACATCTTTGACTCAATTCTGTCCATTTTTGGCAAAGACATCGGAGAGAACATCATGATTATGGTGACATTTGCAGATAGTGAAGAAATCCCTGTCCTGGAAGCCATCAAAGCAGCAGATCTGCCCTGTCAGAAAAATACAAAGGGAGAGCCCATGCATTTCAAGTTCAACAACACAGCTGTGTATGCAGACAAGACCATAAAAGAGCCTACAACCTCTGACAGTGATTCAGATGAAGATGGTGAAGACAATGGTAATAAACTGTACAACATTGTCTGGACATCAACTTTCAAACAGATGAAGGCCTTTTTCAAGGCACTGGGCAAATCAGAAAATAAAGATCTGACACTGACCAAAAAAGTCCTGGAAGAACGAGAGCGCCTCGAAAAAGCCATGGCGGATCTGACCCCTCAAATCACTGCTGGCCTCACTAAACTGAGAGAAATTAACACAATTAAGGAACGTTTGAAAAATGAGAGAGAGAGCATAAAACAAAGTGAGGATTTTGAGCAAGAAGTTGAGGTGATGATACCAAGAAGAAACCCCATAGACAGTTTTGCCCTGAATTGCAACTTATGCTCATTCACATGCCACTCCACCTGCTTCCTCCCTGCAGAAGATTCTGTGAAGACTTGTGCTGTGATGGATGAATCTGGACGCTGTGTTATCTGCCCTAAATCCTGCTCTCACACTTATCATTTAAAGGAAAAGGCACAGTGGACATATGAAAAGAAAAAAGAGAAAAAAACCATTAAAGAGCTGAAAGAAAACTTCATGAAGGCACACGGAAGAATGTTGGACACGCAGGATTTGATTGAGGTCCTTGAAAAGGAATTAACTTCAATTCAGGCCAAACTGAGGAAGCTAATCAACATGTCCTCTGAATGCTTGAATCAACTGAATAAAATTGCACTGAAGGCCAGCTCTATCTCCACTGCAGAATACCTTGAAATCTTGATCAAAACGGAGAAGGCGGAGAAACGTCCTGGATTTGAAGACCGCATTGTTGAACTCGAGAGGATTAAAAATGAAATTCTTCTTCAGGAAAAGATTGCAAAAGGAGATGATCTGCTCACACCGGAAGAGCCACTGACAATGAAAACACAGACACAGTCTATAAAACTGAAATCTAGAGACCATGGAAATTTTGAGTTCTTAACTTCAGTTTTTAATCATGACTGAGAGATGAAAATGAAGACTGCTGAGTTATAAAAACATAAGTAAGATTTGAATTTTTCTTCTTCTTTTTTTGCTTATATAATCACATACAGGTCTGTGCCTGGACTCAGTCAAGAGACTGACCTTACTATATTCAGCTTTTTAAAACTGGCAAATGGGATTGTGGGAATGTTATTTTATTTGGAGATCTGGTGCATGTCATACTGCTGTTTAATTGTGAAACACTCCATAATTGAAAAGTGTTAAAATATTGTGGAAAAATCTGTGAAAATCAACATCAAGCAAGAAAACAAACAAAGCTGTCTTGATTGATGATGTTTATATTCATATATTGGCTTATCTATATGTGGTACTAGTTAAAGGGGTAATATGTGGTTAACAATGAGTTAAATGATTGTGTGATAAATAATCAAAAAATAATAAAGATGAACAAATAAAATAGTCTGTTGTCTCATTTCAGTAGCATCAAAGTATGAAAGTGTTTGGTTTGTTCGGCATCTTCTTTAAAGTCTAATTATGCATCATTAGCTAGTTTTTGGTGGGGAGAAAAACTGCTGAATGAGATCACTAAATATGATTTGGGATGTTAGGTGATCCATCTTTGTCAAAACGTTATAAGCTATTAACCAAGCCAACCAGCTACGCAGTGAATCACAACAGGCAATCAAATCAAAATGTTTTGAAAACAAGACAAAGGTACAAGACTGTGTAATGTAGGTAAGAACTACAGTCTTATGAAGCAGTGTGAAAGATAATCAAATTAAAAACAATGGAGAAATATATAAATATGCATATGTATAAATATATAGGCTGTATATAAAACAAATTGTCAAAGTTGATGATGTGTATTTATATATGATTATACAGTCAGGTCCATAAATATTGGGACATCGACACAATTCAAAACATTTTTGGCTCTATACACCACCACAATGGATTTCAAATGAAACGAACAAGATGTGCTTTAACTGCAGACTGTCAGCTTTAATTTGAGGGTATTTACATCCAAATCAGGTGAACGGTGTAGGAATTACAACAGTTTGCATATGTGCCTCCCACTCGTTAAGGGACCAAAAGTAATGGGACAGAATAATAATCATAAATCAAACTTTCACTTTTTAATTCTTGGTTGCAAATCCTTTGCAGTCAATTACAGCCCGAAGTCTGGAACACATAGACATCACCAGATGCTGGGTTTCATCCCTGGTGATGCTCTGCCAGGCCTCTACTGCAACTGTCTTCAGTTCCTGCTTGTTCTTGGGGCATTTTCCCTTCAGTTTTGTCTTCAGCAAGTGAAATGCATGCTCAATCGGATTCAGGTCAGGTGATTGACTTGGCCATTGCATAACAGTCCACTTCTTTCCCTTCAAAAACTCTTTGGTTGCTTTTGCAGTATGCTTTGGGTCATTGTCCATCTGCACTGTGAAGCGCCGTCCAATGAGTTCTGAAGCATTTGGCTGAATATGAGCAGATACTATTGCCCGAAACACTTCAGAATTCATCCTGCTGCTTTTGTCAGCAGTCACATCATCAATAAATACAAGAGAACCAGTTCCATTGGCAGCCATACACGCCCACGTCATGACACTACCACCACCATGCTTCACCGATGAGGTGGTATGCTTAGGATCATGAGCAGTTCCGTTCCTTCTCCATACTCTTCTCTTCCCATCACTCTGGTACAAGTTGATCTTGGTCTCATCTGTCCATAGGATGTTGTTCCAGAACTGTGAAGGCTTTTTTAGATGTCCTTTGGCAAACTCTAATCTGGCCTTCCTGTTTTTGAGGCTCACCAATGGTTTACATCTTGTGGTGAACCCTCTGTATTCACTCTGGTGAAGTCTTCTCTTGATTGTTGACTTTGACACACATACACCTACCTCCTGGAGAGTGTTCTTGATCTGGCCAACTGTTGTGAAGGGTGTTTTCTTCACCAGGGAAAGAATTCTTCGGTCATCCACCACAGTTGTTTTCCGTGGTCTTCAGGGTCTTTTGGTGTTACTGAGCTCACCGGTGCATTCCTTCTTTTTAAGAATGTTCCAAACAGTTGTTTTGGCCACGCCTAATGTTTTTGCTATCTCTCTGATGGGTTTGTTTTGTTTTTTCAGCCTAATGATGGCTTGCTTCACTGATAGTGACAGCTCTTTGGATCTCATCTTGAGAGATGACAGCAACAGATTCCAAATGCAAATAGCACACTTGAAATGAACTCTGGACCTTTTATCTGCTCATTGTAATTGGGATAATGAGGGAATAACACACATCTGGCCATGGAACAGCTGAGAAGCCAATTGTCCCATCACTTTTGGTCCCTTAACAAGTGGGAGGCACATATGCAAACTGTTTTGCAAATCACCTGATTTGGATGTAAATACCCTCAAATTAAAGCTGACAGTCTGCAGTTAAAGCACATCTTGTTTGTTTCATTTGAAATCCATTGTGGTGGTCTATAGAGCCAAAAATGTTAGAATTGTGTCGATGTCCCAATATTTATGGACTACATACTTGTATGTGTCATTATGTTAGATTTTGCATGAGATTTTTACCAAAATCAAGCTCAAATTAAGTTTTTGACCAGCTAATTTGTGCTTTTTCATCTTTAGAACAACTGCATCTGAAGCCGTAACCCACATAGCAATTGTCGTCTAGCCCAGCTCTGGGCCAAACAACCAGTTACGCTCATCCCACACGCAGCAAAGAATTACGGCCCTTGTTTGGCCCAGATCTGGACTACAGGCATGAGCCACACATGAGCCATAACTGGCCCAAATCTCAGCCAAACAGTAACTTATTTTATGTATAATCATTTTCTATTTTTAACTGTGTTAAATTGTTTTTAAATCAATTTTTAAATCATTTTAAAAGTTTTCAAATTCCTTGTTTTATTATTGTAATTATTTTTTTATGATTATTTTACTTCCTTTTATGTAAAGCACTTTTAATTACCATTGCGTATGAAATGTGCTATATAAATAAACTTGCCTTGCCTTGCCTTATAACCAGCCCTGAACTGGGCCAGAACAAGTTTTAATAGTGCTACCCAATCTCAGCCTTCAGTAAACCATATAGAGAGCAGTCTTTAACCAGAAACCCCAAAACTGAGCTATAAAAAAAGCCAAAAAAAACAAAAAAAAACAACTCTGCCACGGATCCATCCAGAGGCAGTAAAACACAATCACACCTTTAGACAATTAAGCATCTGTAATTCACACATCTTTAGATTGTGAGGGAAACCAGATCTGAAGGAAAGACTTTCTGGCTCATCTGGGACTCAAACCAGAGATCTTCTTGCTGTGAGGGGACAGCATTTCCCACCAAGCCGCTTATGCTACACTTAGCCTCAGACATAAAATACAGACACTTGTGGAATAATAATAAATAAAAAATTGCAAAACTTTTTTCATGATTGTATGTATATAAAATAAAATAATAATAAAAAAAACATTTACAGGCACAAAACTCTGTTTGGACAGATGCTGAAATATACAACATACGCAGCAAAATCCTCAGTGAACACTGCACACAAAGTTAAAAGAAACACTAAAGTAGTGTTGAAGTTCACGAGATGAAGGATCAAATTAAATGATCATATAACTGATGATTGAGCATTTGGTAAAATCAAGTGCAAGTCAAAGACATTAAATCTCTGAAGATCTCAGCAGAGGATGATTAAACAACTCCACAAACAGCATCACCAGCTTCACTCATTACTAACCAGACTGACTTTATTTCTGTCAGACGTCTAGAGAAGCTCTTATTGAGAATCAATAGAGGTTTAGATGTTGATATTTATTTCATTTGAAGTCACCATTGTGGTGGGCATTGTTTGCTTTAGTTCTTGGTCCTCGTACTTCTTGTGTTATCTTTTCTTCGGCTGCTGTAACTGTGTGTTTGTAAAGCACAGTTGTGGCAAAGAAAGCCAAGATCGAATGGGATCAGGTACTATCTCCCTATCTTGCTGGTGATGACTAAGTCATAACAAAATGAGCCTCTAATAACTTTAAAATCTCTTAGTTATCTTAGTTATAAGTTTTGTTTTTAATTTTGTTTACCTTTGGCATTTATAGCCACCAACCTTGTGAAACTGCAGTATCGGCACTAATAGCATTAAAATGATCACACATCCTGAAGACAGACATCAAGATTTTGCATATGATAGATAGATAGATAGATAGATAGATAGATATACTTTATTGATCCCATGAGGGAAATTCTTGTGTTACAGCAGCATGGTCAGTAGCAAGATACAACACGTACACGTACACGTACGAGTCTGCTCATTCCCAAAAAACACACAAAATATAAAATATAAAATACAATAAGTTAAATTAAACGTAGTAGTGCAGGTATGGAACACAGTTGTAGATTTAACCAGATTTACATCAGTATTTACATAAGTACACTTGTGAAAATGGTAGTGAATAATGATGAATATGAAGAACCTTGAGAATGTAGAATATAATGACATGATATATACAATATAATGATATGAATCACAACAACGGTGACAATCAAAACGAAAAAGCTTCACGCTGGGCAATGCATGATGGGTGGCTTCATAGTACAAAACTTGATTCTTCCTTAATTCCACATCCTGGATTCCCAAGCTTTTTTGGTTTTGATTGTAACCACTGTGGTGATTCATATGCAGAATCTTGATGTCTGTGTGTGACCACATGATGCACTCGCTCAAAACAGCATTTTTTGCACATGCATTTTATCCACCTTCAGGATATGTGATTATAACGTTAAAAACAAAACACCATTACAACTACTGATGAGCTTTTAAAGTTATTAGATGCTCATTTTTGGACAAGATATCAAGATGCAGCCAAGGCTGGAGAGGTGGCCAGTATGGGGGGCTAAAAGCAACATCCCTGTTATTTGCAGATGATGTTCTGTTGGCACCATCTGAACCTGTGGGCCTCTGACACACTCGTTTGCTGCTGAGTGTGAGGCGGCTGGGATGAAAATCAGGACGTCCGAGTCCCAGTCCGAGTCCATGGTTCTCCCTTAGAAAAGAGAGGGGCTGATTCCTTCAGATGGGAGGAGAGACCTTGCCTGCAGTGTTACAGTTGCTCTACTGGTCTATGGTGGTGAAACAAGAGCTCTGAGTACCAGTCAATCAGTGCCCCTATCCTCATCTTTGGCCACAAGTTGTGGGCATTGTGGATGAGGGCTAACCCATACAAATCCAACGACACATAGGCCCTACGCAGGTTCTCTCACCCAGTGCAGGGTTTTTTTTTTTTTTTAAACAACTGTGAGGTTTGAAACAGTAAGTAAATTCCTTTTAAGTGAACACAAGTCCTGCAAAATACATTCTTACTCAGTAAATACTCAAATATGTTGCTTATGTTTCATAGCAGATATTAAATATAACAGCTGACCAAGCAGATACATACAAATGTTTTGCTACAAACACATTTGGAATGGCTCTTTGTACAGCTACGCTTAAGGTTTTTGAAGGTAAGACATAATTTACATTCATAGATTAAAAAAAAATTATTATTATTATTATTAATAATAATAATAATAATTACCTTACATTGTATCGCAAACATTTCTTGAAATTAATTTCCAATTGAAAATGTCTTTTGCTTCTGTGTGAAACACTTTTAGTTATTGGATAACACGCCATATGTGTTAAAGGAGGCGTCCTCTTGGCAGTCGCGTGCTACCAAACCGATTTAAGACTCTTTTTACATCAAACTTTGCTTCTAGTCTCAGTACAACGTCTCTGGGCGAATATCACTAGGTGTTTAATCAAATATTTCTACCTGATTAATCAAATTCTTACATTTTAATCTGAGAGACCTGAAACGCCGCCGCTCACTTCTGTTCCACCGAAGCAAGAGAGAGAGCACGCACTAACCGCGTGCGAATTCCAGAAAGGAAAAAAAAATGCGCTATACAAAATTCTCACTTGTGATTGGTCAATTCTTCAATATACAAAATACTCTTACTGGCAGCTTCAGAACTCATGAAAATAACTACTCCCAGCTCAGTTGAGTGTTGGTAGCCTGGGTTACATCATGGCCTCAGCACAAGTGTGAAAAAAAAAACTGTTTGGAAATCTGCCTTCCAGACTAGAGGTTTTTGGTTGGGCCTCGTGTCAGTCATCTTATAGACACTCCTAAATGTCCCTTCACTTCAACAAATCCAGTAGATAGATTTTCATCACTCAGGGCTCCCAGAGTTTGCTGAAATTCTTCAAATCTGTATTGTCAAAAGCAGTTTGAATTTTGTTGTGAAGGTACTGTGTGCATGGTATTAAGAACATTTTAGAGCTTTTCAGTTGATTGTCTCTCCTGATAGAGAGGTTGCCCTGGTTGATCTAGATCAGCTAACTGATGCTTATCCACTGTATGATTATATGGTAGGAGGAAGACGAATGGTGACCATGAAGAGGCACATCCTCATTTAAGGTAATGTATTTATGAAGTGACAGTCTGCAGTTAAAGCACATCTTGTTCGTTTCATTTGAAATCCATTGTGGTGGTGTATAGAGCAAAAAATGTTAGAATTGTGTCAATGTCCCAATATTTATGGACCTGACTGTAAATGGTCCCTTCTCTTCCTAAATATTTGTTAAAACAATTAAACCAGCAGGACCCTTGGAGGAAAATGAAATAAAATAAAATAAAATAAATAAATAAATAAAGGGAAAAAAGAAAAGCAATTATTTTACTTCACATATATCAGGTTTTCAACACTTTTTTAATACATATAACAGGTTTTCACATTTCAAGATTTAGGCCAGCAAAACATGTCCTACTCACTGCAGTGGGGTATGCTGCATACCTAAAGATCTCCTCAGCCATGCCTTCAAAAATGTCAGACCTTTGAAGAACGAGGAACTACAAAAACCTGAGGCCAAGAACTGGTTCTTCTCTCCGGAGACATAACTATGACAGTCTCAGCGCTGCTGGAAAACGAGTGATCAGACAAGTTGACTTCCTGGACTGAGCTAATAGCACGAGGGCTAACATCTCTTGTGTCAAGAGTGTCAGAGCTACAGGTTGAACTGGGTGAAAGAACAAGAATGCTGGAGCAGGAAGGTGCATCAGGTGCAGTCTCATGCATGCAGGAGTTACAGTCATCAGTTGATAGAAAAATCACTTTCAGGGTATCCCTGTCTTCAATTTGACTGGTTGACATGAGATTCATGTATTCTTTTCCAAAGTCCTTATCTTTGTACTGGAGCCTGAACCTTTGCTTCACCCCAAAAACAGTCATTATTTCAAGGACAAGGTCATCCACAGACTTTGGGATTCCTGTCTTAAGTGTAAGCTTTCTTGCATCGTCATCCCCGCCAAAAACAATCCTCAGAATGACTGGACTTGACATTTTTCTCTTCTTTTCTAAAAGAGGGAATGAAGCAGAAAATGACATAAATCAGTAACACAATTTTTGCGCTGTAACTTATTTTAAATAAAACACTTCATAAATACATTACCTTAAATGAGGATGTCCCTCTTCATGGTCACCATTCTTCTTCCTCCTACCATATAATCATACAGTGAATAAGCATCAGTTAGCTGATCTAGATCGACCAGGGCAACCTCTCTATCAGGAGAGACAATCAACTGTTTTGTGTTATAGATCAGGAGAAAGCACATTGTTTACCGTACTATGCAATGATATGACAGTGTTACCTTGAAAATGTGAAATTAATCTCTGATGTTGAAGTATGGTTCCTTGTTGATCCCTGTTACTTGTAGGCACACAGGTTTAAAACTAAAAAGTCAAACATGAGTCATAACCACTGGAAGCTTCAGTTTAGAAGGATGCATGAAACTGCAGAAAACAGTTGCCTTTATTTGTTAAGTAGCCTACTGCATTATGTCTTGCTTTCATGCTTTTTTTTTTGGTCAGATTGGAGGTTACTTTTGACTCCTGGAGCAATTACAACACAATAAATGTTTGAAAATGTAACATGTTTTGACCATTTATTTAATAGAATTAAGAAAATGTAAAGTGATTATATAAAGCAAGTAACAATAAGTTATTGGAAATGAGTAAAGTTTATCTAATATACAATCTTAAATCACAGTTCATCAGTTATCCTAAAATTTATTTAATCACATTAACTTAACATGATGGGGCGAAGCTTGAATAAATACATAAGTTTTAACTTTTGGGGTTAAATATTTTTTTTTGAGTGCATCAGATTTTTCCCCAACCATTAACTAAACGTTCATGCAAGACTTAACAGATTATGTTCGTGTGAATCTCGCCAAGACATATTTTGCAATAATGTACTTTACAGGGAGAGTCTCGCGGAAATGCGTGTCTGTGCATGCACTTTGCAAATGTCAGTCAGCGCGATCGTTTTGATTTCATCATGGGCGGAATGCTGTTCATCAGCTGGAATGCTGCACTTTGCAACAACAGACCTACAACTTGCAGCAGTCGTCCAGTGAGCAGAGAAAAGGGTTCTCCTCTCAGAAAACGTACAAATAAAGATCATTTTAGATGTTTAATTACTATTTGGAGCATTGGGATCGCCAGAAGAGGGCCTAATGAACTCATTTTTGTGAAAACCTCAAATTCAACCAAAACTGACATTTTTCACTTCTTTTGCCTGTAGCTCAAAATTAGACCGTGAGCATTCCGACTCATTTTGCCAGCACGAGTCACATATAGCTAAAACTGTAAATTCAACTCCTTGTTACAAGTAGAACCATCACTTCTACCATAAAAGACTGCTTTGTAAGTAGTCTTCCTGATTTATCTCAATAGTTATCTTAACAGCTCAGAAAAACTTGATGATGTAACAGAAACTATGGACTCTCTCTTTTCTAGCACTTTAGATATGGTTGCTCCTTTACGCTTAGGGAAGATTAAGGAAAACAGTGGTATAATGAGAACACTGGCGCCCTAAAGAGAGAAGCCCGGAAAATGGAGAGCAGCTGGAGGAAAACAATTTGGTATTGCATGGCGGGAAAGTACCCTATCCTACAGAAAAGCATTAAAAACTGCTAGATCTGATTACTTTTCGTCTCTTTTAGAAGAAAATAAACATAACCTCAGGTATTTATTCAATACAGTGGCTAAATTAACGAAAAATACAGCATCAACAGGCGTTGACATTTCCCAACAGCACAGCAGTAACGACTTTATGAACTACTTTACTTCCAAGATCGATACTAGTAGAGATAAAGTTGTAACCATGCAGCCATCAGCTACGGTATCGCATCAGATAGTGCACTGTAGTTCCCCGAGGAACAATTCCACTCATTTTCTTCTATAGGAAAGGAAGAATTGTATAAACTTGTTAAATCATCTAAACCAACAACATGTATGTTAGACCCTATTCCATCTAAGCTACTAAAAGTGGTGCTTCCAGAAGTCATAGATCCTCTTCTGAATATTATTAATTCGTCATTGTCATTAGGATATGTCCCTAAAACCTTCAAACTGGCTCTTATTAAGCCTCGCATTAAAAAACCACAACTTGACCCCAAAGAACTAGTTAATTACAGACCTATCTCGAATCTCCCTTTTCTGTCAAAGATATTAGAAAAGGTAGTATCTGTGAGGATTTCCAGTCAGGATTTAGACAGTATCATAGTACTGAGACTGCTCTCATTAGAGTTACAAATGACCTGCTCTTATCATCTGATCGTGGTAGTATCTCTCTATTAGTGCTACTGGATCTTCGTGCCGCATTTGACACTATTGACCACAACATTCTTTTGAACAGACTAGAAAATTTTGTTGGCATTAGAGGAAGTGCATTGGCATGGTTCAAATCGTAATTATCTGACCGCCATCAATTCGTAGCCGTGAATGAAGAGGTATCATATCGATCACAAGTGCAGTATGGAGTACATCAAGGCTCAGTACTAGGGCCGTTACTTTTCACGCTCTACATGTTACCCTTGGGAGATAGCATCAGGAAACATGGTGTTAGCTTTCACTGTTATGCTGATGATACTCAGCTCTATATTTCTTCGCGGCCTGGCGAAAAATACCAATTTGAAAAAACGGAATGCATAGTCGATTTTAAAAACTGGATGACGAGTCATTTCTTACTGTTAAATTCTGAAAAAAACGTCTCCAGGTTACGTATGTAACCATGGTTCCCCGAGGGAACGAGACGCTGCGTCACAAAACGCTATGGGAACGCCCCCGCGTGACCGCGCTCTGAATCACATGTCTAATCCGTCCAATGGATGGGCGAGACGTCATGGGTGGGGTGACGTAGCGACCCGGAAGCATAAAAGCCCGAGCGGCGAGCCCCGCGTTAGCTTACAGGAAAATGAAGCAAGCGCCGCAGGGACGCCGGAAGTGTGGCACCGAGACGCAGCGTCTCGTTCCCTCGGGGAACCATGGTTACATACGTAACCTGGAGACGTTCCCCTTCAAGAACTCGAGCTGCGTCACGAAACGCTATGGGAACGAGTATACCCACGCCGCCAGACTTACAAGTCCCTGCCTCCAGGAGGAGGCATGCCTAAGGCACAAGGACAGAGGAGCCGGGAGTGGCTCGCGTATCTAGGTCATAAAACCTGGCAAAGGTCAGGGGCGTGGACCATCCCGCCGCGTTGCAGATGTCCTGTAAGGACACACCTGCCAGAAAGGCCTTAGAGGCCGCCACCGCTCGGGTAGAGTGAGCCTTGACCCCCAGGGGACTGGGGAGACCAGAGGACTCGAAAGCCAGAGAAATGGATTCTACAATCCACCGGCTGAGGGTCTGCTTAGAAGCAGGAAAACCCCTCTTAGGGGGACACAAGCAACTGGTCAGCCTTTCTCCACAGGGCAGTTCTGTGGACGTACGCGTCCAGTGCTCGCACTGGACACATACAATTGAGCTTCCGATGGTCGAGCTCCCTGAAGGGAGGAGGACAGAAAGCCTGCAGCATGACCGGCCGTGGTGCCGAGGAGGGGACTTTCGGTACGTACCCCGCTCGGGGGTACAAGAATGCTTTGGCCAAACCAGGCGCAAAGTCTAAATAGGAAGGGGTCACCGAGAGGGCCTGAAGATCCCCCACTCTCCTAAGAGAGGAAATTGCCAAGAGAAAGGCAGTTTTCAACATCAGAAGACGGTCCGAAATCTCCTCTATGGGCTCGAAGGGGGGTTTGCAGAGAGCCTCTAAAACCACGGCCAGGTCCCACGAGGGGACCCGAGATCGAGCTGGAGGTCTGATCCTCAGCGCACCGCGGAGGAAACGTGTCACCCAGGGGTGCCTGCCCACTGACTGGCCATCGAGAGGGGCGTGGCAGGCCGCAATAGCCGCCACGTACACCTTCAGGGTGGAGTGGGTCAGTCCCGCGGAGAGGCGGGCCTGCAAGAACTCCAGCACTGTACCAACTGGGCAGTGAACAGGGTCAAGCCGGCGGTCTCCGCACCAGGAAGTGAAAAGGTTCCACTTCAGGGCGTACAGTTTCCTCGTAGAGGGAGCTCTGGACTGGAGGATGGTCTCCACAACCTCGGTTGAGAGACCGGAAGCGCGGAGTTGTGCCCCCTCAGAGGCCACACCCACAGCTTCCACAGCTCCGGGCGGGGGTGAAGATGGCCCCCCGCCTGTGAGAGGAGATCCCTCCTGATCGGAATCTCCCATGGGGAGCCTTCTAGGAGGGAAATCAGGTCCGAGAACCATACTCGGCCCGGCCAGAACGGGGCTACTAACAGTAGACGAATTCCGTCCCGGCGCACTCTCTCCAGAACTCCCGGGAGCAGAGCGACCGGAGGAAAGGAGTACAGACGCAGCCTCGGCCACGGCTGTACCATGGCATCCAGTCCAAGAGGAGCTGGATGAATCAGAGAGAACCAAAGGGGACAGTGCGACGTCTCCTGCGTCGCAAACAGATCCACCTGGGCTCTGCCGAACATACGCCATATGAGCTCCACCACCTCGGGGTGGAGTCTCCATTCCCCGGGCACCGGCCCCTGCCTCGACAGGGCGTCCGCTCCCACGTTGAGATGACTAGGGATGTAGGCCGCTCTCAATGAGAGGAGGTTCCCTTGGGACCACAAAAGGATCTGGAGCACCAGCCTGTAAAGGGGGCGTGAACGCAGACCTCCCTGGCGGTTGATGTAAGAGACCACCGTCGTGTTGTCGGTGCGCACCAACACGTGGCGGCCTCTTAGGTCTGGGAGAAAGTGTTTCAGAGCTAGAAACACGGCCAGCATCTCCAGGCGGTTGATGTGCCAAGTGAGATGGCGGCCGCTCCACAGACCACGGGCAGGACGGCCACTCATGACTGCTCCCCATCCGGTGAGGGACGCATCCGTTGCTAGCACTACGCGGCGACCAGGAGCTCCCAGGACCGGGCCCTGAGACAAGAACCCAGGTTCTCTCCACACAGCTAAGGCACGGCGGCATCGCCGCGTGACCTTGATCATGCGGAGCGGGTTTCCTTTGTTTCGGAAAAACCCCCTGGTCTTGAGCCACCACTGTAGGGGTCTCGTGTGCAGCAGGCCAAACGGTATCACGTTGGACGCAGCTGCCAATAGGCCCAGCAGTCTCTGAAACTGCTTTACAGTGAGTGACCGGCCTACTGTCGCTCTCGCGACCGCTGTGAGGACCGACTCGATCCGAGCAGGAGACAAACGTGCCTGCATCGTGGTCGAATCCCACACGACGCCTAGATAAGCGGTTCTCTGAGCTGGAGACAGCACGCTTTTCTCGGCGTTTAGTCTTAACCCCAGTTCCTTCATATGGGCGAGAACGGCATCTCGATGCCAAGCCGCCATCTGCTCTGAATGAGCTAAAATCAACCAGTCGTCGATATAGTTCAGTATGCGGATGCCCTGTAGTCGCATAGGAGCCAGGGCAGCATCCACGCACTTCGTGAAGGTGCGGGGTGAGAGTGCTAGGCCGAAGGGAAGAACCTGATACTGGTAAGCTTCGCCCCCAAAAGCGAACCTCAGGAACTTCCTGTGCGGGGGAAGGATGGAGATGTGGAAATACGCATCTTTTAGGTCGATCGTGACGAACCGGTCCTCGGACCTGATCTGAGACACGACCTGAGTGACCGTAAGCATCCTGAACTTCAGTCGAGCGACTGAGAGGTTCAATTGCCGCAAGTCCAAAATGGGACGCAGCCCTCCCCCCTTCTTGGGAACAAAGAAGTACCGGCTGTAGAGCCCTGACTCTCTGTCGTGAGGAGGGACCACCTCGATGGCCTCCTTCCTCAGGAGAGTACGTACTTCCTGCTCCAAAACCAGAGCCTGCTCGGGACCCACCACAGTGGGAAGAACCCCAGAAAAACGAGGTGGAGACGAGCCGAACTGAATTCGGTAGCCTCTTTCTACAGTACGCAGGACCCAATGAGACACATTCGGCAGAAGTTTCCACGCTGCCAGAAAGCTCACTAAGGGAATCAGTCTCTTGAGACTGACCTCTGGTGTAATAAAAGCGGTTAGCTGGGTGCCCTGAGGCGGCGAACCGACATGGGGGAAATGAGCTAACCGCTGCGAAGGCCTCAGGAGAGGCCGTGAGCCTCCCAGGCCCGCTACGTTGCCGGGCGAGAACTGGGAGAGGCGCTCGCCGGAGACCGCTGCGCCCTGAAGCACCATAGGTGGCAGGGTTGGCAGATCGACCTCCTGAGGGCACTGGGGGGACCCGGGCACCGTAAGATGAGGTGTACGCCGCGTCGCCCCAGAGGGGCCCGCCCTCAGAAGCCCTGGGCCAAAACCATCAGGGCTTCTTAGCCGCGGCCCTTCTGGACATGAGGACGGTCCTCAGATCTGCCTTAGTGCCCGAAGGGCCGGGCCCAGAGCGTTGTCACGACTCCTGCTCCCGCCTCAGGGGAGCACGGGAGGCGAGGCTCTGCTTTTGTGCCTCCCTGTAGGAGGGGGCCGTACACGGAGGGGGCTGCCCCCGCCCAGCAGCCCCACGAGCTAGAGAGCGTCCAGCTCTTTAAGCAGGTCGGCCTGGTACGCCTGTAACACCGCCATGGTGTGCAGACACGCACCGACCGGCCTGACCTGCTGCCGTGTACGCCTTGCCTACCAGCGCTGAGGTGGTCCGCAGCGGCTTGGTAGGCAACGCCGGAGCCTTCAGGGACGATGCAGCAGCAGGGGACAGATAGCTGGCTAGCGTCTGTTCAACCCTGGGCATCGCCCTGTAACCGGAGTAGTCCAGCCCCGCCACATTAGCGTAATGGGAAGAAGTGGGGCTGAACAACCGGGCTGAAAACGGCCTATTCCAGGACCTCCACACCTCGGTGTGGAGGTCCGGAAAAAAGGGCAGGCTCCGTGGCGGAGGTGGCGGCCTACTGCGTAAAAAGCGCTGTCCAGTCTAGAGCCCTGAGGCTCAGGCCGTGACTCAGCGGGCCAGTCAATGCTAAGCTTAGCGACTGCCCGCGTAACCACCTCGAGCAGCTCCCCGTATTGAGGAGACTGCGGCTCAGGGTCGACGCTCTCCAAATCGACCTCCTCGGAGGACGATAGGTGGAGCGCCGAGTCCGCTCCCCGGGGGGAAGAAACCGCAGAGCGTGCTTCCGAGCCCAGGGAGGGGACAGTGGACCTGGAGGGTGAGGAAGGAGAAAGGGACGGGCCCGTCTCCATTCCCTCCGCCAGGTCCATCTGCGAGCCCCACGAGCGCAACCGCCGCGAGGCACCGCAGTACTTACCACTATAACGCCTTTGAATGTGTTTACTACGGCACCGCGAGGCAAGCTAGTGAGGGCTCCCTCCTCTGAGCCCAGCGGGAGCGGAGAGTGCGCAGCGGTAAACGCTCGCAATGTGCGCAGCCGGCTCCCTCGAGAGCCGACTGAACATGCTCCGCTCCCAAACAGGCAACGCACAGACCGTGTGTATCCCCGCCCGTAATATATCGCGGACAGGGAGGAACACACAGCCTGAAGCGCTGCCCGCTCTCGCCCTTTGTCTTATCTTTGGCTTCAGGCATGCCGCAGATAAAGCACAAACCAGACGGAAAATAGACAAACAATCAACATAGAGCGCTTGCTGAAAACAGGAAGCTAACGCGGGGCTCGCCGCTCGGGCTTTTATGCTTCCGGGTCGCTACGTCACCCCGCCCGTGACGTCTCGCCCATCCATTGGACGGATTAGACACGTGATTCAGAGCGCGGTCACGCGGGGGCGTTCCCATAGCGTTTCGTGACGCAGCTCGAGTTCCTGAAGGGGAACAGTAGTGTTAATTATAGGACCAAAAACCTCTACATGTAATAACCTAGAACACTGTCTAATACTTGATGGCTGCTCTGTCAATTCTTCGTCGTCAGTTAGGAACCTAGGTGTGCTATTTGGTAGCAATCTTTCCTTCGAAAGCCACGTTTCTAGCATTTGCATTTTTCCATTTCAAAAATATATCTAAATTACGACCTATGCTCCCAATGGCAAATGCAGAAATGTTAATTCATGCGTTCATGACCTCAAGGTTAGATTACTGTAATGCTTTATTGGGTGGTTGCTCTGCGCGCTTAATAAACAAACTCCAGCTGGTCCAAAATGCAGCAGCTAGAGTTCTTACTAGAACCAGGAAGTATGACCATATTAGCCCGGTTCTGTCAACACTGCACTGGCTCCCTATTAAACATCGTATACATTTTAAAATCTTGCTAATTACCTACACTCAAAAAAAGGAATTTTGCTGGCTGTTGCATTTACTTAAGTGCAACGTGTGTTTTGTACTACCTAATTTAATGTTAAATTAAATAAACATGAATAAATCTCATAAGATTTGCTTGAAATTCAACTGCTTAGCTTTCACTTGATTCGATTTTGTCAAAATAACAAGAAACAATCAAGTACCCACGCGCTTCCTGGAAAATGATTACCTTTATCGCGATAACACGTCCCGAGATGAAGATTTGAAATAACGTAAAGAAAACACCTGAGGGAAGCCGTTGATGAGCGCGCACATGGAAAGGTAAGAGCAAATCCTTTATTGTCTACTTGTGAAACTGATCAAAATGCAAAAAAAAGTACTGTGCCTTAATAATATCATCTTATAGGCAGCATATTTCTCCGATAGTTTTATGTTATTTGACCTAAAATAATATTTTACTCGGGGTTAAAAGATGGCAACGTGGTCTACATAGGATTGTGCTAGGGATGAAATGATTCATTCAGTATGTACAGTCCTTTTGGCGCAAATTATCATTGCTAAATGAGATGTAGGCTTGTTTTCTGTTTTCTGTATTTAACATTTGCAGCATCTGCCGATGTGTGTGATATGCTAGTTAACTAACATGTAGCTGATGCTAACAATTAGCTAGCTAGACTTAGGTTAACAAACAGGCTGCTAATATTAACAGTGCTTCAATATACTCGCAGCCTAAGCAGAGCAGCCATCACTCGGCCTACTTTATGTGTAAGTACATGGGAAACTGACCGTCAGTTCCACGTTGGAGTGCGGATATGCAGCTAGATTCAAGCTGATGCTTGCGGTTGTGTGAACCGACTCTGAAGAATGAGTTTGAGTGAAGCAGACTAGACTTCAGTGTGCCATTGTGGTTGATGATAGCCACAGTGTAGAATGTACTTCAATGTCTGTTGCATCTTTGTTGTTATATTTGTGAGTGGTCTTTAGTTTATTGAGGTAAATCACTGAACTCACCTCACTGATAATATTTTTTCTTTCACAGGTCCATCTTGCTATTTGCACAGTAAACACATTCAAAGGCGTTATAGTGGTAAGTACTGTTGCATTTCTTATGCATCAGCACTTTGTGACTTTTGGACATTTAAATACTTGTGCTTGAGTTGTGTATATGGAAATATATATTATATTTAGATTGCAGACTGTAGTTTTATTTACGTGACTAATGAACTTTATGTATGTTACAGGGATAGGTGGTATGTGGAGTTGTAAGGGTTGCACAGAAACTGTATCAAGTAGGTCCAAGCTTTTGCATCACTACAAGTTAAAGCATCCACATTTTGGACGTAGTTCTCGCTTTCCATGTACGTACCATCACTGTCCATGCACATTTAAGACATGGAATGCACTTATAGTCCATCAAAGTAAAATTCACTCAGCAGAGGACACCTCTAAACAGACAGCAATATTCAGCTGCCACCTTTGCGCTTGTGGTGATTTAGCATCAGAGAGGGATTATTTTGCTCATATAAATGCACATCTCAAAAGACATGAGACTGTCATCTGTATGTTTTTAGGCTGTGACTTTAAAACAAACATTTATTGCACATTTAAATCACACAAAAATCGAAAACACTGCCATCACACATTGATTGATTTTAAACCTAGAGTTGTTATAAGTAGAACATGATCTGTGAATGAATTGGTGGCCACTAGTCAGGACTTTGTAGAGCAGTCAGATATTGCCATTCCATCAAATAGTCACTGTCAAACAGAGGACTTGCATAAAATCATAGAGCAAAGATTTGCAGCTGCCTTGCTAAAGTTGGAGCATTTGGTCCATGTACCAAGTACGGCTATTGATGTATTTTTAGAGGAACGTCATCATCTGATTTGTTCTGCACCCGTTCCATTATCTTGTGACACTGTGAGTGACATCTTTCAACAGAAAAACCTCCATGTCGATGAACTTACAATAAGAGATACGGTTAATGCAGTTTGTTCTGGTAATCCTGTGCAAAGGTCTATACAAAAAGGAGGTCCTCTGAGTACAGTATATCTGCGTAAGCAGTACTACAAGAACAACTTTGGTGTTATAGAGCCAGCTGAGTACATTCTTGGGTTCTAAAAACAAAAGCAGTTTCCAATATGTCCCAATATTGAAGTCCCTACAGCAGCTGTTAAGTAGAAGGGAAATTATTGATAAAGTTACTGAGGGACATCAAAGACAGGAAGGCAAATGTTCTGTAGTGTCATATCAGTACAGGTCCTCAACAGACGGTTGCCTCTTTAAGGAAAATGGTTTCTTTACTGGAGAAAGGCCAAGGATTATCTTAAGTTTTTATGTGGATGATTTTGAAATCTGTAACCTCCTCGGCACCTCGCGTAAGAAACACAAGCTTTGTGCTGTTTATTGGGTATTAGCTAACTTGCCTCCAGGGTCTCATTCCTCGTTGTCATCTAGTAACTTGTCAGTTTTGTGTAAAAGCGATGACATTAAAACCTATGGATATGATAAAATCTTTGAACCTCTTCTAGAAGACCTGAAAACTCTGGAGGGGCAGGGTGTTTATATCCCGCTGTTAGGTGAGTCAATTAAAGGCACAGTACTCAGTGTAGTGGCTGATAACCTAGGATCACACAGTGTTGCAGGATTTATGCAGAGTTTTTCTGTGGAATACTTCTGCAGATTTTGTACAGGAAAAAGAAGTGATATTCAGGTACATTCTGTTGCTTTCACTTTGAGAACTAAAGAGCATCATCAGGCCCATGTCAAACAAGTGCAAGATTTAGGAACAAATTGTTTTGGAGTGAAAAAGGAATGTGTCTTCACAAAAAATTTCTCATTTTCCTGTCATCTTTGGCTATCCACCTGATCTTCTCCATGATGTTTTTGAGGGTGTAATCCCAGTAGAGCTAGCTCATTGCTTGACTGTGCTTATATCCAAAAAGTATTTTACATTAGTTGATCTGAACAATGCCATTCTTAAGTTTCCCTACAAATGGACTGACAAGACGAACAAACCCCATGTAGTGTCCCGAAGTTTTTCCAGCACAAAAACAGTGGGAGGAAATGCTCATGAAAACTGGAGCCTGCTCAGGTTCTTGCCTTTTCTGGTTGGGCCACTTGTACCTGAAGATGAGCCTGCGTGGCTTGTTCTCATGGATCTGAAGGACATAACAGAGCTTGTTGTTGCCCCTGTACATAGTGATGACTCGCTGGCCTTTTTAGAAAGTAAAATCATAGAGCACAGACAGAGATTCAAAGAGTTGTTCCCTGACATCAAGCTGCTAACCAAAACACCATTATTTGGAACACTACCCCCAGATGATTAGGCTGTTTGGTCCAGTTGTTGGGCAGTGGACGATGCGCTTTGAGGCTAAGCATAGCTTCTTTAAGCAAGTTATCAGACACACAGGGTGCTTCAAGAATGTCCCCCTCTCACTGGCCTCAAAGAATCAGATGATGTTTGCTTACCATCTGAGCTCTCCATGTCTGAGAAGTCTGACCTAGAGGTCTCAGCTGTACCGACTCTGCCAGTAGACTTACTCAAAGAAGAGATAGCGCAAGTCATCAAGCAACAGGTCTCTCACACAACAGAGGTTCACCTTGACAGTGTGTAAAAGTCAAGGGCATAACCTATAGGAAGGGAATGATACTGGTCCACAAGTCTGTAGGTGGATTGCCTGAATTTAGTGAAATTGACCAAATCTGTATTTTACAAGAGAATGTGTTCTACATTGTCAAAGAGCTCTGTGGTTGGCACAGAGAGCACTATAGAGCCTTTGAACTCAGCACAGCACCCACAAGAAGTTTCACTCTTGTGACAGTCAGTGAACTTCTTGATACTTATCCACTAGCTGACTACAGGATTGGAGCTACTCGCATGGTGACTTTGAAAAGGCATATTGAAATACAAGGTGGGCTAGCACCTGGGAACGGTCTTGTCTACTTTGTTAAAAGGGAAATTCAACCTGCACCATATTTGCAGATGCTTTTCTAGATAAGTAATTGAAAAGTAGGCTTTAACCTCTGAAATTTAAATGTGAAACAATGGATATCTGATTTATAATCTTTTTGTATTTTATGTGTTTGAGCAGAGTAAACAGCAGTGAAGATGGGTACACCTATGATCCTTAAAATCATCCTGACCGATGGCAGCTCTCAGAGGTTGACACTTTCTCATGGACTACCTGCATCTATTGATGACCTCATGGTTGAAGTAAAGAAACAGTGCGGACTTCAAGGCAATTTTAAACTTCAGTTTATGGATTCCTTGTTTGGAAATGATTTCCTTAACCTTACTTCAATTTCAGAAGTCCAAGATAAAGGCACACTTAAAATAATTGATATGTCAAGACCCATCTCTATGGAGCATGATGAGAGGCCATCTGATCATAGTCATGTACAGTCACAACCATTCAGCATTTCCTCTGCAAGTGACCATTCGCAGTGCAGCTTTTGGAGTCAAAAAGGCAAAGCGAGCAGAGGTTAACTTTTGCCCAACATACCCATCAACAGAAACTGAGGAGAGTCTGGAGGCCATGCAGAAAAGTCTACTTCTAGATGTAAAGAAGAGGAGCAACAAAGAGGTTGTGAAACTCAAGATGGAAAGGACTTTCGCACACAGAAGACATGAAGTTGTTCGTGATGCACCAATGGTGGAGGATTTCATGGCAAGGTGGCCTGCTCTGTTTGAAGTCAATGAGGTAAGATGTCAATTATATTAGGTTTTACATCTTTGTTTTGCTGTTGAGTACACTGGCTAACTGCTAATATACTTGATTGTATATTCATCTGTGCTTTATCTCCCTCCTACACTATCTCAGTTGTGTGACTGTCTGATTCCCAAATGATTACCATTTGGGTCTGATTTCTTTGTCCATTATTACATTTTTAGATCAAGAGAATTCAAGAGAATCACCACTGTCCCACTTCAATCCAAGTTGCTGTCTCAGCTGGACCTTTACTCTGACAAACTGATGAGATTGTTCAAAAAGAGAGGAGGACAGCTAGGGGAAAGACTCAAAAGAATCAATGCTCAATTGGCTGATGTAAGTGATTCACACACTCATTAGAATTTAACAGCTTTTTAAAATATGAATATTTCTAGCATTGTAGAGAGGATATATTAGTTGCCATTTATTACATTGGCAGGGACGGCATACAGATAGTACAGCAAACCAGGGAGTACAACAGTGCATTTATTTTTTTTAAGTTTCTCTTGTTACTTAGGTGTCTCATGGTGTGTCTTTTATGTCAGTCTACTTCCTACATGAACATAGGAAGTAGATGAAAGCAATGCTAGTAAAAGTGTAAAAGTGACCATATGTGCTGTATTAAGACACACAGAATTTTTTTTTTCAGTGTAATGATGTAGATGCTGGACGAACATGTATCATTAAAGGACTCTGTATCTACATGAGTGAAGACCCAGAAAACCTGATACAGGAATATGTGGTATGTACAGGAATCAGTGCTTACTTCACCCCTTATCTCGCACTCCACTTTTGTTCTCCCACTTCATCAATTGAAATGATTCTTTTTTTTTTCTTTTGATAAACTATTAACTGATCTTTTTCTTACGTTTTATACCTTGCAAAATCAGTAGTGTTTATTGGTTGCCAGTTAAAATGGCTTAATAAATTTGAAACATGACTTTCAATTGGCTGGTTGAGAAGGACAATTACTTTATTTATAATTACTTTCAATAAAGAAGGTGCTCCTGTCACACTTTGTTTTACATATGGATCTTAAATGTCCTCACGAAGACCAAAACAGTCTGATGCACTTGTTACACCACCACATCACACAGTCTCCACTCTTCTTCCAATTGTCCAGTAGGCCCTTTTTTAATTAATTTTTCAATGGACCTACTTACTCAAGACATCTCTTTTTTTTTTCTCCACACTGCTCTCCCAACAGACTGCTGCATAAAAAGTAAGTCTGCCATGTATGATATAAAATTTGACAATAGGTCACTTTGATTTGGTGGTGCTTAGTCGGAGACAGGTTTTTGGACTCCATTGAGTTTTACATGATATCTTGTCTGTTTTGTACAGGGCATGGATGAAGATGCCATCAAGGAGGCCATTGAAGACACCACTGTTGGAATTTATGTTCTCAAAGAATATGCTTCAAATGATGAACCAAATGACATTGGAATTGTACTTGAAGGCATCAAGGTGTTGCAGTGTCTGGATAATGCAGCATTAGCTGTGGCTATGCTGTTCGGACTGATAATATGCTCTAAATCTCAGCTACCCTGCCAAACTTCGCTACACCTTTGAGGTTGTCCAAAAGATTTTTATGGAACTGGATGGACATAAACTTTCTAACAAAGCACAAACTCTGAAAAACAGACTAGTTCAATGAAAGAGTTACAGAGTCTGAACTTTAACACAACTAGATGGACATTTCATAAACACTTTAATTGTTCTTAAAGGCATTGCTATATTATTTGCACTTTTTTGTGAATCCACTGTAAGTTTACAATGTTTTCTTTTATGAAGCCATTACTGTATGTTAACAGGTTTGTAACATTTTTGGTTTGCTAAGTCAGTAAAACAGTTTTTGTATTTGCTATATTGAATAATCTTGACAGCAGCCCATTCAGGGTTATTCCTTAGCAAAGTTTGTTTACACAGGGTTGTCTTTTTAAACCCATTTGAAATGCTTCAAGCACTGTGAAATTAGGTAAGAGTTCTAATGTAACCTTTATAACAATGCTCCTTTTGCCTTATTCACTTGTTTGTGATGCCATGTTTGGTTTATTTCAGTGAAATAATTTTTCTTCAGAATTCACTTTGTAACACTTCACACTTGCATTTTGCATTTGCACACACACAAACCATGGAGTTTTCAAATAAGCCTGAAGGACTTGATTTACTGGATCAGGTGTGTTTAATTAGGGTTGAAGCTAAACTCTGCAGGGCTGTGGCCCTCCAGAAACTGAGTTTGACACCCCTGTTTCAGAGTTTCTCATTAGGACTATTTTTAAGTGCTAAAGACAGAAAAGAAGCCGGTAACTTGTTTATATATAGTTTAAAGAGCTGGGATATATTCACAAAAGCATCTAAGAATGAATTAGCTGATGCAAAGTGCCTTCTGAATATAACAAAAGGAAATGGCAATGTCAATGAGAGCTTGCTGATCATTTTGTTGGAGTACTAACAGAAACGCAAGGGTGACAATCAGGTAATTGTAGCGTGTGAAGCTTTCGGTTAACAACCAATTAAGTCCTCTGCATTTTGTGCATATCCTGTTTTCATGCTGTGATTCTTTTAGCAGCAGCCGTGTTTATGTTACTTCCCTTTTAAGAAATCTCTCCTATTAGTTAACCAGTTGATACATATGAGCTGGTACTTAATAAATCAAATAGTAGAGTAAATAAAAGGAGTCGGGAAGGACACATTTAGTTAGTAAAACTGAGCCTCTTTCAGAAACTTCCCCTTTATCTACACTTAGAGATAAAGAATAGAGAATAATATTAAATGTCCAAACTTCAAATCTAATCTTTATCTCAGCTTGTGTCTGTTCTGTGGCCAGTGGGTCGCCAACAGAAGCTAATTATCATGTCTGTTTGCCTAAAGGTAGGTGATCTTATAAGTTGTGCATGTCACAGCACCATTTATCGGTAGAGTTATTATGGTCTTCTCAAGTGAGGAACATCTGTCCTTTCATTATAGAAGTCGTTCATAGGCATGTTACTTTAATTGCACTTACATGTGAATCTGCTCAGAGCAACCTCATTACAACATACAGGAACAAACATGTCATTACGACATCTGTCATGTCGAGCTATAATGGTCGCAGTTAAGACTAGACAAACCGAATTACTCTGCAATCGAGATTAATCAGCAGGATTGAGCCAATAAGCATGAACTCGCATGGAATCTACATCCGACACATTTGTAGCCGGACATGTGCAATTACATAAACCTAATGAAGTAATTCATCTGCCCTGAAGGCGGCTTTACAACAGCCTACAAGACAGTGCTCTGTGCAACGGCCAATGTCAGTTTAATCGTTTGACTATAAACAGCGTTTCTTTCTTGCAGGCATTTACAGGTTCAATCCACAGTTAGTGAAAGCGACCTAATATTCAGGTCTGAGGCTAAAAGAAAAGATTTGTGCACAAAATATAATAGGAATGCTATACTTCTTTGTCAGTGAATTATTATTACACCAAAATATGACACAAAAATATTATTAAAATATCATAAAAATAGTCTATGACTGACGCACTATATTCCTAGTCTTTTGAAGCCATAAAATATTATTATTATTTGAGTGATTGACAAAACTTACCCTGAAGCATCTGGCCAGTGTAACTAAAACTATTAAAAATCGGTATTGAAATAAAGCTAAAATAAAATAAAATAATAATATAAGATGAAAAACTTTTAAAACTATTAAAATTGGTATTGAAACACAGCTGAAATTAAATAAAATATTAATATTAGATGGAACTTAAAAAAAATGAAATAATTAAATTTAAGATAAATACTAAAATTATTAAAACTAACTGGAATAAAATAAATTAGAGCTATATAGAAATATAAAAAACTAACTTTATGACTTTGTCATTTTTAACAGTATAAATATTAAAAATAGGTACTGAAACAGATGAAATAAAATATAAATCAGATAAAAAAACAAAAAACAAAAAAACAACTTAAACCAAACAAAATTAGAAATGTTGCCTTAGCAACTATCTGAAATAATTGTTATAATTAAGGTTGAAGTACTAAAATTACTAAACTTGAAATAAAAAGAAATTAAAGCTATATAGAAATAATAATAAAAAAAACTAATAAAGAATTATAAAAGCACATAATAAAAAACTAAAACCTAACTTGAAAATTGAAAATTGAAATGAAAACTAAAACCATAAAAATAAAAGCTAATTCAAAATATTAATAAAAACTATAATAGCATACAAAAATAATGCTGCATTTGGCACACTTTACCCCACAGCTACCGTTTTTGTGAAAATGCCTCATTAATTGCATGGTTTCATAAACTGACAATTCACTAATATAGGATATATATTTTTAGACCTTGATAATTTTCCTGGGACATAAAAGTCCAAGGTGAGACATCTTACCCCACTCTCCCCTACTGATGGCGTATGTTGTTATGAAACTTTATTAATAAGAATATTTTTTTTTTGAATGCTCAAAAATGTACTCGGTTACTAGCATAACCTCGGTTCCCTGAGATACGGGAACGAGTACTGCATCGGTAGACGCTATGGGGAAAACTCCTTTTTCTCCGATGACTGAAGCCTTTACAATAACACAGTGAAACTGCACAGCCATTGGTTCGTGCAGTGCAATAAAGCAAACCAATGGCTCGGCAGAGGAACTGCACGCTCCTATGGCAAGGAAGCCCGCCAGAATGGGAGGAGCCATCTGGCTATATAAGTGGGCATTGCACCATAGGATCTCAGGTCAATTCGACTGAAGTGACGACTCTGAGAGTGCAACATCATGGCATGGCCTGCAACGCAGTACTCGTTCCCGTATCTCAGGAAACCGAGGTTACGCTAGTAACCGAGTACATTCCCTTTCAATACTACACTCGTACTGCGCCGCTAGACGCTATGGGGAACCAATACAATCACGCCGTGCCATGAAAGTGGAACGATTGGCATGAACTGGCCTTGAGCAATAAAACTCAGAGGGACCAGTTAAGACAGGTGAAACCCGCAGGAGGCAGGAGGGCTGAGCTCACTGAGGTCAGCCCAGCCTAGGATAATCGTTCCCAAATAATCCCATGTCGTCTCAGCACCTTTTAGAAAGGGCCAAGAACGCACTAGGAATACGTCTGTCATAAACAGGCATGTGCCCCTAGGCAGAAAGGATTCAAGCCTGTAAGGCCGGAACGTCCAGGCTATAAAACCTGGCAAACATGGACGGTGAGGCCCAGCCAGCTGCCGCACAAATGTCTGCCATGGACACCCCGCTAGACCATGCCCAAGATGAGGCTACGCCCCGAGTGGAATGGGCTCTAACTCCTATGGGGCGATGGAGGCCCAGGGAGGAGTATGCCAGAGCAATAGAGTCAAATAGCCATCAAGAAATTCTCTGCTTTGTGACTGGAGACCCTTTGGTGCAGTTGCCAAAGCACACAAAGAGTTGTTCCGACTGCCTGAATGGAGCGGAACACTCGATGTAAATTCTCAGTGCCCTGACAGGGCAGAGAAGGCTCAACTCCGGGTCTTCCTCTGATGGAGAAAGAGCCGAGAGAGTGATAACCTGTGCTCTAAATGGGGTGTAGAGCACCTTAGGAACATAACCATGCCTCGGCTTCAGGACGACCTTGGAGTCGTTAGGCCCAAACTCGAGGCAGGCAGGACTCACCAAGAGAGCCTGTAAGTCACCTACTCGTTTGACCGATGCTAACGCCAGTAACAGGGCGGTCTTTAACGATAAGGTTTTTAGGTCTACAGACTGTAGCGGCTCGAAAGGGGACCCCTTGAGGGCCCTCAGTACTGTGGGTAGGTCCCACACAGGGACGGTAGTGGGCCGGGGCGGATTAAGCCTCCTGGAACCCCTCAGGAAGCGAACAACTAGGTTGTTCCGACCCACAGACTGTCCTGCTATAGGACATGAGAAGCTGCTATAGCTGCCACATAGACTTGAGCATGGAAGGGGAGCGGCCCTTGTCCAACAGCTCTTGTAGAAAGGACAATATCACTGATATGTCGCAGGAAATAGAATCTTCGCCGCAGGTTGCACACCAGGCAGAGAAGACCGACCATTTAAGGGCATAGAGACGTCTCGTGGACGGGGCTCTAGCCTGTGATATAGTATTTTGGACACTTTCAGGGAGATCTACTGATTCGTCGAGAGCCCAAAGATGTAATGCCCACAACTCGGGTTGGGGGTGCCAAATTGTCCTGTTCGCCTGAGAGAGAAGGTCCTGCCTCAGGGGAATGGGCCACGGGGCTGCCGTAAGCAGCTGAGATAGCTCTGAGAACCAAAGTTGGTTTCTCCAGAGCGGGGCCTGGGTCACCCTGATACGAAGGCAACCGTGATGCCATGCACTGGGCGACACTTGTGGTTTCAGCCAGTACTGGAGGGGTCTCATACGAAGCAGGCCCAACCGTAGTACTGGTGATGCAGAGACCATGAGGCCTAGCATCCTTTGAAATGGTTTGAGAGGGCGAATGACTCCAATTTTGAAGGAGGCCGCGAGCTGCTGAATAGCAAGCACACGTTCCGGCGCGACTTCTGCCCTCATGTGGGCTGAGTTGAAAACTGCCCAAAGGAACGAAGTTCGTTGGCTGGGTGACAGCGAGTTCTTGGCGAAATTGACCCTGAGTCCTAGGCACTCCAAGTGGCTGAGGAGGAGGGATCTGTGAGACACTAGCTCGGCCTCTGACTGGGCTAAGATGAGCCAGTCGTCGAGGTAATTCAGAATGCGGATTCCTTTCTGTCTCAGAGGGGAAAGAGCCGCATCTATGCACTTTGTAAAAGTGCGAGGAGCCAGGGACAGCCTGAAGGGCAGGACCGTGCATTGATAAGCCACTCCCTCGAAGGCGAATATCAAGAATCGTCTGTGTTGGGGGGCTACCTGGATGTGAAAGTATGCGTCTTTCAGATCCAGAGAAAAGAACCAGTCCCCTGGGCATATTTGCGAGATGATCTGATTCAAATAATCATCGTGAATGGCCGCTTCATGAGCGCGCGGTTCAGGTGTCTGAGATCGAGGATGGGCCGAAGGCCGCCACCCTTTATGGGGACGAGGAAGTAGCAGCTGTAGAATCCTGACTCGCTCTGCTCTGGCAGGATCGTTTCTATGGCACCCTTCGCCAGTAGGGCCATCACCTCGGAGTGCAGGACGTGAGCGTCCTTGCTCTGCACTAAGGTGGGAATGACACCACTTGGGGGTTGGATTGGTTCAAGTGGCAGATCGCCGTGAGGAGACCTGACACTTGTTACAAGTGGAAGAGGAAGTATGCTCTCTGTCTGAAAATGTTTGTGTTTTATTGTTCTTGCTATAACAGCGGCTGCTTGTGTGGGCGCTTTCAGAACGGGCCCAGTGTCCACAACAGCATTTACAAACACATTGCCACCGGCACCCGGAACAGAACGGGGTGCTTGGGGGCATAACAGAGATTGTTTCGGGGGTGGTCTGGCGACAGCGAGACTTCGCCCCCTCCTCTTCCTGTCCAGTAAATCAGCATGACGCCCGAGGCGCAGGATCCAGCGTCAACTTGGGCCGGGGTCCTTGGCGTCTCAAAAATGAGTGGCGTCTGGCCGAGCGGGAGCGCTGTGGAAGCTCAGGCTGTTGAGTAGGCTGAGCGGGCGCAGGCACAGGTCTAGCCGGCTCCTGCGTTGGGGCAGGTTTAGGGCAATTGGTGGCACTCACAGAGCTTGATCGCTTCGGCAAGAAGTGTCGCAGTGCCTGGGACGACTTCTGCGCAGCAGTAAAGCGCTCAGCAAACCCTTCGACGGCAGGTCCGAACAGCCCCGTGGGAGAAATTGGAGAATCGAGGAAAGGAACTTTGTCCTCCTCTTTGATCTCCTTCAGGTTTAGCCACAAGTGGCGCTCCAGCACCACTAAATTGGCCATTGACCTCCCGATGGCCTGAGCGGTCACCTTCGTCGCTCGAAGGGCCAGGTTCGTCGCACTGTGCAGCTCCTTGAAGGCCGCAGGATCGGGCCAGACTCGTCCATAACTTGGAGGAGTTTTGCCTGAAAAACCTGGAGCACGGCCATGGAGTGCAGAGCTGAGGCCGCCTGCCCAGCGGAAGAGTAAGCTCGTCCAGCAAGGGCAGACGTTGTTCTGCACGGTTTCGAGGGGTGCGCGACCTTCGTTCTCCATCTGATGGCAGTGGGCGGGCAGAGGTGTGCAGCCACTGACTCATCCAGCGGAGGTAGCCTCTCATAGCCCTTTTCGTCCACGCCGTCGACCGTGGAGAACACGGATGAAACAGACGTGCGAAGGCAAGCTGAATAAGGAGCGCGCCACGACTTCGTGAGCTTGTCATGGACCTCTGGAAAAAAAGGCGCTCAGCTGGGCCCTCAGGCGACTGCACCGCAAGATGTTTCGAAGGCTTTTTAGTCCCTTAGGCCCAATTTGTATGGCACATTCACAGAAAGCCAGCTACAAATGTCTTTTTTTGTGAATTGTTAACTAAGGTGGGAAAGAAGCTGCTCTAATGGGAATATGACTGTGGAGGTGCTGTGAAGCCCTGTCCTAAATGTCTGGTCACAGATGGAATTGGAGACCTTGAGTTTTATATAGCTATTAAGACACCGTGCAATATTGTTTTGATCTGTGATGTGTGGATTCGTGTGGACGTGTAAGGGGCCTACAAATATCAAGTGCACTTTAATGCTTTTGGTGAAATGTAGGAGACGTTAGATGAGCATTAAAGAAAGCGCTGACCTGTCGGACCTGTGGTGTGGTGCTACATGCGAGTCATGGTGCTCATGTGGGAGATGCAGGATTCTGACCCTTAATTCTGAGTAATAATTCCTGTAATGCTGTTAAATATCTTCCCTTAATGGGAATGGTTCTCAACAAGTGGGCTGGGGCCCACTAGGGGGCCATAAGATGGCTTTAAATGATTTAAAATTAGAAAAGAAAAAAAAAAATCAAGATGTAAACTGACATCATTCTTATTTTAATTTGTCCTCCTCAGCAGATGTAATTTTTATTTGAGAACCATTAAAAGTAGATAAATTAAAAAAAAAGTCTAATTTCCAAAAAATGATCAGTTTAAATAAATAAATAAATAAATAAATAAAATGCTTTTCCAGTAATCCTTGAAACGTCTCTAATCTATGGAAGGCCAATTACACCACATAAGAAAAAGATTTATAATTTGGTAAATATATATAATTGGTAAGATCATAATTATGACAAAGACTCAAAATTATGAGATATGAAATCATAACTATGAGATAAAAAAGTTGTAATTTGGATGTAAAAGGTCAGAATTATGACTTAAGTCATCATAATGACATAAAAAGACAAAATTAGGAAAAAAAGTCAATTGTGACACATCGAAATTGACATAAAAGTCATAATTATAACATAAGTTGAAACTGACATAAAAAGAAATTGTGAAATAAAAAGTAAAAATTGAGATAAAAAATTAAATTATAGCATAAAAATTGTCGGCTTTTCATGACTCATAATTTCATCTCATAATTTTGACCTTTTAATTCATAATTATGACTTATGTCATAATTTACCAAAATACAATTTTTTTTATGTGACTCAAATAGGTTTCTATAGGAATCACGAAATTAATAATAGTTAATTATTATATTCTGCTGACATTCAAAGTTTTCGTGACACACATTAAACTGGAAAGGTTCTGGTCAAGCATTTAACTCCACAAGTCAAGCAAGCAGCAAGTCGACTGTAAACATGCTCCTCTGTTGAAGGAGAATGCTAGTTAAGAATCTTCAACTAGCATTCTGTAAAAAAGTCTAAAAAATGCTCCTCTGTTGAAGGAGAATGCTAGTTAAGAATCCTCAACTAGCATTCTGTAAAAAAGTCTAAAAAGTGCTCCTCTGTTGAAGGAGAATGCTAGTTAAGAATCCTCAACTAGCATTCTGTAAAAAAGTCTAAAAAATGCTCCTCTGTTGAAGGAGAATGCTAGTTAAGAATCCTCAACTAGCATTCTGTAAAAAAGTCTAAAAAATGCTCCTCTGTTGAAGGAGAATGCTAGTTAAGAATCCTCAACTAGCATTCTGTAAAAAAGTCTAAAAAATGCTCCTCTGTTGAAGGAGAATGCTAGTTAAGAATCCTCAACTAGCATTCTGTAAAAAAGTCTAAAAAATGCTCCTCTGTTGGAAAATAAATCTGAATGGACTTTGTCATCTTAGGCACTGTAATAAAGTTACTGAATTCACTCTAAATATCATATGAATATTTGCATAAATTTATTGAAAATGAATGAATTAAGACTTTATTCATGGATTTAAAAAAATGATTTTACTGAGATCTATGTATTATATTGACTGCAACATGGCATATGGCAAATTTTTTATCTTTATGGACCCTGAAGGTTATAAAATGTATCAAAGACCTACTAATAAAGTTAAAGAAAGGTTTATTATTGGAAAATAACTCATGAAATAGTTCTCTGGATTTAAATCGAGATTTACTATGGACTGACAGCTCAAACGAAATATATCTTGTAGATAAAAACATAAATTTAATAAAAATGCTTGAGGCTATTTATTAGATGACTACTAATTAGAATTTTAAATTAAATTTTTTTTTTTCATTAGCTCCTTTTAGTGGTGAAAGTTAGTTATGCGTACTCCACCGTTATATATATATATATATATATATTAATGGAGCAGTGTTTCTTGTTCAAAATGAAAAAATGCACATTTCTCATTAATTTAAATCTTGTTTGTAGTTATTTTTTACCTTCGAAATAATGAGTAAACAAGCATGCCAACCTGCTGGGATTCTTCTTTATACTTTTGTCTTCATACATTTATTTTTTTTTATATTTCAGTTTATTATGCCTTGATTTACTATTTATTTACGATTTTTAATTTAAAGAATTTAAAAATGATCTAAACACCTTTTTTTTGTCAATAAATAAGAAAACAAGTAGAATTCATTAAGCACAATTAATAAATACCTAGTAAAAATAAATATGAATGAAATTGTAATCGGTTTGAGAGGGGTGGGATAAACCTTTCTGTAAACCGAACAAAATAAAAATTCTGCCATGTAAACGCGTTAAACCGATTTCTTTGTGTCTACGTCAACACGTCAAGTGGTCAGGGGTCATCAGAATGCAAAATGGCGGCGGCAAAATCAAACTGGAGTATAACTGAAACAACACATTTATTAAATGCACTGAAGGAACTAAATATAATTCAACGACTGGATGGCAGGAAGGTTAGAAATACGGATTTATACAAAATAGTTAGCTTCTGTTTTTTGGTGGAGGGAAAAGCAGAAGCTATCAGAAGATATTTTTATATATATTTCAATCCAAGTACACAATACATATATGACCTCATGAACTTTAAAGAATTATATACTTTTTTTGTTTGTGTTTAGATAAATCGCTCCGAGGGGGTTGACCAAACTGTTAAACGAGGTTATTTACAAATCATCCAAGCCCCTATGCAAGCTATATAAGCTATGCTTTGTTTCTCTCTCTGTCTCCCTGCAGAAGCAGTATCACCACCTGACGCTGTTCATTAGAGCTCTGCTGTGATTGGGGGATGGCAGAGGAGAGAGAGGATTTACACTCCAGCTGCCCACAGAGCAGTGGTGCTGGTGGCTAGATGGTGTGCAGCAGCTGAGGTCTCCTCTTCACCTCCAGACCTGTTGTTGTGAAACTTTAGTTTGGTGATTTGGTGCATCTTTATCTCAGTTGTGTTGAGACCAGTGAAGTAGAACTTCTGCCCTTTTGTCTCATTGTTTACATCTATGATTGAGACTTCCTAGAGAGAAGTGAGTGTTAATTTAAGTAGCCTAATGCAAATATTGAACTTTATTATTTAATGTCTTTTGGTTGGGTTTAGTAGGAAGGTGGGTGCCGTTTTGTTTTGTATTGCTGCTTTTCTCCTGTTTGTGTTAGTTTAGGGAGTTAGTTTAGCTTGCTGTATTTTGTTTTCTTTTCTTTGTAGCTTAGCTAGTTGATTATAAAAGAGTTAGTTTTGTTATGTTTGTTATTTTGGCCTTGCCCCCTTCTGAAATTGATAGTCTTTTGTTATTGCTTTTTGTTTTCTGAATGATGTGAATAAAAACTTGTCTTGTGCTGCATTTTGACCGTGGTTGTTTGGGTTATTGTAACCATTCTGGGCTTGGAGACGGGGTTCTCTCTGCCGTTGCACAGTCACTACCACCAACCATTTATTTCTGTTAGGATCTTTTCCCTAGACTAACTCAGACCGTATCAATGTAAACATGGCTAGTGTGTTAGAGACAGGACACTGATTGCCAATCATTTTTGTAACTGAGTATACAGCAGGTTTTGTGGGTGATATATGTATATACTGTGTTGTTTAATTGTTTTAAAAGTAATGTGTTGATATTTTATTCATAAAATATTAATAATTTATATTAAAGATTATAAAAATGCAGATAAATCTCGTTGAATGCCATCATGCATACTCCACCATTATAACAGACTTTTTTTTTTTTTTTTTTTGGTGGAGCAGTGTTTCTTGTTCAAAATGACAAAATGCATATTTCTCATTAATTTAAATCTTGTTTGTAGTTATTTTCCACCTTTGAAATAAATGGGTAAACAAGCATGGGATTCTTCTTTATACTTCTATCTTCATACATTTAATATTTTTCATATTTCAAATGATGTCTTTCTTTAATATTTATTTACGACTATCTATCGCGGTTATGACATCAAATAAAAGATAAAACAGAAAAGAGTCGGGTCCCCACCTAGCGAGGACCCCTGATGTGTAATACCAACAAAATGCTCCTTAATAACTGTTATAGTACTATTTTAGGAATTTTTGTACTAATTACCTGCATATTCCATCCATATGTGGCCAAATAAATGTGTTCAGTTATTAAAATATGTAATCGATGCGTACAAGTGCATGATGGGGCAAAGAACGTGAGAAAAGAGGCTTAATCGTGTCTCCACCTGAAGTGGATACCTTCACCTGTCAATAATCTTTATTTTTTATTGATTTATTTTTTATTTTCATTATTATCAACAATCATTGATAGTAATACCAAAGTATAAACAAAGTGCATAAGAAAACAAATTGGGAGAAAAACCTATCATAATGTAACTTTATCATTTGACAAACTATTTCTTATAATAATAATAATAATAATAATAATAATAATAATAATAATAATGAACAAATATCTGAAGGTTACATTATAAATAAAATATATTATGATTCATTTACGGTTTCATTTATGGCAAGTGCAAAATCCTAATATCTCAAAACATAACGCAAACACAAATACACCTCCTAAAGATAAAGATATTTTTTGTTCTGCATAAGTGTTAAGTATTTGAAGGTTAGCAAGTCCTTCTGCAAATGAGGGAGGATTGGAGAATTTTCTTTTTAAAATCTGCATTTATGTATAAAATTATTGGTAGTGTATATATAAGTGAACTAAAAACAAATTATGAGAACCTGTTAGCTGTGGTATCCCTTTTGAACATATAAAATAGTCAACTTTATGTGGTTGTAGTTTGTGAATTCTTTGGAATATAGGCATAATTTTTTCTAGTGTGAAAAGAAGAATTATCAGTCAAGAATTTGATGTTATATAAAAACAAAAATTCATGAAATGTCCATGGAAATGTCATGGAATAAAACTTGTTTGAAACGTTTATACAAAGTTTTTTTTTTACTGAATAAGCAAATATATAGGTTGATTATCCACCATAGAAATGATATCAAAACAAAACAATAAACAAGTTCCAAAATGTGAGGTTTATGTACAACTAAGAATTAAATCCCAGTGACATTTCTGATCAGGCGTTATACCAGGAAAGGCCAGCGGGTGACGCCCATCCTCCATTATAACTGTATATTGCATTTTGTAGCCAGTATAACCAGTTAAGGTTGCTTTGTCACTTCTGCTAGTCAGCAAATACTTATCAAATATGGAAACTTAAGTCTTTGATCTTTCAAATGATACATGATTTGTCAATAGTAAAGTTGGATTTCATTATAAAATGCTGTTCTAACCAACAAACATACAGTCATACAGTCAACTGTCCAGCTAATAAAGTAAAAAAAAATAATTAAAGAAAGGTTCCATTGTAAAGTTTGAATGGAAAATAGATTGAGTTTAAGATATATAACATGATTAGTTAAGTGACTATTTAACTGTAATTGTAACAACATAAACATAAATCATAACATCATCATTGATTTAGCAGCAACTGTGATCAGGATCACATTTGGCAGTAAAGAAGATGATTACATACGTACATAATCTCTACTAATCAAACCTTTTCCTTTCTTGTGTTTGGAAAAAGTGTTTTTAAATGTGTTTTCCATGTTTCTTGCAGATGCCATGATGCCCATCACACCAAGTCCAGCTAAAAGCAGGACGTGATGCTGTATATCACAAAAGTAGAGAGGCTCAAATTATCACAGTATCAGTTCCTAAACAAAACAATGCATTTCTCTTTACCACAGAAGCTCTGTCCTGCAGCTCAGATCCTCAGGTTACACTGACAGTGATGATGCCCCAGTCTTCCACAGCGGACCTGACAGAGAATGAACTGGTTCTGCTTTCAGCAAAACAGCAATGGACTGCACCTCAACACCCTTTACCCTTCTTACCACTGCCTGTATCATCTGGACTACAGAGAAAACAATCTTAGTGACTGTATATACAGCACAGTTAAACTTTAATCTTACAGCTGAATCAATATAGTAACACAACTAAATGTTATTGACCCTGTTCCATATGTTCACACCGAATATCCAGAGGAGAACTGGTCCCTCAGTGTAGACAGGTTTCTCACAAGGTTCCTCCTCCAGTATCTCCATCTCATGGAGTTTTTGTATCTTTACCTGTTGTACTAAGTTATGTAAAAATAATCTAATTTCAATTTCAATAATTGTAATTATAACCTCTTTTATGACTAAACTTGTATGATGGTTATTACATTAAGTGCACAAAAAAAAAAATTCACTTAAGAAACTGTTCTTAAATAATACAATAGTAAAGATCTAAACATAATTGAAGATAAGGATTGTTGCAACATAATATATAATATGTTCTGTAAAAGAAATGTAATATTAATTTTACACAATGATAGTAATGTGGTACGGTATATAATACTACAGTACATTTTTAATAAATTAATTCTCATGTCTGCTACTCATCAATCTCAGCCTTACCAAAATAAAAGCAGCAAATGAATAAAAATAACTCAGTATTGGAAGTGTCAAGTGTCATGCTGCATCTCAATTCACCTGCTTATACTATAACCTTAAAGTATGTCCTCTTGTTGTGAGGAAAAAGTACATATTTTAGACAGACTACATCCTTGTAATTGCCTCTTTAACAGATACTCTGTCGTTTAGTTACATGCACCCTGTTACCGCATAAACTGCACAGTCAATCATCTTGTCACAGTTAAAATCCTCCACATTTAATTTCATAGAATTGTGGAAGCATGTTGATCAGTCAGTCACGGGTCTTTCATGTGAAAACTTCCCTCATGCATTTTCATAATTATACATTTAAAAATTAATGACAGTCCTATCTTTATTATTAAGTTCTCAGTGTTGTTGCAGATTAAAAATATTTATTATTATTAGAATTTATTACTGATTGAAACCCCCTCTCTACTTAACCATCGATCTCGCACATCGGTCATGTTTTTAGTTTTTTAACTCATTTTATCCATGTATGGGTTCTATTCGATTCCTCATCCAGCAAGCAAAAAAAAGTGAGTGAAGTTATGTTCCTGAGTGTGTATTATATTCAGTTCACCCAATTTAGGTTCATTCACCTTAGATTAGTGAACACTTTCACTATTAACTAGCTGTTTATTAGCATGCATATTACTAGGGACTACAACTAGGGAATACACAGGTCTTTATATATTTATATATAAGGATATACAGATATCTAGTGGCTACATCATGGCATTACATAGAATTTTTTCTTCATTTATCCCACCAGATTGTACCGATCTGCCTCCATTAATTGGATTTTAAATGCGTTTGCTCTATTTGTAGCAAAATTAACTAGGAATAAGACCACAATAGAAACACGCACGCAATCATTATATAGCAGCGATGACTTCATGAATTTTTTCAATGGTAAAATTGAAAATATCAGGCAAGAAATTCAGACTATTAATTTAAAACCAGACAGTTTTATAACTAACCCTGTAGATGATAATATAATAATATCAGATCAACAATTACAATGTTTTACTCCCCTTGAAGAGACTGAACTAATTTCACTAATTTCATCATCAAAATCATCAACCTGTATACTAGATCCTTTACCTACTCTTTTGATACCATTGATCATGCTATTCTCCTCGATAGACTGGAAAATGTAGTAGGCATTAAGGGAATGGCCCTTTCCTGGCTCAGGTCTTATTTGACTGATCGTTATCAGTTTGTAAACATAAATGGTGACTTCTCTTCTCATGCTAAGGTAAAGTTTGGTGTCCCGCAAGGCTCTGTTTGAGGCCCACTGCTCTTTTCTTTATATATGCTACCTCTGGGCAAAATTATCCGTAAGCATGGTATTAGCTTCCACTGTTACGCTGATGACACACAGTTGTATGTTTCAGCAAAGCCAGATGACAGACACCAGCTTAATAAAGTTGAGGAATGTGTAAAAGACATTAGAAACTGGATGTTTATTAACTTTCTCTTACTTAATTCTGACAAGACAGAAGTACTTGTACTAGGACCACATACAGCTAGAAGTAAGCTTTCTGATTACATAATAACTCTGGATGTCCTTTCTGTTTCATCATGTGCAGCAGTAAAAGACCTTGGTGTGATTATCGACTCTAGTCTTTCATTTGAAGCTCATGTAGATAATATAACTAGGATCGCTTTCTTTCATCTCAGAAATATTGCTAAAATAAGAAATATATTGTCACTACACAATGCAGAAAAACTAGTTCATGCTTTTGTTTCGCTACTCCTCCTTCAAAATTGATCCAATTCTTCCCAAAATTGTTTCAGATGATCTTTGGACTGAGCTGCACAGAAATGACTGAACAGATTTTTTTTATTCATCTTTGTTCAAAAGTTATGATGTCGCAAACTTAATGAGGTTGACCCAAAATTGGTTCAGAGGCCGTATCTCGGCCAAACTTTGATCAGTCGAAACGAAACTTGGTACGCTTCATCTACACCATGATCTGAGGGTCCATGCCAAAGTTGGGCACAGCACCACCTACAGGTCATGAGATACCAAAAATGAACTTTTTTGCTTGTAAGTTTTGAACAGTTAGAAAATCATGATCTTGGTGTCTATGGATTCCTTGGGTCATGCCGAATCTGCTGATGTCGATGGCACATGGTTTGCCAGGATCGGCTGAACCATGTGTCTGCCATTTTGAAATTTGTCATAAATTGCAGTATCTTTTGAACCATTTGACATATCTGCACAAACACTGGTAGGGATCATTGACGGCATGTCCCGGAGGTACCTGAGAAGATTGAATCCACCTAGTGTTCAAGAGATATAAAGATTTTTGCAAATATGCTTATAACTTTTGAAAACATTGTCCATTGTTATTTTTATATCATTTCATTCCCTGGGTTATGCAAATTCTGACGATATGTCATTTGACATTTTTCATCAGTGTGCCTGTTCGCCATATTGTATTAAGTGAAAAACAGTTTTTTCGCTACTCCTCCTACAAATTTTGTCCAATTTTGTCCAAAATCTAATCAGATGATCTTTGAACCGAGCCGCATAGAAATGACTGAACAGATTTTTGATATTCCGTTCCCGAGAAATACCCCTCGGAAATTGACCGTGCCTGTGTATGTTGTCTTATGCTATTAAGCTTAGCATGCTAATAAGTTAGAGGCTATCCAAATACCATACTGTTTAATGAGACTCTTCAGCTATCAAGTTAACCATAAGCTGCATTGCCATTAGCTTAACTTTGCATGTTACGCTGGTTAAAATTAAAACACTGATTAAAGTTAAAACACTCCGCTAAGCCACTGGCCCGAACCTTTCAGGTCGTGGGTTCGAACCCAGTGTGGTACAGTCCCAGACCCCCATAGGTACAATAGAAAGAAATGATGATGAAGTTGCTTCTTTTCCAGATGTTGTGCTTTTGTAAGTACGATCTTATCTGAGCTTATTAAAAACTACATTTGGTGCATTTATATACAAAATCTTAATTTTGAGTTGATTCAATGTGTAGTAAGTGTTTAACTGTGGGAATTGTGCGATGATTGAAAGTGACCAAATAAAATCCAACGTCCAAATATGCCAACAACGGCCGTAATGGGTTTGGCCCCGTAATTGCTGCTAGCAGCTATATTTGTAAGTTTTTTTTTTTTAAATTTCATTAATTACATATTAATAATAATATAATATGTGTACTTGCATTATTTTACATAGAAATTATGAAAAGCAAGTATAGTACTGTCGTATGCGGAAGCCGTTCCGGCGGATGACGTAGGACGTATGCGCCTGTGAGATATGCTAGTCTCACGAGTTTTCCATACAGGACCGTACCCATATCCTGCGGGTTTTTCCTCTTTTTATGGTTTTTTTTTCTGCACAAATTGCGCTGCAAATAAGTAGCCCTAACTTTGTGCTGACATCCACGTTTGTTTTCGTACAAGATCCCATGCAGTTGAGTTATCGTGAGATGTGTGGATTCGACAGAATTTGTCCAGTTGTTGTTCGCCAGTCATTAAGGTTTGTGCTCCTCTCTGATTTAACCATCAGTTCAGTGTGTTGTATAGCGTACCCTATAAATTTGTATTGAAATGGTAGAATAAAGACTAATACTTGATGAATAAAAACAATAAAAATTAATGTTGCATATGAAGCAGAGGTGTAAAAGTTTTTCTTAACAACTGTTGAACAAAAACACCAGCCTACAATCTAATGCTTGGAAGAGCAAGGAAAATCTTTAATATAACTCCGATTGGATTCATCTGAAAGAAGAAAGTCATATACACCTAGGATGCTTTGAGGGTGAGTAAATTATGGGCTAATTTTCATTTTTGGGTGAAATAACCCTTTAACATGCAAAATAAATTGGTAGTGATTGACATTTCAAATAGAATAATGACCCACATACATATTAATAAATCTTATTATTTGTTAATTGCACCTTTCTTCAAACCCAAAAACAAATACATAAATAGGAAGTAGATGCAAATTAGCAATAGTAATAATAAATTAGAATAATATATTATGATATTTTTGGTTTTTAATGTTTGATCTTATCTTTATTACAGTAATTGGAGTTTGGAACAGTTCACTATCAAGCATCAATCTTAATACAATTGCAGAATTAACTAATAATCTATTCTAGGCAACTTGGAGCTGGAACTGGATGATAGAGAGCTAATACTGTTAAACTGGTAACTTACTTAAGGTTAAACTCTTAAAATAATGAATTTACCACTGAAACCACACACACACACACACACACACACAAGCACACACAAATATTTAGGACAGCCTACAGCCTTGACGGGGCTATTATGGAGAATATTATTCAGTTGCATTTCTTAATCTCATTGGCTGCTAGACAATACACAACCTTCATGCTCCTAGTTTTGCTTATGGGCATTCAAATTATTTTTACTGTTTTTTTTTTTTTTTTACTATTTTTTATAAACCATCACTTGAAGCGTCTTCAACACTAATTGGTTCATAACACCACAGAGCCTAATTGGCATAGCATATGAGCTACATAATACAGTACTTCAAATGTACTTTCACTGCATTTCCTTGCATCTCCAAATAATTCTTATAGTTTATTACAAAATGCCTTTAATTTTCTGATTAATACTAAATGTTGTAAATTTGTGAATACTAAATGTAGTAAATTCATTTAGACAAGAGTTATATTTATATTGCATTACAGTTAAAAATAATTCCACAATTCCTACTGCATTTTCGTTTTCTTTTGTGTTCTAGAGAAGGTATCAACACATATTTTGTCTCCGCTAGTAACATGATTTATGGATGGAAGCAGAAGTGTAATGATCCCTGATGTATTGTACACTGAAGCATTAGAAATGGCTTTTTTAAGGATTTGGCTACAATGAAATGTTTCATGTCTTTTTTCTTTATTGTGTGACATCGACATTAATCATGTGACCAGACCACAAGATCTGTATATAGCATAATAAAAATGCAAAGCGATTTTGAAAGAGATAGCCATAAATTGATCCAAATAATATTCCTAACATCAGCTTATTCAAGAACATGTATATGTGGAACTGTAATTGAACATGTTCAAGAGCAGTTGTAAAGATTACAAAGCATTACGAAAAATGACAAGAGAAGCTGTATGCATTGATTTGTGTAAGGAGCATTCAGGAAGCATCAGATCTGGGTGTCACTCAGTGACAGACGGCTCTGGATTGATTTTCTTCAGCTTCTCTGTTATAGACAAATACTCCTTTTTCCTCTCCTCCTCAGAGAGCGAAGACGGATTGATCTCCAGGAATTTATACGCATCTCTAGCCTGAACACTGAAGACACCCTGAGCTCTCTGACAGCAAATACCAAATCTCTTCCAGTACTGAAAGATAAAAGGCATGTCAGCATTAATCACATTTACTAAAATATATTTTATAAAATATATGGACATAATTGAACTAGTTTCAACTTCAGTAATGAGCTGCACTGATGAATAATTAAAAAAAACACTGTAATGATACATGGAAAAAAAATCTAAAAACCAAAAAATTCTGCATTTTTTCATGATGATTTTAAAGGGTTAGTTCAATGTAAACTCAGCCTATGCAACTACAACTTTCAAAGCCAAGAATGGTTGTAAAGACATCATTAAAGTCATCCATGTGTCTCCAAAGATTTAACCTCAATTTTATGAAGCAATGCCTTTTTCTAAGGAAAATAACCCCTCCTGTTGGTATTTGTTTATTCAGTTGGCGCACAGGAGCCTGATGTCCCAGCTGATAGATTGAGAATTAGGCTGGAAATTCATCTATGGTTTCTATTACTAAATAACTCAAAAGCAGTAGAAATGTCTATGGCGGTGCCTCCAAAATGTACAGTTAGCCTGTAAAACCTTAATAAATCCCAGAACGTTTATCTTAGAGTAATAAAAATTATTTATTACATGCAATCAATGTAGAGAAAGATAAGGCAATCACAATAAAATAAAGGAAACCTTTTAACTGTACTTCACATTATGAAATAAATAGAATTCCCAAATGAATTTGTTGTATTGAGTCTCTTTTAAACCCAAATGACCCTTGTTTGCATGTATAAACAACAATGAGGAACCCTGATTGGTCGATCACAGTCTGTCTCTCAAACAGGGAGAATGTCCTCATTGGCTAAATATGAGACAAAAATAATGTAATACTTGAATCAATTCTAAATGTATTAAATGTGATGATATCTAGATTCAACACACAACAGGTGACTGCAGTTACTGCACAGAATCCATCTACTGGGCATTATTGTCACGTTTTTGAAGTCATGTTATTTTTTTTCTCATCATATTTCAGCAATCTGTCCCAATACAATTTTTTAAACTGATAAATGTGTAGATGCTTACTGTAGTTTTTATGTAGCAGAATCTTTGTATAAGACCGTGGGATAATGGGCCTTAGGCATAAAGTGGCATTACTGCAGAAAATGATTTGCAGAATAAAACTATTCAGTTACTAGGCTACTAGTCAAAATAAAGCGTAAAGTCTAAATGAATATTCAAGTGCATAACTTGTGATAAAATGTAGAAGTAACACAAAAGAGGTGCCTAAAAAGGACATTATAGCCATATACTGGGCATTACTGCCACAACATGACTTGATCTGACTTGATAGTTATGTTGTGTTTTGTCACCAGATGGTTTTAATCTGACCAAATACATGACAATTTCCTACAGTTTGTCTTGTATGTAATTTACAGAAGTGTAGATTTTCACAGTCTTGAGGTTATATAAATATGCTCATTTGCATATGCAAATGAATGGCAAAGAAGTTAAATAAACATGTAAATAAAATAAAATCATAAAAGGGGATAATGTTACAACACTACCATACTGTTTGTTTCCTCGGTCACTTCTGACCTGAACCAGCTGGTACTTTAAGGGCTCCTTGTTAAAAAACTTTGTTTTCTGATTTGTCTAGAATAACAAACATGCTATGCACAACTGTGCATTTATTTATTTATTTTTATCTTTTTTCTCCTGTCACACAGACTTTAAAGTCACACGGCATCCTCATCTGATTCTAGTTAAGATGGTAATAACTTTCAATGATTATACACTAGCGTCTTGCTTGAGATTACAAAACTCTTTGCTTTGGATTCTGGAAAATATAGCATCAGGTGTACACTATTAATCAGAGTATATTATGGATAAACAAAAAACAACATAGGAAATGAAAGTGAGAACTCAGAGAATTCATGAAAGGCATAATCAAATTACATCAGGAACATTTGCTCAGCGTCTAACTTACCTTTCCTGCATCCTCAATGGAGCTCAGAAACTCATCCTTCATGTCCTCCATGTCAACGAGTTCCTCCCCAACAAAGGTTTTATCTTTCAGCGCGTGCAGAATAACATCCACCTTCTCCCAAAACTTTTTAAGATCAACCAGAATTTGTTGGATTTGAGAAAGACACCGCTGGACTTCCTTCAGGTGGTCAGGGTCAGGAATCTCACCTGGAATGATTTATGAGAGATCATTGTGAAGAACATGTCAAGAGCATAACATGCATGCAGATGCATTTACTGTATGTTTGTAACAATAAAATCATAGACAGACTCTCACCCATTCGTATTTTACAGTTGGCCAGCTGCAGCTGAAGATCAGTCTGCTTGATTTTGATGCTCCACATTTCATTTCGCAGACTGCTGTTCTCAGAGTCGAGTTGTTTCAGTTTTATATCCAAAGCAATGGCACTAGGATCCTTCATAGCATCTGGATAGCCTCTAAAAAAGTCAAGGAACTTCACAGTCCAGTGGGCATGTTTTTCCTTAAATCTTCTGAGGAAGTCTTCCAGCTCATGATTTGTTTTTTGAATTTGTTTCTCATTTATTTCCATTTTGTCGACTATTTTTTTCAGATCCACTTCGAGCTTGGCCAGAGCATCCTCCAGACCCTTTATCTCATCAGATTTTTTCTCTTTTTTTTCTTCGGTCTCTTTTTGTTCTTGATACACGTCACTGGTGCATGTTTTCACACTTTGGTTGTGTTGATCATACCTGAATAATATAGTGCATTTCTAATAAATAATTGAATACAGCGATGTGGTCTGGATTTCATTTTCATTTTCAAGACAATGAACAATTTTCTTAAGGAAGACTTATTATTATGCACAAATGTGATTCTATACAACAGCTCAATAGGCACTTTCGCACCGGAGGAACCTTTTCATAGTTCCTAGAACTATTGGTGGAAGTTCCTAGTTTTTGGCGTGTTCGCACCACAGGAACTAGAAACAGTTTTAGTTCTAGGAACTCCCTTTGGGGGAACTAATTTAGCTCCTACTTCAGAGTAGGGTCTAAAACAGTTCTACAGGAACTACCATTGACGTACGTGTACGCTGATTGGCCAAACGCACACGAAACACTGGCTACCCGGGATTTTTAAAAAAACATGTAAAATTATTTACTCCACGAACATGGAAAACAGCGATAACGGCATTTACCTGTTGTCTGCAGCGTTGTGTTCTTTTCTCAGCCTCTATGATATGTAACACTGCAAGTTTTCATAGGAGATTTAGTCAGATTTTCTTGCTATCTCAATGGCGTAAACTATGCGTTTACATAACATGTCCGTTAACACGTAACAAAAACAGCTCCAATCCCTGCGTCCTCCATTCACCGGTTGTTGACGTTTGTAAATGCCGTGAATAAAAACGTCACTGTCGGCCGCTTCAGAGTTCCTGCTGCCAGTGCGAATGCAACCAGGAAAACGGTCCGAGGGAGAAATTGGTTCTCTAGGAACCACCCTGCTGGCTAGGCCTTAGAACTGAGTTCCTAGAACTACATGGTGCAAAAGTGCCTAATAAATCCTATTATCAATAAAGATAGAGCAGAACTGTTGTGCATTTCTGATCAGTACAGCTATGTTTGGTTTCTAAATGAATAAAAAAGAAGGGTGCTTACTCATGTAGAGAAGACCTCCCTTCTGTTCTTTTTTCATGCTCAAACAGTAACTTTACACATATAATTTCTATATGATCTACACCTATATACCTATATACATTGGCACTTTTTACAAAAAATATATTATTGTTATGACCTGAAACATCTTGTGATCCATGACCCTGAGTAACAAATTATTTGAATACTTAAAAGTAATCACCATCTGAACAAACAAGAAAAAAAAAAAAGACGACTTTGGACATCAAATTTACCTGCAATAATAAAATCACCCATGTGTTTCCCCTTTGAATTAAGTTGGCACATATTGTTCCTATAAGATATTACTAATATTTTCACCTCTTCACTATGCCATCCACTTGTGTTATGATGTCAGCGATCCACTCTTTGGCTTTCATCAGGTACCTCACTGCCAAACCGGGTTTGTTCTTCTCGACAGCTTTTTTCAATATTGGAAACAGGGAGTTGACCAGGTTGGAACTCGTGCTGACACACTACGAGAAAACATCAATCACCAAGTTAGTCATGTGATAGACTAGTAAGTCATGACAATTCACAGTGACTACATAACAGTAAACAATTAAAAACATCACCTGTCAGTACAGCGAATCATAACAGTATAGTAACTTCTGAAGTTATGTGATGCCGTCATGACTAATTGTGGTAATTTCTTATTTTCTAGTTTTCTCTTCCTGTTCTAGCTCGTTGTGACATGTTTGAGTCCAAATATTGTCCAGTGTACCTGTACTCCTTAGTTCCTCTTCAGGAACTAGAGCTGCGTCGAACAACGCTTTGGGAACGCCTCTGAGAGTGAGACCGCCAGAGCAATTGGGCGGTCTATGGCAGCCCTGGTGGCCACGGAGAGACATTTGTGGCTGACCCTGTCTAATTTTAAATAAAAAGACACGGTCTTTCTCCTGGATGCCCCGAAAGTGCTGACTGGCCTGTTCTGCGACGCTGTAAATACAGTCGTCGACAGGTTCCAGGAGGCCAAGAAACAATCGGCAGCGTTCCAGTGATTTCTCCCTCGCCACGCTCACGGGGCTGCTCGGCGGGAGCAGCCCCAGCCGTGTACCAGCTCCTCACACCGTGAAGTCCAGAAACGGAGCGTCGCCACTCGCACTCCCCCTGAAAAAAGGGAGTCAGGGTGGAGCTCCATGTCGAAGCCAAGGGAGATGACAGATCTGTGGACTGTCATCTTCAATAAGAGAGCTTCGACAAAGGTCAGGACCTCTGAGGGCAGGCCCATCTAGGGAAGAGCAGTGTACACCTCATCATACAGTGCCCGTCTCTCCTTAGTGCCCTCAGGAGATCGTCTTGACAACCCTGCCACCCCCGGTGCTTCAGGGCACAGCGGTCTCCAGCAAGCACTTCTCTCAGCTTCCGCCCGGAAACGTAGCGGTTCTGGGTTGGCTCGCTACCTCCAAGGAGGTCTCTAGAACAGCCCCAAGTACACCAGAGATCAGTCTCGAGAGACTGATTCCCTTTGAAGACTATCTAGCAGCGTGGAAGCTTCTGCCAAATGTGTCTCAATGGGTCCTGCATACCGTAGAAAAAGGCTACAAGATTCAGTTCAGGTCTCGTCATCCTCTATTCAACGGGGTGTTTCCCACTCTGGTGGGCCCCGAGCAGGCCCTGGTCATAGAACGAGAAGTAGATACTCTCTTGAGGAAGGAGGCCATTGAGGTGGTCCCTCCTCTCGACAGATAGTCCGGGTTCTACAGCCGGTACTTCATAGTTCCGAAGAAGGATGGAGGGTTGCGTCCCATTTTAGATCTGCGTCTGCTGAACCGCTCAGTCATGAGACTCAAGTTCAAAATGCTCACGCTCAAACAAGTCGTGTCTCAAATCAGGTCCAAGGACTGGTTTGTCACGATAGATCTGAAAGATGCATACTTCCACATTTCCATTCTTCCTCAGCACAGGAGGTACCTGACGTTTGCTTTTGGGGGCAAAGCTTACCAATATCTGTTTCTTCCGTTCGCTCTTGCACTCTCACCCCTCACTTTCACCAAGTGTGTAGATGCTGCTCTGGCTCCACTGCGACTCCAGGGCATCCGCATACTCAATTACATCGACGACTGGTTGATTTTAGCTCAATCAGAGCAGATGGTGGTTCGACATCGAGATGTTGTTCTCGCCCATATGAAAGAATTTGGGTTAAGACTAAACGCAAAGAAAAGTGTGCTTTCTCCAGTACAGAGGACCACTTATCTAGGCGTAGTGTGGGATTCGACCACGATGCAGGCACGTCTGTCTCCTGCTTGGATCGAGTCAATCCTCACGGCAGTCAAGAGAGTGTGAGAAGGCCAGTCACTCACTGCTATACAGTTTCAGAGACTGTTGGGTCTGATGGCAGCTGTGTCCAACGTGATACCTTTTGGCCTGCTGTACATGAGACCCTTGCAGTGGTGGCTCAGGACCAAAGGGCTCCCTCCATGAGGAAATCGTACGCTGCTAAGTTCCTGAAGGGGAACGTCCCTAGGTTACGTCTGTAACCATACGTCACGCAGAGGCATTCCTAAAGCGTTGTTCGAAGCAGCGTCTCGTTCCCTCGGGGAACTATGGTTACAGACGTAACCTAGGGACATTCTTCTGTTAGCTGTGCGTTGCTGTGTTGTCTTGTGATACAAAGCTGTCATGTTTAAGTTTAACAATTGGATTATTATTATCTTCATGCATCGATCACACTTTTTTTAGACTGCTTCTCAATTTTTTCCACCCGATTCCATGGCTCCGCCTCCTCTGCTGATTCCGTGTGGTATTCTAACTTTGCCTTCTCAGCTGGTTCTGCCTTCTCTGCACTTTCCTTCCTGTGATGGCCTGAAGTAAGCTCTATCTGTAAATCCAGTTTTTGCTGATTTTGATGAATCTTTGGATTAGACGGGCTAGCCTCGTTTTGAGCCGACAGAAACACAGCTCTGTGCGGTAAGGCTCGCGGCGGCTTGTGTGTTTACATCAACACGTAATGGTGCAAGAACTTGGTGCTAATTTATAGTTACTGCTCATCGCTGGTGGAGCTTGTGACTGTTAGATGCAGACCATTTTGTTTACCACGGGAATTCACCACTGTCCTCATAATCGGTGTATACATTCCCCCCAGCGCTAACGCTAAAGACTGTGAACTGTATGGGGCTATTAGCGAGCTGTACAATTCAAACCCTGATGGACTGTTTATTGTTGCCGGAGATTTCAACCATGCAAATCTCAAGTCAGTGCTCCCTAAATTTCATCAGCATGTGGACTTTGCAACGAGAGGGAAGAACACGCTGGACCTTGTTTACACAAACATCCCCGGCGCGTACCGGGCGGAGCCCCGCCCCCACCTCGGATACTCAGACCACATCTCTGTTATGCTAATCCCAGCATACAGACCACTAGTCAGACGCTCCAAACCGGGTCTGAAGCAGGTGAAAACCTGGCCAGCAGGAGCCATCTCTGCTCTTCAGGACTGTTTTGAACACACTGACTGGCACATGTTCAGGGAAGCAGCAACTGACGGCGACTTCACCAACTTGGAGGAATACGCGACATCAGTGACTAGCTATATCAGCAAGTGCATCACTGTCTCCAAGACCATCACCACACGTTCCAACCAGAAGCCGTGGATGACTGCAGAGGTGCCTGCGCTACTTAGGACCCAAGACTCCGCCTTCAGAGCTGGTGACAAGGTGGCCCTAAGAACAGCGAGGGCCAAACTGTCCCGGGCCATCAGAGAGGCGAAGCGCGCACACGCTCAGAGAATCCACAGCCACTTCAAGGCCAGCAGAGACACGCGGCGCATGTGGCAGGGCATCCAGACTATCACCAACTACAGGACAACATCACCTGCCTGTGACAGTGATGCCTCCCTCCCAGATGCGCTGAACGACTTCTACGCTCGGTTTGAGGCACAGAATGGCGTGACGGCGAGGAAGACCACCCCTCCTCCCAATGACCAGGTGCTGTGTCTAACCACGGCCGATGTGAGGAAGACTCTATGCAGAGTCAACCCACGGAAGGCTGCTGGACCAGACAACATTCCTGGCAGGGTGCTCAGGGGATGTGCAGACCAGTTGGCAGATGTTTTCACTGACATCTTCAACACCTCCCTGAGCAGCACCGTTGTTCCGACGTGCTTCAAGGCCACCACCATCGTCCCTGTGCCAAAGAAGTCTCCAGTGACCGTCCCGTTGCACTTACACCCATCATCATGAAGTGCTACGAGAGGCTCATCATGAGGCACATTAAGACCCTGCTGCCCCCTCACTGGACCCCCTGCAATTCGCAACCGTTCAACAGATGACGCCATCACCACCCTCCATCTGTCCCTCACCCACCTGGACAATAAAGACACATATGTTCGAATGCTGTTCATAGACTTCAGTTCAGCATTCAACACAATCATTCCTCAGCACCTGATTGGAAAGCTGAACCTGCTGGGCCTGAACACCTCCCTCTGCAACTGGATCCTGGACTTCCTGACTGGGAGACCTCAGTCAGTCCGGATTGGGAACAGCATCTCCAATACCACCACACTGAGCACTGGGGCCCCACAGGGCTGTGTGCTCAGCCCACTGCTGTTCACTCTGCTGACTCACGACTGTGTAGCAATGCACAGCTCGAATCATATCATCAAGTTCGCCGATGACACGACCGTGGTGGGTGTCATCAGCAAGAACGATGAGTCAGCATATAGAGAGGAGGTGCAGCGGCTAACGGACTGGTGCAGAGCCAACAACTTGTCTCTAAACGTGGACAAAACTAAAGAGATGGTTGTTGACTTCAGAAGAGCACAGAGAGACCACTCTCCGCTGTACATCGACGGCTCCTCCGTGGAGATCGTCAAAAGCACCAAGTTTCTTGGTGTTCACCTGGCGGAGAACCTCACCTGGTCACTCAACACCAGTTCCATAATGAAGAAAGCCCAGCAGCGTCTCTACTTTCTACGAAGGCTGAGGAAAGCACATCTCCCACCCCCCCATCCTCACCATGTTCTACAGAGGGACTATCGAGAGCATCCTGAGCAGCTGCATCACTGCCTGGTTTGGGAATTGCACCGTCTCGGATTGCAAGACCCTTCAGCGAATAGTGAGGACAGCTGAGAAGATCATCGGGGTCTCTCTTCCCTCCATCACAGACATTTACGCCTCACGCTGCATCCGCAAAGCCACCAGCATTGTGGACGACCCCACACACCCCTCACACACACTCTTTATGTTTACACTATTTCAGTTACTTGTATTGTACTCTTGTACTATTTGCATTATTGTCACTAGGTTCACTTTAAACAGAACTGTGTACTGGTCAGCGCTGCACTGGGACTTACTATGCTCACTGTCTGTCCCAGTGGTCATTGTACTGTCTTGTACTGTTTTGTACTGTCTTGTGCTTTGCAACAAGAAGCTTTGGGCTACCTGAAACTAAGGGAAGTACTAGAGATGTATTTCATCATTTTATTATAAATGATAAATATAATTTAAAATAAATGTTTATAAATTTATTATAAATTAATATGTTTTTTAAGCTATGTTAATACTATGCTACTCTTAAGGCAGAGCGCTCTGGTAATCATTTCAGTAATGTTTCTGCTGGGGGGGCCAAGATGGCGGCATGAGAGGTGGACACGTTTACTGATGCTCCTGCCTCACACAATATTAAACTCATCATTTGATCAGTTGAGTACGTAATTTAGTTAGTTTTGGTGATGCAGCTTGGAATATTATGTCATTAGAAACCTTCTGGCCCGATTCTTTTGTGAAAATGCTGAAAACAGCGAAGAAACTCGAGAAAAAGGATCCGCCTGCGGATGCGGTTAGACCCGCACATGGGTGACAATATTGGACAGCTCGATCCAGCGTTATCCAAAGCGCTGCAGGAGACGACTGAGAAAATCACGAAGGTGATTGATGATAAGCTGGGGTCGCTTGCGCAGACCATTCAAGCCCATTCACAACAACTTGAACAAACGACGGGCAGACTTAACAAAGCCGAGAACAGAATTACTGATGTCGAATCATCAGTCGATACAGCAAATGTGCGGCTCCAAACTCTCACGCGCCAAGGTTCTTCACTTACCGATCACTTGGATGATTTAGAAAATTGAGGTCAGAGGAAAAATCTACGCATCATCGGTCTGCCTGAAAATGCTGAAGGTACTAACCTGACCGCGTTTCTTCAGACTTGGTTGCCAGAGTTCCTTGGCATTGAAACCAGGTCAGGGATGCTCAAATTGGAACGAGCTCACCGCATCTCTCTGCCGAACGCTGATGCCAGGGGTAGGCCTCGTCCGCTCATTGTTAGGTTCCACAACTTTCAAGTTAAGCAGCGGGTTGTGGACGCCAGCAGACACGTGGCACAAAAAGGAGATCTGATGTACAACGACAGTAAAATATCTTTCTATCAGGATTTCTCTGCAGCTGTTCAACGCAAACGAAAGGAGTTCTACGCGGTGCGGCAAAAGCTACAGCAGATGGGAGCCCAGTATGTCATGCTCTACCCAGCTAAACTGCGAGTTACCATCGGTAAAGTTGATAAAGTTTGCGAGTCCCCCGAGGAGGTCCAGGCATTTATGGACTTGACTAACTGAACATTGAAGGGAACACATTCTGTTGAATGGAACTGAACTATACCAGATGATATTAGTTAGGCCAAAATCATTAATTGGAGCTTCTTGTTTCCTGCCTACCTTATGTGTCATGTTGCCAAAATAATATTTGTCCTGTAAGTTTTATTTCGTACTCTAATTCGTTAATGAGTGAGGCAGGTTGGGTTAAAGTGGTTACAGGTTGTTCAGTGTCTGTTGTAGCCGTAACGTTACTCTCGTAGAGATGCAGCAAAAGCCTATTGTTACGCTGAACAGCGCTTTGTTATTGCACATCGTTCCCCTTGTTATGGGGGAAATACCCTCTTTAAATGTTTTGAGTTTGTTTCTTTTTGTACAATAGTTGCTATAATGTTTACTGTTGAAGCTCAGGCAGGCTATTTTTCTTTCGTGTATGGCAGCAGGTGTTATTTACATCTAATATATCTAAAGGAAGAAGCAGATCCGTATCTCTGTATTTCTCTATACTTTAATGCTGGGTAATATATTAAGAATATGTACTTGGAATGTTAGGGGATTGCATGGGCCACTGAAATTAAGGAGGGTTATGTCTATTCTTATTAAGGAAAGGGTAGACATTGCTCTACTGCAAGAGACACATCTGGACGATGATGCGTATTAAAGTTAAAGCACAACTGGATTGGTTAAATCTTTTTTTCATCATTCACAACTAGCAGTAGAGGGGGTTGCTATACTTATTAGTAAGAACATCCCTTTTAATGCTTTAAAGACTGAAAAAGACAGATTTGGCAGATATCTTCATCTTAGTGGGGTCCTTTATGGGGAAGAGATTTCACTACTAAATGAATATTTTCCTCCTAATTTCTCCCCCGAATTTCTCACATCAACCCTTTCTAAATTTTCTGTATATTCCTCAGAAACACTTAGAATTGGGGGGATTTTAACTGTCTGATGGACCCTTTGATGGACAAATGGCCTATTAGAAATCCCACTCATACAAAGCAGTCAAAGGCACTAATAGCCATCTGTGAGGAATTGGATTATTTGGATGCTTGGCGAACTTTAAACCCCACACAAAGGGACTTTACCTTTTATTCTGGCCCACACAAATGTCACACAAGAATTGACTATTTTCTGATTAATAAGTTGCTTTTGCAATCAGTGTCTTGTTGCACATTGGGCAACATCTTGGTGTCAGATCATGCCGCTGTATATTTAGATATAATAATTCAGGAAGCCCCACAACAAACAAAGAGGTGGCGATTTAACACTAGCTTACTTAAGGATGTAGCTTTTCTTTCCTTTTTTCATACAGAACTTAAAATATTTCTTTCAATCAACTCTACTGGAACAGTTAACCCCAGTTAATTTAGTGTAACCTCAGATTCTACAATACTTGAAAGAATATACAATATAATGACTTCTTTGGATTTGTTGCTAACACAAAAAGCCAATCTTAGTCTGTGAGGATCAGACTGGTTTTATTAAAGGAAGGAGTTCTAGTCATAATGTCAGGAGACTCTTAAATGTTATAAATATCTCACAGAAACAAAAACTTGACACTTTAGTTATTTCTTTAGATGCCAAAAAGGCATTTGATCGTGTCGATTGGCCCTATTTATTTTATACTTTACAGAAATTTGGGTTTGGGGACAAGTTTTTGAGGTGGGTGCAGCTGCTCTACAATAAACCGTCTTCTGCCGTCACCACTAATGGCCTCAGATCTAAAAATGTTCTTCTGGGTAGGGGCACAAGGCAGGGTTGCCCACTTTCGCCACTGTTGTTTTCCCTTGCCATTGAGCCCTTGGCAGAAATGATAAGATGTGATTCAATGATTAGAGGGGTCACAATAAATGGCAGGCAACACAAGATCTCACTCTACGCAGATGACATTCTACTTTTTTTTGCAAATACTTCAGTTCCATGACTGGTAGACGTTATAAACTCCTTTGGGCAATTTTCTGGTTATAAGTTAAATTTTACAAAATCTGTTGCTTTACCATTGGGTAGTCTCACCTCAGAAATACAAATGCTCTCCTCTTTCCCTTTTAAATATTCCATATCAGGTTTTACCTATCTAGGGCTTCATATAACCCCTTCCTTCCAACTTTTATTTAAAAACAACTTTGCTCCTCTTTTGGAGAAAATTCATAGTGATCTACAGAGATGGAATTCTCTTCCCGTATCATGGTTGGGGAGAATAGCTATAATCAAAATGAACGTTTTGCCTCGTTTATTGTATCCTTTGATGATGCTGCCTATTTTACTTTCTAGCAAAGTTATTAAGGAGCTTAATGGCTGGCTATCTTGTTTTATATGGAGTAAAAGGAAACCTTCCTATTTGTAAGGGTGGTTTAGATGTCCCCAATATTAGATGGTATCAGCTGGCGTGTCAGCTTCGTTTTGTGGCCGACTGGTTAAAGAATGATCCATGTTCAATTTGGCTTGATCTTGAAGCCTCACAATCTTTGTGCCCTCTTCAGAATCTCTTGTTTGTTAGCAATCCTAAAAAGTTAAAAGCTCTATATGACAGCCTGATCATACAGAACACTCTTAAGGCCTGGGTGCAGTCTTGCAAGCTAGAGGGTAGGTTTCATCTTACTTCAGCTCTTACACCAATTCAAAATAATCCTGATTTTCCTCCTGGTTCTGACGATTCTGGGTTTAATCTCTTGAGCTCTTTAGGTATTGTAAGACTGAAAGACATATTTGAGGGCTCTACACTTCTGTCTTTTGAACAGTTATCGGCAAAATGTAACCTTTCAAGACATAATTTCAGCTAAGGGATTTTATTGGCAAAAAGACCACATTGTATAATGATAATTGTATACCTAAAGTTGAAGAAATATTGTTAGAGGACGCAAGGCAAAAAAAAAAAATCTCGTATTTATGTTACGTTGAGTTTGACCCCCCCAGGAGACACAGAGAATCTTTGACAGTTATGGGAAAGCGACTTTACAATGAATATCTCTAGCGAAGATTGGGATTCAGTTTGGGATTATGCTAAGAGAATATCAGTGTGTAACAGAGCACGTGCTATTCAATTCAAAATAATACAGCGATGACATATCAGCCCTTATATCAGAAATAAGATGAATCCAAAATTTTCCCCTTACTGCTCTAAATGCAAAACATCAGTTGGTAATTATAGTCATTGTATCTGGTCTTGTCACAAAATTCAGTTATACTGGAAGAAAATTGCAGATCACATTGGCAATATCTCGGGAATGCATATAGATGTTGATCCCTGTTCATTTATTCTAGGTATGCCTGCTGGTGGTATTTCGAATAAACATCATAAAAGACTTTTCAGTATCTTAACTTTTGCTGCAAGAGAGAACATTTCTTTCATTTTTCATTTCTTTCATTCTTTCATATTTTTCATTGTTCTGTTGGAATGTTTATCAAAAAACCTCAATAAAAAAGTAATGTTTCTGCTGTTCAGACTGTTCAGTTTAAAATGCAAAACATCTGTTTAAGGACCACAATGGGAGTGGCCCAAATCAGAACTGAAGAGATCAGATTGCATCTACATTACATTTAGTTATTTAGCAGACGCTTTTATCCAAAGCGACTTACAAATGAGGACAATGGAAGCAATCAAAATCAACAAAAGAGCAATGATATGCAAGTGCTATGACAAGTCTCAGTTAGCCTAACTAATAACGCATATATGTTAGCCATCCATAGCAGTGGGTGTGTAGATTGAAGTGTTAAAGGGGGAAAGACTCTTTTTGAATAAACATTTAAATCAGAGGGCCAACCGGACAGCTCTTATAGCTGGCATTGATGGTTATGAAGAATTTAGGCCTCATACCTTCAGCAGAACAGCTTCAGAGGATCCGAACAGCAGTTGTGTTTCAATAGCTTGATCTCTGATCAGACGCTCCAGCTTTGGGAATCCTCCCAGACTCAGGAAAGTCAGGCGATAAAGGAGAGCCGTTCGCTCCGCAGATGGAAGAAGCTGCTGAATGAAATCGGCTCTCACTATAGAGTTGTCGTCGACAATCTCTGAAATATTTCAAACATTTGTGATGGTTAACAACCTTTGGCATTCAATAGCTAATGGATGAAAAAGGATACTGTACACATAAAAGGCTGTTTTGGTTTGAACTTGTTTTAATTAAATCAATACACTCTGAAAAATGCTGAGTTGTTTTCAATCCATGGCTGGGTAACAGCAACCCAGCATAGGTTACATTTATAATCCGATGTGTGTTTTGTCCAATATTTACCCAGCCATGGGTTGAACACAACCCAGAATGTTTGTTTTTTTTTTATTGTAAGGAGATAAAATATGCACTACTAGGGGTCCCTGCAGAACTGGCACAAGAACCACTGTTATAACATTTTAAAGGGAACTCACCCTATTTCCAAGGCCCTGTTTACACTGTTATTAAGATGCATTTTGGTCAATCGGATCACAAGTGGACGAAGGAGACACATACATGTTTACACCTGGTGTTTTAATCCGTCTCTTTTGTCCACTTTCAACCACTTCTGTCCTGATTTCTTGGAGGGGAGGATTTATGGGTAAGCAAATGAATGGGCGCATGCAATTTACATATAAACGTGACCGGAGACAGCAGAAAAACATAGTGACAGCAGCGGTTTTCATTTCTGCAATGTGTGTTAGAAATCCAGAATGGTGAGAGAACATTGCACCTGATACGTTTATCCTTTCCAAAACAAACTTTTATCTCTTAGTTGAAAATGTTGAAATCCTGTCTGGCTTGCGCGCTTTCCATAATGTTTACGCATTATATCTGTAGGCGGAGAGTAGGCGGTCTTTTGTGGCTGTTTGAACGCATTCGACCACATGAGCATCTACACCACGAACACAATCCGGTCGAATGCGTTTTCGACTACCTCTGGAAGTGGTCGAAAGTGGACAAGCTCAAAACGTTTCACATCTCGTGTACAGAGATGGGCACAAATACATCAAAATGTATTTAAAATAAAAATACAAAATACTGTGTGGGAAAATGTCTTTAAATACAAATACAAAATACTGTGTGGGAAAATGTCTTTAAATACAAATACAAAATACTGTGTGGAAAATGTATTTAAATACAAATACAAAATACTGTGTGGGAAAATGTATTTAAATACAAATACAGTATTTTGTATTTTGAAAATACAGAAAATACATGTGAAATTGGCCATCCAGTGAAGTAACACTATTAAGGCCTGTTTACACCAATAACGATAATTATAAAGATAACTATATTAGTGTATTCTAAGTGTACAATGCAGTTGTGTCATTTGTCACTTTAAATGCTCAAGCTCTTTAAAGCAGAAATAATTCCGATTGGCTGTCAATGTTTTGATCGTTCATCATTTGTTGTGCTGTTATGGTTATAGTTGTGGTGTGCTATCTGCTATTCACTTAGATTTAGGATGTACTCACACTAGGGGATCTGATCTGTGCTTGAGCGCAATTGACCCCTAAAGTCCAGTTCATTTCACAAGAGAGACTGCTCTGTACCGTGCCCAGTGTGGCTCATTTAACTATGCCCTGGCCCGCTTGAGGAGGTGGCTCGGGTGCAGTACGGATGCATGGAGCCGGAGCATGGAACAGTTAGTTTACTATTTTTGTATGCGCTATTGTTATCATTATGACAGCAAAAATCTTTATCACTACTTGGATATCACACTTTTCAATTAATTTAATTCGAGTACATTTAGATTTATAATGGGTCTGGTTCTCATCTTATTGATGAACAGGTATTGTAGTTTGCGAGTAAAGCTGCAAATTCCACCATTAACCTCAGCTGCCTCTGTAATAATCCTCTGATATATGTCTGTTAGCCAAAGGACAATCGCGCTTAGGCTTTAGTACAAGGCAACTGTGCCTAGTGTGAGTATGCCCTAGGCCTAGAACAATTTTTTTAACTTTATATCTTTATTATTAGCATTATAGTTATCTTTGTCTTGGGGTACACACACAGAAAGCTGCTGATTTCTCATTTATCCATGTCTCTTTATCGCTCTGAAGTGTCAATAACTCCTGCCCACTAAAAGCTCCACAGATATATTTGCATACCACGACGATATATAAATGATATAGAAAAAGTTCAATCGATTTACACTTTATATCGTCACCAGCATATATTGTCGTATTGGCATAGCAAGCAGTAATGCTTAAAGGTTAATGAACACATCTGACTAGCTAGTTCACTAGCTAAACCAAAATCTTACCAAAAAAAAAAAAAAAACTATCAAGACTGACTAGTGCTAATGCTATGTTCCTCTTGCTAGTGCTCTTTTTTCCTTCATGCTTTTTTCATGCCTTTTTTCCTTCATGCTATCTTATGCTGCCTTCACAGGCTATCAAATTATTTATTTATTTATTTACTTATTTATTTATTTATTTATTTATTGTAAATATGAGTTTTCTAGTTGGAAATTGGACATGAATGCCTTTGTCATATTTCCTACTGGGAAACCCTGAGATAATGTTTATAGCCAAGTTTCTGAGCTGTGCAGGCCATAAACTTTAAACATGGCGGAGGGGAAAACAGTTGCTGCTGGGACAGGTATGCTTTTTTTCCCCACAAAACAACATCACCTTGTTTTAATGTTAAAGTCATGCACATAGTAGTGCAATAACCATTCCAAGCATTTTGTATGTTTTATACACAGCAAAACAGCATGTATTTGACTGAAAATCCAGAATCGTCAACAAGCTAACTATAAAGATAGCTCTGTGAATGTTTACATGGTTGTCAACGAATGGGATGCTATATTTTATTCAAAATTAAATATCTTATATAGCTACGATTTTGGCTTTAATAAGATTTTCCCAGGAAACCTGGCGTCCTCCACGAGTCCTATTCTTTCCAACAGCAAAGCACTTGAATGCGACAAGCTTGTAATCAGGACTTATGAAATTGGAAGTAGGAAATTTTGATAGCACATGAAGGCAGTATTATTCCTTATTTCCTTACAGGATTCCAGAAAATTCGCTTACCCAATTCTAGATGGAGTCATACAGCTGCAGCTCACACGCGTGAAAGTGGCAGGTCTGAACTAGTTGATACAGGAAATCAGCAGTCTAATAAAGAGGCTGATTGGCAAAAAGTATTTTATGTATTTTGAAAATACAAAAATACTAAGAATAAATGTATTTAAATACAAAATACATTTGATTTTTTTTCAAAGGTATTTAAATACAAAGTTACAAATAGTATTTTGTATTTGAAATACATGTATTTGAAATACTGCCCAACCCTGCCCGTGTACACCTGTGTTTAGCGTCGTCCACTTGTGATCTGATTGACCAGGTGTAAACAGCGCTTCAAAAACCTGGAAATATTCCAAAATACTTCCTCTGTCAACTGTCGCCATTGGATTGACCATTCGCTTTTAATGAACTCTTCTTTTCATACAACTGCTCTGAAATGCATTATGATTTGTAAGATAAAGTTTAAAACATGCCAACTAATGTTAAATTCATGTTTATATTGGGAACACAAACCTTTAAGAAACATATTAGATGCTGTCATTAAACCTCATGTTGTTGAAAAGGACACGTATCACATACTCAGGTTTATTACCTAGGGCAGTCTTCTGTAAAAATACTGAAAGAATCCTATAATGGGAGGAGTCACTATCATTTTAGAATTATAAGATGACTTGGTAACACTTTGTAATAACTTTCATTAATAAATCATTAACAAACATTATGTAATGCTTAACAGATTATTAGTTAATATATATTCACAAATCTAGAAACGTGAAATAATGTGCTTGTTAATGTTTACTAATAAATGTATTAAACATTACCTAATAATTACATTTCATGTAAATTAAAATGCTTACAAATGTCATTAAACTTCTAATTTATTTATATGATCATGCACATCTTGAAAATGTACAAATGATTTTAAGAGATGTAATACAATGATTAAAAGCGTGTGTTAATGCACAACACTTTTGCTGGTGTTGAGATTGATACGGGTAAGGTTAGGGACAGGTTTGGTGGTATGGGTAGGTTTAAGGTTAGTTAAGGGGTCAGCAGTGTACAGGGGTCAATTGGATTAATAAAAGGGAACACGGTTCAATCTGTTTTTATTGCATTGTTTTGATAAATGATAAATGAAGTATTTTCTTGAGGTTTTTTCCCACCTGTTGATGTATAATTCAAGGAATATTCTGTTTAATGATACACAATAGTATAGTAATAGAAGTGTTGAGGTAATAAAAACATGTTTTGCACCAAATTGCCATATGTTGTCTTTAGCAAGCATTTAGCTAAACTTATAACCACCCTTTATACAAACACTGTTCCAGTGCCAAAAAGTGCCAGATAAAAGTCCAGTGGCAATAAAGATACAAAAAAATGAAGAAATGTTTATGAACATTTAAAAATGATGAATAGTCTCAACTTTAGATTGGGTACTGCTAAAACATGACAAATGATTAATAAATGATTTGAAAATATGTGAAAAATAGGGTCAATTCCAGTCATTTGGGACACTTTTTGCCACCACAATGACTGCTAATAAAGGTAATAATGATTAGTAAATGTTTATAAACATTTACAATTGATGAATAGTTTCCACTTTAGATTGGGTACTGCAAAAACATTAACCAATAATTAATAAATGTTTTAAGATGTGCAAATAGTAGAAATCTACACAACAAACCAAGACCAAATATGTGACTTTTACAGACTGTGATTAGGAGTTAATGACTATATTAACATGAATAGTTTGTGAAGTGCTTAAAATGAATAATTAAGCTATATTTTCACAACATTTGTAAATGTAAAAATGAGCATTAGCTAATATGTGAAATGAAGTTTAATAGCATTTGTAAGCATTCAAAAGTACATTAACAAATAAACTCGTAATCATTGTATAATTTCTGTTAAAATTATTTGCAGATTTTTAAAACGCATTGAAAGTTTAATTCCATTTGTAAACATTAACTAATGATCCGTTAAGCATTATATAATGTTTGTAATGATTTATTAATGAAGCTTTTAATCATTGTAAACCATCTGTCAGAATCATTTGAAGATTTTTTTAAAAATGCATGATCATATGAATTGAAAGTTTAAACACATTTGTAAGCATTTCTTCAGTTTATATTAAATGATGATCTGTTAATCATTAGGTAATGTTTAATAAGTTCATTAGTAAACATTAACAAGCACATTATCTCATATTTCTAGATCTGTGAATATATATTAACTAATGATCCGTTCAGCATTACATAATGTTTGTTACTGATTTATTAATGAAAGTTATTATAAAGTGTTACCGATGACTTTTGGGATTGTGTTTGCTTTGTTTCAGAATAAACATACCTAACTCAGCCTTCATCAGCTCTCCAGAGGATTCTGCAATAAGAAGAGAAAATACAGAGTGGCATCAAACACTTTCAAAGGGCACAGATACATATTCAGTGAAATGAACAGCTATAGCTACAAATAGCACATATTCAGGTGCTAACATAACTACCAAAAAAGAGACTACCATCAGGGTTTCTAAATGAGCAGCATGCACTGCAGCATTGTCTTCTTATATCTGTTTATCAGCCCAACGCAGCACAATGCTGTAAGGTCTGTGCCAAGGTTTCCACACCAAAACACCACATTTTACATACACAAACAATCTATATTTTCATGTTTCATGGCATTTGATGCGATTGGTCAACAGTAGAGCAGATCATCATAAAGTTTTGAGAGTTTAAGGATATTCTGTTGATTTTGAGGGTGTGTCCTTCCTGGGGTCTTTCATCTAAACACCCACTTGGGACCTGATCAGGTCCAGGGTCCCTTTTCATGTTAATCATGTCTTCATGTAGAGCAAGGGGTATTTAAGGGAAGTTTGCAAAAGATTCAGGGGGATTCTGTACAGGCACGTGAACCCCATAGTGCTGTGTGTTCTTCATGAAACACCATATTTCTCTATTTTCAATGGGAATCTGTAGTCAGATCTCCCACACCATTGCTGTGTCTCATCTCTTGTCAGGTATGCAATGTTTCTTATTTCTATATTCTGTGACTGGAGGTAGAAAAACAGGGGTTTGTTTTGAAATGGCAGGAGTTAACGGATGTTCTGCCCAAGCCATCAAACTGACATCATCAGAGAAGGATCACCATGAAAAAGTGCATTTTCCGGTTTGGATTAAAGATTATGGGGCACTTATATTAAAAATAATAATAATGACCCACACAGATAAATGATTTATAATAAACACTGCAATATTCTGCGATTAGGTTAGTAACAGACTAAAATCTTGTTTAGGTGGCACACTGGGGCACGCCAACTGAGCTTTTACAGCAACAAAGTTTTGTTTGACTAATCTAAATAAGGGAAGCCTCAAGCCAACCCCTTCAAATCTAACCAAAGCTACTAAATATTAACAAGATGCGCCACTGTCATTACAATTAATGGTTGAGGGAATGCAACACTCAATATGGCCGCTCTAGCAAAGGAAGTCTCACTTTCCAGTAAAAACCACCAATCGTCCATCGATGAAGACTGACGGTTCTTTGGGGCGGGGTTCTCGTGAGGTGCTTGTCAGTCTGTGCGCATGCGCAGTAACTGAAGCGACCTCGAAAAAGGTGATTTTAAGCTCAATCTAAGCTTCAGAAACAAATGTTAAGGTACAGTCGATGTCAGTTTTAAATGTTGTTCATAAATATGTTGTTTGAAGGGATTTTAGCTGGTGATTGTAGAAATAGCAGTCTTCCCCATTCACGTCTTGCTAGTATGACGTCAATAACTGGCCAGAGACGTTGCAAACATGGCCACCGAGTGGCACGACTTCCGTGAACGGACTTTGATCCAACCCCGTTAAATGTAAGGAAGTACTAGAGTTTTGATGTACTCAAGTATTAAAGGTATAAAAACAACATGTATTTATGAAATGTAGTGGAGCAAAAGGAATTATAGGTTTTATCTAAATTTTATGTAGTAAAATGTTTCCAAAGTAGAAACTACAGATATTTGAAAATGTGTTTTTATTGAGTAAAAAGACTTGAACACTGTCCACCTCTGCACAGAACTGTTATTTCAGGCTAAATGAAGGAGTTTCAAATGGAAAGTGTCTTACCTGTGCTATTAGCCATGTTTTTAATGAACATTCACTGGCCAAGTATCCAACTGTAAGGACTCTAGAAAAATGAGAAAAGATGTGAGAGAGAGGATCTATCCACCTTTCGCCACACTGGATTTTGACAGTTCTAGGTGAGATGTTATCCAATCAGAATCCTCACGTCACAAAGCCCCGCCCCTTTCGTCCAATCAGAATCCTCCACGTCACAAAGCCCCCCCCCCCCCCCCACATCCCTCTTTGCCCTTTGATCTTTCATTTTTTGATTTTTAACTTTATAAGATTTTGATAAAAGCTTCTGTTAACGCTCTGTTTTGTTTTGTTTTTTGCAGAAGTGGAGCTCGCGTTAAACCAAAAGTGCAGGAGACATACGACGGAATTCAGAAGCAGCTTGTTTGCGGTAAAAGACATTAAGAGCGACAGAGTATTCACGCACAAACACCGACACGGATGTGGGGATAGATATATGAGTATAAATACGCGGATGTATTGCACAGTGTATTGCACTAAATGTAGCGGGAGAAATGTATTGCACTTGCCCTTCATATAACAGCTGTGCACAGTTTATTTATGGGACAGGGGTGACTCAGGCTCTGGGTTCCTGCGGATACGGAGCTGGTGGATCCTCGAGCAAGGCCCGTTGATTTGTGAAAAAACCTTTTCCCCCGTGGTGTAATGAATAATTGGAAATAAAGTTCATTTATATTTTATATAAGTACCATGAGCCCTTGTTTTTGCTCCCACGGGCGCGCACGAGCTCCGGCCGGTTGTGGACAGGTGGTGTTCCTCCGAGCGGTGAAATGAAGGAACAGGTGATTGGGGAAAAGGGTTTAGGAGCATTAGATAAGTAACAGCGTCTTTCTAGCCTCTTCGTGCCGGAACACGAGAACGTCGAGATGGTTCGCGGAAAAAAAATAAATAAAAAAAGTTTGTTGAACTTGCGTTGTTTCTTCTCTCTAAAAACATTATTTAAATAAATACTCTGTGTATTTTTAGTCGTGAAAGTTCACGCCGAGGTTCATCCGAGGTCTGAGTATCAGGGTAAGCTTTCTGTTATTTTCTCTTTTATTTAGATGATGCTTTTTTTTTAAGACATGTTTTCTCTTTTAAAAAAAGTTGTGCGTGAAGAGTTTGAGGGAATCAACCTCACGCAGTCAGATCCTGGTACCGTTCTTTCTCTCTTTTTGTTTTTTTTTTGTTAGTTTTCTTTCTCTCTGCCCGAACAAGACCATCGACAGAGTGTCAGTCAGGCGGCCGAAGCCGCAAAGACAGAAGCGGCTGCAGGAAACACCTGCGGATCATCAGAATGCTGAGTCGTGTTCCAGCTAATTATATCGCTACTGTTTCTACCTTGTGTGGGAAGCTGTGATTTGAAATGATGCCTTTAATAGTGTGTCTGTGTTAGTGTCTATGTTGAGTCACTATTTCTGACTGAAAGACGTGGTGAACTGAACTCTACCGTTCGGTCGAGGGGAACGTTATAATCAAAAATCCACATAAAAATAAAAAATGATTTACCCCAAAGGTGTAGCTTTTTATTTAGTCCCCCACAAAATAAATCAAAACATGTGAAAATCATCAAAACATATAAAATCATCACATATAAAATAATAAAACTAATACAAACTAGAATATAAAAATCCTATAAAATAATCCATAAAGAAATGGAAGGGAAATTCGATAGAGTCCTAGCCGGATTACAGTTAAGCGTAGACCGATTACGGCTAGTAACTACAGGGTGAAGCGACGCCTGGTCTTCTCCCACACTGTAAAAAGTGATTTTTTGAACTTGTAAATAAAGCCAGCATAATTTAAGTATATTTTACAAACAAATCCTATTTTGTCTTTTTATTTAAAAATGTCACGTATAATTCAATAAGCTACTTGAGGTTTCGTTTTCATTTACTGTGCTTAAATACATAAGTAAATTCAAATGAATCTGCCGAAGTAACATTTACTTAGTGTTTTGTCATCTAATGAACTAATGCAAAAAATGACAAACGCAAGTAACACTTACTCCACGAAGCCAGGCAATCTATGCGCATGCTCTCTTGGTTCTGAAGTTGGCGCGCAGAGGAAGGCAATGGAGAATTTTCTCGAAGACTGATTCAAGGTTCAAGGTTCAAGGTTCTTTATTTGCCAATGCCACCATATGTGCACACATACAGAGGAATCGAAATACCGTTTCTCTTCTCTCTTATCAAGTGTTTACGCTCAATGCAGTCAGTGCATATAGAACAGATTTTGTATGAGGGTAACAGCAGTGTACTTGATAATAAATAGATATAAACAAACAGAGTGAAAAATATATTGTAAACATCTGAATGAATATACATCTAAGTAAATGTAAACAGTGTATTCTGTAAAATATACAACTATACGTCCAAAGGTGCAGATATACCTGCAGGTAAATGTAAACGTTCAATATATCTCTGAGTAAATGTAAACAGTGAAGTCAGTTTATATACAATATACAATATCCAATATCCTCCCAAGGGTGCAAAAATACAAGCAATAAATGTAAACGTTGAGTAGCTCTGGGTATAGAGTCCTATTGTAAGATGCAATACAGAATAGCAGCAGTATGGCAGTAGTGCAAAAGGCTATAAGGTGTAAAAGTGCAAACAGTGTCAGATTTAAGTAGTTTGTACATGTAACGTTTTGAATAGGTTTTGACTGATGTGATTTTTACACGGTAAGTTATGAAATATTTGTTTATTGGTCAATTTAGTTACTTTTGCAGAAAAGTATAGAGCTGTTAAGCTGTCTGCGGTCCTGGTGGTTAAAGAGGTAACGCGTTAACTGTTAATATAGTTGACAGAGTTGAGTTTGCTAAAGAACCGATTTGCACAAACATCCGTTATTAGCAAGCGGCATCTGTGTCGAAAACAATTGTCTTGTATTTTACATGTAATCTGCGGAGAAGTTTAATGTACAGTGAACTTTAAAATGAACTTTGCCGGATGCGAGCGGCGCAAATGGCAATATAATTCAAGGGTGTGTGTTTATTCATCTGTGAGAATAAATAATTGTGCCCTCACGTGCTATCTGAATTATTAGAAATTGGACATCGGAAGTCATATTTACAAACCCGGAATGATCCCCGAGGCCGAGGCCGAGCCCCGAGATGGGTGGGACATTAACTTTAATTAAGCCGCTAATCCCCCATTAATCCCCCATTAATCCCCCATTAATCCCCCATTAATCCACATCAACTCCACTGCTTTGTCTTACTGATAAAATCGATAAGCACTTGATGCATGTTAATCAAGTTAAACAGAGATTATACTCCCTACTGAACCTATACAATAGTGATACATTAGTACTGTGTGTAATATAGTATACTTGCAAACATTTAATGTAGTTGTTCCAAAATAAATTAACTGGTCAAATTTCAAATCAGTAAGATCAGTATATTTATTCAAATTTGGTAAAAAATCTATTTCTGACATTAACATTTCTAACATATGTTCCACAGATTGCACTCACCATTCAAGCTCATGCAAGGTAAGTTGGTGTAACACTTCCCAGTGTGCAATAATGAATTCACAGAGGGCGGTTGCACATTTAAGGTGGACTTTATTCTGAAAAATATGAATGAATCGTTTCAGTAGCGGCACTCGTGGTTAGCACGCATTTACTCCCGCTGATTCTCTCTCGAGATTCAGCGAGAGCACAATTCCATAACTCACCACGCCGCTTCACCGCCACCAGCTGGCGCAATCTGAGACCGCGACTTTTTCTAAGCCCGCAATGTCTATTTAACATTAGAAACAGTATGTAGCTTACTCCTTTTTTTCCTGTTTTACATTTCCGGAGTGCAATGCTTTTACCCATTGCGTTACATTGGCAATACTTCTTACAGCATGTACAACACTGATTAACCTTGCAGCATGACACAGATTTCTAGATATAGATATATATATATATATATATACACACACAGTTGAGGTCAAAAGTTTACATCCCCCTCTCAGAATCTGCAAAATGTTAATTATTTTACCAAAATGAGAGGATCATACAAAATGCTTTTTGAATTTGAAGATCAGGGTAAATTTAACATATTTTGTCTTCTGGGAAACATGTAACTATCTTCTGTAGCCTCTGAAGGGCAGTACTAAATGAAAACATATGATATTTAGGCAAAATAAGAAAAATGTACACATCTCCATTCTGTTCAAAAGTTTTCACCCCCCGGCTCTTAATGCATGGTTTTTCCTTCTGGAGCATCAGTGAGCGTTTGAACCTTCTGTAATAGTTGCATATGAGTCCCTCAGTCGTCCTCAGTGTGAAAAGATGGATCTCAAAATCATACAGTCATTGTTGGAAAGGGTTCAAAAACACAAAAATGCTGAAAAACCAAAGAATTTGTGGGAGCTGAAGGATTTTTCTGAAGAACAGCAGGCAGTTTAACTGTTCAGGACAAACAAGGGACTCAGGAACAACTATCAGTAAACAAAAAAACACAGCTGTGGATCATTCAGGTAACAACACAGTATTAAGAATCAAGGGGATGTAAACTTTTGAACGGGGTCATTTTTATAAATTCAACTATTATTTTCTCTTGTGGACTTTATGTAAACATCTTTTATGTGAAATATCTTATTCAGGTCAGCACTAAATAAACAATAACATGCATTTTGTATGATCCTCTTATTTTGGTAAAATAATTAACATTTTGCAGATTCTGAGAGGGGGATGTAAACTTTTGACCTCAACTGTATATATATATAACTTTGCAAGATGTAAACACTGGACCAGCAGCACTTCTGGTCTCATATTTTTTTTATTTTTTAAATACTACATAATTAAATCTTAAAGGTATTTGTGTACAATTTTAATTCAGTTATAAATGTTAAAAAAAAAACTGAAACTGGAAGTTCTTCTGGACCAGCGCTGTTTACTTCTTCTGAATTGGTTTATATATATGTGTGTGTGTGTGTGTGTGTGTGTGTGTGTGTGTGTGTGTGCACATCTTTTGTTTATTGCAGGTGCCACAGCATGAGGTGGTTGTGTAGAAAATGCAGCTTTGAGTCAAACAAAAGACTTCAACTTTTAAAACACTCACGGCTCAAGCACGGAAATTCTGGCTGTCAGTCATCGAGCCCTTGTCTTTATGCTGATTGCCCTTGTATATTTAAAACATTTAATGCTCTACGAATACATTTGTCCCGACACCACACAGAATCAGACAAACCATATATAGGATAAAGATGCTGAACCATTTTGGTCATGTTTTTGGCCAACAGCAGTTAATCTTAATGAATGTGTCCGTTCATTTTTGTCCATTTGTTTTATCATTCCCTTTGTTTAATCTGTTTTTTCAAAAGTTTAATTCAAATAAAAGTACTCAAGGAAAATGGATGTCAGTGTTTTTTCATTGAAAACATCAGTAGTACTACATTACAAATTATATTAAGAAATGTTTTAAATAATATTTAAAGTAAAGGTTACTCAGGATAACTAAAAAAGATAACTAGGACTCTTATGTAAAAAAAAAAATGCAATAAATCATAATATATTTATAAGCATTACTTAAGTAAAATTTACAAACAAAGAGTCAGTAAAATTTACTGGGAATTCCCGAGTAAACTTAACTTATGATTATGGATAGGCTTTTACTTGGCAAATTTTTGTAAATTTACTAGCCTTTTCTGAGTGAAAACTGTTTCCAAGCTTTTTTCAAGTAAATCCTACTCCAAATTTTTTTCAGTGAAGACCATTTGTGCAATCAATCCCAAAGGTTGAATCATATGTATATATAAGTATGTATGTATGTATCGATCGTCCCTATGCCCGATGATTGTCGCTTGTGGCTATATTTACAGTTTATGTTCTACAGAAGTCTTCAATAATGACAGAGTGAAAGGATTTCTCAAGCTTTAGGCATGCTAACTCCAAAGAAACAAAAGTCCGTTAAAAACACCCTTTTTAAACAAGTCTGATCACATGTGCTTGCATCAAAAAGAAAACTGAAACTTATGACAAGTATGTGGTTAGCTCCATTTTACTGAGGCCCCACCTCTGCGGTTAAAGAAGATTTTCTGCATGATTCACCAGGGTGGAACAGGATTAAGGACAGGTTATGAATGGTTAACGGCTTTCTAGAGAATCTAATAGATTTTCTCATGCAATTCGGAAGAAGGGCATAGACACCGTTTCAGAAGAAAAAAAAACTTTTGTCTAATTGTCAGGATTTAATATTTTTTAAATTCTTGCTATTAATTGGCCAGGAAATCAAAAACACTGCTGAACAATAATTTGTAATGTTGATTTTTTTTATATTTTCCTTAGGAAAAATAAAATTTCCTTGGTTTATCCAAACGTGTCATCATGGATTTTATACAATGTAAGAAATCACTCAATGCAGATATACGTTTTATAGTTTCTATAATATAATAAAAAGCTATGTCAAATAGCACTGCATTCTTTATTGTTATGAAAATACTCCAAGAAGGCTTGAAAATCAACACCAGAAGTGTTTTCTAAGTTCTGAAAAGTCTGAAGATTCATCACAGCTGTCCTGAATAACTTGAACTGGCACATGAATGATGAATAAACATCCCTGCACCACCCTAAATTTGTCTTTTTCCTCTTGCACCTCTCTGCTTTCACCTTAAAACAGAAATTTTATTCTTCGCCATGTAAGGCCTTATTTCAAGTCAACAACTAACCAGGGGTGCGTTTCCCATACAACGACGTTCTGTAGTTCGCTGCTTGACTACCATAGTAAGACGCATCATTGAAGAAATAAACTAGCTAGTCACGACTGTTTCCCAAAACCGTATTGTCACAAATTTGCCGTTCACCCACGTTGGTGAATGACAACACGCAGGTGGTGGAATAATAACTTCTTTTGAGGAATTTATTTGAGATCGAAATAAAGCTAGATTTTCCTTATATGAATTACACACATGACATCTGAGGACTAATTCTTTCTGTTATTTTGCTTTCTTTTAAGATTCAGTCATAGGCTCTCTCTCTTACGCAGACCACCCATGCACATGCACACTTATCAAAAACAATGCTTTAAATCTCTTCAAAAACTAAAAGGTGTCAATTATTTTTGATATACTTGAAATATAAGATATAGATTGTACTGGACGTTGGCTTGCCTATTTCGCTCGAGATAAGGATTTATTAAGTCCACATGCCATACAAACAAGAAGATGTCGTTCCAACCACAGAGCTTTGCCATGCTGTTTGCGAATGTTCGTTTGAACTATGGTTTCAGGAAACACCAAGTGGCTGAACTATGTTAGTAATGACGGAACTTGCTTTTGGGAAACACACCCCAGATGTTTATTACCACTGCTTGAAGTGGGCCGGTACACACCGGTACTCAGCGTACTGGCACTGTTTCCTGCGGACCGGCACTTCTGACTCGATGCTACATGATCCCTGTACTGGATACACTTGAACATAGTTTTTCAGGTAGGTTTGCATGTAACTTTCTTCTAGCGTCTTGGAGATATTGCCAGAGTTCTTCTGGATTTAGTCAGTGTCAGTTTGTTCTGTTTCTTCATGTAAAAATAGACATGACTCAACGATGGTGAGACCAGATCTCCGTGTGCAGCACCTATGTGACCTATAGTCACACTTCTTGAGCATACAGAAATCTCACTGGATTATTAAAAATAATGGCAAAAGCAATGTTTGGAAATGTAAACTGATATTTCCTACTTACACGCTTCTGTAAATGATGTAAATAACTGACTTAAAACCATTTATTGGGGTGAAAATACAGACGTGCCTAAGACTTTTGCACAATACTGTATATCTACATGTATGTGTGTGTATTAATGTATACATATAAATATACACAGTACACACACATTATGTAAACACAGACTTTTATTTTGGATGATTAATCGATTTGCTATTAATCGATTTGACAGCCCTACTAAATAATATGCCGTATCTGATATTGAGAAAATGGTCTATTAGTGATTGTGATTTCAACTTTAGTGAAGTTACATTATTACACCATTAGATGGCAGCAAGGACTGTCTTTATGAGTGAGTCAGTAGCATACTTTTATATTGAAAGAGACCAAAACACGGACATTGTCTTTACTTAAAACAACACATTATAAGACATAATTGACAAATACACCGAACAGTACTGTCATGGGAAATCCCCTTAACTGTTATAAAGATACAAAGACAAAGATATGGCTTTTGAGTATTGAGTGTTGCATAACCATGGGAAACATCTAAGGGTTAGGAATGTAAACCCAGTTCCCTGAGAAGGGAATGAGACACTCTGTCAGTTGCTGACGCTATGGGCGATGTGTCCCATGGCACCTGGTGTCTGAATATTGTAAAATCACACCAAACCTATTGGCTGACAGCAGTCAGATGACATCACAGGGAGTATCCTTTCACATAAAAGGGTGACTGTTTATACAGCAGATTTGTTTTTTCTGAATGGAGAAGCAATGGGATGCCTTAAAGAGGGCAACAAGGTGTAGCATCTCATTCCTTTCTTAGGGAACCAAGCTTGCATACATAACACTTAGACATTCCCTTTCGAGGGAACTCAATGCTGTGTCCGTTGTTGACACATTTATTTAACCATTAATGAAACGGGCACTTTTGCTTTAGCTATAGGACAGTCTAGAGCCCTTAAAACCATGGCTATCTTGGGAGATTACAAAAAGAGAAACACAAGCGTAATGGAAATGTCTGAAAACGGAGATCAGCCCATTTGCAAGGAGCATAATCCTGCTTCAATACCCAGTGTGATCATTTGGAGCATATCTTATCTTATTGGAAGGCCGGAAAAAATCTGACAGTCAAAAAAAAAAAAAAAAAAAAACATTCAGTGCGAAAGCATATATATCAGAGGTCCTCAATTCTGGACCTCGAGGTCTACTTTCTTGCAGACTTTATCTCCAACCGTGATAAAATTCACCTGTCTGCAACTTTCTAGTTATCCTGAAGTATAGATTGTTTCAACGGCAACAACACAGACAAACGTTATGTGGCCCAAACTTAACTTCCGGTAGACTTCCACAAAGAATCAATAACAACAGAGTCCCTGTAGAGTCGATCATTTTATTGCAATTATTGTAAGCAAAAATATTCATATAAATTAAACATAATATAAATTGTTATATTACTAGCGACGAGCCAGACCGATAAACAAACACAGACCGGAAGTTAACTTCAGGCCAGACGCATGCGTCCGATGAAACTGTCTATAGCATCCAGAATATTAGCTTGTTCTGGTTTGTCTAATACAGATGAAACGAAACCTTTCTGGTTCAAGGATTAGCAGTTAATTTGGAGGTGCTCCACCAGTGATGAGATGATTTCAATCAGTAGCTGCGGATACATGGACCCTAATAATCCAACTGTAATCAGACTAGTAGCACAATCGGAATAAAAAAGTCACATGTAACCAAGTCAATCGGAATGAATTGCCAAATCCAATTAAAAATTCAGTCGTATTGTAAGGAGTGGTTTATTCCTGTTGTAATCCGATCGACAGGACATGTAAACACTTTGTATGTCACAGGATGAGCTGCTGCTGTTGTTGTTGAATAAACAACCATTGCTGTGTGTTTATGTCTCACCTTTTGCTCAGCGTCTGTGAAGTGGGGAATGAAAATGTCATATCAGTCCTTGTTTCCAACTCTGAAGCACAGACAACCGGTTTTGGGAACAGAAAGGGGTGCTTTTACTGCATGATAAATATAAGCAGCACAGCACAACAGCTCTTGTGCTCATCGTCCTCTAATTAGGACACAAAATCAGGGCTCGACCTTAAGCCTTGTCCTTAATACTTGTTCTAGTGTGCCCTGAATGACCAATTCACTTGTCTCAATAGAAAGTCCTCCTCCACGAGGAGGAGTCTGACAAGGAAAGTTTTAATAAGGCTAGTTGTCCGGTCAGGCAAGTAAAATCCTATTTTACTTGTCCCTTCAAAAAGGCCACCTGTCCTGGACGAGTGGTCAAGCATTAATGTCGAGCCCTGCAAAATGAATAATAAACCTGCTGTTTTAAAACAAAAGAAAGTGAGGATGGTTATTATGAGACAACAGCAGGAAACACTGTATGTTTGTGCAGTGTACAAATGTCAAGACTAAATCTGATTAGAAGCTTGTGACAAACGCACACATAAACCCGATCAGTGTATTAAATAGCATTCATGTGAACTCTACTTTCTGATTCATCAGTCAGAATAAATTCATTCCGATTGAAGCAAAAAGTGTTCATGTAAACTTAGCTAATGGGATGAAAATCTGGTGTCGCTGTGTGCCCTGTTTTATTTAAAGAACAGGGATCTATTAAAGTCTCATCTTCACAACACGTGTTTGTGGAAGTGTATCACGGCACAGACAAAATACATTTCTGAGGACCTCTGCTCATCTGGTTGGCAGTGGTTATAAAACCTAAAGAGTTCTAAAGAGTTTGGAATCCATGTTGAGATTAATATGGGTTACACAAGGTTGCTTTACCTTGATAATTAAAACTGCATTTTTGCAAAAGTAGTGGTAAGTGAAATCTTGTGTAATGCTGCATTTAAACTGCTAGTTGTTAAAATTACTCAGTGCACCTTTAACAAAATCACAAACTGATTCTTTGTTGGAAAAAAAAATCACTTTGTGAACTTTTAAAAATAATTTAACAGTATTCTCTTTCTCTCTGTTCTGACATCACATATCTGAAAACTCGAAATATCTATTCGAAGAGAGACTGAAAATGAGTGGTTCATATTGGTCACAATATCAAAATCCGAAGAGGAGAAAAAAAGAATCCAGGAAGAACTGGATCGAATTAAAAAAAAAGAAGAAGAAGAGAGAAAAGAAAATGAGTTTGTTATTATGTTAGATTTTGCATGAGATTTTTACCAAAATCAAGCTCAAATTAAGTTTTCGACCAGCTAATTTGTGCTTTTTCATCTTTAGAACAACTGCATCTGAAGCCGTAACCCACATAGCAATTGTCGTCTAGCCCAGCTCTGGGCCAAACAACCAGTTACGCTCATCCCACACGCAGCAAAGAATTACGGCCCTTGTTTGGCCCAGATCTGGACTACAGGCATGAGCCACACATGAGCCATAACTGGCCCAAATCTCAGCCAAACAGTAACTTATTTTATGTATAATCATTTTCTATTTTTAACTGTTTTAAATTGTTTTTAAATCAATTTTTAAATCATTTTAAAAGTTTTTGAATTCCTTGTTTTATTATTGTAATTAATTTTTTTAGGATTATTTTACTTCCTTTTATGTAAAGCACTTTTAATTACCATTGCCTATGAAATGTGCTATATAAATAAACTTGCCTTGCCTTGCCTTATAACCAGCCCTGAACTGGGCCAGAATAAGTTTTAATAGTGCCACCCAATCTCAGCCTTCAGTCAACTACATAGAGAGCAGTCTTTAACCAGAAACCCCAAAACTGAGCTATAAAAAAAGCCAAAAAAAACAAAAAAACAACTCTGCCACGGATCCATCCAGAGGCAGTAAAACACAATCACACCTTTAGACAATTAAGCATCTGTAATTCACACATCTTTAGATTGTGAGGGAAACCAGATCTGAAGGAAAGACTTTCTGGCTCATCTGGGACTCAAACCAGAGATCTTCTTGCTGTGAGGGGACAGCATTTCCCACCAAGCCGCTTATGCTACACTTAGCCTCAGACATAAAATACAGACACTTGTGGAATAATAATAAATAAAAAATTGCAAAACTTTTTTCATGATTGTATGTATATAAAATAAAATAAAAATAAAAAAAACATTTACAGGTACAAAACTCTGTTTGGACAGATGCTGAAATGTACAACATACGCAGGAAAATCCTCAGTGAACACTGCACACAATGTTAAAAGAAACACTAAAGTAGTGTTGAAGTTCACGAGATGAAGGATCAAATTAAATGATCATATAACTGATGATTGAGCATTTGGTAAAATCAAGTGCAAGTCAAAGACATTAAATCTCTGAAGATCTCAGCAGAGGAGGATTAAACAACTCCACAAACAGCATCACCAGCTTCACTCATTACTAACCAGACTGACTTTATTTCTGTCAGACGTCTAGAGAAGCTCTTATTGAGAATCAATAGAGGTTTAGATGTTGATATTTATTTCATTTGAAGTCACCATTGTGGTGGGCATTGTTTGCTTTAGTTCTTGGTCCTTGTACTTCTTGTGTTAGCTTTTCTTCGGCTGCTGTAACTGTGTGTTTGTAAAGCACAGTTGTGGCAAAGAAAGCCAAGATCGAATGGGATCAGGTACTATCTCCCTATCTTGCTGGTGATGACAAAGTCATAACAAAATGAGCATCTAATAACTTAAAAACCTCATCAGTAGTTATAATGGTGTTTTGTTTTTAATCTTGTTTACCTTTGGCATTTATAGCCACCAACCTTGTGAAACTGCAGTATCGGCACTAATAGCATTAAAATGATCACACATCCTGAAGACAGACATCAAGATTTTGCATATGATAGATAGATAGATAGATAGATAGATATACTTTATTGATCCCATGAGGGAAATTCTTGTGTTACAGCAGCATGGTCAGTAGCAAGATACAACACGTACACGTACACGTACGAGTCTGCTCATTCCCAAAAAACACACAAAATATAAAATATAAAATACAATAAGTTAAATTAAATGTAGTAGTGCAGGTATGGAACACAGTTGTAGATTTAACCAGATTTACATCAGTATTTACATAAGTACACTTGTGAAAAATGGTAGTGAATAATGATGAATATGAAGAACCTTGAGAATGTAGAATATAATAACATGATATATACAATATAATGATATGAATCACAACAACAGTGACAATCAAAACGAAAAAGCTTCATGCTGCGCAATGCATGATGGGTGGCTTCATAGTACAAAACTTGATTCTTCCTTAATTCCACATCCTGGATTCCCAAGCTTTTTTGGTTTTGATTGTGACCACTGTGGTGATTCATATGCAGAATCTTGATGTCTGTGTTCTCCCTTAGAAAAGAGAGGGGCTGATTCCTTCAGATGGGAGGAGAGACCTTGCCTGCAGTGTTACAGTTGCTGTACTGGTCTATGGTGGTGAAACAAGAGCTCTGAGTACCAGTCAATCAGTGCCCCTATCCTCATCTTTGGCCACAAGTTGTGGGCATTGTGGATGAGGGCTAACCCATACAAATCCAACGACACATAGGCCCTACGCAGGTTCTCTCACCCAGTGCAGGGTTTTTTTTTTTTTTTTTTAAACAACTGTGAGATTTGAAACAGTAAGTAAATTCCTTTTAAGTGAACACAAGTCCTGCAAAATACATTCTTACTCAGTAAATACTCAAATATGTTGGTTATGTTTCATAGCAGATATTAAATATAACAGCTGACCAAGCAGATACATACAAATGTTTTGCTACAAACACACTTGGAATGGCTCTTTGTACAGCTACGCTTAAGGTTTTTGAAGGTAAGACATAATTTACATTCATAGATTAAAAAAAAATTATTATTATTATTTTTATTATTAATAATAATAATTACCTTACATTGTATCGCAAACATTTCTTTGCATCCCAGCTTTATTGTGATCATTCTCTTTTTCAGCTGGATTCAGGAAAAATAGGCCAGGTATGTCTAAGAATACCAGAGTAAATCTGATGTTATTTAGACATTAAAAGTTCACAACTCAAAGTTTCTCTCTCTCTCTCTCTCTCTCTCTTGAAGTTAGCAAGACAAATATAGTGCAGTGTAAAACATAAAGATACAACAGTGACTCTGTTACAAAGCGCTCTCCTTCCATAAATGAATGAATGAATATTCTCCATACATAAATCTTTACCATAGCAATGATTATACATATTACTTTGTTAATTAACACTTAATTTTCTCTTTTAAAATCCATTTTTAGTATTAAATAGTGTCAGCATCCAAGTTCCTGAAAAATAAACATGTACTATATAAACCTGTGACAGCCGTCAACATTGTCAGAGCTGTGCTGTTATAGAAAAAATCAGTGAATACATTCTGACCATTCAGATTCAACATTCAAATTCAAGATTCCTGTGGTATAATGACTGTTTATAGCTTTTACAGTTACAGCATTTAGCAGATTATCCAGAGTGTTTTGTAGTCTCGTGATAGTTCATTAGGTTAGGCCGTCAAGCTAAAATCCTGTTGAAGGAGGTTAGTACAGCATGAAAAGAAAACACACAAGACAAGGGATTCTTTCAATAGAAGTGTCAATTCAAGAGGTAGATCTTTAGTCTTTGTTTGAAGACAGCCAGTGTTCGGACAGCCAGTGGAAGTTCATTCCACTACCTGAGTGCCAGGACAGAAAAGAGTCTTGAGGGATGATGGGTCCAGTCAAGCCATGTTAGAGCCTTGAAAGGAGCGTGGTGCATAGCAGGGTGTGATAAGTGCCTTAAAGTATGTGGTTACTTGTCTGGTTTTGGCTTTGTAGGCAATCATTAGTGTTTTAAACCTGATGTGGGCAGCTGCAGGAAGCCATTGGAGAGAAGGAAGCAATGGGGTGGTGGGTTCTCAATAATACTTAAGGGTTCTAGAGTTATTTTTTTCAAGAGTGTAATGAAATTACCATAAGGCAACATTCAAATGATTCGATAGAATTCAAATGTTGATGTCGATCAGAAAAACAAACATGGCATAGCAAAACCGTGCACATATATTAAATTATCTTATACACTTAAGTCAATTATCTCAAACCTTCAAAAAGTAATCTAAAGATGACAGAAAGTTACAACAAGACATCATGTTTAGCCTGCCAAATACACATATACATATACATGTAGTCATTCAAAACACAATCTGTTTGTATGCAGTACTTAGTAAATTACTAAACAGCTTAAGTTGAATTAAAAGATAATGGTAATAGTGTTCAGACTAGACAGTAGATGGCTAGTCCGATAAGTCAAAAAGTAATTTAAATATGTGCTTGCTTATTTATTTATTTATTTATTTATTTATTTCAGAACGAAATGAACCTGAAGACTTCAGAAAAATGCTGAAGAAAACTGTGTAAAATATCACAACCAAATAATTTGGGGAGCTACATTTTTTGTTGTTTGTTTCATGTTATCTATTTTTACAGTTAATATATCTAGATAGCAAAACTCTTTCGAAATATCTTTGTGGAATCTTTTCTGAAATCTGAAAAATCTTTTCTGAAATCTGAAAAGACTTTTCAGCAACCAGTTGAAGAAGGAAAGAGAGGAAGAACAGGCGAAGGTATCAACACCTTCAGACTATTGTAGTCAAAGATGGATTTGAAGTGTTTACACTGATCACTGTACTGTACTGTACACCGATATTTCTTATTTTTCCATTGTCCTTTATTTTTAACAGTATGTTGAAAAGGTTGAAAATATGAAACCAGTAGAGGTCAAACCAAATGGAAAAGCTGAATTTGAACTTGAGATGAAGCTCAAGAATCCCATGAGCAAAATTTCTCTCTACAAGGTGAGAGCCACAAGTTTCTTAACTGCAGTGATGTTTTCTGTAGAGGCTTATGTAAGCGCTATATAAAATCACTCTGCTTAGGTGGGCAGTATCTAATTCAACTCATTTATTCTTTGCAGAATGGTGAAATCGTTGACTATGGTGATGGCACCAATGATTCCTTCAAACACAATCTGAAGAAAGTTGGTGATAAATACACATTTACCATTAGTAATGTTGGCCCAGAAGATGCAGGTCTATATCAAGTGGATGTTGAAGATGCAACCATGTTTTCAGCTGAATTGGAGAGTAAGACTAAGTTTGATCACGGTGTTAAACATGTTAGGTGTAACCCGCTGCACCAAGTACTGCAGACACGATGGGTTCTGAATATGGACCAGCTTTTCAGAAGTTCAGGTTCGCCTACGGAGAATAAGGAGCTCAATAACAACAATGAATCACTCAGACACGGTAAGACGTTCAACTCAGTGTTATTTGTCAAAAGTAAATGTTTGGCTTAGCAATTGAAATGCACCAAATCAGAGGAATGAGGAAAAATAAACAAAATACAATGGGTAACATTCTCAAACAAAGAAAAGGAGAAAACTATTTCAGTGCAAGTTGTTTTGACAATAACGCTTTCCTTTTTTTTTAACTCTATTCCTTTTTTTTCCCCCTTTCTTTATAGTTTTCAAGGACTTCAAATGAAAACTCAGAAGAACTCAAACTCAAACTCACACCTTCCACCACAAACTTCACATCAGTTAATGAAGTCAACCTTTTGTTTGCTCCTTTTGAGGTATCGCTAACTTATTTCTTTGTTCACTCTGGAGAAAAATAAAATAAAATGAAATGAGAGTTGTATCCTTTGTTCACACTTTAAAAAAAATAAAAAATAAAAATGGGGAAAACAAATACACTTGATCAAATTAGAAGAAAAACACAATTAGGAAGAAACCCAAATAAACCTGAATAAATTCAAGTATGAATTCAAAGCTCAATTTTCAAGAGTCTTGTAATTCAGTACTTGATGTTCATTCACAACCTTGTGAATGTGGCTGAATTCAGTTAACGACAGTGAAATTGTTCGTCACTCAGTCTCTCCTATTAGATCGTCCCTAAAGAGAACAGTGAAACGCTCTGTTTGTGCTGCTAGTTCACTTTTCCTACCGTCCAGTTCGGCAACAGCAAGGTAAATGTCATTCAGTAGCACTTGTTGAGAACTCAGTGCGGCTCGCCAGTCCTCACTCCCTCCGTGAACACAGGAGTTTGGACGAAATCTGGGAATCCAGAAACTCCATTTCGTGAAGCATCGATCTCCATACAGCGTCAACTTAGAGCTTGCAGCACACACTCGACAGGGCCACGATAAAACCGAATCAGAAGTAGAAAAAAGGAACAAAAAAAAAAAAAAAAAACTGACCTTGAATAACAAGGTCACAAAACTGTCATTAATATCATTTTCAGAATACACACATATCACAACGTTTAACAAAGCAACAAAATGACGATCTCATCTTACAAATAAACGCATAAGCATAAATTTATCACATGTGGTCTTGCAACATACATTCACAATTCATAAATGAACTCAAATACAGCATCTTTTTAACATTTCACTTATATGAACCTTTCACACAGATTAACACATAAAACAACACAGATGAATTTAACCGTTTTAATCCCTTGTAGCTCCAAAGAACTCAGTTTCCACTCGGTCTTTCACTCATAACTCATGAAATTAATTTCCAATTGAAAATGTCTTTTGCTTCTGTGTGAAACACTTTTAGTTATTGGATAACACGCCACCTCTTCATGGTCACCATTCTTCTTCCTCCTACCATATAATCATACAGTGGATAAGCATCAGTTAGCTGATCTAGATCAACCAGGGCAACCTCTCCATCAGGAGAGACAATCAACTGTTTTGTGTTATAGATCAGGAGAAAGCACATTGTTTACCGTACTATGCAATGATATGACAGTGTTACCTTGAAAATGTGAAATTAATCTCTGATGTTGAAGTATGGTTCCTTGTTGATCCCTGTTACTTGTAGGCACACAGGTTTAAAACTAAAAAGTCAAACATGAGTCATAACCACTGGAAGCTTCAGTTTAGAAGGATGCATGAAACTGCAGAAAACAGTTGCCTTTATTTGTTAAGTAGCCTACTGCATTATGTCTTGCTTTCATGCTTTTTTTTTGGTCAGATTGGAGGTCACTTTTGACTCCTGGAGCAATTACAACACAATAAATGTTTGAAAATGTAACATGTTTTGACCATTTATTTAATAGAATTAAGAAAATGTAAAGTGATTATATAAAGCAAGTAACAATAAGTTATTGGAAATGAGTAAAGTTTATCTAATATACAATCTTAAATCACAGTTCATCAGTTATCCTAAAATTTATTTAATCACATTAACTTAACATGATGGGGCGAAGCTTGAATAAATACATAAGTTTTAACTTTTGGGGTTAAATATTTTTTTTTGAGTGCATCAGATTTTTCCCCAACCATTAACTAAACGTTCATGCAAGACTTAACAGATTATGTTCGTGTGAATCTCGCCAAGACATATTTTGCAATACTTTATAGGGAGAGTCTCGCGGAAATGCGTGTCTGTGCATGCACTTTGCAAATGTCAGTCAGCGCAATCGTTTTGATTTCATCATGGGCGGATTGCTGCACTTTGCAACAACAGACCTACAACTTGCAGCAGTCGTCCAGTGAGCAGAGAAAAAGGTTCTCCTCTCAGAAAACGTACAAATAAAGATCATTTTATATGTTTAATTAATATTTGGAGCATTGGGATCGCCAGAAGAGGGCCTAATGAACTCATTTTTGTGAAAACCTCAAATTCAACCAAAACTGACATTTTTCACTTCTTTTGCCTGTAGCTCAAAATTAGACCGTGAGCATTCCGACTCATTTTGCCAGCACAAGTCACATATAGCTAAAACTGTAAATTCAACTCCTTGTTACAAGTAGAACCATCACTTCTACCACAAAAGACTGCTTTGTAAGTAGTCTTCCTGATTTATCTCAATAGTTATCTTAACAGCTCAGAAAAACTTGATGATGTAACAGAAACTATGGACTCTCTCTTTTCTAGCACTTTAGATATGAATATTTCTAATGATATTAATAATGATATTTGTCTCTTTTAGAAGAAAATAAACATAACCTCAGGTATTTATTCAATACAGTGGCTAAATTAACGAAAAATACAGCATCAACAGGCGTTGACATTTCCCAACAGCACAGCAGTAATGACTTTATGAACTACTTTACTTCCAAGATCGATACTAGTAGAGATAAAGTTGTAACCATGCAGCCGTCAGCTACGGTATCGCATCAGATAGTGCACTGTAGTTCCCCAAGGAACAATTCCACTCATTTTCTTCTATAGGAAAGGAAGAATTGTATAAACTTGTTAAATCATCTAAACCAACAACATGTATGTTAGACCCTATTCCATCTAAGCTACTAAAAGTGGTGCTTCCAGAAGTCATAGATCCTCTTCTGAATATTATTAATTCGTCATTGTCATTAGGATATGTCCCTAAAACCTTCAAACTGGCTCTTATTAAGCCTCGCATTAAAAAACCACAACTTGACCCCAAAGAACTAGTTAATTACAGACCTATCTCGAATCTCCCTTTTCTGTCAAAGATATTAGAAAAGGTAGTATCTGTGAGGATTTCCAGTCAGGATTTAGACAGTATCATAGTACTGAGACTGCTCTCATTAGAGTTACAAATGACCTGCTCTTATCATCTGATCGTGGTTGTATCTCTCTATTAGTGCTACTGGATCTTCGTGCCGCATTTGACACTATTGACCACAACATTCTTTTGAACAGACTAGAAAATTTTGTTGGCATTAGAGGAAGTGCATTGGCATGGTTCAAATCGTAATTATCTGACCGCCATCAATTCGTAGCCGTGAATGAAGAGGTATCATATCGATCACAAGTGCAGTATGGAGTACCTCAAGGCTCAGTACTAGGGCCGTTACTTTTCACGCTCTACATGTTACCCTTGGGAGATAGCATCAGGAAACATGGTGTTAGCTTTCACTGTTATGCTGATGATACTCAGCTCTATATTTCTTCGCGGCCTGGCGAAAAATACCAATTTGAAAAAATGGAATGCATAGTCGATTTTAAAAACTGGATGACGAGTCATTTCTTACTGTTAAATTCTGAAAAAAACGTCTCCAGGTTACGTATGTAACCATGGTTCCCCGAGGGAACGAGACGCTGCGTCACAAAACGCTATGGGAACGCCCCCGCGTGACCGCGCTCTGAATCACATGTCTAATCCGTCCAATGGATGGGCGAGACGTCATGGGTGGGGTGACGTAGCGACCCGGAAGCATAAAAGCCCGAGCGGCGAGCCCCGCGTTAGCTTACAGGAAAATGAAGCAAGCGCCGCAGGGACGCCGGAAGTGTGGCACCGAGACGCAGCGTCTCGTTCCCTCGGGGAACCATGGTTACATACGTAACCTGGAGACGTTCCCCTTCAGGAACTCGAGCTGCGTCACGAAACGCTATGGGAACGAGTATACCCACGCCGCCAGACTTACAAGTCCCTGCCTCCAGGAGGAGGCATGCCTAAGGCACAAGGACAGAGGAGCCGGGAGTGGGTCGCGTATCTAGGTCATAAAACCTGGCAAAGGTCAGGGGCGTGGACCATCCCGCCGCGTTGCAGATGTCCTGTAAGGACACACCTGCCAGAAAGGCCTTAGAGGCCGCCACCGCTCGGGTAGAGTGAGCCTTGACCCCCAGGGGACTGGGGAGACCAGAGGACTCGAAAGCCAGAGAAATGGATTCTACAATCCACCGGCTGAGGGTCTGCTTAGAAGCAGGAAAACCCCTCTTAGGGGGACCAAAGCACACAAGCAACTGGTCCGCCTTTCTCCACAGGGCAGTTCTGTGGACGTACGCGTCCAGTACTCGCACTGGACACATACAATTGAGCTTCCGATGGTCGGGCTCCCTGAAGGGAGGAGGACAGAAAGCCTGCAGCACGACCGGCCGTGGTGCCGAGGAGGGGACTTTCGGTACGTACCCCGCTCAGGGGTACAAGAATGCTTTGGCCAAACCAGGCGCAAAGTCTAAATAGGAAGGGGTCACCGAGAGGGCCTGAAGACCCCCCACTCTCCTAAGAGAGGAAATTGCCAAGAGAAAGGCAGTTTTCAACGTCAGAAGACGGTCCGAAATCTCCTCTATGGGCTCGAAGGGGGGTTTGCAGAGAGCCTCTCAAACCACGGCCAGGTCCCACAAGGGGACCCGAGATCGAGCTGGAGGTCTGATCCTCAGCGCACCGCGGAGGAAACGTGTCACCCAGGGGTGCCTGCCCACTGACTGGCCATCGAGAGGGGCGTGGCAGGCCACAATAGCCGCCACGTACACCTTCAGGGTGGAGTGGGTCAGTCCCGCGGAGAGGCGGGCCTGCAAGAACTCCAGCACTGTACCAACTGGGCAGTGAACAGGGTCAAGCCGGCGGTCTCCGCACCAGGAAGTGAAAAGGTTCCACTTCAGGGCGTACAGTTTCCTCGTAGAGGGAGCTCTGGACTGGAGGATGGTCTCCACAACCTCGGTTGAGAGACTGGAAGCGCGGAGTTGTGCCCCCTCAGAGGCCACACCCACAGCTTCCACAGCTCCGGGCGGGGGTGAAGATGGCCCCCCGCCTGTGAGAGGAGATCCCTCCTGATCGGAATCTCCCATGGGGAGCCGTCTAGGAGGGAAATCAGGTCCGAGAACCATACTCGGCCCGGCCAGAACGGGGCTACTAACAGTAGACGAATTCCGTCCTGGCGCACTCTCTCCAGAACTCCCGGGAGCAGAGCGACCGGAGGAAAGGCGTACAGACGCAGCCTCGGCCACGGCTGTACCATGGCATCCAGTCCAAGAGGAGCTGGATGAGTCAGAGAGAACCAAAGGGGACAGTGCGACGTCTCCTGCGTCGCAAACAGATCCACCTGGGATCACATACGCCATATGAGCTCCACCACCTCGGGGTGGAGTCTCCATTCCACGGGCACCGGCCCCTGCCTCGACAGGGCGTCCGCTCCCACGTTGAGATGACCAGGGATGTAGGCCGCTCTCAATGAGAGGAGGTTCCCTTGGGACCACAAAAGGATCTGGAGCACCAGCCTGTAAAGGGGGCGTGAACGCAGACCTCCCTGGCGGTTGATGTAAGAGACCACCGTCGTGTTGTCGGTGCGCACCAACACGTGGCGGCCTCTTAGGTCTGGGAGAAAGTGTTTCAGAGCTAGAAACACGGCCAGCATCTCCAGGCGGTTGATGTGCCAAGTGAGATGGCGGCCGCTCCACAGACCACGGGCAGGACGGCCACTCATGACCGCTCCCCATCCGGTGAGGGACGCATCCGTCGCTAGCACTACGCGGCGACCAGGAGCTCCCAGGACCGGGCCCTGAGACAAGAACCCAGGTTCTCTCCACACAGCTAAGGCACGGCGGCATCGTCGCTTGACCTTGATCATGCGGAGCGGGTTTCCTCTGTTTCGGAAAAACCCCCTAGACTTGAGCCACCACTGTAGGGGTCTCATGTGCAGCAAGCCAAACGGTATCACGTTGGACGCAGCTGTCAATAGGCCCAGCAGTCTCTGAAACTGCTTTACAGTGAGTGACCGGCCTACTGTCGCTCTCGCGACCGCTGTGAGGACCGACTCGATCCGAGCAGGAGACAAACGTGCCTGCATCGTGGTCGAATCCCACACGACGCCTAGATAAGCGGTTCTCTGAGCTGGAGAAAGCACGCTTTTCTCGGCGTTTAGTCTTAACCCCAGTTCCTTCATATGGGCGAGAACGGCATCTCGATGCCAAGCCACCATCTGCTCTGAATGAGCTAAAATCAACCAGTCGTCGATATAGTTCAGTATGCGGATGCCCTGTAGTTGCATAGGAGCCAGGGTAGCATCCACGCACTTTGTGAGGTGCGGGGTGAGAGTGCTAGGCCGAAGGGAAGAACCCGATACTGGTAAGCTTCGCCCCCGAAAGCGAACCTCAGGAACTTTCTGTGCGGGGGAAGGATGGAGATGTGGAAATACGCATCTTTTAGGTCGATCGTGACGAACCGGTCCTCGGACCTGATCTGAGACACGACCTGAGTGACCGTAAGCATCCTGAACTTCAGTCGAGCGACTGAGAGGTTCAATTGCCGCAAGTCCAAAATGGGACGCAGCCCTCCCCCCTTCTTGGGAACAATGAAGTACCGGCTGTAGAACCCTGACTCTCTGTCGTGAGGAGGGACCACCTCGATGGCCTCCTTCCTCAGGAGAGTACGTACTTCCTGCTCCAAAACCAGAGCCTGCTCGGGACCCACCACAGTGGGAAGAACCCCAGAAAAACGAGGTGGAGATGAGCCGAACTGAATTCGGTAGCCTCTTTCTACAGTACGCAGGACCCAATGAGACACATTCGGCAGAAGTTTCCACGCTGCCAGAAAGCTCACTAAGGGAATCAGTCTCTCGAGACTGACCTCTGGTGTAATAAAAGCGGTTAGCTGGGTGCCCTGAGGCGGCGAACCGACATGGGGGAAATGAGCTAACCGCTGCGAAGGCCTCAGGAGAGGCCGCGAGCCTCCCAGGCCCGCTACGTTGCCGGGTGAGAACTGGGAGAGGCGCTCGCCGGAGACCGCTGCGCCCTGAAGCACCATAGGTGGCAGGGTTGGCAGATCGACCTCCTGAGGGCACTGGGGGGACCCGGGCACCGTAAGATGAGGTGTACGCCGCATCGCCCCAGAGGGGCCCGCCCTCGGAAGCCCTGGGCCAAAACCATCAGGGCTTCTTAGCCGCGGCCCTTCTGGACATGAGGACGGTCCTCAGATCCGCCTTAGTGCCCGAAGGGCCGGGCCCAGAGCGTCGTCGCGACTCCTGCTCCCGCCTCAGGGGAGCACGGGAGGCGACGCTCTGCTTTTGTGCCTCCCTGTAGGAGGGGGCCGTACACGGAGGGGGCTGCCCCCGCCCAGCAGCCCCACGAGCCAGACAGCGTCCAGCTCTTTAAGCAGGTCGGCCTGGTACGCCTGTAACACCGCCATGGTGTGCAGACACGAAACCAGCCTGAGGTGGTCCGCAGCGGCTTGGTAGGCAACGCCGGAGCCTTCAGGGACGATGCAGCAGCAGGGGACAGATAGCTGGCTAGCGTCTGTTCAACCCTGGGCATCGCCCTGTAACCGGAGTAGTCCAGCCCCGCCACATTAGCGTAATGGGAAGAAGTGGGGCTGAACAACCGGGCTGAAAACGGCCTATTCCAGGACCTCCACACCTCAGTGTGGAGGTCCGGAAAAAAGGGCAGGCTCCGTGGCGGAGGTGGCGGCCTACTGCGTAAAAAGCGCTGTCCAGTCTAGAGCCCTGAGGCTCAGGCCGTGACTCAGCGGGCCAGTCAATGCTAAGCTTAGCGACTGCCCGCGTAACCACCTCGAGCAGCTCCCCGTATTGAGGAGACTGTGGCTCAGGGTCGACGCTCTCCAAATCGACCTCCTCGGAGGACGATAGGTGGAGCGCCGAGTCCGCTCCCCGGGGGGGAAGAAACCGCAGAGCGTGCTTCCGAGCCCAGGGAGGGGACAGTGGACCTGGAGGGTGAGGAAGGAGAAAGGGACGGGCCCGTCTCCATTCCCTCCGCCAGGTCCATCTGCGAGCCCCACGAGCGCAACCGCCGCTCTGCCTCAGCAGAGGCGGGGCCGGCACCGCGAGGCACGCTAGTGAGGGCTCCCTCCTCAAAGAGAGCCCAGCGGGAGTGGAGAGTGCGCAGCGGTAAACGCTCGCAATGTGCGCAGCCGGCTCCCTCGAGAGCCGACTGAACATGCTCCGCTCCCAAACAGGCAACGCACAGACCGTGTGTATCCCCGCCCGTAATATATCGCGGACAGGGAGGAACACACAGCCTGAAGCGCTGCCCGCTCTTGCCCTTTGTCTTATCTTTGGCTTTAGGCATGCCACAGATAAAGCACAAACCAGACGGAAAATAGACAAACAATCAACATAGAGCGCTTGCTGAAAACAGGAAGCTAACGCGGGGCTCGCCGCTCGGGCTTTTATGCTTCCGGGTCGCTACGTCACCCCGCCCGTGACGTCTCGCCCATCCATTGGACGGATTAGACACGTGATTCAGAGCGCGGTCACGCGGGGGCGTTCCCATAGCGTTTCGTGACGCAGCTCGAGTTCCTGAAGGGGAACAGAAGTGTTAATTATAGGACCAAAAACCTCTACATGTAATAACCTAGAACACTGTCTAATACTTGATGGCTGCTCTGTCAATTCTTCGTCATCAGTTAGGAACCTAGGTGTGCTATTGGGTAGCAATCTTTCCTTCCAAAGCCACGTTTCTAGCATTTGCAAAACCGCATTTTTCCATTTCAAAAATATATCTAAATTACGACCTATGCTCCCAATGGCAAATGCAGAAATGTTAATTCATGTGTTCATGACCTCAAGGTTAGATTACTGTAATGCTTTATTGGGTGGTTGCTCTGCGCGCTTAATAAACAAACTCCAGCTGGTCCAAAATGCAGCAGCTAGAGTTCTTACTAGAACCAGGAAGTATGACCATATTAGCCCGGTTCTGTCAACACTGCACTGGCTCCCTATTAAACATCGTATACATTTTAAAATCTTGCTAATTACCTACACTCAAAAAAAGGAATTTTGCTGGCTGTTGCATTTACTTAAGTGCAACGTGTGTTTTGTACTACCTAATTTAATGTTAAATTAAATAAACATGAATAAATCTCATAAGATTTGCTTGAAATTCAACTGCTTAGCTTTCACTTGATTCGATTTTGTCAAAATAACAAGAAACAATCAAGTACCCACGCGCTTCCTGGAAAATGATTACCTTTATCGCGATAACACGTCCCGAGATGAAGATTTGAAATAACGTAAAGAAAACACCTGAGGGAAGCCGTTGATGAGCGCGCACATGGAAAGGTAAGAGCAAATCCTTTATTGTCTACTTGTGAAACTGATCAAAATGCAAAAAAAAGTACTGTGCCTTAATAATATCATCTTATAGGCAGCATATTTCTCCGATAGTTTTATGTCATTTGACCTAAAATAATATTTTACTCGGGGTTAAAAGATGGCAACGTGGTCTACATAGGATTGTGCTAGGGATGAAATGATTCATTCAGTATGTACAGTCCTTTTGGCGCAAATTATCATTGCTAAATGAGATGTAGGCTTGTTTTCTGTTTTCTGTATTTAACATTTGCAGCATCTGCCGGTGTGTGTGATATGCTAGTTAACTAACATGTAGCTGATGCTAACAATTAGCTAGCTAGACTTAGGTTAACAAACAGGCTGCTAATATTAACAGTGCTTCAATATACTCGCAGCCTAAGCAGAGCAGCCATCACTCGGCCTACTTTATGTGTAAGTACATGGGAAACTGACCGTCAGTTCCACGTTGGAGTGCGGATATGCAGCTAGATTCAAGCTGATGCTTGCGGTTGTGTGAACCGACTCTGAAGAATGAGTTTGAGTGAAGCAGACTAGACTTCAGCGTGCCATTGTGGTTGATGATAGCCACAGTGTAGAATGTACTTCAATGTCTGTTGCATCTTTGTTGTTATATTTGTGAGTGGTCTTTAGTTTATTGAGGTAAATCACTGAACTCACCTCACTGATAATATTTTTTCTTTCACAGGTCCATCTTGCTATTTGCACAGTAAACACATTCAAAGGCGTTATAGTGGTAAGTACTGTTGCATTTCTTATGCATCAGCACTTTGTGACTTTTGGACATTTAAATACTTGTGCTTGAGTTGTGTATATGGAAATATATATTATATTTAGATTGCAGACTGTAGTTTTATTTACGTGACTAATGAACTTTATGTATGTTACAGGGATAGGTGGTATGTGGAGTTGTAAGGGTTGCACAGAAACTGTATCAAGTAGGTCCAAGCTTTTGCATCACTACAAGTTAAAGCATCCACATTTTGGACGTAGTTCTCGCTTTCCATGTACGTACCATCACTGTCCATGCACATTTAAGACATGGAATGCACTTATAGTCCATCAAAGTAAAATTCACTCAGCAGAGGACACCTCTAAACAGACAGCAATATTCAGCTGCCACCTTTGCGCTTGTGGTGATTTAGCATCAGAGAGGGATTATTTTGCTCATATAAATGCACATCTCAAAAGACATGAGACTGTCATCTGTATGTTTTTAGGCTGTGACTTTAAAACAAACATTTATTGCACATTTAAATCACACAAAAATCGAAAACACTGCCATCACACATTGATTGATTTTAAACCTAGAGTTGTTATAAGTAGAACATGATCTGTGAATGAATTGGTGGCCACTAGTCAGGACTTTGTAGAGCAGTCAGATATTGCCATTCCATCAAATAGTCACTGTCAAACAGAGGACTTGCATAAAATCATAGAGCAAAGATTTGCAGCTGCCTTGCTAAAGTTGGAGCATTTGGTCCATGTACCAAGTACGGCTATTGATGTATTTTTAGAGGAACGTCATCATCTGATTTGTTCTGCACCCGTTCCATTATCTTGTGACACTGTGAGTGACATCTTTCAACAGAAAAACCTCCATGTCGATGAACTTACAATAAGAGATACGGTTAATGCAGTTTGTTCTGGTAATCCTGTGCAAAGGTCTATACAAAAAGGAGGTCCTCTGAGTACAGTATATCTGCGTAAGCAGTACTACAAGAACAACTTTGGTTTTATAGAGCCAGCTGAGTACATTCTTGGGTTCTAAAAACAAAAGCAGTTTCCAATATGTCCCAATATTGAAGTCCCTACAGCAGCTGTTAAGTAGAAGGGAAATTATTGATAAAGTTACTGAGGGACATCAAAGACAGGAAGGCAAATGTTCTGTAGTGTCATATCAGTACAGGTCCTCAACAGACGGTTGCCTCTTTAAGGAAAATGGTTTCTTTACTGGAGAAAGGCCAAGGATTATCTTAAGTTTTTATGTGGATGATTTTGAAATCTGTAACCTCCTCGGCACCTCGCGTAAGAAACACAAGCTTTGTGCTGTTTATTGGGTATTAGCTAACTTGCCTCCAGGGTCTCATTCCTCGTTGTCATCTAGTAACTTGTCAGTTTTGTGTAAAAGCGATGACATTAAAACCTATGGATATGATAAAATCTTTGAACCTCTTCTAGAAGACCTGAAAAATCTGGAGGGGCAGGGTGTTTATATCCCGCTGTTAGGTGAGTCAATTAAAGGCACAGTACTCAGTGTATTGGCTGATAACCTAGGATCACACAGTGTTGCAGGATTTATGCAGAGTTTTTCTGTGGAATACTTCTGCAGATTTTGTACAGGAAAAAGAAGTGATATTCAGGTACATTCTGTTGCTTTCACTTTGAGAACTAAAGAGCATCATCAGACCCATGTCAAACAAGCGCAAGATTTAGGAACAAATTGTTTTGGAGTGAAAAAGGAATGTGTCTTCACAAAAAATTTCTCATTTTCATGTCATCTTTGGCTATCCACCTGATCTTCTCCATGATGTTTTTGAGGGTGTAATCCCAGTAGAGCTAGCTCATTGCTTGACTGTGCTTATATCCAAAAAGTATTTTACATTAGTTGATCTGAACAATGCCATTCTTAAGTTTCCCTACAAATGGACTGACAAGACGAACAAACCCCATGTAGTGTCCCGAAGTTTTTCCAGCACAAAAACAGTGGGAGGAAATGCTCATGAAAACTGGAGCCTGCTCAGGTTCTTGCCTTTTCTGGTTGGGCCACTTGTACCTGAAGATGAGCCTGCGTGGCTTGTTCTCATGGATCTGAAGGACATAACAGAGCTTGTTGTTGCCCCTGTACATAGTGATGACTCGCTGGCCTTTTTAGAAAGTAAAATCATAGAGCACAGACAGAGATTCAAAGAGTTGTTCCCTGACATCAAGCTGCTAACCAAAACACCATTATTTGGAACACTACCCCCAGATGATTAGGCTGTTTGGTCCAGTTGTTGGGCAGTGGACGATGCGCTTTGAGGCTAAGCATAGCTTCTTTAAGCAAGTTATCAGACACACAGGGTGCTTCAAGAATGTCCCCCTCTCACTGGCCTCAAAGAATCAGATGATGTTTGCTTACCATCTGAGCTCTCCATGTCTGAGAAGTCTGACCTAGAGGTCTCAGCTGTACCGACTCTGCCAGTAGACTTACTCAAAGAAGAGATAGCGCAGGTCATCAAGCAACAGGTCTCTCACACAACAGAGGTTCACCTTGACAGTGTGTAAAAGTCAAGGGCATAACCTATAGGAAGGGAATGATACTGGTCCACAAGTCTGTAGGTGGATTGCCTGAATTTAGTGAAATTGACCAAATCTGTATTTTACAAGAGAATGTATTCTACATTGTCAAAGAGCTCTGTGGTTGGCACAGAGAGCACTATAGAGCCTTTGAACTCAGCACAGCACCCACAAGAAGTTTCACTCTTGTGACAGTCAGTGAACTTCTTGATACTTATCCACTAGCTGACTACAGGATTGGAGCTACTCGCATGGTGACTTTGAAAAGGCATATTGAAATACAAGGTGGGCTAGCACCTGGGAACGGTCTTGTCTACTTTGTTAAAAGGGAAATTCAACCTGCACCATATTTGCAGATGCTTTTCTAGATAAGTAATTGAAAAGTAGGCTTTAACCTCTGAAATTTAAATGTGAAACAATGGATATCTGATTTATAATCTTTTTGTATTTTATGTGTTTGAGCAGAGTAAACAGCAGTGAAGATGGGTACACCTATGATCCTTAAAATCATCCTGACCGATGGCAGCTCTCAGAGGTTGACACTTTCTCATGGACTACCTGCATCTATTGATGACCTCATGGTTGAAGTAAAGAAACAGTGCGGACTTCAAGGCAATTTTAAACTTCAGTTTATGGATTCCTTGTTTGGAAATGATTTCCTTAACCTTACTTCAATTTCAGAAGTCCAAGATAAAGGCACACTTAAAATAATTGATATGTCAAGACCCATCTCTATGGAGCATGATGAGAGGCCATCTGATCATAGTCAAGTACAGTCACAACCATTCAGCATTTCCTCTGCAAGTGACCATTCGCAGTGCAGCTTTTGGAGTCAAAAAGGCAAAGCGAGCAGAGGTTAACTTTTGCCCAACATACCCATCAACAGAAACTGAGGAGAGTCTGGAGGCCATGCAGAAAAGTCTACTTCTAGATGTAAAGAAGAGGAGCAACAAAGAGGTTGTGAAACTCAAGATGGAAAGGACTTTCGCACACAGAAGACATGAAGTTGTTCGTGATGCACCAATGGTGGAGGATTTCATGGCAAGGTGGCCTGCCCTGTTTGAAGTTAGTGAGGTAAGATGTCAATTATATTAGGTTTTACATCTTTGTTTTGCTGTTGAGTACACTGGCTAACTGCTAATATACTTGATTGTATATTCATCTGTGCTTTATCTCCCTCCTACACTATCTCAGTTGTGTGACTGTCTGATTCCCAAATGATTACCATTTGGGTCTGATTTCTTTGTCCATTATTACATTTTTAGATCAAGAGAATTCAAGAGAATCACCACTGTCCCACTTCAATCCAAGTTGCTGTCTCAGCTGGACCTTTACTCTGACAAACTGATGAGATTGTTCAAAAAGAGAGGAGGACAGCTAGGGGAAAGACTCAAAAGAATCAATGCTCAATTGGCTGATGTAAGTGATTCACACACTCATTAGAATTTAACAGCTTTTTAAAATATGAATATTTCTAGCATTGTAGAGAGGATATATTAGTTGCCATTTATTACATTGGCAGGGACGGCATACAGATAGTACAGCAAACCAGGGAGTACAACAGTGCATTTATTTTTTTAAAGTTTCTCTTGTTACTTAGGTGTCTCATGGTGTGTCTTTTATGTCAGTCTACTTCCTACATGAACATAGGAAGTAGATGAAAGCAATGCTAGTAAAAGTGTAAAAGTGACCATATGTGCTGTATCAAGACACACAGAATTTGCTGGACGAACATGTATCATTAAAGGACTCTGTATCTACATGGGTGAAGACCCAGAAAACCTGATACAGGAATATGTGGTATGTACAGGAATCAGTGCTTACTTCACCCCTTATCTCGCACTCCACTTTTGTTCTCCCACTTCATCAATTGAAATGATTCTTTTTTTTTCTTTTGATAAACTATTAACTGATCTTTTTCTTACGTTTTACACCTTGCAAAATCAGTAGTGTTTATTGGTTGCCAGTTAAAATGGCTTAATAAATTTGAAACATGACTTTCAATTGGCTGGTTGAGAAGGACAATTACTTTATTTATAATTACTTTCAATAAAGAAGGTGCTCCTGTCACACTTTGTTTTACATATGGATCTTAAATGTCCTCACGAAGACCAAAACAGTCTGATGCACTTGTTACACCACCACATCACACAGTCTCCACTCTTCTTCCAATTGTCCAGTAGGCCCTTTTTTAATTAATTTTTCAATGGACCTACTTACTCAAGACATCTCTTTTTTTTTTCTCCACACTGCTCTCCCAACAGACTGCTGCATAAAAAGTAAGTCTGCCATGTATGATATAAAATTTGACAATAGGTCACTTTGATTTGGTGGTGCTTAGTCGAAGACAGGTTTTTGGACTCCATTGAGTTTTACATGATATCTTGTCTGTTTTGTACAGGGCATGGATGAAGATGCCATCAAGGAGGCCATTGAAGACACCACTGTTGGAATTTATGTTCTCAAAGAATATGCTTCAAATGATGAACCAAATGACATTGGAATTGTACTTGAAGGCATCAAGGTGTTGCAGTGTCTGGATAATGCAGCATTAGCTGTGGCTATGCTGTTCGGACTGATGTATGCTCTAAATCTCAGCTACCCTGCCAAACTTCGCTACACCTTTGAGGTTGTCCAAAAGATTTTTATGGAACTGGATGGACATAAACTTTCTAACAAAGCACAAACTCTGAAAAACAGACTAGTTCAATGAAAGAGTTACAGAGTCTGAACTTTAACACAACTAGATGGACATTTCATAAACACTTTAATTGTTCTTAAAGGCATTGCTATATTATTTGCACTTTTTTGTGAATCCACTGTAAGTTTACAATGTTTTCTTTTATGAAGCCATTACTGTATGTTAACAGGTTTGTAACATTTTTGGTTTGCTAAGTCAGTAAAACAGTTTTTGTATTTGCTATATTGAATAATCTTGACAGCAGCCCATTCAGGGTTATTCCTTAGCAAAGTTTGTTTACACAGGGTTGTCTTTTTAAACCCATTTGAAATGCTTCAAGCACTGTGAAATTAGGTAAGAGTTCTAATGTAACCTTTATAACAATGCCCCTTTTGCCTTATTCACTTGTTTGTGATGCCATGTTTGGTTTATTTCAGTGAAATAATTTTTCTTCAGAATTCACTTTGTAACACTTCACACTTGCATTTTGCATTTGCACACACACAAACCATGGAGTTTTCAAATAAGCCTGAAGGACTTGATTTACTGGATCAGGTGTGTTTAATTAGGGTTGAAGCTAAACTCTGCAGGGCTGTGGCCCTCCAGAAACTGAGTTTGACACCCCTGTTTCAGAGTTTCTCATTAGGACTATTTTTAAGTGCTAAAGACAGAAAAGAAGCCGGTAACTTGTTTATATATAGTTTAAAGAGCTGGGATATATTCACAAAAGCATCTAAGAATGAATTAGCTGATGCAAAGTGCCTTCTGAATATAACAAAAGGAAATGGCAATGTCAATGAGAGCTTGCTGATCATTTTGTTGGAGTACTAACAGAAATGCAAGGGTGACAATCAGGTAATTGTAGCGTGTGAAGCTTTCGGTTAACAACCAATTAAGTCCTCTGCATTTTGTGCATATCCTGTTTTCATGCTGTGATTCTTTTAGCAGCAGCCGTGTTTATGTTACTTCCCTTTTAAGAAATCTCTCCTATTAGTTAACCAGTTGATACATATGAGCTGGTACTTAATAAATCAAATAGTAGAGTAAATAAAAGGAGTCGGGAAGGACACATTTAGTTAGTAAAACTGAGCCTCTTTCAGAAACTTCCCCTTTATCTACACTTAGAGATAAAGAATAGAGAATAATATTAAATGTCCAAACTTCAAATCTAATCTTTATCTCAGCTTGTGTCTGTTCTGTGGCCAGTGGGTCGCCAACAGAAGCTAATTATCATGTCTGTTTGCCTAAAGGTAGGTGATCTTATAAGTTGTGCATGTCACAGCACCATTTATCGGTAGAGTTATTATGGTCTTCTCAAGCGAGGAACATCTGTCCTTTCATTACAGAAGTCGTTCATAGGCACGTTACTTTAATTGCACTTACATGTGAATCTGCTCAGAGCAACCTCATTACAACATACAGGAACAAACATGTCATTACGACATCTGTCATGTCGAGCTATAATGGTCGCAGTTAAGACTAGACAAACCGAATTACTCTGCAATCGAGATTAATCAGCAGGATTGAGCCAATAAGCATGAACTCGCACGGAATCTACATCCGACACATTTGTAGCCGGACATGTGCAATTACATAAACCTAATGAAGTAATTCACCTGCCCTGAAGGCGGCTTTACAACAGCCTACAAGACAGTGCTCTGTGCAACGGCCAATGTCAGTTTAATCGTTTGACTATAAACAGCGTTTCTTTCTTGCAGGCATTTACAGGTTCAATCCACAGTTAGTGAAAGCGACCTAATATTCAGGTCTGAGGCTAAAAGAAAAGATTTGTGCACAAAATATAATAGGAATGCTATACTTCTTTGTCAGTGAATTATTATTACACCAAAATATGACACAAAAATATTATTAAAATTATTATATTATTAAAATATCATAAAAATAGTCTATGACTGACGCACTATATTCCTAGTCTTTTGAAGCCATAAAATATTATTATTATTTGAGTGATTGACAAAACTTACCCTGAAGCATCTGGCCAGTGTAACTAAAACTATTAAAAATCGGTATTGAAATAAAGCTAAAATAAAATAAAATAATAATATAAGATGAAAAACTTTTAAAACTATTAAAATTGGTATTGAAACACAGCTGAAATTAAATAAAATATTAATATTAGATGGAACTTAAAAAAAATGAAATAATTAAATTTAAGATAAATACTAAAATTATTAAAACTAACTGGAATAAAATAAATTAGAGCTATATAGAAATATAAAAAACTAACTTTATGACTTAAATAAATATTAAAAATAGGTACTGAAACAGATGAAATAAAATATAAATCAGATAAAAAAAACAAAAAAACAACTTAAACCAAACAAAATTAGAAATGTTGCCTTAGCAACTATCTGAAATAATTGTTATAATTAAGGTTGAAGTACTAAAATTACTAAACTTGAAATAAAAAGAAATTAAAGCTATATAGAAATAATAATAAAAAAAACTAATAAAGAATTATAAAAGCACATAATAAAAAACTAAAACCTAACTTGAAAATTGAAAATTGAAATGAAAACTAAAACCATAAAAATAAAAGCTAATTCAAAATATTAATAAAAACTATAATAGCATACAAAAATAATGCTGCATTTGGCACACTTTACCCCACAGCTACCGTTTTTGTGAAAATGCCTCATTAATTGCATGGTTTCATAAACTGACAATTCACTAATATAGGATATATATTTTTAGACCTTGATAATTTTCCTGGGACATAAAAGTCCAAGGTGAGACATCTTACCCCACTCTCCCCTACTGATGGCGTATGTTGTTATGAAACTTTATTAATAAGAATATTTTTTTTTTGAATGCTCAAAAATGTACTCGGTTACTAGCATAACCTCGGTTCCCTGAGATACGGGAACGAGTACTGCATCGGTAGACGCTATGGGGAAAACTCCTTTTTCTCCGATGACTGAAGCCTTTACAATAACACAGTGAAACTGCACAGCCATTGGTTCGTGCAGTGCAATAAAGCAAACCAATGGCTCGGCAGAGGAACTGCACGCTCCTATGGCAAGGAAGCCCGCCAGAATGGGAGGAGCCATCTGGCTATATAAGTGGGCATTGCACCATAGGATCTCAGGTCAATTCGACTGAAGTGACGACTCTGAGAGTGCAACATCATGGCATGGCCTGCAACGCAGTACTCGTTCCCGTATCTCAGGAAACCGAGGTTACGCTAGTAACCGAGTACATTCCCTTTCAATACTACACTCGTACTGCGCCGCTAGACGCTATGGGGAACCAATACAATCACGCCGTGCCATGAAAGTGGAACGATTGGCATGAACTGGCCTTGAGCAATAAAACTCAGAGGGACCAGTTAAGACAGGTGAAACCCGCAGGAGGCAGGAGGGCTGAGCTCACTGAGGTCAGCCCAGCCTAGGATAATCGTTCCCAAATAATCCCATGTCGTCTCAGCACCTTTTAGAAAGGGCCAAGAACGCACTAGGAATACGTCTGTCATAAACAGGCATGTGCCCCTAGGCAGAAAGGATTCAAGCCTGTAAGGCCGGAACGTCCAGGCTATAAAACCTGGCAAACATGGACGGTGAGGCCCAGCCAGCTGCCGCACAAATGTCTGCCATGGACACCCCGCTAGACCATGCCCAAGATGAGGCTACGCCCCGAGTGGAATGGGCTCTAACTCCTATGGGGCGATGGAGGCCCAGGGAGGAGTATGCCAGAGCAATAGCGTCAAATAGCCATCAAGAAATTCTCTGCTTTGTGACTGGAGACCCTTTGGTGCAGTTGCCAAAGCACACAAAGAGTTGTTCCAACTGCCTGAATGGAGCGGAACACTCGATGTAAATTCTCAGTGCCCTGACAGGGCAGAGAAGGCTCAACTCCGGGTCTTCCTCTGATGGAGAAAGAGCCGAGAGAGTGATAACCTGTGCTCTAAATGGGGTGTAGAGCACCTTAGGAACATAACCATGCCTCGGCTTCAGGACGACCTTGGAGTCGTTAGGCCCAAACTCGAGGCAGGCAGGACTCACCAAGAGAGCCTGTAAGTCACCTACTCGTTTGACCGATGCTAACGCCAGTAACAGGGCGGTCTTTAACGATAAGGTTTTTAGGTCTACAGACTGTAGCGGCTCGAAAGGGGACCCCTTGAGGGCCCTCAGTACTGTGGGTAGGTCCCACACAGGGACGGTAGTGGGCCGGGGCGGATTAAGCCTCCTGGAACCCCTCAGGAAGCGAACAACTAGGTTGTTCCGACCCACAGACTGTCCTGCTATAGGACATGAGAAGCTGCTATAGCTGCCACATAGACTTGAGCATGGAAGGGGAGCGGCCCTTGTCCAACAGCTCTTGTAGAAAGGACAATATCACTGATATGTCGCAGGAAATAGAATCTTCGCCGCAGGTTGCACACCAGGCAGAGAAGACCGACCATTTAAGGGCATAGAGACGTCTCGTGGACGGGGCTCTAGCCTGTGATATAGTATTTTGGACACTTTCAGGGAGATCTACTGATTTGTCGAGAGCCCAAAGATGTAATGCCCGCAACTCGGGTTGGGGGTGCCAAATTGTCCTGTTCGCCTGAGAGAGAAGGTCCTGCCTCAGGGGAATGGGCCACGGGGCTGCCGTAAGCAGCTGAGATAGCTCTGAGAACCAAAGTTGGTTTCTCCAGAGCGGGGCCTGGGTCACCCTGATACGAAGGCAACCGTGATGCCATGCACTGGGCGACACTTGTGGTTTCAGCCAGTACTGGAGGGGTCTCATACGAAGCAGGCCCAACCGTAGTACTGGTGATGCAGAGGCCATGAGGCCTAGCATCCTTTGAAATGGTTTGAGAGGGCGAATGACTCCAATTTTGAAGGAGGCCGCGAGCTGCTGAATAGCAAGCACACGTTCCGGCGCGACTTCTGCCCTCATGTGGGCTGAGTTGAAAACTGCCCAAAGGAACGAAGTTCGTTGGCTGGGTGACAGCGAGTTCTTGGCGAAATTGACCCTGAGTCCTAGGCACTCCAAGTGGCTGAGGAGGAGGGATCTGTGAGACACTAGCTCGGCCTCTGACTGGGCTAAGATGAGCCAGTCGTCGAGGTAATTCAGAATGCGGATTCCTTTCTGTCTCAGAGGGGAAAGAGCCGCATCTATGCACTTTGTAAAAGTGCGAGGAGCCAGGGACAGCCTGAAGGGCAGGACCGTGCATTGATAAGCCACTCCCTCGAAGGCGAATATCAAGAATCGTCTGTGTTGGGGGGCTACCTGGATGTGAAAGTATGCGTCTTTCAGATCCAGAGAAAAGAACCAGTCCCCTGGGCATATTTGCGAGATGATCTGATTCAAATAATCATCCTGAATGGCCGCTTCATGAGCGCGCGGTTCAGGTGTCTGAGATCGAGGATGGGCCGAAGGCCGCCACCCTTTATGGGGACGAGGAAGTAGCAGCTGTAGAATCCTGACTCGCTCTGCTCTGGCAGGATCGTTTCTATGGCACCCTTCGCCAGTAGGGCCATCACCTCGGAGTGCAGGACGTGAGCGTCCTTGCTCTGCACTAAGGTGGGAATGACACCACTTGGGGGTTGGATTGGTTCAAGTGGCAGATCGCCGTGAGGAGACCTGACACTTGTTACAAGTGGAAGAGGAAGTATGCTCTCTGTCTGAAAATGTTTGTGTTTTATTGTTCTTGCTATAACAGCGGCTGCTTGTGTGGGCGCTTTCAGAACGGGCCCAGTGTCCACAACAGCATTTACAAACACATTGCCACCGGCACCCGGAACAGAACGGGGTGCTTGGGGGCATAACAGAGATTGTTTCGGGGGTGGTCTGGCGACAGCGAGACTTCGCCCCCTCCTCTTCCTGTCCAGTAAATCAGCATGACGCCCGAGGCGCAGGATCCAGCGTCAACTTGGGCCGGGGTCCTTGGCGTCTCAAAAATGAGTGGCGTCTGGCCGAGCGGGAGCGCTGTGGAAGCTCAGGCTGTTGAGTAGGCTGAGCGGGCGCAGGCACAGGTCTAGCCGGCTCCTGCGTTGGGGCAGGTTTAGGGCAATTGGTGGCACTCGCAGAGCTTGATCGCTTCGGCAAGAAGTGTCGCAGTGCCTGGGACGACTTCTGCGCAGCAGTAAAGCGCTCAGCAAACCCTTCGACGGCAGGTCCGAACAGCCCCGTGGGAGAAATTGGAGAATCGAGGAAAGGAACTTTGTCCTCCTCTTTGATCTCCTTCAGGTTTAGCCACAAGTGGCGCTCCAGCACCACTAAATTGGCCATTGACCTCCCGATGGCCTGAGCGGTCACCTTCGTCGCTCGAAGGGCCAGGTTCGTCGCACTGTGCAGCTCCTTGAAGGCCGCAGGATCGGGCCAGACTCGTCCATAACTTGGAGGAGTTTTGCCTGAAAAACCTGGAGCACGGCCATGGAGTGCAGAGCTGAGGCCGCCTGCCCAGCGGAAGAGTAAGCTCGTCCAGCAAGGGCAGACGTTGTTCTGCACGGTTTCGAGGGGTGCGCGACCTTCGTTCTCCATCCGATGGCAGTGGGCGGGCAGAGGTGTGCAGCCACTGACTCATCCAGCGGAGGTAGCCTCTCATAGCCCTTTTCGTCCACGCCGTCGACCGTGGAGAACACGGATGAAACAGACGTGCGAAGGCAAGCTGAATAAGGAGCGCGCCACGACTTCGTGAGCTTGTCATGGACCTCTGGAAAAAAAGGCGCTCAGCTGGGCCCTCAGGCGACTGCACCGCAAGATGTTTCGAAGGCTTTTTAGTCCCTTAGGCCCAATTTGTATGGCACATTCACAGAAAGCCAGCTACAAATGTCTTTTTTTGTGAATTGTTAACTAAGGTGGGAAAGAAGCTGCTCTAATGGGAATATGACTGTGGAGGTGCTGTGAAGCCCTGTCCTAAATGTCTGGTCACAGATGGAATTGGAGACCTTGAGTTTTATATAGCTATTAAGACACCGTGCAATATTGTTTTGATCTGTGATGTGTGGATTCGTGTGGACGTGTAAGGGGCCTACAAATATCAAGTGCACTTTAATGCTTTTGGTGAAATGTAGGAGACGTTAGATGAGCATTAAAGAAAGCGCTGACCTGTCGGACCTGTGGTGTGGTGCTACATGCGAGTCATGGTGCTCATGTGGGAGATGCAGGATTCTGACCCTTAATTCTGAGTAATAATTCCTGTAATGCTGTTAAATATCTTCCCTTAATGGGAATGGTTCTCAACAAGTGGGCTGGGGCCCACTAGGGGGCCATAAGATGGCTTTAAATGATTTAAAATTAGAAAAGAAAAAAAAAATCAAGATGTAAACTGACATCATTCTTATTTTAATTTGTCCTCCTCAGCAGATGTCATTTTTATTTGAGAACCATTAAAAGTAGATAAATTTAAAAAAAAGTCTAATTTCCAAAAAATGATCAGTTTAAATAAATAAATAAATAAATAAATAAAATGCTTTTCCAGTAATCCTTGAAACGTCTCTAATCTATGGAAGGCCATTTACACCACATAAGAAAAAGATTTATAATTTGGTAAATATATATAATTGGTAAGATCATAATTATGACAAAGACTCAAAATTATGAGATATGAAATCATAACTATGAGATAAAAAAGTTGTAATTTGGATGTAAAAGGTCAGAATTATGACTTAAGTCATCATAATGACATAAAAAGACAAAATTAGGAAAAAAAGTCAATTACGACACATCGAAATTGACATAAAAGTCATAATTATAACATAAGTTGAAACTGACATAAAAAGAAATTGTGAAATAAAAAGTAAAAATTATGAGATAAAAAATTAAATTATAGCATAAAAATTGTCGACTTTTCATGACTCATAATTTCATCTCATAATTTTGACCTTTTAATTCATAATTATGACTTATGTCATAATTTACCAAAATACAATTTTTTTTATGTGACTCAAATAGGTTTCTATAGGAATCACGAAATTAATAATAGTTAATTATTATATTCTGCTGACATTCAAAGTTTTCGTGACACACATTAAACTGGAAAGGTTCTGGTCAAGCATTTAACTCCACAAGTCAAGCAAGCAGCAAGTCGACTGTAAACATGCTCCTCTGTTGAAGGAGAATGCTAGTTAAGAATCCTCAACTAGCATTCTGTAAAAAAGTCTAAAAAATGCTCCTCTGTTGAAGGAGAATGCTAGTTAAGAATCCTCAACTAGCATTCTGTAAAAAAGTCTAAAAAATGCTCCTCTGTTGAAGGAGAATGCTAGTTAAGAATCCTCAACTAGCATTCTGTAAAAAAGTCTAAAAAATGCTCCTCTGTTGGAAAATAAATCTGAATGGACTTTGTCATCTTAGGCACTGTAATAAAGTTACTGAATTCACTCTAAATATCATATGAATATTTGCATAAATTTATTGAAAATGAATGAATTAAGACTTTATTCATGGATTTAAAAAAATGATTTTACTGAGATCTATGTATTATATTGACTGCAACATGGCATATGGCAAATTTTTTATCTTTATGGACCCTGAAGGTTATAAAATGTATCAAAGACCTACTAATAAAGTTAAAGAAAGGTTTATTATTGGAAAATAACTCATGAAATAGTTCTCTGGATTTAAATCGAGATTTACTATGGACTGACAGCTCAAACGAAATATATCTTGTAGATAAAAACATAAATTTAATAAAAATGCTTGAGGCTATTTATTAGATGACTACTAATTAGAATTTTTTCATTAGCTCCTTTTAGTGGTGAAAGTTAGTTATGCGTACTCCACCGTTATATATATATATATATATATATATTAATGGAGCAGTGTTTCTTGTTCAAAATGAAAAAATGCACATTTCTCATTAATTTAAATCTTGTTTGTAGTTATTTTTTACCTTTGAAATAATGAGTAAACAAGCATGCCAACCTGCTGGGATTCTTCTTTATACTTTTGTCTTCATACATTTATTTTTTTTTATATTTCAGTTTATTATGCCTTGATTTACTATTTATTTACGATTTTTAATTTAAAGAATTTAAAAATGATCTAAACACCTTTTTTTTGTCAATAAATAAGAAAACAAGTAGAATTCATTAAGCACAATTAATAAATACCTAGTAAAAATAAATATGAATGAAATTGTAATCGGTTTGAGAGGGGTGGGATAAACCTTTCTGTAAACCGAACAAAATAAAAATTCTGCCATGTAAACGCGTTAAACCGATTTCTTTGTGTCTACGTCAACACGTCAAGTGGTCAGGGGTCATCAGAATGCAAAATGGCGGCAGCAAAATCAAACTGGAGTATAACTGAAACAACACATTTATTAAATGCACTGAAGGAACTAAATATAATTCAACGACTGGATGGCAGGAAGGTTAGAAATACGGATTTATACAAAATAGTTAGCTTCTGTTTTTTGGTGGAGGGAAAAGCAGAAGCTATCAGAAGATATTTTTATATATATTTCAATCCAAGTACACAATACATATATGACCTCATGAACTTTAAAGAATTATATACTTTTTTTGTTTGTGTTTAGATAAATCGCTCCGAGGGGGTTGACCAAACTGTTAAACGAGGTTATTTACAAATCATCCAAGCCCCTATGCAAGCTATATAAGCTATGCTTTGTTTCTCTCTCTGTCTCCCTGCAGAAGCAGTATCACCACCTGACGCTGTTCATTAGAGCTCTGCTGTGATTGGGGGATGGCAGAGGAGAGAGAGGATTTACACTCCAGCTGCCCACAGAGCAGTGGTGCTGGTGGCTAGATGGTGTGCAGCAGCTGAGGTCTCCTCTTCACCTCCAGACCTGTTGTTGTGAAACTTTAGTTTGGTGATTTGGTGCATCTTTATCTCAGTTGTGTTGAGACCAGTGAAGTAGAACTTCTGCCCTTTTGTCTCATTGTTTACATCTATGATTGAGACTTCCTAGAGAGAAGTGAGTGTTAATTTAAGTAGCCTAATGCAAATATTGAACTTTATTATTTAATGTCTTTTGGTTGGGTTTAGTAGGAAGGTGGGTGCCGTTTTGTTTTGTATTGCTGCTTTTCTCCTGTTTGTGTTAGTTTAGGGAGTTAGTTTAGCTTGCTGTATTTTGTTTTCTTTTCTTTGTAGCTTAGCTAGTTGATTATAAAAGAGTTAGTTTTGTTATGTTTGTTATTTTGGCCTTGCCCCCTTCTGAAATTGATAGTCTTTTGTTATTGCTTTTTGTTTTCTGAATGATGTGAATAAAAACTTGTCTTGTGCTGCATTTTGACCGTGGTTGTTTGGGTTATTGTAACCATTCTGGGCTTGGAGACGGGGTTCTCTCTGCCGTTGCACAGTCACTACCACCAACCATTTATTTCTGTTAGGATCTTTTCCCTAGACTAACTCAGACCGTATCAATGAAAACATGGCTAGTGTGTTAGAGACAGGACACTGATTGCCAATCATTTTTGTAACTGAGTATACAGCAGGTTTTGTGGGTGATATATGTATATACTGTGTTGTTTAATTGTTTTAAAAGTAATGTGTTGATATTTTATTCATAAAATATTAATAATTTATATTAAAGATTATAAAAATGCAGATAAATCTCGTTGAATGCCATCATGCATACTCCACCATTATAACAGACTTTTTTTTTTTTTTTTTTTTGGTGGAGCAGTGTTTCTTGTTCAAAATGACAAAATGCATATTTCTCATTAATTTAAATCTTGTTTGTAGTTATTTTCCACCTTTGAAATAAATGGGTAAACAAGCATGGGATTCTTCTTTATACTTCTATCTTCATACATTTAATATTTTTCATATTTCAAATGATGTCTTTCTTTAATATTTATTTACGACTATCTATCGCGGTTATGACATCAAATAAAAGATAAAACAGAAAAGAGTCGGGTCCCCACCTAGCAAGGACCCCTGATGTGTAATACCAACAAAATGCTCCTTAATAACTGTTATAGTACTATTTTAGGAATTTTTGTACTAATTACCTGCATATTCCATCCATATGTGGCCAAATAAATGTGTTCAGTTATTAAAATATGTAATCGATGCGTACAAGTGCATGATGGGGCAAAGAACGTGAGAAAAGAGGCTTAATCGTGTCTCCACCTGAAGTGGATACCTTCACCTGTCAATAATCTTTATTTTTTATTTATTTATTTTTTATTTTCATTATTATCAACAATCATTGATAGTAATACCATAGTAATACCAAAGTATAAACAAAGTGCATAAGAAAACAAATTGGGAGAAAAACCTATCATAATGTAACTTTATCATTTGTCAAACTATTTCTTATAATAATAATAATAATAATAATAATAATAATGAACAAATATCTGAAGGTTACATTATAAATAAAATATATTATGATTCATTTACGGTTTCATTTATGGCAAGTGCAAAATCCTAATATCTCAAAACATAACGCAAACACAAATACACCTCCTAAAGATAAAGATATTTTTTGTTCTGCATAAGTGTTAAGTATTTGAAGGTTAGCAAGTCCTTCTGCAAATGAGGGAGGATTGGAGAATTTTCTTTTTTAAATCTGCATTTATGTATAAAATTATTGGTAGTGTATATATAAGTGAACTAAAAACAAATTATGAGAACCTGTTAGCTGTGGTATCCCTTTTGAACATATAAAATAGTCAACTTTATGTGGTTGTAGTTTGTGAATTCTTTGGAATATAGGCATAATTTTGTTCTAGTGTGAAAAGAAGAATTATCAGTCAAGAATTTGATGTTATATAAAAACAAAAATTCATGAAATGTCCATGGAAATGTCATGGAATAAAACTTGTTTGAAACGTTTATATAAAGGTTTTTTTTTATTCAATAAGCAAATATATAGGTTCATCATCCACCATAGAAATGATATCAAAACAAAACAATAAACAAGTTCCAAAATGTGAGGTTTATGTACAACTAAGAATTAAATCCCAGTGACATTTCTGATCAGGCGTTATACCAGGAAAGGCCAGCGGGTGACGCCCATCCTCCATTATAACTGTATATTGCATTTTGTAGCCAGTATAACCAGTTAAGGTTGCTTTGTCACTTCTGCTAGTCAGCAAATACTTATCAAATATGGAAACTTAAGTCTTTGATCTTTCAAATGATACATGATTTGTCAATAGTAAAGTTGGATTTCATTATAAAATGCTGTTCTAACCAACAAACATACAGTCATACAGTCAACTGTCCAGCTAATAAAGTAAAAAAAAATAATTAAAGAAAGGTTCCATTGTAAAGTTTGAATGGAAAATAGATTGAGTTTAAGATATATAACATGATTAGTTAAGTGACTATTTAACTGTAATTGTAACAACATAAACATAAATCATAACATCATCATTGATTTAGCAGGAACTGTGATCAGGATCACATTTGGCAGTAAAGAAGATGATTACATACGTACATAATCTCTACTAATCAAACCTTTTCCTTTCTTGTGTTTGGAAAAAGTGTTTTTAAATGTGTTTTCCATGTTTCTTGCAGATGCCATGATGCCCATCACACCAAGTCCAGCTAAAAGCAGGATGTGGTGCTGTATATCACAAAAGTAGAGAGGCTCAAATTATCACAGTATCAGTTCCTAAACAAAACAATGCATTTCTCTTTACCACAGAAGCTCTGTCCTGCAGCTCAGATCCTCAAGTTACACTGACAGTGATGATGCCCCAGTCTTCCACAGCGGACCTGACAGAGAATGAACTGGTTCTGCTTTCAGCAAAACAGCAATGGACTGCACCTCAACACCCTTTACCCTTCTTACCACTGCCTGTATCATCTGGACTACAGAGAAAACAATCTTAGTGACTGTATATACAGCACAGTGAAACTTTAATCTTACAGCTGAATCAATATAGTAACACAACTAAATGTTATTGACCCTGTTCCATCTGTTCACACCGAATATCCAGAGGAGAACTGGTCCCTCAGTGTAGACAGGTTTCTCACAAGGTTCCTCCTCCAGTATCTCCATCTCATGGAGTTTTTGTATCTTTACCTGTTGTACTAAGTTATGTAAAAATAATCTAATTTCAATTTCAATAATTGTAATTATAACCTCTTTTATGACTAAACTTGTATGATGGTTATTACATTAAGTGCACAAAAAAAAAAATTCACTTAAGAAACTGTTCTTAAATAATACAATAGTAAAGATCTAAACATAATTGAAGATAAGGATTGTTGCAACATAATATATAATATGTTCTGTAAAAGAAATGTAATATTAATTTTACACAATGATAGTAATGTGGTACGGTATATAATACTACAGTACATTTTTAATAAATTAATTCTCATGTCTGCTACTCATCAATCTCAGCCTTACAAAATAAAAGCAGCAAATGAATAAAAATAACTCAGTATTGGAAGTGTCAAGTGTCATGCTGCATCTCAATTCACCTGCTTATACTATAACCTTAAAGTATGTCCTCTTGTTGTGAGGAAAAAGTACATATTTTAGACAGACTACATCCTTGTAATTGCCTCTTTAACAGATGCTCTGTCGTTTAGTTACATGCACCCTGTTACCGCATAAACTGCACAGTCAATCATCTTGTCACAGTTAAAATCCTCCACATTTAATTTCATAGAATTGTGGAAGCATGTTGATCAGTCAGTCACGGGTCTTTCATGTGAAAACTTCCCTCATGCATTTTCATAATTATACATTTAAAAATTAATGACAATCCTATCTTTATTATTAAGTTCTCAGTGTTGTTGCAGATTAAAAATATTTATTATTATTAGAATTTATTACTGATTGAAACCCCCTCTCTACTTAACCATCGATCTCGCACATCGGTCATGTTTTTAGTTTTTTAACTCATTTTATCCATGTATGGGTTCTATTCGATTCCTCATCCAGCAAGCAAAAAAAAGTGAGTGAAGTTATGTTCCTGAGTGTGTATTATATTCAGTTCACCCAATTTAGGTTCATTCACCTTAGATTAGTGAACACTTTCACTATTAACTAGCTGTTTATTAGCATGCATATTACTAGGGACTACAACTAGGGAATACACAGGTCTTTATATATTTATATATAAGGATATACAGATATCTAGTGGCTACATCATGGCATTACATAGAATTTTTTCTTCATTTATCCCACCAGATTGTACCGATCTGCCTCCATTAATTGGATTTTAAATGCGTTTGCTCTATTTGTAGCAAAATTAACTAGGAATAAGACCACAATAGAAACATGCACACAATCATTATATAGCAGCGATGACTTCATGAATTTTTTCAATGGTAAAATTGAAAATATCAGGCAAGAAATTCAGACTATTAATTTAAAACCAGACAGTTTTATAACTAACCCTGTAGATGATAATATAATAATATCAGATCAACAATTACAATGTTTTACTCCCCTTGAAGAGACTGAACTAATTTCACTAATTTCATCATCAAAATCATCAACCTGTATACTAGATCCTTTACCTACTCTTTTGATACCATTGATCATGCTATTCTCCTCGATAGACTGGAAAATGTAGTAGGCATTAAGGGAACAGCCCTTTCCTGGCTCAGGTCTTATTTGACTGATCGTTATCAGTTTGTAAACGTAAATGGTGACTTCTCTTCTCATGCTAAGGTAAAGTTTGGTGTTCCGCAAGGCTCTGTTTTAGGCCCACTGCTCTTTTCTTTATATATGCTACCTCTGGGCAAAATTATCTGTAAGCATGGTATTAGCTTCCACTGTTACGCTGATGACACACAGTTGCATGTTTCAGCAAAGCCAGATGACAGACACCAGCTTAATAAAGTTGAGGAATGTGTAAAAGACATTAGAAACTGGATGTTTATTAACTTTCTCTTACTTAATTCTGACAAGACAGAAGTACTTGTACTAGGACCACATACAGCTAGAAGTAAGCTTTCTGATTACATAATAACTCTGGATGACCTTTCTGTTTCATCATGTGCAGCAGTAAAAGACCTTGGTGTGATTATCGACTCTAGTCTTTCATTTGAAGCTCATGTAGATAATATAACTAGGATCGCTTTCTTTCATCTCAGAAATATTGCTAAAATAAGAAATATATTGTCACTACACAATGCAGAAAAATTAGTTCTTGCTTTTGTTTCGCTACTCCTCCTTCAAAATTGATCCAATTCTTCCCAAAATTGTTTCAGATGATCTTTGGACTGAGCTGCACAGAAATGACTGAACAGATTTTTTTTATTCATCTTTGTTCAAAAGTTATGATGTCGCAAACTTAATGAGGTTGACCCAAAATTGGTTCAGAGGCCGTATCTCGGCCAAACTTTGATCAGTCGAAACGAAACTTGGTACGCTTCATCTACACCATGATCTGAGGGTCCATGCCAAAGTTGGGCACAGCACCACCTACAGGTCATGAGATACCAAAAATGAACTTTTTTGCTTGTAAGTTTTGAACAGTTAGAAAATCATGATCTTGGTGTCTATGGATTCCTTGGGTCATGCCGAATCTTCTGATGTCGATGGTACATGGTTTGCCAGGATCGGCTGAACCATGTGTCCGCCATTTTGAAATTTGTCATAAATTGCAGTATCTTTTGAACCATTTGACATATCTGCACAAACACTGGTAGGGATCATTGAGGGCATGTCCCGGAGGTACCTGAGAAGATTGAATCCACCTAGTGTTCAAGAGATATAAAAATTTTTGCAAATATGCTTATAACTTTTGAAAACATTGTCCATTGTTATTTTTATATCATTTCATTCCCTGGGTTATGCAAATTCTGACGATATGTCATTTGACATTTTTCATCAGTGTGCCTGTTCGCCATATTGTATTAAGTGAAAAACAGTTTTTTCGCTACTCCTCCTACAAATTTTGTCCAATTTTGTCCAAAATCTAATCAGATGATCTTTGAACCGAGCCGCATAGAAATGACTGAACAGATTTTTGATATTCCGTTCCCGAGAAATACCCCTCGGAAGTTGACCGTGCCTGTGTATGTTGTCTTATGCTATTAAGCTTAGCATGCTAATAAGTTAGAGGCTATCCAAATACCATACTGTTTAATGAGACTCTTCAGCTGTCAAGTTAACCATAAGCTGCATTGCCATTAGCTTAACTTTGCATGTTACGCTGGTTAAAATTAAAACACTGATTAAAGTTAAAACACTCCGCTAAGCCACTGGCCCGAACCTTTCAGGTCGTGGGTTCGAACCCAGTGTGGTACAGTCCCAGACCCCCATAGGTACAATAGAAAGAAATGATGATGAAGTTGCTTCTTTTCCAGATGTTGTGCTTTTGTAAGTACGATCTTATCTGAGCTTATTAAAAACTACATTTGGTGCATTTATATACAAAATCTTAATTTTGAGTTGATTCAATGTGTAGTAAGTGTTTAACTGTGGGAATTGTGCGATGATTGAAAGTGACCAAATAAAATCCAACGTCCAAATATGCCAAAAACGGCCGTAATGGGTTTGGCCCCGTAATTGCTGCTAGCAGCTATATTTGTAAGTTTTTTTTTTTTAAATTTCATTAATTACATATTAATAATAATATAATATGTGTACTTGCATTATTTTACATAGAAATTATGAAAAGCAAGTATAGTACTGTCGTATGCGGAAGCCGTTCCGGCGGATGACGTAGGACGTATGCGCCTGTGAGATATGCTAGTCTCACGAGTTTTCCATACAGGACCGTACCCATATCCTGCGGGTTTTTCCTCTTTTTATGGTTTTTTTTTCTGCACAAATTGCGCTGCAAATAAGTAGCCCTAACTTTGTGCTGACATCCACGTTTGTTTTCGTACAAGATCCCATGCAGTTGAGTTATCGTGAGATGTGTGGATTCGACAGAATTTGTCCAGTTGTTGTTCGCCAGTCATTAAGGTTTGTGCTCCTCTCTGATTTAACCATCAGTTCAGTGTGTTGTATAGCGTACCCTATAAATTTGTATTGAAATGGTAGAATAAAGACTAATACTTGATGAATAAAAACAATAAAAATTAATGTTGCATATGAAGCAGAGGTGTAAAAGTTTTTCTTAACAACTGTTGAACAAAAACACCAGCCTACATTCTAATGCTTGGAAGAGCAAGGAAAATTTTTTAATATAACTCCGATTGGATTCATCTGAAAGAAGAAAGTCATATACACCTAGGATGCTTTGAGGGTGAGTAAATTATGGGCTAATTTTCATTTTTGGGTGAAATAACCCTTTAACATGCAAAATAAATTGGTAGTGATTGACATTTCAAATAGAATAATGACCCACATACATATTAATAAATCTTATTATTTGTTAATTGCACCTTTCTTCAAACCCAAAAACAAATACATAAATAGGAAGTAGATGCAAATTAGCAATAGTAATAATAAATTAGAATAATATATTATGATATTTTTGGTTTTTAATGTTTGATCTTATCTTTATTACAGTAATTGGAGTTTGGAACAGTTCACTATCAAGCATCAATCTTAATACAATTGCAGAATTAACTAATAATCTATTCTAGGCAACTTGGAGCTGGAACTGGATGATAGAGAGCTAATACTGTTAAACTGGTAACTTACTTAAGGTTAAACTCTGCAAAATTGACATTTACATTCAAACACACACACACACACACACACACACAAGCACACACAAATATTTAGGACAGCCTACAGCCTTGACGGGGCTATTATGGAGAATATTATTCAGTTGCATTTCTTAATCTCATTGGCTGCTAGACAATACACAACCTTCATGCTCCTAGTTTTGCTTATGGGCATTCAAATTATTTTCACTGTTTTTTTTTTTTTTTACTATTTTTTATAAACCATCACTTGAAGCGTCTTCAACACTAATTGGTTCATAACACCACAGAGCCTAATTGGCATAGCATATGAGCTACATAATACAGTACTTCAAATGTACTTTCACTGCATTTCCTTGCATCTCCAAATAATTCTTGGTTTATTACAAAATGCCTTTAACTTTCTGATTAATACTAAATGTTGTAAATTTGCGAATACTAAATGTAGTGAATTCATTTAGACAAGAGTTATATTTATATTGCATTACAGTTAAAAATAATTCCACAATTCCTACTGCATTTTCGTTTTCTTTTGTGTTCTAGAGAAGGTATCAACACATATTTTGTCTCTGCTAGTAACATGATTTATGGATGGAAGCAGAAGTGTAATGATCCCTGACGTATTGTACACTGAAGCATTAGAAATGGCTTTTTTAAGGATTTGGCTACAATGAAATGTTTCATGTCTTTTTTCTTTATTGTGTGACATCGACATTAATCATGTGACCAGACCACAAGATCTGTATATAGCATAATAAAAATGCAAAGCAATTTTGAAAGAGATAGCCATAAATTGATCCAAATAATATTCCTAACATCAGCTTATTCAAGAACATGTATATGTGGAACTGTAATTGAACATGTTCAAGAGCAGTTGTAAAGATTACAAAGCATTACGAAAAATGACAAGAGAAGCTGTATGCATTGATTTGTGTAAGGAGCATTCAGGAAGCATCAGATCTGGGTGTCACTCAGTGACAGACGGCTCTGGATTGATTTTCTTCAGCTTCTCTGTTATAGACAAATACTCCTTTTTCCTCTCCTCCTCAGAGAGCGAAGACGGATTGATCTCCAGGAATTTATATGCATCTCTAGCCTGAACACTGAAGACACCCTGAGCTCTCTGACAGCAAATACCAAATCTCTTCCAGTACTGAAAGATAAAAGGCATGTCAGCATTAATCACATTTACTAAAATATATTTTATAAAATATATGGACATAATTGAACTAGTTTCAACTTCAGTAATGAGCTGCACTGATGAATAATTAAAAAAAACACTGTAATGATACATGGAAAAAAAATCTAAAAACCAAAAAATTCTGCATTTTTTCATGATGATTTTAAAGGGTTAGTTCAATGTAAACTCAGCCTATGCAACTACAACTTTCAAAGCCAAGAATGGTTGTAAAGACATCATTAAAGTCATCCATGTGTCTCCAACGATTTAACCTCAATTTTATGAAGCAATGCCTTTTTCTAAGGAAAATAACCCCTCCTGTTGGTATTTGTTTATTCAGTTGGCGCACAGGAGCCTGATGTCCCAGCTGATAGATTGAGAATTAGGCTGGAAATTCATCTATGGTTTCTATTACTAAATAACTCAAAAGCAGTAGAAATGTCTATGGCGGTGCCTCCAAAATGTACAGTTAGCCTGTAAAACCTTAATAAATCCCAGAATGTTTATCTTAGAGTAATAAAAATTATTTATTACATGCAATCAATGTAGAGAAAGATAAGGCAATCACAATAAAATAAAGGAAACCTTTTAACTGTACTTCACATTATGAAATAAATAGAATTCCCAAATGAATTTGTTGTATTGAGTCTCTTTTAAACCCAAATGACCCTTGTTTGCATGTATAAACAACAATGAGGAACCCTGATTGGTCGATCACAGTCTGTCTCTCAAACAGGGAGAATGTCCTCGTTGGCTAAATATGAGACAAAAATAATGTAATACTTGAATCAATTCTAAATGTATTAAATGTGATGATATCTAGATTCAACACACAACAGGTGACTGCAGTTACTGCACAGAATCCATCTACTGGGCATTATTGTCACGTTTTTGAAGTCATGTTATTTTTTTTCTCATCATATTTCAGCAATCTGTCCCAATACAATTTTTTAAACTGATAAATGTGTAGATGCTTACTGTAGTTTTTATGTAGCAGAATCTTTGTATAAGACCGTGGGATAATGGGCCTTAGGCATAAAGTGGCATTACTGCAGAAAATGATTTGCAGAATAAAACTATTCAGTTACTAGGCTACTAGTCAAAATAAAGCGTAAAGTCTAAATGAATATTCAAGTGCATAACTTGTGATAAAATGTAGAAGTAACACAAAAGAGGTGCCTAAAAAGGACATTATAGCCATATACTGGGCATTACTGCCACAACATGACTTGATCTGACTTGATAGTTATGTTGTGTTTTGTCACCAGATGGTTTTAATCTGACCCAATACATGACAATTTCCTACAGTTTGTCTTGTATGTAATTTACAGAAGTGTAGATTTTCACAGTCTTGAGGTTATATAAATATGCTCATTTGCATATGCAAATGAATGGCAAAGAAGTTAAATAAACATGTAAATAAAATAAAATCATAAAAGGGGATAATGTTACAACACTACCATACTGTTTGTTTCCTCGGTCACTTCTGACCTGAACCAGCTGGTACTTTAAGGGCTCCTTGTTAAAAAACTTTGTTTTCTGATTTGTCTAGAATAACAAACATGCTATGCACAACTGTGCATTTATTTATTTATTTTTATCTTTTTTCTCCTGTCACACAGACTTTAAAGTCACACGGCATCCACATCTGATTCTAGTTAAGATGGTAATAACTTTCAATGATTATACACTAGCGTCTTGCTTGAGATTACAAAACTCTTTGCTTTGGATTCTGGAAAATATAGCATCAGGTGTACACTATTAATCAGAGTATATTATGGATAAACAAAAAACAACATAGGAAATGAAAGTGAGAACTCAGAGAATTCATGAAAGGCATAATCAAATTACATCAGGAACATTTGCTCAGCGTCTAACTTACCTTTCCTGCATCCTCAATGGAGCTCAGAAACTCATCCTTCATGTCCTCCATGTCAACGAGTTCCTCCCCAACAAAGGTTTTATCTTTCAGCGCGTGCAGAATAACATCCACCTTCTCCCAAAACTTTTTAAGATCAACCAGAATTTGTTGGATTTGAGAAAGACACCGCTGGACTTCCTTCAGGTGGTCAGGGTCAGGAATCTCACCTGGAATGATTTATGAGAGATCATTGTGAAGAACATGTCAAGAGCATAACATGCATGCAGATGCATTTACTGTATGTTTGTAACAATAAAATCATAGACAGACTCTCACCCATTCGTATTTTACAGTTGGCCAGCTGCAGCTGAAGATCAGTCTGCTTGATTTTGATGCTCCACATTTCATTTCGCAGACTGCTGTTCTCAGAGTCGAGTTGTTTCAGTGTTATATCCAAAGCAATGGCACTAGGATCCTTCATAGCATCTGGATAGCCTCTAAAAAAGTCAAGGAACTTCACAGTCCAGTGGGCATGTTTTTCCTTAAATCTTCTGAGGAAGTCTTCCAGCTCATGATTTGTTTTTTGAATATGTTTCTCATTTATTTCCATTTTGTCGACTATTTTTTTCAGATCCACTTCGAGCTTGGCCAGAGCATCCTCCAGACCCTTTATCTCATCAGATTTTTTCTCTTTTTTTTCTTCGGTCTCTTTTTGTTCTTGATACACGTCACTGGTGCATGTTTTCACACTTTGGTTGTGTTGATCATACCTGAATAATATAGTGCATTTCTAATAAATAATTGAATACAGCGATGTGGTCTGGATTTCATTTTCATTTTCAAGACAATGAACAATTTTCTTAAGGAAGACTTATTATGATGCACAAATGTGATTCTATACAACAGCTCAATAGGCACTTTCGCACCGGAGGAACCTTTTCATAGTTCCTAGAACTATTGGTGGAAGTTCCTAGTTTTTGGCGTGTTCGCACCACAGGAACTAGAAACAGTTTTAGTTCTAGGAACTCCGTTTGGGGGAACTAATTTAGCTCCTACTTCAGAGTAGGGTCTAAAACAGTTCTACAGGAACTACCAGTGACGTACGTGTACGCTGATTGGCCAAACGCACACGAAACACTGGCTACCCGGGATTTTTAAAAAAACATGTAAAATTATTTACTCCACGAACATGGAAAACAGCGATAACGGCATTTACCTGTTGTCTGCAGCGTTGTGTTCTTTTCTCAGCCTCTATGATATGTAACACTGCAAGTTTTCATAGGAGATTTAGTCAGATTTTCTTGCTATCTCAATGGCGTAAACTATGCGTTTACATAACATGTCCGTTATCACGCAACAAAAACAGCTCCAATCCCTGCGTCCTCCATTCACCGGTTGTTGACGTTTGTAAATGCCATGAATAAAAACGTCACTGTCGGCCGCTTCAGAGTTCCTGCTGCCGGTGCGAATGCAACCAGGAAAACGGTCCGAGGGAGAAATTGGTTCTCTAGGAACCACCCTGCTGGCTAGGCCTTAGAACTGAGTTCCTAGAACTACACGGTGCGAAAGTGCCTAATAAATCCTATTATCAATAAAGATAGAGCAGAACTGTTGTGCATTTCTGATCAGTACAGCTATGTTTGGTTTCTAAATGAATAAAAAAGAAGGGTGCTTACTAATGTAGAGAAGACCTCCCTTCTGTTCTTTTTTCATGCTCAAACAGTAACTTTACACATATAATTTCTATATGATCTACACCTATATACCTATATACATTGGCACTTTTTACAAAAAATATATTATTGTTATGACCTGAAACATCTTGTGATCCATGACCCTGAGTAACAAATTATTTGAATACTTAAAAGTAATCACCATCTGAACAAACAAGAAAAAAAAAAAAGACGACTTTGGACATCAAATTTACCTGCAATTATAAAATCACCCATGTGTTTCCCCTTTGAATTAAGTTGGCACATATTGTTCCTATAAGATATTACTAATATTTTCACCTCTTCACTATGCCATCCACTTGTGTTATGATGTCAGCGATCCACTCTTTGGCTTTCATCAGGTACCTCACTGCCAAACCGGGTTTGTTCTTCTCGACAGCTTTTTTCAATATTGGAAACAGGGAGTTGACCAGGTTGGAACTCGTGCTGACACACTACGAGAAAACATCAATCACCAAGTTAGTCATGTGATAGACTAGTAAGTCATGACAATTCACAGTGACTACATAACAGTAAACAATTAAAAACATCACCTGTCAGTACAGCGAATCATAACAGTATAGTAACTTCTGAAGTTATGTGATGCCGTCATGACTAATTGTGGTAATTTCTTATTTTCTAGTTTTCTCTTCCTGTTCTAGCTCGTTGTGACATGTTTGAGTCCAAATATTGTCCAGTGTACCTGTACTCCTTAGTTCCCCTTCAGGAACTAGAGCTGCGTCGAACAACGCTTTGGGAACGCCTCTGAGAGTGAGACCGCCAGAGCAATTGGGCGGTCTATGGCAGCCCTGGTGGCCACGGAGAGACATTTGTGGCTGACCCTGTCTAATTTTAAATAAAAAGACACGGTCTTTCTCCTGGATGCCCCGAAAGTGCTGACTGGCCTGTTCTGCGACGCTGTAAATACAGTCGTCGACAGGTTCCAGGAGGCCAAGAAACAATCGGCAGCGTTCCAGTGATTTCTCCCTCGCCACGCTCACGGCGAGGTCAGGACCTCTGAGGGCAGGCCCATCTAGGGAAGAGCAGTGTACACCTCATCATACAGTGCCCGTCTCTCCTTAGTGCCCTCAGGAGATCGTCTTGACAACCCTGCCACCCCTGGTGCTTCAGGGCACAGCGGTCTCCAGCAAGCACTTCTCTCAGCTTCCGCCCGGAAACGTAGCGGTTCTGGGTTGGCTCGCTACCTCCAAGGAGGTCTCTAGAACAGCCCCAAGTACACCAGAGATCAGTCTCGAGAGACTGATTCCCTTTGAAGACTATCTAGCAGCGTGGAAGCTTCTGCCAAATGTGTCTCAATGGGTCCTGCATACCGTAGAAAAAGGCTACAAGATTCAGTTCAGGTCTCGTCATCCTCTATTCAACAGGGTGTTTCCCACTCTGGTGGGCCCCGAGCAGGCCCTGGTCATAGAACGAGAAGTAGATACTCTCTTGAGGAAGGAGGCCATTGAGGTGGTCCCTCCTCTCGACAGATAGTCCGGGTTCTACAGCCGGTACTTCATAGTTCCGAAGAAGGATGGAGGGTTGCGTCCCATTTTAGATCTGCGTCTGCTGAACCGCTCAGTCATGAGACTCAAGTTCAAAATGCTCACGCTCAAACAAGTCGTGTCTCAAATCAGGTCCAAGGACTGGTTTGTCACGATAGATCTGAAAGATGCATACTTCCACATTTCCATTCTTCCTCAGCACAGGAGGTACCTGACGTTTGCTTTTGGGGGCAAAGCTTACCAATATCTGTTTCTTCCGTTCGCTCTTGCACTCTCACCCCTCACTTTCACCAAGTGTGTAGATGCTGCTCTGGCTCCACTGCGACTCCAGGGCATCCGCATACTCAATTACATCGACGACTGGTTGATTTTAGCTCAATCAGAGCAGATGGTGGTTCGACATCGAGATGTTGTTCTCGCCCATATGAAAGAATTTGGGTTAAGACTAAACACAAAGAAAAGTGTGCTTTCTCCAGTACAGAGGACCACTTATCTAGGCGTAGTGTGGGATTCGACCACTCAGGACCAAAGGGCTCCCTCCATGAGGAAATTGTACGCTGCTAAGTTCCTGAAGGGGAACGTCCCTAGGTTACGTCTGTAACCATACGTCACGCAGAGGCATTCCTAAAGCGTTGTTCGAAGCAGCGTCTCGTTCCCTCGGGGAACTATGGTTACAGACGTAACCTAGGGACATTCTTCTGTTAGCTGTGCGTTGCTGTGTTGTCTTGTGATACAAAGCTGTCATGTTTAAGTTTAACAATTGGATTATTATTATCTTCATGCATCGATCACACTTTTTTTAGACTGCTTCTCAATTTTTTCCACCCGATTCCATGGCTCCGCCTCCTCTGCTGATTCCGTGTGGTATTCTAACTTTGCCTTCTCAGCTGGTTCTGCCTTCTCTGCACTTTCCTTCCTGTGATGGCCTGAAGTAAGCTCTATCTGTAAATCCAGTTTTTGCTAATTTTGATGAATCTTTGGATTAGACGGGCTAGCCTCGTTTTGAGCCGACAGAAACACAGCTCTGTGCGGTAAGGCTCGCGGCGGCTTGTGTGTTTACATCAACACGTAATGGTGCAAGAACTCGGTGCTAATTTATAGTTACTGCTCATCGCTGGTGGAGCTTGTGACTGTTAGATGCAGACCATTTTATTTACCACGGGAATTCACCACTGTCCTCATAATCGGTGTATACATTCCCCCCAGCGCTAACGCTAAAGACTGTGAACTGTATGGGGCTATTAGCGAGCTGTACAATTCAAACCCTGATGGACTGTTTATTGTTGCCGGAGATTTCAACCATGCAAATCTCAAGTCAGTGCTCCCTAAATTTCATCAGCATGTGGACTTTGCAACGAGAGGGAAGAACACGCTGGACCTTGTTTACACAAACATCCCCGGCGCGTACCGGGCGGAGCCCCGCCCCCACCTCGGCTACTCAGACCACATCTCTGTTATGCTAATCCCAGCATACAGACCACTAGTCAGACGCTCCAAACCGGGTCTGAAGCAGGTGAAAACCTGGCCAGCAGGAGCCATCTCTGCTCTTCAGGACTGTTTTGAACACACTGACTGGCACATGTTCAGGGAAGCGGCAACTGACGGCGACTTCACCAACTTGGAGGAATACGCGACATCAGTGACTAGCTATATCAGCAAGTGCATCACTGTCTCCAAGACCATCACCACACGTTCCAACCAGAAGCCGTGGATGACTGCAGAGGTGCCTGCGCTACTTAGGACCCAAGACTCCGCCTTCAGAGCTGGTGACAAGGTGGCCCTAAGAACAGCGAGGGCCAAACTGTCCCAGGCCATCAGAGAGGCAAAGCGCACACACGCTCAGAGAATCCACAGCCACTTCAAGGCCAGCAGAGACACGCGGCGCATGTGGCAGGGCATCCAGACTATCACCAACTACAGGACAACATCACCTGCCTGTGACAGTGATGCCTCCCTCCCAGATGCGCTGAACGACTTCTACGCTCGGTTTGAGGCACAGAATGGCGTGACGGCGAGGAAGACCACCCCTCCTCCCAATGACCAGGTGCTGTGTCTAACCACGGCCAATGTGAGGAAGACTCTATGCAGAGTCAACCCACGGAAGGCTGCTGGACCAGACAACATTCCTGGCAGGGTGCTCAGGGGATGTGCAGACCAGTTGGCAGATGTTTTCACTGACATCTTCAACACCTCCCTGAGCAGCACCGTTGTTCCGACGTGCTTCAAGGCCACCACCATCGTCCCCGTGCCAAAGAAGTCTCAAGTGACCGTCCCGTTGCACTTACACCCATCATCATGAAGTGCTACGAGAGGCTCGTCATGAGGCACATTAAGACCCTGCTGCCCCCTCACTGGACCCCCTGCAATTCGCAACCGTTCAACAGATGACGCCATCACCACCCTCCATCTGTCCCTCACCCACCTGGACAATAAAGACACATATGTTCGAATGCTGTTCATAGACTTCAGTTCAGCATTCAACACAATCATTCCTCAGCACCTGATTGGAAAGCTGAACCTGCTGGGCCTGAACACCTCCCTCTGCAACTGGATCCTGGACTTCCTGACTGGGAGACCTCAGTCAGTCCGGATCGGGAACAGCATCTCCAATACCACCACACTGAGCACTGGGGCCCCACAGGGCTGTGTGCTCAACCCACTGCTGTTCACTCTGCTGACTCACGACTGTGTAGCAATGCACAGCTCGAATCATATCATCAAGTTCGCCGATGACATGACCGTGGTGGGGCTCATCAGCAAGAACGACGAGTCAGCATACAGAGAGGAGGTGCAGCGGCTAACGGACTGGTGCAGAGCCAACAACTTGTCTCTAAACGTGGACAAAACTAAAGAGATGGTTGTTGACTTCAGAAGAGCACAGAGAGACCACTCTCCGCTGTACATCGACGGCTCCTCCGTGGAGATCGTCAAAAGCACCAAGTTTCTTGGTGTTCACCTGGCGGAGAACCTCACCTGGTCACTCAACACCAGTTCCATAATGAAGAAAGCCCAGCAGCGTCTCTACTTTCTACGAAGGCTGAGGAAAGCACATCTCCCACCCCCCCATCCTCACCATGTTCTACAGAGGGACTATCGAGAGCATCCTGAGCAGCTGCATCACTGCCTGGTTTGGGAATTGCACCGTCTCAGATTGCAAGACCCTTCAGCGAATAGTGAGGACAGCTGAGAAGATCATCGGGGTCTCTCTTCCCTCCATCACAGACATTTACGCCTCACGCTGCATCCGCAAAGCCACCAGCATTGTGGACGACCCCACACACCCCTCACACACACCCCTCACACACACACCTCACACACCCCTCACACACACTCTTTATGTTTACACTATTTCAGCTACTTTTATTGTACTCTTGTACTATTTGCATTATTGTCACTAGGTTCACTTTAAACAGAACTGTGTACTGGTCAGCGCTGCACTGGGACTTACTATGCTCACTGTCTGTCCCAGTGGTCATTGTACTGTCTTGTACTGTTTTGTACTGTCTTGTGCTTTGCAACAAGAAGCTTTGGGCTACCTGAAACTAAGGGAAGTACTAGAGATGTATTTCATCATTTTATTATAAATGATAAATATAATTTAAAATAAATGTTTATAAATTTATTATAAATTAATATCTTTTTTAAGCTGCGTTAAGACTAGGCTACTCTTAAGGCAGAGCGCTCAGGTAATCATTTCAGTAATGTTTCTGCTGGGGGGCCAAGATGGCGGCATGAGAGGTGGACACGTTTACTGATGCTCCTGCCTCACACAATATTAAACTCATCATTTGATCAGTTGAGTACGTAATTTAGTTAGTTTTGGTGATGCAGCTTGGAATATTATGTCATTAGAAACTTTCTGGCCTGATTCTTTTGTGAAAATGCTGAAAACAGTGAAGAAACTCGAGAAAAAGGATCCGCCTGCGGATGCGGTTAGCGAAGACCCTCACATGGGTGACAATATTGGACAGCTCGATCCAGCGTTATCCAAAGCGCTGCAGGAGACGACTGAGAAAATCACGAAGGTGATTGATGATAAGCTGGGGTCGCTTGCACAGACCATTCAAGCCCATTCACAACAACTTGAACAAACGACGGGCAGACTTAACAAAGCCGAGAACAGAATTACTGATGTCGAATCATCAGTCGATACAGCAAATGTGCGGCTCCAAACTCTCACGCGCCAAGGTTCTTCACTTACCGATCACTTGGATGATTTAGAAAATTGAGGTCGGAGGAAAAATCTACGCATCATCGGTCTGCCTGAAAATGCTGAAGGTACTAACCTGACCACGTTTCTTCAGACTTGGTTGCCAGAGTTCCTTGGCATTGAAACCAGGTCAGGGATGCTCAAATTGGAACGAGCTCACCGCATCTCTCTGCCGAACGCTGATGCCAGGGGTAGGCCTCGTCCGCTCATTGTTAGGTTCCACAACTTTCAAGTTAAGCAGCGGGTTGTGGACGCCAGCAGACACGTGGCACAAAAAGGAGATCTGATGTACAACGACAGTAAAATATCTTTCTATCAGGATTTCTCTGCAGCTGTTCAACGCAAACGAAAGGAGTTCTACACGGTGCGGCAAAAGCTACAGCAGATGGGAGCCCAGTATGTCATGCTCTACCCAGCTAAACTGCGAGTTACCATCGGTAAAGTTGATAAAGTTTGCGAGTCCCCCGAGGAGGTCCAGGCATTTATGGACTCGACTAACTGAACATTGAAGGGAACACATTCTGTTGAATGGAACTGAACTATACCAGATGATATTAGTTAGGCCAAAATCATTAATTGGAGCTTCTTGTTTCCTGCCTACCTTATGTGTCATGTTGCCAAAATAATATTTGTCCTGTAAGTTTTATTTCGTACTCTAATTCGTTAATGAGTGAGGCAGGTTGCGTTAAAGTGGTTACAGGTTGTTCAGTGTCTGTTGTAGCCGTAACGTTACTCTCGCAGAGATGCAGCAAAAGCCTATTGTTACGCTGAACAGCGCTTTGTTATTGCACATCGTTCCCCTTGTTATGGGGGAAATACCCTCTTTAAATGTTTTGAGTTTGTTTCTTTTTGTACAATAGTTGCTATAATGTTTACTGTTGAAGCTCAGGCAGGCTATTTTTCTTTCGTGCATGGCAGCAGGTGTTATTTACATCTAATATATCTAAAGGAAGAAGCAGATCCGTATCTCTGTATTTCTCTATACTTTAATGCTGGGTAATAAATTAAGAATATGTACTTGGAATGTTAGGGGATTGCATGGGCCACTGAAATTAAGGAGGGTTATGTCTATTCTTATTAAGGAAAGGGTAGACATTGCTCTACTGCAAGAGACACATCTGGACGATGATGTATATTAAAGTTAAAGCACAACTGGATTGGTTAAATCTTTTTTTCATCATTCACAACTAGCAGTAGAGGGGGTTGCTATACTTATTAGTAACATCCCTTTTAATGCTTTAAAGACTGAAAAAGACAGATTTGGCAGATATCTTCATCTTAGTGGGGTCCTTTATGGGGAAGAGATTTCACTACTAAATGAATATTTTCCTCCTAATTTCTCCCCCGAATTTCTCACATCAACCCTTTCTAAATTTTCTGTATATTCCTCAGAAACACTTAGAATTGGGGGGATTTTAACTGTCTGATGGACCCTTTGATGGACAAATGGCCTATTAGAAATCCCACTCATACAAAGCAGTCAAAGGCACTAATAGCCATCTTTGAGGAATTGGATTATTTGGATGCTTGGCGAACTTTAAACCCCACACAAAGGGACTTTACCTTTTATTCTGGCCCACACAAATGTCACACAAGAATTGACTATTTTCTAATTAATAAGTTGCTTTTGCAATCAGTGTCTTGTTGCACATTGGGCAACATCTTGGTGTCAGATCATGCCGCTGTATATTTAGATATAATAATTCAGGAAGCCCCACAACAAACAAAGAGGTGGCGATTTAACACTAGCTTACTTAAGGATGTAGCTTTTCTTTCCTTTTTTCATACAGAACTTAAAATATTTCTTTCAATCAACTCTACTGGAACAGTTAACCCCAGTTAATTTAGTGTAACCTCAGATTCTACAATACTTGAAAGAATATACAATATAAGGACTTCTTTGGATTTGTTGCTGACACAAAAAGCCAATCGTAGTCTGTGAGGATCAGACTGGTTTTATTAAAGGAAGGAGTTCTAGTCATAATGTCAGGAGACTCTTAAATGTTATAAATATCTCACAGAAACAAAAACTTGACACTTTAGTTATTTCTTTAGATGCCAAAAAGGCATTTGATCGTGTCGATTGGCCCTATTTATTTTATACTTTACAGAAATTTGGGTTTGGGGACAAGTTTTTGAGGTGGGTGCAGCTGCTCTACAATAAACCGTCTTCTGCCGTCACCACTAATGGCCTCAGATCTAAAAATGTTCTTCTGGGTAGGGGCACAAGGCAGGGTTGCCCACTTTCGCCACTGTTGTTTTCCCTTGCCATTGAGCCCTTGGCAGAAATGATAAGATGTGATTCAATGATTAGAGGGGTCACAATAAATGGCAGGCAACACAAGATTTCACTCTACGCAGATGACATTCTACTTTTTTTTGCAAATACTTCAGTTCCATGACTGGTAGACGTTATAAACTCCTTTGGGCAATTTTCTGGTTATAAGATAAATTTTACAAAATCTGTTGCTTTACCATTGGGTAGTCTCACCTCAGAAATACAAATGCTCTCCTCTTTCCCTTTTAAATATTCCATATCAGGTTTTACCTATCTAGGGCTTCATATAACCCCTTCCTTCCAACTTTTATTTAAAAACAACTTTGCTCCTCTTTTGGAGAAAATTCATAGTGATCTACAGAGATGGAATTCTCTTCCCGTATCATGGTTGGGGAGAATAGCTATAATCAAAATGAACGTTTTGCCTCGTTTATTGTATCCTTTGATGATGCTGCCTATTTTACTTTCTAGCAAAGTTATTAAGGAGCTTAATGGCTGGCTATCTTGTTTTATATGGAGTAAAAGGAAACCTTCCTATTTGTAAGGGTGGTTTAGATGTCCCCAATATTAGATGGTATCAGCTGGCGTGTCAGCTTCGTTTTGTGGCCGACTGGTTAAAGAATGATCCATGTTCAATTTGGCTTGATCTTGAAGCCTCACAAGCTTTGTGCCCTCTTCAGAATCTCTTGTTTGTTAGCAATCCTAAAAAGTTAAAAGCTCTATATGACAGCCCGATCATACAGAACACTCTTAAGGCCTGGGTGCAGTCTCGCAAGCTAGAGGGTAGGTTTCATCTTACTTCAGCTCTTACACCAATTCAAAATAATCCTGATTTTCCTCCTGGTTCTGACGATTCTGGGTTTAATCTCTTGATCTCTTTAGGTATTGTGAGGCTGAAAGACATATTTGAGGGCTCTACACTTCTGTCTTTTGAACAGTTATCGGCAAAATGTAACCTTTCAAGACATAATTTCAGCGAAGGGATTTTATTGGCAAAAAGACCACATTGTATAATGATAATTGTATATCTAAAGTTGAAGAAATATTGTTAGAGGATGCAAGGCAAAAAAAAAAAAAATCTCGTATTTATGTTACGTTGAGTTTGACCCCCCCAGGAGACACAGAGAATCTTTGACAGTTATGGGAAAGCGACTTTACAATGAATATCTCTAGCGAAGATTGGGATTCAGTTTGGGATTATGCTAAGAGAATATCAGTGTGTAACAGAGCACGTGCTATTCAATTCAAAATAATACAGCGATGACATATCAGCCCTTATATCAGAAATAAGATGAATCCAAAATTTTCCCCTTACTGCTCTAAATACAAAACATCAGTTGGTAATTATAGTCATTGTATCTGGTCTTGTCACAAAATTCAGTTATACTGGAAGAAAATTGCAGATCACATTGGCAATATCTCGGGAATGCATATAGATGTTGATCCCTGTTCATTTATTCTAGGTATGCCTGCTGGTGGTATTTCGAATAAACATCATAAAAGACTTTTCAGTATCTTAACTTTTGCTGCAAGAGAGAACATTTCTTTCATTTTTCATTTCTTTCATTCTTTCATATTTTTCATTGTTCTGTTGGAATGTTTATCAAAAAACCTCAATTAAAAAAAAGTAATGTTTCTGCTGTTCAGACTGTTCAGTTTAAAATGCAAAACATCTGTTTAAGGACCACAATGGGAGTGGCCCAAATCAGAACTGAAGAGATCAGATTGCATCTACATTACATTTAGTCATTTAGCAGACGCTTTTATCCAAAGCGACTTACAAATGAGGACAATGGAAGCAATCAAAATCAACAAAAGAGCAATGATATGCAAGTGCTATGACAAGTCTCAGTTAGCCTTACTAATAACGCATATATGTTAGCCATCCATAGCAGTGGGTGTGTAGATTGAAGTGTTAAAGGGGGAAAGACTCTTTTTGAATAAACATTTAAATCAGAGGGCCAACCGGACAGCTCTTATAGCTGGCATTGATGGTTATGAAGAATTTAGGCCTCATACCTTCAGCAGAACAGCTTCAGAGGATCCGAACAGCAGTTGTGTTTCAATAGCTTGATTTCTGATCAGACGCTCCAGCTTTGGGAATCCTCCCAGACTCAGGAAAGTCAGGCGATAAAGGAGAGCCGTTCGCTCCGCAGATGGAAGAAGCTGCTGAATGAAATCGGCTCTCACTATAGAGTTGTCGTCGACAATCTCTGAAATATTTCAAACATTTGTGATGGTTAACAACCTTTGGCATTCAATAGCTAATGGATGAAAAAGGATACTGTACACATAAAAGGCTGTTTTGGTTTGAACTTGTTTTAATTAAATCAATACACTCTGAAAAATGCTGAGTTGTTTTCAATCCATGGCTGGGTAACAGCAACCCAGCATAGGTTACATTTATAATCCGATGTGTGTTTTGTCCAATATTTACCCAGCCATGGGTTGAACACAACCCAGAATGTTTGTTTTTTTTTTATTGTAAGGAGATAAAATATGCACTACTAGGGGTCCCTGCAGAACTGGCACAAGAACCACTGTTATAACATTTTAAAGGGAACTCACCCTATTTCCAAGGCCCTGTTTACACTGTTATTAAGATGCATTTTGGTCAATCGGATCACAAGTGGACGAAGGAGACACATACATGTTTACACCTGGTGTTTTAATCCGTCTCTTTTGTCCACTTTCAACCACTTCTGTCCTGATTTCTTGGAGGGGAGGATTTATGGGTAAGCAAATGAATGGGCGCATGCAATTTACATATAAACGTGACCGGAGACAGCAGAAAAACATAGTGACAGCAGCGGTTTTCATTTCTGCAATGTGTGTTAGAAATCCAGAATGGTGAGAGAACATTGCGCCTGATACGTTTATCCTTTCCAAAACAAACTTTTATCTCTTAGTTGAAAATGTTGAAATCCTGTCTGGCTTGCGCGCTTTCCATAATGTTTACGCATTATATCTGTAGGCGGAGAGTAGGCGGTCTTTTGTGGCTGTTTGAACGCATTCGACCACATGAGCATCTACACCACGAACACAATCCGGTCAAATGCGTTTTCGACTACCTCTGGAAGGTAGTGGACAAGCTCAAAACGTTTCACATCTCGTGTACAGAGATGGGCACAAATACATCAAAATGTATTTAAAATAAAAATACAAAATACTGTGTGGGAAAATGTCTTTAAATACAAATACAAAATACTGTGTGGGAAAATGTATTTAAATACAAATACAAAATACTGTGTGGGAAAATGTATTTAAATACAAATACAAAATACTGTGTGGGAAAATGTATTTAAATACAAATACAGTATTTTGTATTTTGAAAATACAGAAAATACATGTGAAATTGGCCATCCAGTGAAGTAACACTATTAAGGCCTGTTTACACCAATAACGATAATTATAAAGATAACTATATTAGTGTATTCTAAGTGTACAATGCAGTTGTGTCATTTGTCACTTTAAATGCTCAAGCTCTTTAAAGCAGAAATAATTCCGATTGGCTGTCAATGTTTTGATCGTTCATCATTTGTTGTGCTGTTATGGTTATAGTTGTGGTGTGCTATCTGCTATTCACTTAGATTTAGGATGTACTCACACTAGGGGATCTGATCTGTGCTTGAGCGCAATTGACCCCTAAAGTCCAGTTCATTTCACAAGAGAGACTGCTCTGTACCGTGCCCAGTGTGGCTCATTTAACTATGCCCTGGCCCGCTTGAGGAGGTGGCTCGGGTGCAGTACGGATGCATGGAGCCGGAGCATGGAACAGTTAGTTTACTATTTTTGTATGCGCTATTGTTATCATTATGACAGCAAAAATCTTTATCACTACTTGGATATCACACTTTTCAATTAATTTAATTCGAGTACATTTAGATTTATAATGGCTCTGGTTCTCATCTTATTGATGAACAGGTATTGTAGTTTGCGAGTAAAGCTGCAAATTCCACCATTAACCTCAGCTGCCTCTGTAATAATCCTCTGATATATGTCTGTTAGCCAAAGGACAATCGCGCTTAGGCTTTAGTACAAGGCAACTGTGCCTAGTGTGAGTATGCCCTAGGCCTAGAACAATTTTTTGAACTTTATATCTTTATTATTAGCATTATAGTTATCTTTGTCTTGGGGTACACACACAGAAAGCTGCTGATTTCTCATTTATCCATGTCTCTTTATCGCTCTGAAGTGTCAATAACTCCTGCCCACTAAAAGCTCCACAGATATATTTGCATACCACGACGATATATAAATGATATAGAAAAAGTTCAATCGATTTACACTTTATATCGTCACCAGCATATATTGTCGTATTGGCATAGCAAGCAGTAATGCTTAAAGGTTAATGAACACATCTGACTAGCTAGTTCACTAGCTAAACCAAAATCTTACCAAAAAAAAAAAAAAAACTATCAAGACTGACTAGTGCTAATGCTATGTTCCTCTTGCTAGTGCTCTTTTTTCCTTCATGCTTTTTTCATGCCTTTTTTCCTTCATGCTATCTTATGCTGCCTTCACAGGCTATCAAATTATTTATTTATTTATTTATTTATTTATTTATTTATTTATTTATTTACTTATTTATTTATTTATTTATTGTAAATATGAGTTTTCTAGTTGGAAATTGGACATGAATGCCTTTGTCATATTTCCTACTGGGAAACCCTGAGATAATGTTTATAGCCAAGTTTCTGAGCTGTGCAGGCCATAAACTTTAAACATGGCGGAGGGGAAAACAGTTGCTGCTGGGACAGGTATGCTTTTTTTCCCCACAAAACAACATCACCTTGTTTTAATGTTAAAGTCATGCACATAGTAGTGCAATAACCATTCCAAGCATTTTGTATGTTTTATACACAGCAAAACAGCATGTATTTGACTGAAAATCCAGAATCGTCAACAAGCTAACTATAAAGATAGCTCTGTGAATGTTTACATGGTTGTCAACGAATGGGATGCTATATTTTATTCAAAATTAAATATCTTAAATATCTACGATTTTGGCTTTAATATGATTTTCCCAGGAAACCTGGCGTCCTCCACGAGTCCTATTCTTTCCAACAGCAAAGCACTTGAATGCGACAAGCTTGTAATCAGGACTTATGAAATTGGAAGTAGGAAATTTTGATAGCACATGAAGGCAGTATTATTCCTTATTTCCTTACAGGATTCCAGAAAATTCCAGATAAAAGTGCCAGATAAAAGTCCAGTGGCAATAAAGATACAAAAAAATGAAGAAATGTTTATAAACATTTAAAAATGATGAATAGTCTCAACTTTAGATTGGGTACTGCTAAAACATGAACAAATGATTAATAAATGATTTGTAAATATGTGAAAAATAGGGTCAATTCCAGTCATTTGGGACACTTTTTGCCACCACAATGACTGCTAATAAAGGTAATAATGATTAGTAAATGTTTATAAACATTTACAATTGATGAATAGTTTCCACTTTAGATTGGGTACTGCAAAAACATTAACCAATAATTAATAAATGTTTTAAGATGTGCAAATAGTAGAAATCTACACAACAAACCAAGACCAAATATGTGACTTTTACAGACTGTGATTAGGAGTTAATGACTATATTAACATGAATAGTTTGTGAAGTGCTTAAAATGAATAATTAAGCTATATTTTCACAACATTTGTAAATGTAAAAATGAGCATTAGCTAATATGTGAAATGAAGTTTAATAGCATTTGTAAGCATTCAAAAGTACATTAACAAATAAACTCGTAATCATTGTATAATTTCTGTTAAAATTATTTGCAGATTTTTAAAACGCATTGAAAGTTTAATTCCATTTGTAAACATTAACTAATGATCCGTTAAGCATTATATAATGTTTGTAATGATTTATTAATGAAGCTTTTAATCATTGTAAACCATCTGTCAGAATCATTTGAAGATTTTTTTAAAAATGCATGATCATATGAATTGAAAGTTTAAACACATTTGTAAGCATTTCTTCAGTTTATATTAAATGATGATCTGTTAATCATTAGGTAATGTTTAATAAGTTCATTAGTAAACATTAACAAGCACATTATCTCATATTTCTAGATCTGTGAATATATATTAACTAATGATCCGTTCAGCATTACATAATGTTTGTTACTGATTTATTAATGAAAGTTATTATAAAGTGTTACCGATGACTTTTGGGATTGTGTTTGCTTTGTTTCAGAATAAACATACCTAACTCAGCCTTCATCAGCTCTCCAGAGGATTCTGCAATAAGAAGAGAAAATACAGAGTGGCATCAAACACTTTCAAAGGGCACAGATACATATTCAGTGAAATGAACAGCTATAGCTACAAATAGCACATATTCAGGTGCTAACATAACTACCAAAAAAGAGACTACCATCAGGGTTTCTAAATGAGCAGCATGCACTGCAGCATTGTCTTCTTATATCTGTTTATCAGCCCAACGCAGCACAATGCTGTAAGGTCTGTGCCAAGGTTTCCACACCAAAACACCACATTTTACATACACAAACAATCTATATTTTCATGTTTCATGGCATTTGATGCGATTGGTCAACAGTAGAGCAGATCATCATAAAGTTTTGAGAGTTTAAGGATATTCTGTTGATTTTGAGGGTGTGTCCTTCCTGGGGTCTTTCATCTAAACACCCACTTGGGACCTGATCAGGTCCAGGGTCCCTTTTCATGTTAATCATGTCTTCATGTGGAGCAAGGGGTATTTAAGGGAAGTTTGCAAAAGATTCAGGGGGATTCTGTACAGGCACGTGAACCCCATAGTGCTGTGTGTTCTTCATGAAACACCATATTTCTCTATTTTCAATGGGAATCTGTAGTCAGATCTCCCACACCATTGCTGTGTCTCATCTCTTGCCAGGTATGCAATGTTTCTTATTTCTATATTCTGTGACTGGAGGTAGAAAAACAGGGGTTTGTTTTGAAATGGCAGGAGTTAACGGATGTTCTGCCCAAGCCATCAAACTGACATCATCAGAGAAGGATCACCATGAAAAAGTGCATTTTCCGGTTTGGATTAAAGATTATGGGGCACTTATATTAAAAATAATAATAATGACCCACACAGATAAATGATTTATAATAAACACTGCAATACTCTGTGATTAGGTTAGTAACAGACTAAAATCTTGTTTAGGTGGCACACTGGGGCACGCCAACTGAGCTTTTACAGCAACAAAGTTTTGTTTGACTAAATAAGGGAAGCCTCAAGCCAACCCCTTCAAATCTAACCAAAGCTACTAAATATTAACAAGATGCGCCACTGTCATTACAATTAATGGTTGAGGGAATGCAACACTCAATATGGCCGCTCTAGCAAAGGAAGTCTCACTTTCCAGTAAAAACCACCAATCGTCCATCGATGAAGACTGACGGTTCTTTGGGGCGGGGTTCTCGTGAGGTGCTTGTCAGTCTGTGCGCATGCGCAGTAACTGAAGCGACCTCGAAAAAGGTGATTTTAAGCTCAATCTAAGCTTCAGAAACAAATGTTAAGGTACAGTCGATGTCAGTTTTAAATGTTGTTCATAAATATGTTGTTTGAAGGGATTTTAGCTGGTGATTGTAGAAATAGCAGTCTTTATTTATTTATTTATTTATTTTTATTGCAAGACAAGAATACAGAGTTGATATTTAAAAGATGTTTGTACATAATACACAAAGTATCAGGAATATACATTATGTCAACTGAAATCAAAGAAGTATTAAAGATTACAAGAGAAAAAGTAGGAAAAAAATAAGCCAAAAACATAAGAACTTGAGGGTAAGACATTTAACCATCAATTACAATATACAAATTAAAGTCATTGCAAAATGAAACAGTTCTTCTTGCTTTCTTATTTTCTGACAATGAGATGGTATTTAGATAATTTTTAAATTCTGTCAAAAAAAAACAATAAAATGCGGTTTGTTGTTTAGAAATAGCAGTCTTCCCCATTCACGTCTTGCTAGTATGACGTCAATAACTGGCCAGAGACGTTGCAAACATGGCCACCGAGTGGCACGACTTCCGTGAACGGACTTTGATCCAACCCCGTTAAATGTAAGGAAGTACTAGAGTTTTGATGTACTCAAGTATTAAAGGTATAAAAACAACATGTATTTATGAAATGTAGTGGAGCAAAAGGAATTATAGGTTTTATCTAAATTTTATGTAGTAAAATGTTTCCAAAGTAGAAACTACAGATATTTGAAAATGTGTTTTTATTGAGTAAAAAGACTTGAACACTGTCCACCTCTGCACAGAACTGTTATTTCAGGCTAAATGAAGGAGTTTCAAATGGAAAGTGTCTTACCTGTGCTATTAGCCATGTTTTTAATGAACATTCACTGGCCAAGTATCCAACTGTAAGGACTCTAGAAAAATGAGAAAAGATGTGAGAGAGAGGATCTATCCACCTTTCGCCACACTGGATTTTGACAGTTCTAGGTGAGATGTTATCCAATCAGAATCCTCACGTCACAAAGCCCCGCCCCTTTCGTCCAATCAGAATCCTCCACGTCACAAAGCCCCCACCCCCTACATCCCTCTTTGCCCTTTGATCTTTCATTTTTTGATTTTTAACTTTATAAGATTTTGATAAAAGCTTCTGTTAACGCTCTGTTTTGTTTTGTTTTTTGCAGAAGTGGAGCTCGCGTTAAACCAAAAGTGCAGGAGACATACGACGGAATTCAGAAGCAGCTTGTTTGCGGTAAAAGACATTAAGAGCGACAGAGTATTCACGCACAAACACCGACACGGATGTGGGGATAGATATATGAGTATAAATACGCGGATGTATTGCACAGTGTATTGCACTAAATGTAGCGGGAGAAATGTATTGCACTTGCCCTTCATATAACAGCTGTGCACAGTTTATTTATGGGACAGGGGTGACTCAGGCTCTGGGTTCCTGCGGATACGGAGCTGGTGGATCCTCGAGCAAGGCCCGTTGATTTGTGAAAAAACCTTTTCCCCCGTGGTGTAATGAATAATTGGAAATAAAGTTCATTTATATTTTATATAAGTACCATGAGCCCTTGTTTTTGCTCCCACGGGCGCGCACGAGCTCCGGCCGGTTGTGGACAGGTGGTGTTCCTCCGAGCGGTGAAATGAAGGAACAGGTGATTGGGGAAAAGGGTTTAGGAGCATTAGATAAGTAACAGCGTCTTTCTAGCCTCTTCGTGCCGGAACACGAGAACGTCGAGATGGTTCGCGGAAAAAAAATAAATAAAAAAAGTTTGTTGAACTTGCGTTGTTTCTTCTCTCTAAAAACATTATTTAAATAAATACTCTGTGTATTTTTAGTCGTGAAAGTTCACGCCGAGGTTCATCCGAGGTCTGAGTATCAGGGTAAGCTTTCTGTTATTTTCTCTTTTATTTAGATGATGCTTTTTTTTTAAGACATGTTTTCTCTTTTAAAAAAAGTTGTGCGTGAAGAGTTTGAGGGAATCAACCTCACGCAGTCAGATCCTGGTACCGTTCTTTCTCTCTTTTTGTTTTTGTTTTGTTAGTTTTCTTTCTCTCTGCCCGAACAAGACCATCGACAGAGTGTCAGTCAGGCGGCCGAAGCCGCAAAGACAGAAGCGGCTGCAGGAAACACCTGCGGATCATCAGAATGCTGAGTCGTGTTCCAGCTAATTATATCGCTACTGTTTCTACCTTGTGTGGGAAGCTGTGATTTGAAATGATGCCTTTAATAGTGTGTCTGTGTTAGTGTCTATGTTGAGTCACTATTTCTGACTGAAAGACGTGGTGAACTGAACTCTACCGTTCGGTCGAGGGGAACGTTATAATCAAAAATCCACATAAAAATAAAAAATGATTTACCCCAAAGGTGTAGCTTTTTATTTAGTCCCCCACAAAATAAATCAAAACATGTGAAAATCATCAAAACATATAAAATCATCACATATAAAATAATAAAACTAATACAAACTAGAATATAAAAATCCTATAAAATAATCCATAAAGAAATGGAAGGGAAATTCGATAGAGTCCTAGCCGGATTACAGTTAAGCGTAGACCGATTACGGCTAGTAACTACAGGGTGAAGCGACGCCTGGTCTTCTCCCACACTGTAAAAAGTGATTTTTTGAACTTGTAAATAAAGCCAGAATAATTTAAGTATATTTTACAAACAAATCCTATTTTGTCTTTTTATTTAAAAATGTCACGTATAATTCAATAAGCTACTTGAGGTTTCGTTTTCATTTACTGTGCTTAAATACATAAGTAAATTCAAATGAATCTGCCGAAGTAACATTTACTTAGTGTTTTGTCATCTAATGAACTAATGCAAAAAATGACAAACGCAAGTAACACTTACTCCACGAAGCCAGGCAATCTATGCGCATGCTCTCTTGGTTCTGAAGTTGGCGCGCAGAGGAAGGCAATGGAGAATTTTCTCGAAGACTGATTCAAGGTTCAAGGTTCAAGGTTCTTTATTTGCCAATGCCACCATATGTGCACACATACAGAGGAATCGAAATACCGTTTCTCTTCTCTCTTATCAAGTGTTTACGCTCAATGCAGTCAGTGCATATAGAACAGATTTTGTATGAGGGTAACAGCAGTGTACTTGATAATAAATAGATATAAACAAACAGAGTGAAAAATATATTGTAAACATCTGAATGAATATACATCTAAGTAAATGTAAACAGTGTATTCTGTAAAATATACAACTATACGTCCAAAGGTGCAGATATACCTGCAGGTAAATGTAAACGTTCAGTATATCTCTGAGTAAATGTAAACAGTGAAGTCAGTTTATATACAATATACAATATCCAATATCCTCCCAAGGGTGCAAAAATACAAGCAATAAATGTAAACGTTGAGTAGCTCTGGGTATAGAGTCCTATTGTAAGATGCAATACAGAATAGCAGCAGTATGGCAGTAGTGCAAAAGGCTATAAGGTGTAAAAGTGCAAACAGTGTCAGATTTAAGTAGTTTGTACATGTAACGTTTTGAATAGGTTTTGACTGATGTGATTTTTACACGGTAAGTTATGAAATATTTGTTTATTGGTCAATTTAGTTACTTTTGCAGAAAAGTATAGAGCTGTTAAGCTGTCTGCGGTCCTGGTGGTTAAAGAGGTAACGCGTTAACTGTTAATATAGTTGACAGAGTTGAGTTTGCTAAAGAACCGATTTGCACAAACATCCGTTATTAGCAAGCGGCATCTGTGTCGAAAACAATTGTCTTGTATTTTACATGTAATCTGCGGAGAAGTTTAATGTACAGTGAACTTTAAAATGAACTTTGCCGGATGCGAGCGGCGCAAATGGCAATATAATTCAAGGGTGTGTGTTTATTCATCTGTGAGAATAAATAATTGTGCCCTCACGTGCTATCTGAATTATTAGAAATTGGACATCGGAAGTCATATTTACAAACCCGGAATGATCCCCGAGGCCGAGGCCGAGCCCCGAGATGGGTGGGACATTAACTTTAATTAAGCCGCTAATCCCCCATTAATCCCCCATTAATCCCCCATTAATCCCCCATTAATCCACATCAACTCCACTGCTTTGTCTTACTGATAAAATCGATAAGCACTTGATGCATGTTAATCAAGTTAAACAGAGATTATACTCCCTACTGAACCTATACAATAGTGATACATTAGTACTGTGTGTAATATAGTATACTTGCAAACATTTAATGTAGTTGTTCCAAAATAAATTAACTGGTCAAATTTCAAATCAGTAAGATCAGTATATTTATTCAAATTTGGTAAAAAATCTATTTCTGACATTAACATTTCTAACATATGTTCCACAGATTGCACTCACCATTCAAGCTCATGCAAGGTAAGTTGGTGTAACACTTCCCAGTGTGCAATAATGAATTCACAGAGGGCGGTTGCACATTTAAGGTGGACTTTATTCTGAAAAATATGAATGAATCGTTTCAGTAGCGGCACTCGTGGTTAGCACGCATTTACTCCCGCTGATTCTCTCTCGAGATTCAGCGAGAGCACAATTCCATAACTCACCACGCCGCTTCACCGCCACCAGCTGGCGCAATCTGAGACCGCGACTTTTTCTAAGCCCGCAATGTCTATTTAACATTAGAAACAGTATGTAGCTTACTCCTTTTTTTCCTGTTTTACATTTCCGGAGTGCAATGCTTTTACCCATTGCGTTACATTGGCAATACTTCTTACAGCATGTACAACACTGATTAACCTTGCAGCATGACACAGATTTCTAGATATAGATATATATATATATATATATACACACACAGTTGAGGTCAAAAGTTTACATCCCCCTCTCAGAATCTGCAAAATGTTAATTATTTTACCAAAATGAGAGGATCATACAAAATGCTTTTTGAATTTGAAGATCAGGGTAAATTTAACATATTTTGTCTTCTGGGAAACATGTAACTATCTTCTGTAGCCTCTGAAGGGCAGTACTAAATGAAAAAATATGATATTTAGGCAAAATAAGAAAAATGTACACATCTCCATTCTGTTCAAAAGCTTTCACCCCCCGGCTCTTAATGCATGTTTTTTCCTTCTGGAGCATCAGTGAGCGTTTGAACCTTCTGTAATAGTTGCATATGAGTCCCTCAGTCGTCCTCAGTGTGAAAAGATGGATCTCAAAATCATACAGTCATTGTTGGAAAGGGTTCAAAAACACAAAAATGCTGAAAAACCAAAGAATTTGTGGGAGCTGAAGGATTTTTCTGAAGAACAGCAGGCAGTTTAACTGTTCAGGACAAACAAGGGACTCAGGAACAACTATCAGTAAACAAAAAAACACAGCTGTGGATCATTCAGGTAACAACACAGTATTAAGAATCAAGGGGATGTAAACTTTTGAACAGGGTCATTTTTATAAATTCAACTATTATTTTCTCTTGTGGACTTTATGTAAACATCTTTTATGTGAAATATCTTATTCAGGTCAGCACTAAATAAACAATAACATGCATTCTGTATGATCCTCTTATTTTGGTAAAATAATAAACATTTTGCAGATTCTGAGAGGGGGATGTAAACTTTTGACCTCAACTGTATATATATATAACTTTGCAAGATGTAAACACTGGACCAGCAGCACTTCTGGTCTCATATTTTTTTTATTTTTTAAATACTACATAATTAAATCTTAAAGGTATTTGTGTACAATTTTAATTCAGTTATAAATGTTAAAAAAAAAACTGAAACTGGAAGTTCTTCTGGACCAGCGCTGTTTACTTCTTCTGAATTGGTTTATATATGTGTGTGTGTGTGTGTGTGTGTGTGTGTGTGTGTGTGCGCACATATTTTGTTTATTGCAGGTGCCACAGCATGAGGTGGTTGTGTAGAAAATGCAGCTTTGAGTCAAACAAAAGACTTCAACTTTTAAAACACTCACGGCTCAAGCACGGAAATTCTGGCTGTCAGTCATCGAGCCCTTGTCTTTATGCTGATTGCCCTTGTATATTTAAAACATTTAATGCTCTACGAATACATTTGTCCCGACACCACACAGAATCAGACAAACCATATATAGGATAAAGATGCTGAACCATTTTGGTCATGTTTTTGGCCAACAGCAGTTAATCTTAATGAATGTGTCCGTTCATTTTTGTCCATTTGTTTTATCATTCCCTTTGTTTAATCTGTTTTTTCAAAAGTTTAATTCAAATAAAAGTACTCAAGGAAAATGGATGTCAGTGTTTTTTCATTGAAAACATCAGTAGTACTACATTACAAATTATATTAAGAAATGTTTTAAATAATATTTAAAGTAAAGGTTACTCAGGATAACTAAAAAAGATAACTAGGACTCTTATGTAAAAAAAAATGCAATAAATCATTATATATTTATAAGCATTACTTAAGTAAAATTTACAAACAAAGAGTCAGTAAAATTTACTGGGAATTCCCGAGTAAACTTAACTTATGATTATGGATAGGCTTTTACTTGGCAAATTTTTGTAAATTTACTAGCCTTTTCTGAGTGAAAACTGTTTCCAAGCTTTTTTCAAGTAAATCCTACTCCAAATTTTTTTCAGTGAAGACCATTTGTGCAATCAATCCCAAAGGTTGAATCATATGTATATATAAGTATGTATGTATGTATCGATCGTCCCTATGCCCGATGATTGTCGCTTGTGGCTATATTTACAGTTTATGTTCTACAGAAGTCTTCAATAATGACAGAGTGAAAGGATTTCTCAAGCTTTAGGCATGCTAACTCCAAAGAAACAAAAGTCCGTTAAAAACACCCTTTTTAAACAAGTCTGATCACATGTGCTTGCATCAAAAAGAAAACTGAAACTTATGACAAGTATGTGGTTAGCTCCATTTTACTGAGGCCCCACCTCTGCGGTTAAAGAAGATTTTCTGCATGATTCACCAGGGTGGAACAGGATTAAGGACAGGTTATGAATGGTTAACGGCTTTCTAGAGAATCTAATAGATTTTCTCATGCAATTCGGAAGAAGGGCATAGACACCGTTTCAGAAGAAAAAAAAACTTTTGTCTAATTGTCAGGATTTAATATTTTTTAAATTCTTGCTATTAATTGGCCAGGAAATCAAAAACACTGCTGAACAATAATTTGTAATGTTGATTTTTTTTATATTTTCCTTAGGAAAAATAAAATTTCCTTGGTTTATCCAAACGTGTCATCATGGATTTTATACAATGTAAGAAATCACTCAATGCAGATATACGTTTTATAGTTTCTATAATATAATAAAAAGCTATGTCAAATAGCACTGCATTCTTTATTGTTATGAAAATACTCCAAGAAGGCTTGAAAATCAACACCAGAAGTGTTTTCTAAGTTCTGAAAAGTCTGAAGATTCATCACAGCTGTCCTGAATAACTTGAACTGGCACATGAATGATGAATAAACATCCCTGCACCACCCTAAATTTGTCTTTTTCCTCTTGCACCTCTCTGCTTTCACCTTAAAACAGAAATTTTATTCTTCGCCATGTAAGGCCTTATTTCAAGTCAACAACTAACCAGGGGTGCGTTTCCCATACAACGACGTTCTGTAGTTCGCTGCTTGACTACCATAGTAAGACGCATCATTGAAGAAATAAACTAGCTAGTCACGACTGTTTCCCAAAACCGTATTGTCACAAATTTGCCGTTCACCCACGTTGGTGAATGACAACACGCAGGTGGTGGAATAATAACTTCTTTTGAGGAATTTATTTGAGATCGAAATAAAGCTAGATTTTCCTTATATGAATTACACACATGACATCTGAGGACTAATTCTTTCTGTTATTTTGCTTTCTTTTAAGATTCAGTCATAGGCTCTCTCTCTTACGCAGACCACCCATGCACATGCACACTTATCAAAAACAATGCTTTAAATCTCTTCAAAAACTAAAAGGTGTCAATTATTTTTGATATACTTGAAATATAAGATATAGATTGTACTGGACGTTGGCTTGCCTATTTCGCTCGAGATAAGGATTTATTAAGTCCACATGCCATACAAACAAGAAGATGTCGTTCCAACCACAGAGCTTTGCCATGCTGTTTGCGAATGTTCGTTTGAACTATGGTTTCAGGAAACACCAAGTGGCTGAACTATGTTAGTAATGACGGAACTTGCTTTTGGGAAACACACCCCAGATGTTTATTACCACTGCTTGAAGTGGGCCGGTACACACCGGTACTCAGCGTACTGGCACTGTTTCCTGCGGACCGGCACTTCTGACTCGATGCTACATGATCCCTGTACTGGATACACTTGAACATAGTTTTTCAGGTAGGTTTGCATGTAACTTTCTTCTAGCGTCTTGGAGATATTGCCAGAGTTCTTCTGGATTTAGTCAGTGTCAGTTTGTTCTGTTTCTTCATGTAAAAATAGACATGACTCAACGATGGTGAGACCAGATCTCCGTGTGCAGCACCTATGTGACCTATAGTCACACTTCTTGAGCATACAGAAATCTCACTGGATTATTAAAAATAATGGCAAAAGCAATGTTTGGAAATGTAAACTGATATTTCCTACTTACACGCTTCTGTAAATGATGTAAATAACTGACTTAAAACCATTTATTGGGGTGAAAATACAGACGTGCCTAAGACTTTTGCACAATACTGTATATCTACATGTATGTGTGTGTATTAATGTATACATATAAATATACACAGTACACACACATTATGTAAACACAGACTTTTATTTTGGATGATTAATCGATTTGCTATTAATCGATTTGACAGCCCTACTAAATAATATGCCGTATCTGATATTGAGAAAATGGTCTATTAGTGATTGTGATTTCAACTTTAGTGAAGTTACATTATTACACCATTAGATGGCAGCAAGGACTGTCTTTATGAGTGAGTCAGTAGCATACTTTTATATTGAAAGAGACCAAAACACGGACATTGTCTTTACTTAAAACAACACATTATAAGACATAATTGACAAATACACCGAACAGTACTGTCATGGGAAATCCCCTTAACTGTTATAAAGATACAAAGACAAAGATATGGCTTTTGAGTATTGAGTGTTGCATAACCATGGGAAACATCTAAGGGTTAGGAATGTAAACCCAGTTCCCTGAGAAGGGAATGAGACACTCTGTCAGTTGCTGACGCTATGGGCGATGTGTCCCATGGCACCTGGTGTCTGAATATTGTAAAATCACACCAAACCTATTGGCTGACAGCAGTCAGATGACATCACAGGGAGTATCCTTTCACATAAAAGGGTGACTGTTTATACAGCAGATTTGTTTTTTCTGAATGGAGAAGCAATGGGATGCCTTAAAGAGGGCAACAAGGTGTAGCATCTCATTCCTTTCTTAGGGAACCAAGCTTGCATACATAACACTTAGACATTCCCTTTCGAGGGAACTCAATGCTGTGTCCGTTGTTGACACATTTATTTAACCATTAATGAAACGGGCACTTTTGCTTTAGCTATAGGACAGTCTAGAGCCCTTAAAACCATGGCTATCTTGGGAGATTACAAAAAGAGAAACACAAGCGTAATGGAAATGTCTGAAAACGGAGATCAGCCCATTTGCAAGGAGCATAATCCTGCTTCAATACCCAGTGTGATCATTTGGAGCATATCTTATCTTATTGGAAGGCCGGAAAAAATCTGACAGTCAAAAAAAAAAAAAAAAAAAAACATTCAGTGCGAAAGCATATATATCAGAGGTCCTCAATTCTGGACCTCGAGATCTACTTTCTTGCAGACTTTCAAATGTTGCAGACTCCAACCGTGATAAAATTCACCTGTCTGCAACTTTCTAGTTATCCTGAAGTATAGATTGTTTCAACGGCAACAACACAGACAAACGTTATGTGGCCCAAACTTAACTTCCGGTAGACTTCCACAAAGAATCAATAACAACAGATTCCCTGTAGAGTCGATAATTTTATTGCAATAATTGTAAGCAAAAATATTCATATAAATTAAACATAATATAAATTGTTATATTACTAGCGACGAGCCAGACCGATAAACAAACACAGACCGGAAGTTAACTTCAGGCCAGACGCATGCGTCCGATGAAACTGTCTATAGCATCCAGAATATTAGCTTGTTCTGGTTTGTCTAATACAGATGAAACGAAACCTTTCTGGTTCAAGGATTAGCAGTTAATTTGGAGGTGCTCCACCAGTGATGAGATGATTTCAATCAGTAGCTGCGGATACATGGACCCTAATAATCCAACTGTAATCAGACTAGTAGCACAATCGGAATAAAAAAGTCACATGTAACCAAGTCAATCGGAATGAATTGCCAAATCCAATTAAAAATTCAGTCGTATTGTAAGGAGTGGTTTATTCCTGTTGTAATCCGATCGACAGGACATGTAAACACTTTGTATGTCACAGGATGAGCTGCTGCTGTTGTTGTTGAATAAACAACCATTGCTGTGTGTTTATGTCTCACCTTTCACTCAGCGTCTGTGAAGTGGGGAATGAAAATGTCATATCAGTCCTTGTTTCCAACTCTGAAGCACAGACAACCGGTTTTGGGAACAGAAAGGGGTGCTTTTACTGCATGATAAATATAAGCAGCACAGCACAACAGCTCTTGTGCTCATCGTCCTCTAATTAGGACACAAAATCAGGGCTCGACCTTAAGCCTTGTCCTTAATACTTGTTCTAGTGTGCCCTGAATGACCAATTCACTTGTCTCAATAGAAAGTCCTCCTCCACGAGGAGGAGTCTGACAAGGAAAGTTTTAATAAGGCTAGTTGTCCGGTCAGGCAAGTAAAATCCTATTTTACTTGTCCCTTCAAAAAGGCCACCTGTCCTGGACGAGTGGTCAAGCATTAATGTCGAGCCCTGCAAAATGAATAATAAACCTGCTGTTTTAAAACAAAAGAAAGTGAGGATGGTTATTATGAGACAACAGCAGGAAACACTGTATGTTTGTGCAGTGTACAAATGTCAAGACTAAATCTGATTAGAAGCTTGTGACAAACGCACACATAAACCCGATCAGTGTATTAAATAGCATTCATGTGAACTCTACTTTCTGATTCATCAGTCAGAATAAATTCATTCCGATTGAAGCAAAAAGTGTTTGTGTAAACTTAGCTAATGGGATGAAAATCTGGTGTCGCTGTGTGCCCTGTTTTATTTAAAGAACAGGGATCTATTAAAGTCTCATCTTCACAACACGTGTTTGTGGAAGTGTATCACGGCACAGACAAAATACATTTCTGAGGACCTCTGCTCATCTGGTTGGCAGTGGTTATAAAACCTAAAGAGTTCTAAAGAGTTTGGAATCCATGTTGAGATTAATATGGGTTACACAAGGTTGCTTTACCTTGATAATTAAAACTGCATTTTTGCAAAAGTAGTGGTAAGTGAAATCTTGTGTAATGCTGCATTTAAACTGCTAGTTGTTAAAATTACTCAGTGCACCTTTAACAAAATCACAAACTGATTCTTTGTTGGAAAAAAAAAATCACTTTGTGAACTTTTAAAAATAATTTAACAGTATTCTCTTTCTCTCTCTTCTGACATCACATATCTGAAAACTCGAAATATCTATTCAAAGAGAGACTGAAAATGAGTGGTTCATATTGGTCACAATATCAACAATCCGAAGAGGAGAAAAAAAGAATCCAGGAAGAACTGGATCGAATTAAAAAAAAAGAAGAAGAAGAGAGAAAAGAAAATGAGTTTGTTATTATGTTAGATTTTGCATGAGATTTTTACCAAAATCAAGCTCAAATTAAGTTTTTGACCAGCTAATTTGTGCTTTTTCATCTTTAGAACAACTGCATCTGAAGCCGTAACCCACATAGCAATTGTCGTCTAGCCCAGCTCTGGGCCAAACAACCAGTTACGCTGAGCCCACACGCAGCAAAGAATTACGGCCCTTGTTTGGCCCAGATCTGGACTACAGGCATGAGCCACACATGAGCCATAACTGGCCCAAATCTCAGCCAAACAGTAACTTATTTTATGTATAATCATTTTCTATTTTTAACTGTTTTAAATTGTTTTTAAATCAATTTATAAATCATTTTAAAAGTTTTCGAATTCCTTGTTTTATTATTGTAATTATTTTTTTTATGATTATTTTACTTCCTTTTATGTAAAGCACTTTTAATTACCATTGCGTATGAAATGTGCTATATAAATAAACTTGCCTTGCCTTGCCTTATAACCAGCCCTGAACTGGGCCAGAATAAGTTTTAATAGTGCTACCCAATCTCAGCCTTCAGTCAACTACATAGAGAGCAGTCTTTAACCAGAAACCCCAAAACTGAGCTATAAAAAAAGCCAAAAAAAACAAAAAAACAACTCTGCCACGGATCCATCCAGAGGCAGTAAAACACAATCACACCTTTAGACAATTAAGCATCTGTAATTCACACCTCTTTAGATTGTGAGGGAAACCAGATCTGAAGGAAAGACTTTCTGGCTCATCTGGGACTCAAACCAGAGATCTTCTTGCTGTGAGGGGACAGCATTTCCCACCAAGCCGCTTATGCTACACTTAGCCTGAGACATAAAATACAGACACTTGTGGAATAATAATAAATAAAAAATTGCAAAACTTTTTTCATGATTGTATGTATATAAAATAAAATAAAAATAAAAAAAACATTTACAGGTACAAAACTCTGTTTGGACAGATGCTGAAATGTACAACATACACAGCAAAATCCTCAGTGAACACTGCACACAATGTTAAAAGAAACACTAAAGTAGTGTTGAAGTTCACGAGATGAAGGACAAATTAAATGATCATATAACTGATGATTGAGCATTTGGTAAAATCAAGTGCAAGTCAAAGACATTAAATCTCTGAAGATCTCAGCAGAGGAGGATTAAACAACTCCACAAACAGCATCACCAGCTTCACTCATTACTAACCAGACTGACTTTATTTCTGTCAGACGTCTAGAGAAGCTCTTATTGAGAATCAATAGAGGTTTAGATGTTGATATTTATTTCATTTGAAGTCACCATTGTGGTGGGCAGTGTTTGCTTTAGTTCTTGGTCCTCGTACTTCTTGTGTTAGCTTTTCTTCGGCTGCTGTAACTGTGTGTTTGTAAAGCACAGTTGTGGCAAAGAAAGCCAAGATCGAATGGGATCAGGTACTATCTCCCTATCTTGCTGGTGATGACAAAGTCATAACAAAATGAACATCTAATAACTTAAAAATCTCATCAGTAGTTATAATGGTGTTTTGTTTTTAATTTTGTTTACCTTTGGCATTTATAGCCACCAACCTTGTGAAACTGCAGTATCGGCACTAATAGCATTAAAATGATCACACTTCCTGAAGACAGACATCAAGATTTTGCATATGATAGATAGATAGATAGATAGATAGATAGATAGATAGATAGATATACTTTATTGATCCCATGAGGGAAATTCTTGTGTTACAGCAGCATGGTCAGTAGCAAGATACAACACGTACACGTACACGTACGAGTCTGCTCATTCCCAAAAAACACACAAAATATAAAATATAAAATACAATAAGTTAAATTAAACGTAGTAGTGCAGGTATGGAACACAGTTGTAGATTTAACCAGATTTACATCAGTATTTACATAAGTACACTTGTGAAAAATGGTAGTCAATAATGATGAATATGAAGAACATTGAGAATGTAGAATATAATGACATGATATATACAATATAATGATATGAATCACAACAACGGTGACAATCAAAACGAAAAAGCTTCATGCTGCGCAATGCATGATGGGTGGCTTCATAGTACAAAACTTGATTCTTCCTTAATTCCACATCCTGGATTCCCAAGCTTTTTTGGTTTTGATTGTGACCACTGTGGTGATTCATATGCAGAATCTTGATGTCTGTGTTCTCCCTTAGAAAAGAGAGGGGCTGATTCCTTCAGATGGGAGGAGAGACCTTGCCTGCAGTGTTACAGTTGCTGTACTGGTCTATGGTGGTGAAACAAGAGCTCTGAGTACCAGTCAATCAGTGCCCCTATCCTCATCTTTGGCCACAAGTTGTGGGCATTGTGGATGAGGGCTAACCCATACAAATCCAACGACACATAGGCCCTACGCAGGTTCTCTCACCCAGTGCAGGGTTTTTTTTGTTTTTTTTTTAAACAACTGTGAGATTTGAAACAGTAAGTAAATTCCTTTTAAGTGAACACAAGTCCTGCAAAATACATTCTTACTCAGTAAATACTCAAATATGTTGCTTATGTTTCATAGCAGATATTAAATATAACAGCTGACCAAGCAGATACATACAAATGTTTTGCTACAAACACATTTGGAATGGCTCTTTGTACAGCTACGCTTAAGGTTTTTGAAGGTAAGACATAATTTACATTCATAGATTTAAAAAAATTATTATTATTATTATTATTAATAATAATAATAATTACCTTACATTGTATCGCAAACATTTCTTTGCATCCCAGCTTTATTGTGATCATTCTCTTTTTCAGCTGGATTTGGGAAAAATAGGCCAGGTATGTCTAAGAATACCAGAGTAAGTCTGATGTTATTTAGACATTAAAAGTTCACAACTCAAAGTTTCTCTCTCTCTCTCTCTCTCTCTCTTGAAGTTAGCAAGACAAATATAGTGCAGTGTAAAACATAAAGATACAACAGTGACTCTGTTACAAAGCGCTCTCCTTCCATAAATGAATGAATGAATATTCTCCATACATAAATCTTTACCATAGCAATGATTATACATATTACTTTGTTAAGTAACACTTAATTTTCTCTTTTAAAATCCATTTTTAGTATTAAATATTGTGAGCATCCAAGTCCCTGCAAAATAAACATGTACTATACAAACCTGTGACAGCCGTCAACATTGTCAGAGCTGTGCTGTTATAGAAAAAATCAGTGAATACATTCTGACCATTCAGATTCAACATTCAAATTCAAGATTCCTGTGGTATAATGACTGTTTATAGCTTTTACAGTTACAGCAGTTAGCAGATTATCCAGAGTGTTTTGTAGTCTCGTGATAGTTCATTAGGTTAGGCCGTCAAGCTAAAATCCTGTTGAAGGAGGTTAGTACAGCATGAAAAGAAAACACACAAGACAAGGGATTCTTTCAATAGAAGTGTCAATTCAAGAGGTAGATCTTTAGTCTTTGTTTGAAGACAGCCAGTGTTCGGACAGCCAGTGGAAGTTCATTCCACTACCTGAGTGCCAGGACAGAAAAGAGTCTTGAGGGATGATGGGTCCAGTCAAGCCATGTTAGAGCCTTGAAAGGAGCGTGGTGCATAGCAGGGTGTGATAAGTGCCTTAAAGTATGTGGTTACTTGTCTGGTTTTGGCTTTGTAGGCAATCATTAGTGTTTTAAACCTGATGTGGGCAGCTGCAGGAAGCCATTGGAGAGAAGGAAGCAATGGGGTGGTGGGTTCTCAATAATACTTAAGGGTTCTAGAGTTATTTTTTTCAAGAGTGTAATGAAATTACCATAAGGCAACATTCAAATGATTCGATAGAATTCAAATGTTGATGTCGATCAGAAAAACAAACATGGCATAGCAAAACCGTGCACATATATTAAATTATCTTATACACTTAAGTCAATTATCTCAAACCTTCAAAAAGTAATCTAAAGATGACAGAAAGTTACAACAAGACATCATGTTTAGCCTGCCAAATACACATATACATATACATGTAGTCATTCAAAACACAATCTGTTTGTATGCAGTACTTAGTAAATTACTAAACAGCTTAAGTTGAATTAAAAGATAATGGTAATAGTGTTCAGACTAGACAGTAGATGGCTAGTCCGATAAGTCAAAAAGTAATTTAAATATGTGCTTGCTTGCTTATTTATTTATTTATTTATTTATTTCAGAACGAAATGAACCTGAAGACTTCAGAAAAATGCTGAAGAAAACTGTGTAAAATATCACAACCAAATAATTTGGGGAGCTACATTTTTTGTTGTTTGTTTCATGTTATCTATTTTTACAGTTAATATATCTAGATAGCTAAACTCTTTCGAAATATCTTTGTGGAATCTTTTCTGAAATCTGAAAAATCTTTTCTGAAATCTGAAAAGACTTTTCAGCAACCAGTTGAAGAAGGAAAGAGAGGAAGAACAGGCGAAGGTATCAACACCTTCAGACTATTGTAGTCAAAGATGGATTTGAAGTGTTTACACTGATCACTGTACTGTACTGTACACCGATATTTCTTATTTTTCCATTGTCCTTTATTTTTAACAGTATGTTGAAAAGGTTGAAAATATGAAACCAGTAGAGGTCAAACCAAATGGAAAAGCTGAATTTGAACTTGAGATGAAGCTCAAGAATCCCATGAGCAAAATTTCTCTCTACAAGGTGAGAGCCACAAGTTTCTTAACTGCAGTGATGTTTTCTGTAGAGGCTTATGTAAGCGCTATATAAAATCACTCTGCTTAGGTGGGCAGTATCTAATTCAACTCATTTATTCTTTGCAGAATGGTGAAATCGTTGACTATGGTGATGGCACCAATGATTCCTTCAAACACAATCTGAAGAAAGTTGGTGATAAATACACATTTACCATTAGTAATGTTGGCCCAGAAGATGCAGGTCTATATCAAGTGGATGTTGAAGATGCAACCATGTTTTCAGCTGAATTGGAGAGTAAGACTAAGTTTGATCACGGTGTTAAACATGTTAGGTGTAACCCGCTGCACCAAGTACTGCAGACACGATGGGTTCTGAATATGGACCAGCTTTTCAGAAGTTCAGGTTCGCCTACGGAGAATAAGGAGCTCAATAACAACAATGAATCACTCAGACACGGTAAGACGTTCAACTCAGTGTTATTTGTCAAAAGTAAATGTTTGGCTTAGCAATTGAAATGCACCAAATCAGAGGAATGAGGAAAAATAAACAAAATACAATGGGTAACATACTCAAACAAAGAAAAGGAGAAAACTATTTCAGTGCAAGTTGTTTTGACAATAACGCTTTCCTTTTTTTAACTCTATTCCTTTTTTTCCCCTTTCTTTATAGTTTTCAAGGACTTCAAATGAAAACTCAGAAGAACTCAAACTCAAACTCAAACTCACACCTTCCACCACAAACTTCACATCAGTTAATGAAGTCAACCTTTTGTTTGCTCCTTTTGAGGTATCGCTAACTTATTTCTTTGTTCACTCTGGAGAAAAATAAAATAAAATGAAATGAGAGTTGTATCCTTTGTTCACACTTTAAAAAAAATAAAAAATAAAAATGGGGAAAACAAATACACTTGATCAAATTAGAAGAAAAACACAATTAGGAAGAAACCCAAATAAACCTGAATAAATTCAAGTATGAATTCAAAGCTCAATTTTCAAGAGTCTTGTAATTCAGTACTTGATGTTCATTCACAACCTTGTGAATGTGGCTGAATTCAGTTAACGACAGTGAAATTGTTCGTCACTCAGTCTCTCCTATTAGATCGTCCCTAAAGAGAACAGTGAAACGCTCTGTTTGTGCTGCTAGTTCACTTTTCCTACCGTCCAGTTCGGCAACAGCAAGGTAAATGTCATTCAGTAGCACTTGTTGAGAACTCAGTGCGGCTCGCCAGTCCTCACTCCCTCCGTGAACACAGGAGTTTGGACGAAATCTGGGAATCCAGAAACTCCATTTCGTGAAGCATCGATCTCCATACAGCGTCAACTTAGAGCTTGCAGCACACACTCGACAGGGCCACGATAAAACCGAATCAGAAGTAGAAAAAAGGAACAAAAAAAAAAAAAAAAACTGACCTTGAATAACAAGGTCACAAAACTGTCATTAATATCATTTTCAGAATACACACATATCACAACGTTTAAGAAAGCAACAAAATGACGATCTCATCTTACAAATAAACAAATAAGCATAAATTTATCACATGTGGTCTTGCAACATACATTCACAATTCATAAATGAACTCAAATACAGCATCTTTTTAACATTTCACTTATATGAACCTTTCACACAGATTAACACATAAAACAACACAGATGAATTTAACCGTTTTAATCCCTTGTAGCTCCAAAGAACTCAGTTTCCACTCGGTCTTTCACTCATAACTCATGAAATTAATTTCCAATTGAAAATGTCTTTTGCTTCTGTGTGAAACACTTTTAGTTATTGGATAACACGCCACCTCTTCATGGTCACCATTCTTCTTCCTCCTACCATATAATCATACAGTGGATAAGCATCAGTTAGCTGATCTAGATCAACCAGGGCAACCTCTCCATCAGGAGAGACAATCAACTGTTTTGTGTTATAGATCAGGAGAAAGCACATTGTTTACCGTACTATGCAATGATATGACAGTGTTACCTTGAAAATGTGAAATTAATCTCTGATGTTGAAGTATGGTTCCTTGTTGATCCCTGTTACTTGTAGGCACACAGGTTTAAAACTAAAAAGTCAAACATGAGTCATAACCACTGGAAGCTTCAGTTTAGAAGGATGCATGAAACTGCAGAAAACAGTTGCCTTTATTTGTTAAGTAGCCTACTGCATTATGTCTTGCTTTCATGCTTTTTTTTTGGTCAGATTGGAGGTCACTTTTGACTCCTGGAGCAATTACAACACAATAAATGTTTGAAAATGTAACATGTTTTGACCGTTTATTTAATAGAATTAAGAAAATGTAAAGTGATTATATAAAGCAAGTAACAATAAGTTATTGGAAATGAGTAAAGTTTATCTAATATACAATCTAAAATCACAGTTCATCAGTTATCCTAAAATTTATTTAATCACATTAACTTAACATGATGGGGCGAAGCTTGAATAAATACATAAGTTTTAACTTTTGGGGTTAAATATTTTTTTTTGAGTGCATCAGATTTTTCCCCAACCATTAACTAAACGTTCATGCAAGACTTAACAGATTATGTTCTTGTGAATCTCGCCAAGACATATTTTGCAATACTTTATAGGGAGAATCTCGCGGAAATGCGTGTCTGTGCATGCACTTTGCAAATGTCAGTCAGCGCAATCGTTTTGATTTCATCATGGGCGGATTGCTGCACTTTGCAACAACAGACCTACAACTTGCAGCAGTCGTCCAGTGAGCAGAGAAAAAGGTTCTCCTCTCAGAAAACGTACAAATAAAGATCATTTTAGATGTTTAATTAATATTTGGAGCATTGGGATCGCCAGAAGAGGGCCTAATGAACTCATTTTTGTGAAAACCTCAAATGACATTTTTCACTTCTTTTGCCTGTAGCTCAAAATTAGACCGTGAGCATTCCGACTCATTTTGCCAGCACGAGTCACATATAGCTAAAACTGTAAATTCAACTCCTTGTTACAAGTAGAACCATCACTTCTACCACAAAAGACTGCTTTGTAAGTAGTCTTCCTGATTTATCTCAATAGTTATCTTAACAGCTCAGAAAAACTTGATGATGTAACAGAAACTATGGACTCTCTCTTTTCTAGCACTTTAGATATGGTTGCTCCTTTACGCTTAGGGAAGATTAAGGAAAACAGTGGTATAATGAGAACACTGGCGCCCTAAAGAGAGAAGCCCGGAAAATGGAGAGCAGCTGGAGGAAAACAAAACTAGAGGTATTTGGTATTGCATGGCGGGAAAGTACCCTATCCTACAGAAAAGCATTAAAAACTGCTAGATCTGATTACTTTTCGTCTCTTTTAGAAGAAAATAAACATAACCTCAGGTATTTATTCAATACAGTGGCTAAATTAACGAAAAATACAGCATCAACAGGCGTTGACATTTCCCAACAGCACAGCAGTAATGACTTTATGAACTACTTTACTTCCAAGATCGATACTAGTAGAGATAAAGTTGTAACCATGCAGCCATCAGCTACGGTATCGCATCAGATAGTGCACTGTAGTTCCCCAAGGAACAATTCCACTCATTTTCTTCTATAGGAAAGGAAAAATTGTACAACACAATAAATGTTTGAAAATGTAACATGTTTTGACCATTTATTTAATAGAATTAAGAAAATGTAAAGTGATTATATAAAGCAAGTAACAATAAGTTATTGGAAATGAGTAAAGTTTATCTAATATACAATCTTAAATCACAGTTTATCAGTTATCCTAAAATTTATTTAATCACATTAACTTAACATGATGGGGCGAAGTTTGAATAAATACATAAGTTTTAACTTTTGGGGTTAAATATTTTTTTTTGAGTGCATCAGATTTTTCCCCAACCATTAACTAAACGTTCATGCAAGACTTAACAGATTATGTTCTTGTGAATCTCGCCAAGACATATTTTGCAATACTTTATAGGGAGAGTCTCGCGGAAATGCGTGTCTGTGCATGCACTTTGCAAATGTCAGTCAGCACAATCGTTTTGATTTCATCATGGGCGGATTGCTGCACTTTGCAACAACAGACCTACAACTTGCAGCAGTCGTCCAGTGAGCAGAGAAAAAGGTTCTCCTCTCAGAAAACGAGCAAATAAAGATCATTTTAGATGTTTAATTACTATTTGGAGCATTGGGATCGCCAGAAGAGGGCCTAATGAACTCATTTTTGTGAAAACCTCAAATGACATTTTTCACTTCTTTTGCCTGTAGCTCAAAATTAGACCGTGAGCATTCCGACTCATTTTGCCAGCACGAGTCACATATAGCTAAAACTGTAAATTCAACTCCTTGTTACAAGTAGAACCATCACTTCTACCATAAAAGACTGCTTTGTAAGTAGTCTTCCTGATTTATCTCAATAGTTATCTTAACAGCTCAGAAAAACTTGATGATGTAACAGAAACTATGGACTCTCTCTTTTCTAGCACTTTAGATATGGTTGCTCCTTTACGCTTAGGGAAGATTAAGGAAAACAGTGGTATAATGAGAACACTGGCGCCCTAAAGAGAGAAGCCCGGAAAATGGAGAGCAGCTGGAGGAAAACAAAACTAGAGGTATTTGGTATTGCATGGCGGGAATGTACCCTATCCTACAGAAAAGCATTAAAAACTGCTAGATCTGATTACTTTTTGTCTCTTTTAGAAGAAAATAAACATAACCTCAGGTATTTATTCAATACAGTGGCTAAATTAACGAAAAATACAGCATCAACAGGCGTTGACATTTCCCAACAGCACAGCAGTAATGACTTTATGAACTACTTTACTTCCAAGATCGATACTAGTAGAGATAAAGTTGTAACCATGCAGCCATCAGCTACGGTATCGCATCAGATAGTGCACTGTAGTTCCCCAAGGAACAATTCCACTCATTTTCTTCTATAGGAAAGGAAGAATTGTATAAACTTGTTAAATCATCTAAACCAACAACATGTATGTTAGACCCTATTCCATCTAAGCTACTTAAAGTGGTGCTTCCAGAAGTCATAGATCCTCTTCTGAATATTATTAATTCGTCATTGTCATTAGGATATGTCCCTAAAACCTTCAAACTGGCTCTTATTAAGCCTCGCATTAAAAAACCACAACTTGACCCCAAAGAACTAGTTAATTACAGACCTATCTCGAATCTCCCTTTTCTGTCAAAGATATTAGAAAAGGTAGTATCTGTGAGGATTTCCAGTCAGGATTTAGACAGTATCATAGTACTGAGACTGCTCTCATTAGAGTTACAAATGACCTGCTCTTATCATCTGATCGTGGTTGTATCTCTCTATTAGTGCTACTGGATCTTCATGCCGCATTTGACACTATTGACCACAACATTCTTTTGAACAGACTAGAAAATTTTGTTGGCATTAGAGGAAGTGCATTGGCATGGTTCAAATCGTAATTATCTGACCGCCATCAATTCGTAGCCGTGAATGAAGAGGTATCATATCGATCACAAGTGCAGTATGGAGTACCTCAAGGCTCAGTACTAGGGCCGTTACTTTTCACGCTCTACATGTTACCCTTGGGAGATAGCATCAGGAAACATGGTGTTAGCTTTCACTGTTATGCTGATGATACTCAGCTCTATATTTCTTCGCGGCCTGGCGAAAAATACCAATTTGAAAAAACGGAATGCATAGTCGATTTTAAAAACTGGATGACGAGTAATTTCTTACTGTTAAATTCTGAAAAAAACGTCTCCAGGTTACGTATGTAACCATGGTTCCCCGAGGGAACGAGACGCTGCGTCACAAAACGCTATGGGAACGCCCCCGCGTGACCGCGCTCTGAATCACGTGTCTAATCCGTCCAATGGATGGGCGAGACGTCATGGGTGGGGTGACGTAGCGACCTGGAAGCATAAAAGCCCGAGCGGCGAGCCCCGCGTTAGCTTACAGGAAAATGAAGCAAGCGCCGCAGGGACGCCGGAAGTGTGGCACCGAGACGCAGCGTCTCGTTCCCTCGGGGAACCATGGTTACATACGTAACCTGGAGACGTTCCCCTTCAGGAACTCGAGCTGCGTCACGAAACGCTATGGGAACGAGTATACCCACGCCGCCAGACTTACAAGTCCCTGCCTCCAGGAGGAGGCATGCCTAAGGCACAAGGACAGAGGAGCCGGGAGTGGGTCGCGTATCTAGGTCATAAAACCTGGCAAAGGTCAGGGGCGTGGACCATCCCGCCGCGTTGCAGATGTCCTGTAAGGACACACCTGCCAGAAAGGCCTTAGAGGCCGCCACCGCTCGGGTAGAGTGAGCCTTGACCCCCAGGGGACTGGGGAGACCAGAGGACTCGAAAGCCAGAGAAATGGATTCTACAATCCACCGGCTGAGGGTCTGCTTAGAAGCAGGAAAACCCCTCTTAGGGGGACCAAAGCACACAAGCAACTGGTCCGCCTTTCTCCACAGGGCAGTTCTGTGGACGTACGCGTCCAGTGCTCGCACTGGACACATACAATTGAGCTTCCGATGGTCGGGCTCCCTGAAGGGAGGAGGACAGAAAGCCTGCAGCACGACCGGCCGTGGTGCCGAGGAGGGGACTTTCGGTACGTACCCCGCTCAGGGGTACAAGAATGCTTTGGCCAAACCAGGCGCAAAGTCTAAATAGGAAGGGGTCACCGAGAGGGCCTGAAGACCCCCCACTCTCCTAAGAGAGGAAATTGCCAAGAGAAAGGCAGTTTTCAACGTCAGAAGACGGTCCGAAATCTCCTCTATGGGCTCGAAGGGGGTTTGCAGAGAGCCTCTAAAACCACGGCCAGGTCCCACAAGGGGACCCGAGATCGAGCTGGAGGTCTGATCCTCAGCGCACCGCGGAGGAAACGTGTCACCCAGGGGTGCCTGCCCACTGACTGGCCATCGAGAGGGGCGTGGCAGGCCACAATAGCCGCCACGTACACCTTCAGGGTGGAGTGGGTCAGTCCCGCGGAGAGGCGGGCCTGCAAGAACTCCAGCACTGTACCAACTGGGCAGTGAACAGGGTCAAGCCGGCGGTCTCCGCACCAGGAAGTGAAAAGGTTCCACTTCAGGGTGTACAGTTTCCTCGTAGAGGGAGCTCTGGACTGGAGGATGGTCTCCACAACCTCGGTTGAGAGACTGGAAGCGCGGAGTTGTGCCCCCTCAGAGGCCACACCCACAGCTTCCACAGCTCCGGGCGGGGGTGAAGATGGCCCCCCGCCTGTGAGAGGAGATCCCTCCTGATCGGAATCTCCCATGGGGAGCCGTCTAGGAGGGAAATCAGGTCCGAGAACCATACTCGGCCCGGCCAGAACGGGGCTACTAACAGTAGACGAATTCCGTCCTGGCGCACTCTCTCCAGAACTCCCGGGAGCAGAGCGACCGGAGGAAAGGCGTACAGACGCAGCCTCGGCCACGGCTGTACCATGGCATCCAGTCCAAGAGGAGCTGGATGAGTCAGAGAGAACCAAAGGGGACAGTGCGACGTCTCCTGCGTCGCAAACAGATCCACCTGGGATCACATACGCCATATGAGCTCCACCACCTCGGGGTGGAGTCTCCATTCCACGGGCACCGGCCCCTGCCTCGACAGGGCGTCCGCTCCCACGTTGAGATGACCAGGGATGTAGGCCGCTCTCAATGAGAGGAGGTTCCCTTGGGACCACAAAAGGATCTGGAGCACCAGCCTGTAAAGGGGGCGTGAACGCAGACCTCCCTGGCGGTTGATGTAAGAGACCACCGTCGTGTTGTCGGTGCGCACCAACACGTGGCGGCCTCTTAGGTCTGGGAGAAAGTGTTTCAGAGCTAGAAACACGGCCAGCATCTCCAGGCGGTTGATGTGCCAAGTGAGATGGCGGCCGCTCCACAGACCACGGGCAGGACGGCCACTCATGACCGCTCCCCATCCGGTGAGGGACGCATCCGTCGCTAGCACTACGCGGCGACCAGGAGCTCCCAGGACCGGGCCCTGAGACAAGAACCCAGGTTCTCTCCACACAGCTAAGGCACGGCGGCATCGTCGCGTGACCTTGATCATGCGAAGCGGGTTTCCTCTGTTTCGGAAAAACCCCCTAGACTTGAGCCACCACTGTAGGGGTCTCATGTGCAGCAAGCCAAACGGTATCACGTTGGACGCAGCTGTCAATAGGCCCAGCAGTCTCTGAAACTGCTTTACAGTGAGTGACTGGCCTACTGTCGCTCTCGCGACCGCTGTGAGGACCGACTCGATCCGAGCAGGAGACAAACGTGCCTGCATCGTGGTCGAATCCCACACGACGCCTAGATAAGCGGTTCTCTGAGCTGGAGAAAGCACGCTTTTCTCGGCGTTTAGTCTTAACCCCAGTTCCTTCATATGGGCGAGAACGGCATCTCGATGCCAAGCCGCCATCTGCTCTGAATGAGCTAAAATCAACCAGTCGTCGATATAGTTCAGTATGCGGATGCCCTGTAGTTGCATAGGAGCCAGGGTAGCATCCACGCACTTCGTGAGGTGCGGGGTGAGAGTGCTAGGCCGAAGGGAAGAACCCGATACTGGTAAGCTTCGCCCCCGAAAGCGAACCTCAGGAACTTTCTGTGCGGGGGAAGGATGGAGATGTGGAAATACGCATCTTTTAGGTCGATCGTGACGAACCGGTCCTCGGACCTGATCTGAGACACGACCTGAGTGACCGTAAGCATCCTGAACTTCAGTCGAGCGACTGAGAGGTTCAATTGCCGCAAGTCCAAAATGGGACGCAGCCCTCCCCCCTTCTTGGGAACAATGAAGTACCGGCCGTAGAACCCTGACTCTCTGTCGTGAGGAGGGACCACCTTGATGGCCTCCTTCCTCAGGAGAGTACGTACTTCCTGCTCCAAAACCAGAGCCTGCTCGGGACCCACCACAGTGGGAAGAACCCCAGAAAAACGAGGTGGAGATGAGCCGAACTGAATTCGGTAGCCTCTTTCTACAGTACGCAGGACCCAATGAGACACATTCGGCAGAAGTTTCCACGCTGCCAGAAAGCTCACTAAGGGAATCAGTCTCTCGAGACTGACCTCTGGTGTAATAAAAGCGGTTAGCTGGGTGCCCTGAGGCGGCGAACCGACATGGGGGAAATGAGCTAACCGCTGCGAAGGCCTCAGGAGAGGCCGCGAGCCTCCCAGGCCCGCTACGTTGCCGGGTGAGAACTGGGAGAGGTGCTCGCCGGAGACCGCTGCGCCCTGAAGCACCATAGGTGGCAGGGTTGGCAGATCGACCTCCTGAGGGCACTGGGGGGACCCGGGCACCGTAAGATGAGGTGTACGCCGCATCGCCCCAGAGGGGCCCGCCCTCGTAAGCCCTGGGCCAAAACCATCAGGGCTTCTTAGCCGCGGCCCTTCTGGACATGAGGACGGTCCTCAGATCCGCCTTAGTGCCCGAAGGGCCGGGCCCAGAGCGTCGTCGCGACTCCTGCTCCCGCCTCAGGGGAGCACGGGAGGCGACGCTCTGCTTTTGTGCCTCCCTGTAGGAGGGGGCCGTACACGGAGGGGGCTGCCCCCGCCCAGCAGCCCCACGAGCCAGACAGCGTCCAGCTCTTTAAGCAGGTCGGCCTGGTACGCCTGTAACACCGCCATGGTGTGCAGACACGAAACCAGCCTGAGGTGGTCCGCAGCGGCTTGGTAGGCAACGCCGGAGCCTTCAGGGACGATGCAGCAGCAGGGGACAGATAGCTGGCTAGCGTCTGTTCAACCCTGGGCATCGCCCTGTAACCGGAGTAGTCCAGCCCCGCCACATTAGCGTAATGGGAAGAAGTGGGGCTGAACAACCGGGCTGAAAACGGCCTATTCCAGGACCTCCACACCTCAGTGTGGAGGTCCGGAAAAAAGGGCAGGCTCCGTGGCGGAGGTGGCGGCCTACTGCGTAAAAAGCGCTGTCCAGTCTAGAGCCCTGAGGCTCAGGCCGTGACTCAGCGGGCCAGTCAATGCTAAGCTTAGCGACTGCCCGCGTAACCACCTCGAGCAGCTCCCCGTATTGAGGAGACTGTGGCTCAGGGTCGACGCTCTCCAAATCGACCTCCTCGGAGGACGATAGGTGGAGCGCCGAGTCCGCTCCCCGGGGGGGAAGAAACCGCAGAGCGTGCTTCCGAGCCCAGGGAGGGGACAGTGGACCTGGAGGGTGAGGAAGGAGAAAGGGACGGGCCCGTCTCCATTCCCTCCGCCAGGTCCATCTGCGAGCCCCACGAGCGCAACCGCCGCTCTGCCTCAGCAGAGGCGGGGCCGGCACCGCGAGGCACGCTAGTGAGGGCTCCCTCCTCAAAGAGAGCCCAGCGGGAGCGGAGAGTGCGCAGCGGTAAACGCTCGCAATGTGCGCAGCCGGCTCCCTCGAGAGCCGACTGAACATGCTCCGCTCCCAAACAGGCAACGCACAGACCGTGTGTATCCCCGCCCGTAATATATCGCGGACAGGGAGGAACACACAGCCTGAAGCGCTGCCCGCTCTTGCCCTTTGTCTTATCTTTGGCTTTAGGCATGCCACAGATAAAGCACAAACCAGACAGAAAATAGACAAACAATCAACATAGAGCGCTTGCTGAAAACAGGAAGCTAACGCGGGGCTCGCCGCTCGGGCTTTTATGCTTCCGGGTCGCTACGTCACCCCGCCCGTGACGTCTCGCCCATCCATTGGACGGATTAGACACGTGATTCAGAGCGCGGTCACGCGGGGGCGTTCCCATAGCGTTTCGTGACGCAGCTCGAGTTCCTGAAGGGGAACAGAAGTGTTAATTATAGGACCAAAAACCTCTACATGTAATAACCTAGAACACTGTCTAATACTTGATGGCTGCTCTGTCAATTCTTCGTCATCAGTTAGGAACCTAGGTGTGCTATTTGGTAGCAATCTTTCCTTCCAAAGCCACGTTTCTAGCATTTGCAAAACCGCATTTTTCCATTTCAAAAATATATCTAAATTACGACCTATGCTCCCAATGGCAAATGCAGAAATGTTAATTCATGTGTTCATGACCTCAAGGTTAGATTACTGTAATGCTTTATTGGGTGGTTGCTCTGCGCGCTTAATAAACAAACTCCAGCTGGTCCAAAATGCAGCAGCTAGAGTTCTTACTAGAACCAGGAAGTATGACCATATTAGCCCGGTTCTGTCAACACTGCACTGGCTCCCTATTAAACATCGTATACATTTTAAAATCTTGCTAATTACCTACACTCAAAAAAAGGAATTTTGCTGGCTGTTGCATTTACTTAAGTGCAACGTGTGTTTTGTACTACCTAATTTAATGTTAAATTAAATAAACATGAATAAATCTCATAAGATTTGCTTGAAATTCAACTGCTTAGCTTTCACTTGATTCGATTTTGTCAAAATAACAAGAAACAATCAAGTACCCACGCGCTTCCTGGAAAATGATTACCTTTATCGCGATAACACGTCCCGAGATGAAGATTTGAAATAACGTAAAGAAAACACCTGAGGGAAGCCGTTGATGAGCGCGCACATGGAAAGGTAAGAGCAAATCCTTTATCGTCTACTTGTGAAACTGATCAAAATGCAAAAAAAAGTACTGTGCCTTAATAATATCATCTTATAGGCAGCATATTTCTCCGATAGTTTTATGTCATTTGACCTAAAATAATATTTTACTCGGGGTTAAAAGATGGCAACGTGGTCTACATAGGATTGTGCTAGGGATGAAATGATTCATTCAGTATGTACAGTCCTTTTGGCGCAAATTATCATTGCTAAATGAGATGTAGGCTTGTTTTCTGTTTTCTGTATTTAACATTTGCAGCATCTGCCGGTGTGTGTGATATGCTAGTTAACTAACATGTAGCTGATGCTAACAATTAGCTAGCTAGACTTAGGTTAACAAACAGGCTGCTAATATTAACAGTGCTTCAATATACTCGCAGCCTAAGCAGAGCAGCCATCACTCGGCCTACTTTATGTGTAAGTACATGGGAAACTGACCGTCAGTTCCACGTTGGAGTGCGGATATGCAGCTAGATTCAAGCTGATGCTTGCGGTTGTGTGAACCGACTCTGAAGAATGAGTTTGAGTGAAGCAGACTAGACTTCAGCGTGCCATTGTGGTTGATGATAGCCACAGTGTAGAATGTACTTCAATGTCTGTTGCATCTTTGTTGTTATATTTGTGAGTGGTCTTTAGTTTATTGAGGTAAATCACTGAACTCACCTCACTGATAATATTTTTTCTTTCACAGGTCCATCTTGCTATTTGCACAGTAAACACATTCAAAGGCGTTATAGTGGTAAGTACTGTTGCATTTCTTATGCATCAGCACTTTGTGACTTTTGGACATTTAAATACTTGTGCTTGAGTTGTGTATATGGAAATATATATTATATTTAGATTGCAGACTGTAGTTTTATTTACGTGACTAATGAACTTTATGTATGTTACAGGGATAGGTGGTATGTGGAGTTGTAAGGGTTGCACAGAAACTGTATCAAGTAGGTCCAAGCTTTTGCATCACTACAAGTTAAAGCATCCACATTTTGGACGTAGTTCTCGCTTTCCATGTACGTACCATCACTGTCCATGCACATTTAAGACATGGAATGCACTTATAGTCCATCAAAGTAAAATTCACTCAGCAGAGGACACCTCTAAACAGACAGCAATATTCAGCTGCCACCTTTGCGCTTGTGGTGATTTAGCATCAGAGAGGGATTATTTTGCTCATATAAATGCACATCTCAAAAGACATGAGACTGTCATCTGTATGTTTTTAGGCTGTGACTTTAAAACAAACATTTATTGCACATTTAAATCACACAAAAATCGAAAACACTGCCATCACACATTGGACTTTGTAGAGCAGTCAGATATTGCCATTCCATCAAATAGTCACTGTCAAACAGAGGACTTGCATAAAATCATAGAGCAAAGATTTGCAGCTGCCTTGCTAAAGTTGGAGCATTTGGTCCATGTACCAAGTACGGCTATTGATGTATTTTTAGAGGAACGTCATCATCTGATTTGTTCTGCACCCGTTCCATTATCTTGTGACACTGTGAGTGACATCTTTCAACAGAAAAACCTCCATGTCGATGAACTTACAATAAGAGATACGGTTAATGCAGTTTGTTCTGGTAATCCTGTGCAAAGGTCTATACAAAAAGGAGGTCCTCTGAGTACAGTATATCTGCGTAAGCAGTACTACAAGAACAACTTTGGTGTTATAGAGCCAGCTGAGTACTTTCTTGGGTTCTAAAAACAAAAGCAGTTTCCAATATGTCCCAATATTGAAGTCCCTACAGCAGCTGTTAAGTAGAAGGGAAATTATTGATAAAGTTACTGAGGGACATCAAAGACAGGAAGGCAAATGTTCTGTAGTGTCATATCAGTACAGGTCCCCAACAGACGGTTGCCTCTTTAAGGAAAATGGTTTCTTTACTGGAGAAAGGCCAAGGATTATCTTAAGTTTTTATGTGGATGATTTTGAAATCTGTAACCTCCTCGGCACCTCGCGTAAGAAACACAAGCTTTGTGCCGTTTATTGGGTATTAGCTAACTTGCCTCCAGGGTCTCATTCCTCGTTGTCATCTAGTAACTTGTCAGTTTTGTGTAAAAGCGATGACATTAAAACCTATGGATATGATAAAATCTTTGAACCTCTTCTAGAAGACCTGAAAACTCTGGAGGGGCAGGGTGTTTATATCCCGCTGTTAGGTGAGTCAATTAAAGGCACAGTACTCAGTGTATTGGCTGATAACCTAGGATCACACAGTGTTGCAGGATTTATGCAGAGTTTTTCTGTGGAATACTTCTGCAGATTTTGTACAGGAAAAAGAAGTGATATTCAGGTACATTCTGTTGCTTTCACTTTGAGAACTAAAGAGCATCATCAGACCCATGTCAAACAAGCGCAAGATTTAGGAACAAATTGTTTTGGAGTGAAAAAGGAATGTGTCTTCACAAAAAATTTCTCATTTTCATGTCATCTTTGGCTATCCACCTGATCTTCTCCATGATGTTTTTGAGGGTGTAATCCCAGTAGAGCTAGCTCATTGCTTGACTGTGCTTATATCCAAAAAGTATTTTACATTAGTTGATCTGAACAATGCCATTCTTAAGTTTCCCTACAAATGGACTGACAAGACGAACAAACCCCATGTAGTGTCCCGAAGTTTTTCCAGCACAAAAACAGTGGGAGGAAATGCTCATGAAAACTGGAGCCTGCTCAGGTTCTTGCCTTTTCTGGTTGGGCCACTTGTACCTGAAGATGAGCCTGCGTGGCTTGTTCTCATGGATCTGAAGGACATAACAGAGCTTGTTGTTGCCCCTGTACATAGTGATGACTCGCTGGCCTTTTTAGAAAGTAAAATCATAGAGCACAGACAGAGATTCAAAGAGTTGTTCCCTGACATCAAGCTGCTAACCAAAACACCATTATTTGGAACACTACCCCCAGATGATTAGGCTGTTTGGTCCAGTTGTTGGGCAGTGGACGATGCGCTTTGAGGCTAAGCATAGCTTCTTTAAGCAAGTTATCAGACACACAGGGTGCTTCAAGAATGTCCCCCTCTCACTGGCCTCAAAGAATCAGATGATGTTTGCTTACCATCTGAGCTCTCCATGTCTGAGAAGTCTGACCTAGAGGTCTCAGCTGTACCGACTCTGCCAGTAGACTTACTCAAAGAAGAGATAGCGCAGGTCATCAAGCAACAGGTCTCTCACACAACAGAGGTTCACCTTGACAGTGTGTAAAAGTCAAGGGCATAACCTATAGGAAGGGAATGATACTGGTCCACAAGTCTGTAGGTGGATTGCCTGAATTTAGTGAAATTGACCAAATCTGTATTTTACAAGAGAATGTATTCTACATTGTCAAAGAGCTCTGTGGTTGGCACAGAGAGCACTATAGAGCCTTTGAACTCAGCACAGCACCCACAAGAAGATTCACTCTTGTGACAGTCAGTGAACTTCTTGATACTTATCCACTAGCTGACTACAGGATTGGAGCTACTCGCATGGTGACTTTGAAAAGGCATATTGAAATACAAGGTGGGCTAGCACCTGGGAACGGTCTTGTCTACATTGTTAAAAGGGAAATTCAACCTGCACCATATTTGCAGATGCTTTTCTAGATAAGTAATTGAAAAGTAGGCTTTAACCTCTGAAATTTAAATGTGAAACAATGGATATCTGATTTATAATCTTTTTGTATTTTATGTGTTTGAGCAGAGTAAACAGCAGTGAAGATGGGTACACCTATGATCCTTAAAATCATCCTGACCGATGGCAGCTCTCAGAGGTTGACACTTTCTCATGGACTACCTGCATCTATTGATGACCTCATGGTTGAAGTAAAGAAACAGTGCGGACTTCAAGGCAATTTTAAACTTCAGTTTATGGATTCCTTGTTTGGAAATGATTTCCTTAACCTTACTTCAATTTCAGAAGTCCAAGATAAAGGCACACTTAAAATAATTGATATGTCAAGACCCATCTCTATGGAGCATGATGAGAGGCCATCTGATCATAGTCAAGTACAGTCACAACCATTCAGCATTTCCTCTGCAAGTGACCATTCGCAGTGCAGCTTTTGGAGTCAAAAAGGCAAAGCGAGCAGAGGTTAACTTTTGCCCAACATACCCATCAACAGAAACTGAGGAGAGTCTGGAGGCCATGCAGAAAAGTCTACTTCTAGATGTAAAGAAGAGGAGCAACAAAGAGGTTGTGAAACTCAAGATGGAAAGGACTTTCGCACACAGAAGACATGAAGTTGTTCGTGATGCACCAATGGTGGAGGATTTCATGGCAAGGTGGCCTGCTCTGTTTGAAGTCAATGAGGTAAGATGTCAATTATATTAGGTTTTACATCTTTGTTTTGCTGTTGAGTACACTGGCTAACTGCTAATATACTTGATTGTATATTCATCTGTGCTTTATCTCCCTCCTACACTATCTCAGTTGTGTGACTGTCTGATTCCCAAATGATTACCATTTGGGTCTGATTTCTTTGTCCATTATTACATTTTTAGATCAAGAGAATTCAAGAGAATCACCACTGTCCCACTTCAATCCAAGTTGCTGTCTCAGCTGGACCTTTACTCTGACAAACTGATGAGATTGTTCAAAAAGAGAGGAGGACAGCTAGGGGAAAGACTCAAAAGAATCAATGCTCAATTGGCTGATGTAAGTGATTCACACACACATTAGAATTTAACAGCTTTTTAAAATATGAATATTTCTAGCATTGTAGAGAGGATATATTAGTTGCCATTTATTACATTGGCAGGGACGGCATACAGATAGTACAGCAAACCAGGGAGTACAACAGTGCATTTATTTTTTTAAAGTTTCTCTTGTTACTTAGGTGTCTCATGGTGTGTCTTTTATGTCAGTCTACTTCCTACATGAACATAGGAAGTAGATGAAAGCAATGCTAGTAAAAGTGTAAAAGTGACCATATGTGCTGTATTAAGACACACAGAATTTTTTTTTTCAGTGTAATGATGTAGATGCTGGACGAACATGTATCATTAAAGGACTCTGTATCTACATGAGTGAAGACCCAGAAAACCTGATACAGGAATATGTGGTATGTACAGGAATCAGTGCTTACTTCACCCCTTATCTCGCACTCCACTTTTGTTCTCCCACTTCATCAATTGAAATGATTCTTTTTTTTTTCTTTTGATAAACTATTAACTGATCTTTTTCTTACGTTTTATACCTTGCAAAATCAGTAGTGTTTATTGGTTGCCAGTTAAAATGGCTTAATAAATTTGAAACATGACTTTCAATTGGCTGGTTGAGAAGGACAATTACTTTATTTATAATTACTTTCAATAAAGAAGGTGCTCCTGTCACACTTTGTTTTACATATGGATCTTAAATGTCCTCACGAAGACCAAAACAGTCTGATGCACTTGTTACACCACCACATCACACAGTCTCCACTCTTCTTCCAATTGTCCAGTAGGCCCTTTTTTAATTAATTTTTCAATGGACCTACTTACTCAAGACATCTCTTTTTTTTTTCTCCACACTGCTCTCCCAACAGACTGCTGCATAAAAAGTAAGTCTGCCATGTATGATATAAAATTTGACAATAGGTCACTTTGATTTGGTGGTGCTTAGTCGGAGACAGGTTTTTGGACTCCATTGAGTTTTACATGATATCTTGTCTGTTTTGTACAGGGCATGGATGAAGATGCCATCAAGGAGGCCATTGAAGACACCACTGTTGGAATTTATGTTCTCAAAGAATATGCTTCAAATGATGAACCAAATGACATTGGAATTGTACTTGAAGGCATCAAGGTGTTGCAGTGTCTGGATAATGCAGCATTAGCTGTGGCTATGCTGTTCGGACTGATGTATGCTCTAAATCTCAGCTACCCTGCCAAACTTCGCTACACCTTTGAGGTTGTCCAAAAGATTTTTATGGAACTGGATGGACATAAACTTTCTAACAAAGCACAAACTCTGAAAAACAGACTAGTTCAATGAAAGAGTTACAGAGTCTGAACTTTAACACAACTAGATGGACATTTCATAAACACTTTAATTGTTCTTAAAGGCATTGCTATATTATTTGCACTTTTTTGTGAATCCACTGTAAGTTTACAATGTTTTCTTTTATGAAGCCATTACTGTATGTTAACAGGTTTGTAACATTTTTGGTTTGCTAAGTCAGTAAAACAGTTTTTGTATTTGCTATATTGAATAATCTTGACAGCAGCCCATTCAGGGTTATTCCTTAGCAAAGTTTGTTTACACAGGGTTGTCTTTTTAAACCCATTTGAAATGCTTCAAGCACTGTGAAATTAGGTAAGAGTTCTAATGTAACCTTTATAACAATGCCCCTTTTGCCTTATTCACTTGTTTGTGATGCCATGTTTGGTTTATTTCAGTGAAATAATTTTTCTTCAGAATTCACTTTGTAACACTTCACACTTGCATTTTGCATTTGCACACACACAAACCATGGAGTTTTCAAATAAGCCTGAAGGACTTGATTTACTGGATCAGGTGTGTTTAATTAGGGTTGAAGCTAAACTCTGCAGGGCTGTGGCCCTCCAGAAACTGAGTTTGACACCCCTGTTTCAGAGTTTCTCATTAGGACTATTTTTAAGTGCTAAAGACAGAAAAGAAGCCGGTAACTTGTTTATATATAGTTTAAAGAGCTGGGATATATTCACAAAAGCATCTAAGAATGAATTAGCTGATGCAAAGTGCCTTCTGAATATAACAAAAGGAAATGGCAATGTCAATGAGAGCTTGCTGATCATTTTGTTGGAGTACTAACAGAAACGCAAGGGTGACAATCAGGTAATTGTAGCGTGTGAAGCTTTCGGTTAACAACCAATTAAGTCCTCTGCATTTTGTGCATATCCTGTTTTCATGCTGTGATTCTTTTAGCAGCAGCCGTGTTTATGTTACTTCCCTTTTAAGAAATCTCTCCTATTAGTTAACCAGTTGATACATATGAGCTGGTACTTAATAAATCAAATAGTAGAGTAAATAAAAGGAGTCGGGAAGGACACATTTAGTTAGTAAAACTGAGCCTCTTTCAGAAACTTCCCCTTTATCTACACTTAGAGATAAAGAATAGAGAATAATATTAAATGTCCAAACTTCAAATCTAATCTTTATCTCAGCTTGTGTCTGTTCTGTGGCCAGTGGGTCGCCAACAGAAGCTAATTATCATGTCTGTTTGCCTAAAGGTAGGTGATCTTATAAGTTGTGCATGTCACAGCACCATTTATCGGTAGAGTTATTATGGTCTTCTCAAGCGAGGAACATCTGTCCTTTCATTACAGAAGTCGTTCATAGGCATGTTACTTTAATTGCACTTACATGTGAATCTGCTCAGAGCAACCTCATTACAGCATACAGGAACAAACATGTCATTACGACATCTGTCATGTCGAGCTATAATGGTCGCAGTTAAGACTAGACAAACCGAATTACTCTGCAATCGAGATTAATCAGCAGGATTGAGCCAATAAGCATGAACTCGCACGGAATCTACATCCGACACATTTGTAGCCGGACATGTGCAATTACATAAACCTAATGAAGTAATTCACCTGCCCTGAAGGCGGCTTTACAACAGCCTACAAGACAGTGCTCTGTGCAACGGCCAATGTCAGTTTAATCGTTTGACTATAAACAGCGTTTCTTTCTTGCAGGCATTTACAGGTTCAATCCACAGTTAGTGAAAGCGACCTAATATTCAGGTCTGAGGCTAAAAGAAAAGATTTGTGCACAAAATATAATAGGAATGCTATACTTCTTTGTCAGTGAATTATTATTACACCAAAATATGACACAAAAATATTATTAAAATTATTATATTATTAAAATATCATAAAAATAGTCTATGACTGACGCACTATATTCCTAGTCTTTTGAAGCCATAAAATATTATTATTATTTGAGTGATTGACAAAACTTACCCTGAAGCATCTGGCCAGTGTAACTAAAACTATTAAAAATCGGTATTGAAATAAAGCTAAAATAAAATAAAATAATAATATAAGATGAAAAACTTTTAAAACTATTAAAATTGGTATTGAAACACAGCTGAAATTAAATAAAATATTAATATTAGATGGAACTTAAAAAAAATGAAATAATTAAATTTAAGATAAATACTAAAATTATTAAAACTAACTGGAATAAAATAAATTAGAGCTATATAGAAATATAAAAAACTAACTTTATGACTTTGTCATTTTTAACAGTATAAATATTAAAAATAGGTACTGAAACAGATGAAATAAAATATAAATCAGATAAAAAAACAAAAAACAAAAAAACAACTTAAACCAAACAAAATTAGAAATGTTGCCTTAGCAACTATCTGAAATAATTGTTATAATTAAGGTTATTAAAGTACTAAAATTACTAAACTTGAAATAAAAAGAAATTAAAGCTATATAGAAATAATAATAAAAAAAACTAATAAAGAATTATAAAAGCACATAATAAAAAACTAAAACCTAACTTGAAAATTGAAAATTGAAATGAAAACTAAAACCATAAAAATAAAAGCTAATTCAAAATATTAATAAAAACTATAATAGCATACAAAAATAATGCTGCATTTGGCACACTTTACCCCACAGCTACCGTTTTTGTGAAAATGCCTCATTAATTGCATGGTTTCATAAACTGACAATTCACTAATATAGGATATATATTTTTAGACCTTGATAATTTTCCTGGGACATAAAAGTCCAAGGTGAGACATCTTACCCCACTCTCCCCTACTGATGGCGTATGTTGTTATGAAACTTTATTAATAAGAATATTTTTTTTTTGAATGCTCAAAAATGTACTCGGTTACTAGCATAACCTCGGTTCCCTGAGATACGGGAACGAGTACTGCATCGGTAGACGCTATGGGGAAAACTCCTTTTTCTCCGATGACTGAAGCCTTTACAATAACACAGTGAAACTGCACAGCCATTGGTTCGTGCAGTGCAATAAAGCAAACCAATGGCTCGGCAGAGGAACTGCACGCTCCTATGGCAAGGAAGCCCGCCAGAATGGGAGGAGCCATCTGGCTATATAAGTGGGCATTGCACCATAGGATCTCAGGTCAATTCGACTGAAGTGACGACTCTGAGAGTGCAACATCATGGCATGGCCTGCAACGCAGTACTCGTTCCCGTATCTCAGGAAACCGAGGTTACGCTAGTAACCGAGTACATTCCCTTTCAATACTACACTCGTACTGCGCCGCTAGACGCTATGGGGAACCAATACAATCACGCCGTGCCATGAAAGTGGAACGATTGGCATGAACTGGCCTTGAGCAATAAAACTCAGAGGGACCAGTTAAGACAGGTGAAACCCGCAGGAGGCAGGAGGGCTGAGCTCACTGAGGTCAGCCCAGCCTAGGATAATCGTTCCCAAATAATCCCATGTCGTCTCAGCACCTTTTAGAAAGGGCCAAGAACGCACTAGGAATACGTCTGTCATAAACAGGCATGTGCCCCTAGGCAGAAAGGATTCAAGCCTGTAAGGCCGGAACGTCCAGGCTATAAAACCTGGCAAACATGGACGGTGAGGCCCAGCCAGCTGCCGCACAAATGTCTGCCATGGACACCCCGCTAGACCATGCCCAAGATGAGGCTACGCCCCGAGTGGAATGGGCTCTAACTCCTATGGGGCGATGGAGGCCCAGGGAGGAGTATGCCAGAGCAATAGAGTCAAATAGCCATCAAGAAATTCTCTGCTTTGTGACTGGAGACCCTTTGGTGCAGTTGCCAAAGCACACAAAGAGTTGTTCCGACTGCCTGAATGGAGCGGAACACTCGATGTAAATTCTCAGTGCCCTGACAGGGCAGAGAAGGCTCAACTCCGGGTCTTCCTCTGATGGAGAAAGAGCCGAGAGAGTGATAACCTGTGCTCTAAATGGGGTGTAGAGCACCTTAGGAACATAACCATGCCTCGGCTTCAGGACGACCTTGGAGTCGTTAGGCCCAAACTCGAGGCAGGCAGGACTCACCAAGAGAGCCTGTAAGTCACCTACTCGTTTGACCGATGCTAACGCCAGTAACAGGGCGGTCTTTAACGATAAGGTTTTTAGGTCTACAGACTGTAGCGGCTCGAAAGGGGACCCCTTGAGGGCCCTCAGTACTGTGGGTAGGTCCCACACAGGGACGGTAGTGGGCCGGGGCGGATTAAGCCTCCTGGAACCCCTCAGGAAGCGAACAACTAGGTTGTTCCGACCCACAGACTGTCCTGCTATAGGACATGAGAAGCTGCTATAGCTGCCACATAGACTTGAGCATGGAAGGGGAGCGGCCCTTGTCCAACAGCTCTTGTAGAAAGGACAATATCACTGATATGTCGCAGGAAATAGAATCTTCGCCGCAGGTTGCACACCAGGCAGAGAAGACCGACCATTTAAGGGCATAGAGACGTCTCGTGGACGGGGCTCTAGCCTGTGAGATAGTATTTTGGACACTTTCAGGGAGATCTACTGATTCGTCGAGAGCCCAAAGATGTAATGCCCGCAACTCGGGTTGGGGGTGCCAAATTGTCCTGTTCGCCTGAGAGAGAAGGTCCTGCCTCAGGGGAATGGGCCACGGGGCTGCCGTAAGCAGCTGAGATAGCTCTGAGAACCAAAGTTGGTTTCTCCAGAGCGGGGCCTGGGTCACCCTGATACGAAGGCAACCGTGATGCCATGCACTGGGCGACACTTGTGGTTTCAGCCAGTACTGGAGGGGTCTCATACGAAGCAGGCCCAACCGTAGTACTGGTGATGCAGAGACCATGAGGCCTAGCATCCTTTGAAATGGTTTGAGAGGGCGAATGACTCCAATTTTGAAGGAGGCCGCGAGCTGCTGAATAGCAAGCACACGTTCCGGCGCGACTTCTGCCCTCATGTGGGCTGAGTTGAAAACTGCCCAAAGGAACGAAGTTCGTTGGCTGGGTGACAGCGAGTTCTTGGCGAAATTGACCCTGAGTCCTAGGCACTCCAAGTGGCTGAGGAGGAGGGATCTGTGAGACACTAGCTCGGCCTCTGACTGGGCTAAGATGAGCCAGTCGTCGAGGTAATTCAGAATGCGGATTCCTTTCTGTCTCAGAGGGGAAAGAGCCGCATCTATGCACTTTGTAAAAGTGCGAGGAGCCAGGGACAGCCTGAAGGGCAGGACCGTGCATTGATAAGCCACTCCCTCGAAGGCGAATATCAAGAATCGTCTGTGTTGGGGGGCTACCTGGATGTGAAAGTATGCGTCTTTCAGATCCAGAGAAAAGAACCAGTCCCCTGGGCATATTTGCGAGATGATCTGATTCAAATAATCATCCTGAATGGCCGCTTCATGAGCGCGCGGTTCAGGTGTCTGAGATCGAGGATGGGCCGAAGGCCGCCACCCTTTATGGGGACGAGGAAGTAGCAGCTGTAGAATCCTGACTCGCTCTGCTCTGGCAGGATCGTTTCTATGGCACCCTTCGCCAGTAGGGCCATCACCTCGGAGTGCAGGACGTGAGCGTCCTTGCTCTGCACTAAGGTGGGAATGACACCACTTGGGGGTTGGATTGGTTCAAGTGGCAGATCGCCGTGAGGAGACCTGACACTTGTTACAAGTGGAAGAGGAAGTATGCTCTCTGTCTGAAAATGTTTGTGTTTTATTGTTCTTGCTATAACAGCGGCTGCTTGTGTGGGCGCTTTCAGAACGGGCCCAGTGTCCACAACAGCATTTACAAACACATTGCCACCGGCACCCGGAACAGAACGGGGTGCTTGGGGGCATAACAGAGATTGTTTCGGGGGTGGTCTGGCGACAGCGAGACTTCGCCCCCTCCTCTTCCTGTCCAGTAAATCAGCATGACGCCCGAGGCGCAGGATCCAGCGTCAACTTGGGCCGGGGTCCTTGGCGTCTCAAAAATGAGTGGCGTCTGGCCGAGCGGGAGCGCTGTGGAAGCTCAGGCTGTTGAGTAGGCTGAGCGGGCGCAGGCACAGGCACAGCAAACCCTTCGACGGCAGGTCCGAACAGCCCCGTGGGAGAAATTGGAGAATCGAGGAAAGGAACTTTGTCCTCCTCTTTGATCTCCTTCAGGTTTAGCCACAAGTGGCGCTCCAGCACCACTAAATTGGCCATTGACCTCCCGATGGCCTGAGCGGTCACCTTCGTCGCTCGAAGGGCCAGGTTCGTCGCACTGTGCAGCTCCTTGAAGGCCGCAGGATCGGGCCAGACTCGTCCATAACTTGGAGGAGTTTTGCCTGAAAAACCTGGAGCACGGCCATGGAGTGCAGAGCTGAGGCCGCCTGCCCAGCGGAAGAGTAAGCTCGTCCAGCAAGGGCAGACGTTGTTCTGCACGGTTTCGAGGGGTGCGCGACCTTCGTTCTCCATCTGATGGCAGTGGGCGGGCAGAGGTGTGCAGCCACTGACTCATCCAGCGGAGGTAGCCTCTCATAGCCCTTTTCGTCCACGCCGTCGACCGTGGAGAACACGGATGAAACAGACGTGCGAAGGCAAGCTGAATAAGGAGCGCGCCACGACTTCGTGAGCTTGTCATGGACCTCTGGAAAAAAAGGCGCTCAGCTGGGCCCTCAGGCGACTGCACCGCAAGATGTTTCGAAGGCTTTTTAGTCCCTTAGGCCCAATTTGTATGGCACATTCACAGAAAGCCAGCTACAAATGTCTTTTTTTGTGAATTGTTAACTAAGGTGGGAAAGAAGCTGCTCTAATGGGAATATGACTGTGGAGGTGCTGTGAAGCCCTGTCCTAAATGTCTGGTCACAGATGGAATTGGAGACCTTGAGTTTTATATAGCTATTAAGACACCGTGCAATATTGTTTTGATCTGTGATGTGTGGATTCGTGTGGACGTGTAAGGGGCCTACAAATATCAAGTGCACTTTAATGCTTTTGGTGAAATGTAGGAGACGTTAGATGAGCATTAAAGAAAGCGCTGACCTGTCGGACCTGTGGTGTGGTGCTACATGCGAGTCATGGTGCTCATGTGGGAGATGCAGGATTCTGACCCTTAATTCTGAGTAATAATTCCTGTAATGCTGTTAAATATCTTCCCTTAATGGGAATGGTTCTCAACAAGTGGGCTGGGGCCCACTAGGGGGCCATAAGATGGCTTTAAATGATTTAAAATTAGAAAAGAAAAAAAAAATCAAGATGTAAACTGACATCATTCTTATTTTAATTTGTCCTCCTCAGCAGATGTCATTTTTATTTGAGAACCATTAAAAGTAGATAAATTTAAAAAAAAGTCTAATTTCCAAAAAATGATCAGTTTAAATAAATAAATAAATAAATAAATAAAATGCTTTTCCAGTAATCCTTGAAACGTCTCTAATCTATGGAAGGCCAATTACACCACATAAGAAAAAGATTTATAATTTGGTAAATATATATAATTGGTAAGATCATAATTATGACAAAGACTCAAAATTATGAGATATGAAATCATAACTATGAGATAAAAAAGTTGTAATTTGGATGTAAAAGGTCAGAATTATGACTTAAGTCATCATAATGACATAAAAAGACAAAATTAGGAAAAAAAGTCAATTATGACACATCGAAATTGACATAAAAGTCATAATTATAACATAAGTTGAAACTGACATAAAAAGAAATTGTGAAATAAAAAGTAAAAATTATGAGATAAAAAATTAAATTATAGCATAAAAATTGTCGACTTTTCATGACTCATAATTTCATCTCATAATTTTGACCTTTTAATTCATAATTATGACTTATGTCATAATTTACCAAAATACAATTTTTTTTATGTGACTCAAATAGGTTTCTATAGGAATCACGAAATTAATAATAGTTAATTATTATATTCTGCTGACATTCAAAGTTTTCGTGACACACATTAAACTGGAAAGGTTCTGGTCAAGCATTTAACTCCACAAGTCAAGCAAGCAGCAAGTCGACTGTAAACATGCTCCTCTGTTGAAGGAGAATGCTTGTTAAGAATCTTCAACTAGCATTCTGTAAAAAAGTCTAAAAAATGCTCCTCTGTTGAAGGAGAATGCTAGTTAAGAATCCTCAACTAGCATTCTGTAAAAAAGTCTAAAAAATGCTCCTCTGTTGAAGGAGAATGCTAGTTAAGAATCTTCAACTAGCATTCTGTAAAAAAGTCTAAAAAATGCTCCTCTGTTGAAGGAGAATGCTAGTTAAGAATCCTCAACTAGCATTCTGTAAAAAAGTCTAAAAAATGCTCCTCTGTTGGAAAATAAATCTGAATGGACTTTGTCATCTTAGGCACTGTAATAAAGTTACTGAATTCACTCTAAATATCATATGAATATTTGCATAAATTTATTGAAAATGAATGAATTAAGACTTTATTCATGGATTTAAAAAAATGATTTTACTGAGATCTATGTATTATATTGACTGCAACATGGCATATGGCAAATTTTTTATCTTTATGGACCCTGAAGGTTATAAAATGTATCAAAGACCTACTAATAAAGTTAAAGAAAGGTTTATTATTGGAAAATAACTCATGAAATAGTTCTCTGGATTTAAATCGAGATTTACTATGGACTGACAGCTCAAACGAAATATATCTTGTAGATAAAAACATAAATTTAATAAAAATGCTTGAGGCTATTTATTAGATGACTACTAATTAGAATTTTAAATTAAATTTTTTTTTTTCATTAGCTCCTTTTAGTGGTGAAAGTTAGTTATGCGTACTCCACCGTTATATATATATATATATATATATTAATGGAGCAGTGTTTCTTGTTCAAAATGACAAAATGCACATTTCTCATTAATTTAAATCTTGTTTGTAGTTATTTTTTACCTTCGAAATAATGAGTAAACAAGCATGCCAACCTGCTGGGATTCTTCTTTATACTTTTGTCTTCATACATTTATTTTTTTTTATATTTCAGTTTATTATGCCTTGATTTACTATTTATTTACGATTTTTAATTTAAAGAATTTAAAAATGATCTAAACACCTTTTTTTTGTCAATAAATAAGAAAACAAGTAGAATTCATTAAGCACAATTAATAAATACCTAGTAAAAATAAATATGAATGAAATTGTAATCGGTTTGAGAGGGGTGGGATAAACCTTTCTGTAAACCGAACAAAATAAAAATTCTGCCATGTAAACGCGTTAAACCGATTTCTTTGTGTCTACGTCAACACGTCAAGCGGTCAGGGGTCATCAGAATGCAAAATGGCGGCGGCAAAATCAAACTGGAGTATAACTGAAACAACACATTTATTAAATGCACTGAAGGAACTAAATATAATTCAACGACTGGATGGCAGGAAGGTTAGAAATACGGATTTATACAAAATAGTTAGCTTCTGTTTTTTGGTGGAGGGAAAAGCAGAAGCTATCAGAAGATATTTTTATATATATTTCAATCCAAGTACACAATACATATATGACCTCATGAACTTTAAAGAATTATATACTTTTTTTGTTTGTGTTTAGATAAATCGCTCCGAGGGGGTTGACCAAACTGTTAAACGAGGTTATTTACAAATCATCCAAGCCCCTATGCAAGCTATACAAGCTATGCTTTGTTTCTCTCTCTGTCTCCCTGCAGAAGCAGTATCACCACCTGACGCTGTTCATTAGAGCTCTGCTGTGATTGGGGGATGGCAGAGGAGAGAGAGGATTTACACTCCAGCTGCCCACAGAGCAGTGGTGCTGGTGGCTAGATGGTGTGCAGCAGCTGAGGTCTCCTCTTCACCTCCAGACCTGTTGTTGTGAAACTTTAGTTTGGTGATTTGGTGCATCTTTATCTCAGTTGTGTTGAGACCAGTGAAGTAGAACTTCTGCCCTTTTGTCTCATTGTTTACATCTATGATTGAGACTTCCTAGAGAGAAGTGAGTGTTAATTTAAGTAGCCTAATGCAAATATTGAACTTTATTATTTAATGTCTTTTGGTTGGGTTTAGTAGGAAGGTGGGTGCCGTTTTGTTTTGTATTGCTGCTTTTCTCCTGTTTGTGTTAGTTTAGGGAGTTAGTTTAGCTTGCTGTATTTTGTTTTCTTTTTTTTGTAGCTTAGCTAGTTGATTATAAAAGAGTTAGTTTTGTTATGTTTGTTATTTTGGCCTTGCCCCCTTCTGAAATTGATAGTCTTTTGTTATTGCTTTTTGTTTTCTGAATGATGTGAATAAAAACTTGTCTTGTGCTGCATTTTGACCGTGGTTGTTTGGGTTATTGTAACCATTCTGGGCTTGGAGACGGGGTTCTCTCTGCCGTTGCACAGTCACTACCACCAACCATTTATTTCTGTTAGGATCTTTTCCCTAGACTAACTCAGACCGTATCAATGAAAACATGGCTAGTGTGTTAGAGACAGGACACTGATTGCCAATCATTTTTGTAACTGAGTATACAGCAGGTTTTGTGGGTGATATATGTATATACTGTGTTGTTTAATTGTTTTAAAAGTAATGTGTTGATATTTTATTCATAAAATATTAATAATTTATATTAAAGATTATAAAAATGCAGATAAATCTCGTTGAATGCCATCATGCATACTCCACCATTATAACAGACTTTTTTTTTTTTTTTTTGGTGGAGCAGTGTTTCTTGTTCAAAATGACAAAATGCATATTTCTCATTAATTTAAATCTTGTTTGTAGTTATTTTCCACCTTTGAAATAAATGGGTAAACAAGCATGGGATTCTTCTTTATACTTCTATCTTCATACATTTAATATTTTTCATATTTCAAATGATGTCTTTCTTTAATATTTATTTACGACTATCTATCGCGGTTATGACATCAAATAAAAGATAAAACAGAAAAGAGTCGGGTCCCCACCTAGCGAGGACCCCTGATGTGTAATACCAACAAAATGCTCCTTAATAACTGTTATAGTACTATTTTAGGAATTTTTGTACTAATTACCTGCATATTCCATCCATATGTGGCCAAATAAATGTGTTCAGTTATTAAAATATGTAATCGATGCGTACAAGTGCATGATGGGGCAAAGAACGTGAGAAAAGAGGCTTAATCGTGTCTCCACCTGAAGTGGATACCTTCACCTGTCAATAATCTTTATTTTTTATTTATTTATTTTTTATTTTCATTATTATCAACAATCATTGATAGTAATACCAAAGTATAAACAAAGTGCATAAGAAAACAAATTGGGAGAAAAACCTATCATAATGTAACTTTATCATTTGACAAACTATTTCTTATAATAATAATAATAATAATAATAATAATAATAATAATGAACAAATATCTGAAGGTTACATTATAAATAAAATATATTATGATTCATTTACGGTTTCATTTATGGCAAGTGCAAAATCCTAATATCTCAAAACATAACGCAAACACAAATACACCTCCTAAAGATAAAGATATTTTTTGTTCTGCATAAGTGTTAAGTATTTGAAGGTTAGCAAGTCCTTCTGCAAATGAGGGAGGATTGGAGAATTTATTTTTTTAAATCTGCATTTATGTATAAAATTATTGGTAGTGTATATATAAGTGAACTAAAAACAAATTATGAGAACCTGTTAGCTGTGGTATCCCTTTTGAACATATAAAATAGTCAACTTTATGTGGTTGTAGTTTGTGAATTCTTTGGAATATAGGCATAATTTTTTCTAGTGTGAAAAGAAGAATTATCAGTCAAGAATTTGATGTTATATAAAAACAAAAATTCATGAAATGTCCATGGAAATGTCATGGAATAAAACTTGTTTGAAACGTTTATACAAAGTTTTTTTTTACTGAATAAGCAAATATATAGGTTGATTATCCACCATAGAAATGATATCAAAACAAAACAATAAACAAGTTCCAAAATGTGAGGTTTATGTACAACTAAGAATTAAATCCCAGTGACATTTCTGATCAGGCGTTATACCAGGAAAGGCCAGCGGGTGACGCCCATCCTCCATTATAACTGTATATTGCATTTTGTAGCCAGTATAACCAGTTAAGGTTGCTTTGTCACTTCTGCTAGTCAGCAAATACTTATCAAATATGGAAACTTAAGTCTTTGATCTTTCAAATGATACATGATTTGTCAATAGTAAAGTTGGATTTCATTATAAAATGCTGTTCTAACAAACATACAGTCATACAGTCAACTGTCCAGCTAATAAAGTAAAAAAAAATAATTAAAGAAAGGTTCCATTGTAAAGTTTGAATGGAAAATAGATTGAGTTTAAGATATATAACATGATTAGTTAAGTGACTATTTAACTGTAATTGTAACAACATAAACATAAATCATAACATCATCATTGATTTAGCAGCAACTGTGATCAGGATCACATTTGGCAGTAAAGAAGATGATTACATACGTACATAATCTCTACTAATCAAACCTTTTCCTTTCTTGTGTTTGGAAAAAGTGTTTTTAAATGTGTTTTCCATGTTTCTTGCAGATGCCATGATGCCCATCACACCAAATCCAGCTAAAAGCAGGACGTGATGCTGTATATCACAAAAGTAGAGAGGCTCAAATTATCACAGTATCAGTTCCTAAACAAAACAATGCATTTCTCTTTACCACAGAAGCTCTGTCCTGCAGCTCAGATCCTCAAGTTACACTGACAGTGATGATGCCCCAGTCTTCCACAGCGGACCTGACAGAGAATGAACTGGTTCTGCTTTCAGCAAAACAGCAATGGACTGCACCTCAACACCCTTTACCCTTCTTACCACTGCCTGTATCATCTGGACTACAGAGAAAACAATCTTAGTGACTGTATATACAGCACAGTTAAACTTTAATCTTACAGCTGAATCAATATAGTAACACAACTAAATGTTATTGACCCTGTTCCATATGTTCACACCGAATATCCAGAGGAGAACTGGTCCCTCAGTGTAGACAGGTTTCTCACAAGGTTCCTCCTCCAGTATCTCCATCTCATGGAGTTTTTGTATCTTTACCTGTTGTACTAAGTTATGTAAAAATAATCTAATTTCAATTTCAATAATTGTAATTATAACCTCTTTTATGACTAAACTTGTATGATGGTTATTACATTAAGTGCACAAAAAAAAAATTCACTTAAGAAACTGTTCTTAAATAATACAATAGTAAAGATCTAAACATAATTGAAGATAAGGATTGTTGCAACATAATATATAATATGTTCTGTAAAAGAAATGTAATATTAATTTTACACAATGATAGTAATGTGGTACGGTATATAATACTACAGTACATTTTTAATAAATTAATTCTCATGTCTGCTACTCATCAATCTCAGCCTTACCAAAATAAAAGCAGCAAATGAATAAAAATAACTCAGTATTGGAAGTGTCAAGTGTCATGCTGCATCTCAATTCACCTGCTTATACTATAACCTTAAAGTATGTCCTCTTGTTGTGAGGAAAAAGTACATATTTTAGACAGACTACATCCTTGTAATTGCCTCTTTAACAGATGCTCTGTCGTTTAGTTACATGCACCCTGTTACCGCATAAACTGCACAGTCAATCATCTTGTCACAGTTAAAATCCTCCACATTTAATTTCATAGAATTGTGGAAGCATGTTGATCAGTCAGTCACGGGTCTTTCATGTGAAAACTTCCCTCATGCATTTTCATAATTATACATTTAAAAATTAATGACAGTCCTATCTTTATTATTAAGTTCTCAGTGTTGTTGCAGATTAAAAATATTTATTATTATTAGAATTTATTACTGATTGAAACCCCCTCTCTACTTAACCATCGATCTCGCACATCGGTCATGTTTTTAGTTTTTTAACTCATTTTATCCATGTATGGGTTCTATTCGATTCCTCATCCAGCAAGCAAAAAAAAGTGAGTGAAGTTATGTTCCTGAGTGTGTATTATATTCAGTTCACCCAATTTAGGTTCATTCACCTTAGATTAGTGAACACTTTCACTATTAACTAGCTGTTTATTAGCATGCATATTACTAGGGACTACAACTAGGGAATACACAGGTCTTTATATATTTATATATAAGGATATACAGATATCTAGTGGCTACATCATGGCATTACATAGAATTTTTTCTTCATTTATCCCACCAGATTGTACCGATCTGCCTCCATTAATTGGATTTTAAATGCGTTTGCTCTATTTGTAGCAAAATTAACTAGGAATAAGACCACAATAGAAACACGCACACAATCATTATATAGCAGCGATGACTTCATGAATTTTTTCAATGGTAAAATTGAAAATATCAGGCAAGAAATTCAGACTATTAATTTAAAACCAGACAGTTTTATAACTAACCCTGTAGATGATAATATAATAATATCAGATCAACAATTACAATGTTTTACTCCCCTTGAAGAGACTGAACTAATTTCACTAATTTCATCATCAAAATCATCAACCTGTATACTAGATCCTTTACCTACTCTTTTGATACCATTGATCATGCTATTCTCCTCGATAGACTGGAAAATGTAGTAGGCATTAAGGGAACAGCCCTTTCCTGGCTCAGGTCTTATTTGACTGATCGTTATCAGTTTGTAAACGTAAATGGTGACTTCTCTTCTCATACTAAGGTAAAGTTTGGTGTCCCGCAAGGCTCTGTTTGAGGCCCACTGCTCTTTTCTTTATATATGCTACCTCTGGGCAAAATGATCCGTAAGCATGGTATTAGCTTCCACTGTTATGCTGATGACACACAGTTGTATGTTTCAGCAAAGCCAGATGACAGACACCAGCTTAATAAAGTTGAGGAATGTGTAAAAGACATTAGAAACTGGATGTTTATTAACTTTCTCTTACTTAATTCTGACAAGACAGAAGTACTTGTACTAGGACCACATGCAGCTAGAAGTAAGCTTTCTGATTACATAATAACTCTGGATGTCCTTTCTGTTTCATCATGTGCAGCAGTAAAAGACCTTGGTGTGATTATCGACTCTAGTCTTTCATTTGAAGCTCATGTAGATAATATAACTAGGATCGCTTTCTTTCATCTCAGAAATATTGCTAAAATAAGAAATATATTGTCACTACACAATGCAGAAAAACTAGTTCATGCTTTTGTTTCGCTACTCCTCCTTCAAAATTGATCCAATTCTTCCCAAAATTGTTTCAGATGATCTTTGGACTGAGCTGCACAGAAATGACTGAACAGATTTTTTTTATTCATCTTTGTTCAAAAGTTATGATGTCGCAAACTTAATGAGGTTGACCCAAAATTGGTTCAGAGGCCGTATCTCGGCCAAACTTTGATCAGTCGAAACGAAACTTGGTACGCTTCATCTACACCATGATCTGAGGGTCCATGCCAAAGTTGGGCACAGCACCACCTACAGGTCATGAGATACCAAAAATGAACTTTTTTGCTTGTAAGTTTTGAACAGTTAGAAAATCATGATCTTGGTGTCTATGGATTCCTTGGGTCATGCCGAATCTGCTGATGTCGATGGTACATGGTTTGCCAGGATCGGCTGAACCATGTGTCTGCCATTTTGAAATTTGTCATAAATTGCAGTATCTTTTGAACCATTTGACATATCTGCACAAACACTGGTAGGGATCATTGACGGCATGTCCCGGAGGTACCTGAGAAGATTGAATCCACCTAGTGTTCAAGAGATATAAAGATTTTTGCAAATATGCTTATAACTTTTGAAAACATTGTCCATTGTTATTTTTATATCATTTCATTCCCTGGGTTATGCAAATTCTGACGATATGTCATTTGACATTTTTCATCAGTGTGCCTGTTCGCCATATTGTATTAAGTGAAAAACAGTTTTTTCGCTACTCCTCCTACAAATTTTGTCCAATTTTGTCCAAAATCTAATCAGATGATCTTTGAACCGAGCCGCATAGAAATGACTGAACAGATTTTTGATATTCCGTTCCCGAGAAATACCCCTCGGAAGTTGACCGTGCCTGTGTATGTTGTCTTATGCTATTAAGCTTAGCATGCTAATAAGTTAGAGGCTATCCAAATACCATACTGTTTAATGAGACTCTTCAGCTATCAAGTTAACCATAAGCTGCATTGCCATTAGCTTAACTTTGCATGTTACGCTGGTTAAAATTAAAACACTGATTAAAGTTAAAACACTCCGCTAAGCCACTGGCCCGAACCTTTCAGGTCGTGGGTTCGAACCCAGTGTGGTACAGTCCCAGACCCCCATAGGTACAATAGAAAGAAATGATGATGAAGTTGCTTCTTTTCCAGATGTTGTGCTTTTGTAAGTACGATCTTATCTGAGCTTATTAAAAACTACATTTGGTGCATTTATATACAAAATCTTAATTTTGAGTTGATTCAATGTGTAGTAAGTGTTTAACTGTGGGAATTGTGCGATGATTGAAAGTGACCAAATAAAATCCAACGTCCAAATATGCCAAAAACGGCCGTAATGGGTTTGGCCCCGTAATTGCTGCTAGCAGCTATATTTGTAAGTTTTTTTTTTTTAAATTTCATTAATTACATATTAATAATAATATAATATGTGTACTTGCATTATTTTACATAGAAATTATGAAAAGCAAGTATAGTACTGTCGTATGCGGAAGCCGTTCCGGCGGATGACGTAGGACGTATGCGCCTGTGAGATATGCTAGTCTCACGAGTTTTCCATACAGGACCGTACCCATATCCTGCGGGTTTTTCCTCTTTTTATGGTTTTTTTTTCTGCACAAATTGCGCTGCAAATAAGTAGCCCTAACTTTGTGCTGACATCCACGTTTGTTTTCGTACAAGATCCCATGCAGTTGAGTTATCGTGAGATGTGTGGATTCGACAGAATTTGTCCAGTTGTTGTTCGCCAGTCATTAAGGTTTGTGCTCCTCTCTGATTTAACCATCAGTTCAGTGTGTTGTATAGCGTACCCTATAAATTTGTATTGAAATGGTAGAATAAAGACTAATACTTGATGAATAAAAACAATAAAAATTAATGTTGCATATGAAGCAGAGGTGTAAAAGTTTTTCTTAACAACTGTTGAACAAAAACACCAGCCTACAATCTAATGCTTGGAAGAGCAAGGAAAATTTTTTAATATAACTCCGATTGGATTCATCTGAAAGAAGAAAGTCATATACACCTAGGATGCTTTGAGGGTGAGTAAATTATGGGCTAATTTTCATTTTTGGGTGAAATAACCCTTTAACATGCAAAATAAATTGGTAGTGATTGACATTTCAAATAGAATAATGACCCACATACATATTAATAAATCTTATTATTTGTTAATTGCACCTTTCTTCAAACCCAAAAACAAATACATAAATAGGAAGTAGATGCAAATTAGCAATAGTAATAATAAATTAGAATAATATATTATGATATTTTTGGTTTTTAATGTTTGATCTTATCTTTATTACAGTAATTGGAGTTTGGAACAGTTCACTATCAAGCATCAATCTTAATACAATTGCAGAATTAACTAATAATCTATTCTAGGCAACTTGGAGCTGGAACTGGATGATAGAGAGCTAATACTGTTAAACTGGTAACTTACTTAAGGTTAAACTCTTAAAATAATGAATTTACCACTGAAACCACACACACACACACACACACACACAAGCACACACAAATATTTAGGACAGCCTACAGCCTTGACGGGGCTATTATGGAGAATATTATTCAGTTGCATTTCTTAATATCATTGGCTGCTAGACAATACACAACCTTCATGCTCCTAGTTTTGCTTATGGGCATTCAAATTATTTTTACTGTTTTTTTTTTTTTTTTTACTATTTTTTATAAACCATCACTTGAAGCGTCTTCAACACTAATTGGTTCATAACACCACAGAGCCTAATTGGCATAGCATATGAGCTACATAATACAGTACTTCAAATGTACTTTCACTGCATTTCCTTGCATCTCCAAATAATTCTTATAGTTTATTACAAAATGCCTTTAATTTTCTGATTAATACTAAATGTTGTAAATTTGTGAATACTAAATGTAGTAAATTCATTTAGACAAGAGTTATATTTATATTGCATTACAGTTAAAAATAATTCCACAATTCCTACTGCATTTTCGTTTTCTTTTGTGTTCTAGAGAAGGTATCAACACATATTTTGTCTCTGCTAGTAACATGATTTATGGATGGAAGCAGAAGTGTAATGATCCCTGATGTATTGTACACTGAAGCATTAGAAATGGCTTTTTTAAGGATTTGGCTACAATGAAATGTTTCATGTCTTTTTTCTTTATTGTGTGACATCGACATTAATCATGTGACCAGACCACAAGATCTGTATATAGCATAATAAAAATGCAAAGCGATTTTGAAAGAGATAGCCATAAATTGATCCAAATAATATTCCTAACATCAGCTTATTCAAGAACATGTATATGTGGAACTGTAATTGAACATGTTCAAGAGCAGTTGTAAAGATTACAAAGCATTACGAAAATGACAAGAGAAGCTGTATGCATTGATTTGTGTAAGGAGCATTCAGGAAGCATCAGATCTGGGTGTCACTCAGTGACAGACGGCTCTGGATTGATTTTCTTCAGCTTCTCTGTTATAGACAAATACTCCTTTTTCCTCTCCTCCTCAGAGAGCGAAGACGGATTGATCTCCAGGAATTTATACGCATCTCTAGACTGAACACTGAAGACACCCTGAGCTCTCTGACAGCAAATACCAAATCTCTTCCAGTACTGAAAGATAAAAGGCATGTCAGCATTAATCACATTTACTAAAATATATTTTATAAAATATATGGACATAATTGAACTAGTTTCAACTTCAGTAATGAGCTGCACTGATGAATAATTAAAAAAAACACTGTAATGATACATGGAAAAAAAATCTAAAAACCAAAAAATTCTGCATTTTTTCATGATGATTTTAAAGGGTTAGTTCAATGTAAACTCAGCCTATGCAACTACAACTTTCAAAGCCAAGAATGGTTGTAAAGACATCATTAAAGTCATCCATGTGTCTCCAAAGATTTAACCTCAATTTTATGAAGCAATGCCTTTTTCTAAGGAAAATAACCCCTCCTGTTGGTATTTGTTTATTCAGTTGGCGCACAGGAGCCTGATGTCCCAGCTGATAGATTGAGAATTAGGCTGGAAATTCATCTATGGTTTCTATTACTAAATAACTCAAAAGCAGTAGAAATGTCTATGGCGGTGCCTCCAAAATGTACAGTTAGCCTGTAAAACCTTAATAAATCCCAGAACGTTTATCTTAGAGTAATAAAAATTATTTATTACATGCAATCAATGTAGAGAAAGATAAGGCAATCACAATAAAATAAAGGAAACCTTTTAACTGTACTTCACATTATGAAATAAATAGAATTCCCAAATGAATTTGTTGTATTGAGTCTCTTTTAAACCCAAATGACCCTTGTTTGCATGTATAAACAACAATGAGGAACCCTGATTGGTCGATCACAGTCTGTCTCTCAAACAGGGAGAATGTCCTCATTGGCTAAATATGAGACAAAAATAATGTAATACTTGAATCAATTCTAAATGTATTAAATGTGATGATATCTAGATTCAACACACAACAGGTGACTGCAGTTACTGCACAGAATCCATCTACTGGGCATTATTGTCACGTTTTTGAAGTCATGTTATTTTTTTTCTCATCATATTTCAGCAATCTGTCCCAATACAATTTTTTAAACTGATAAATGTGTAGATGCTTACTGTAGTTTTTATGTAGCAGAATCTTTGTATAAGACCATGGGATAATGGGCCTTAGGCATAAAGTGGCATTACTGCAGAAAATGATTTGCAGAATAAAACTATTCAGTTACTAGGCTACTAGTCAAAATAAAGCGTAAAGTCTAAATGAATATTCAAGTGCATAACTTGTGATAAAATGTAGAAGTAACACAAAAGAGGTGCCTAAAAAGGACATTATAGCCATATACTGGGCATTACTGCCACAACATGACTTGATCTGACTTGATAGTTATGTTGTGTTTTGTCACCAGATGGTTTTAATCTGACCCAATACATGACAATTTCCTACAGTTTGTCTTGTATGTAATTTACAGAAGTGTAGATTTTCACAGTCTTGAGGTTATATAAATATGCTCATTTGCATATGCAAATGAATGGCAAAGAAGTTAAATAAACATGTAAATAAAATAAAATCATAAAAGGGGATAATGTTACAACACTACCATACTGTTTGTTTCCTCGGTCACTTCTGACCTGAACCAGCTGGTACTTTAAGGGCTCCTTGTTAAAAAACTTTGTTTTCTGATTTGTCTAGAATAACAAACATGCTATGCACAACTGTGCATTTATTTATTTATTTTTATCTTTTTTCTCCTGTCACACAGACTTTAAAGTCACACGGCATCCTCATCTGATTCTAGTTAAGATGGTAATAACTTTCAATGATTATACACTAGCGTCTTGCTTGAGATTACAAAACTCTTTGCTTTGGATTCTGGAAAATATAGCATCAGGTGTACACTATTAATCAGAGTATATTATGGATAAACAAAAAACAACATAGGAAATGAAAGTGAGAACTCAGAGAATTCATGAAAGGCATAATCAAATTACATCAGGAACATTTGCTCAGCGTCTAACTTACCTTTCCTGCATCCTCAATGGAGCTCAGAAACTCATCCTTCATGTCCTCCATGTCAACGAGTTCCTCCCCAACAAAGGTTTTATCTTTCAGCGCGTGCAGAATAACATCCACCTTCTCCCAAAACTTTTTAAGATCAACCAGAATTTGTTGGATTTGAGAAAGACACCGCTGGACTTCCTTCAGGTGGTCAGGGTCAGGAATCTCACCTGGAATGATTTATGAGAGATCATTGTGAAGAACATGTCAAGAGCATAACATGCATGCAGATGCATTTACTGTATGTTTGTAACAATAAAATCATAGACAGACTCTCACCCATTCGTATTTTACAGTTGGCCAGCTGCAGCTGAAGATCAGTCTGCTTGATTTTGATGCTCCACATTTCATTTCGCAGACTGCTGTTCTCAGAGTCGAGTTGTTTCAGTTTTATATCCAAAGCAATGGCACTAGGATCCTTCATAGCATCTGGATAGCCTCTAAAAAAGTCAAGGAACTTCACAGTCCAGTGGGCATGTTTTTCCTTAAATCTTCTGAGGAAGTCTTCCAGCTCATGATTTGTTTTTTGAATTTGTTTCTCATTTATTTCCATTTTGTCGACTATTTTTTTCAGATCCACTTCGAGCTTGGCCAGAGCATCCTCCAGACCCTTTATCTCATCAGATTTTTTCTCTTTTTTTTCTTCGGTCTCTTTTTGTTCTTGATACACGTCACTGGTGCATGTTTTCACACTTTGGTTGTGTTGATCATACCTGAATAATATAGTGCATTTCTAATAAATAATTGAATACAGCGATGTGGTCTGGATTTCATTTTCATTTTCAAGACAATGAACAATTTTCTTAAGGAAGACTTATTATTATGCACAAATGTGATTCTATACAACAGCTCAATAGGCACTTTCGCACCGGAGGAACCTTTTCATAGTTCCTAGAACTATTGGTGGAAGTTCCTAGTTTTTGGCGTGTTCGCACCACAGGAACTAGAAACAGTTTTAGTTCTAGGAACTCCGTTTGGGGGAACTAATTTAGCTCCTACTTCAGAGTAGGGTCTAAAACAGTTCTACAGGAACTACCATTGACGTACGTGTACGCTGATTGGCCAAACGCACACGAAACACTGGCTACCCGGGATTTTTAAAAAAACATGTAAAATTATTTACTCCACGAACATGGAAAACAGCGATAACGGCATTTACCTGTTGTCTGCAGCGTTGTGTTCTTTTCTCAGCCTCTATGATATGTAACACTGCAAGTTTTCATAGGAGATTTAGTCAGATTTTCTTGCTATCTCAATGGCGTAAACTATGCGTTTACATAACATGTCCGTTATCACGCAACAAAAACAGCTCCGATCCCTGCGTCCTCCATTCACCGGTTGTTGACGTTTGTAAATGCCATGAATAAAAACGTCACTGTCGGCCGCTTCAGAGTTCCTGCTGCCGGTGCGAATGCAACCAGGAAAACGGTCCGAGGGAGAAATTGGTTCTCTAGGAACCACCCTGCTGGCTAGGCCTTAGAACTGAGTTCCTAGAACTACATGGTGCGAAAGTGCCTAATAAATCCTATTATCAATAAAGATAGAGCAGAACTGTTGTGCATTTCTGATCAGTACAGCTATGTTTGGTTTCTAAATGAATAAAAAAGAAGGGTGCTTACTAATGTAGAGAAGACCTCCCTTCTGTTCTTTTTTCATGCTCAAACAGTAACTTTACACATATAATTTCTATATGATCTACACCTATATACCTATATACATTGGCACTTTTTACAAAAAATATATTATTGTTATGACCTGAAACATCTTGTGATCCATGACCCTGAGTAACAAATTATTTGAATACTTAAAAGTAATCACCATCTGAACAAACAAGAAAAAAAAAAAGACGACTTTGGACATCAAATTTACCTGCAATAATAAAATCACCCATGTGTTTCCCCTTTGAATTAAGTTGGCACATATTGTTCCTATAAGATATTACTAATATTTTCACCTCTTCACTATGCCATCCACTTGTGTTATGATGTCAGCGATCCACTCTTTGGCTTTCATCAGGTACCTCACTGCCAAACCGGGTTTGTTCTTCTCGACAGCTTTTTTCAATATTGGAAACAGGGAGTTGACCAGGTTGGAACTCGTGCTGACACACTACGAGAAAACATCAATCACCAAGTTAGTCATGTGATAGACTAGTAAGTCATGACAATTCACAGTGACTACATAACAGTAAACAGTTAAAAACATCACCTGTCAGTACAGCGAATCATAACAGTATAGTAACTTCTGAAGTTATGTGATGCCGTCATGACTAATTGTGGTAATTTCTTATTTTCTAGTTTTCTCTTCCTGTTCTAGCTCGTTGTGACATGTTTGAGTCCAAATATTGTCCAGTGTACCTGTACTCCTTAGTTCCCCTTCAGGAACTAGAGCTGCGTCGAACAACGCTTTGGGAACGCCTCTGAGAGTGAGACCGCCAGAGCAATTGGGCGGTCTATGGCAGCCCTGGTGGCCACGGAGAGACATTTGTGGCTGACCCTGTCTAATTTTAAATAAAAAGACACGGTCTTTCTCCTGGATGCCCCGAAAGTGCTGACTGGCCTGTTCTGCGACGCTGTAAATACAGTCGTCGACAGGTTCCAGGAGGCCAAGAAACAATCGGCAGCGTTCCAGTGATTTCTCCCTCGCCACGCTCACGGGGCTGCTCGGCGGGAGCAGCCCCAGCCGTGTACCAGCTCCTCACACCGTGAAGTCCAGAAACGGAGCGTCGCCACTCGCACTCCCCCTGAAAAAAGGGAGTCAGGGTGGAGCTCCATGTCGAAGCCAAGGGAGATGACAGATCTGTGGACTGTCATCTTCAATAAGAGAGCTTCGACAAAGGTCAGGACCTCTGAGGGCAGGCCCATCTAGGGAAGAGCAGTGTACACCTCATCATACAGTGCCCGTCTCTCCTTAGTGCCCTCAGGAGATCGTCTTGACAACCCTGCCACCCCCGGTGCTTCAGGGCACAGCGGTCTCCAGCAAGCACTTCTCTCAGCTTCCGCCCGGAAACGTAGCGGTTCTGGGTTGGCTCGCTACCTCCAAGGAGGTCTCTAGAACAGCCCCAAGTACACCAGAGATCAGTCTCGAGAGACTGATTCCCTTTGAAGACTATCTAGCAGCGTGGAAGCTTCTGCCAAATGTGTCTCAATGGGTCCTGCATACCGTAGAAAAAGGCTACAAGATTCAGTTCAGGTCTCGTCATCCTCTATTCAACGGGGTGTTTCCCACTCTGGTGGGCCCCGAGCAGGCCCTGGTCATAGAACGAGAAGTAGATACTCTCTTGAGGAAGGAGGCCATTGAGGTGGTCCCTCCTCTCGACAGATAGTCCGGGTTCTACAGCCGGTACTTCATAGTTCCTAAGAAGGATGGAGGGTTGCGTCCCATTTTAGATCTGCGTCTGCTGAACCGCTCAGTCATGAGACTCAAGTTCAAAATGCTCACGCTCAAACAAGTCGTGTCTCAAATCAGGTCCAAGGACTGGTTTGTCACGATAGATCTGAAAGATGCATACTTCCACATTTCCATTCTTCCTCAGCACAGGAGGTACCTGACGTTTGCTTTTGGGGGCAAAGCTTACCAATATCTGTTTCTTCCGTTCGCTCTTGCACTCTCACCCCTCACTTTCACCAAGTGTGTAGATGCTGCTCTGGCTCCACTGCGACTCCAGGGCATCCGCATACTCAATTACATCGACGACTGGTTGATTTTAGCTCAATCAGAGCAGATGGTGGTTCGACATCGAGATGTTGTTCTCGCCCATATGAAAGAATTTGGGTTAAGACTAAACGCAAAGAAAAGTGTGCTTTCTCCAGTACAGAGGACCACTTATCTAGGCGTAGTGTGGGATTCGACCACGATGCAGGCACGTCTGTCTCCTGCTTGGATCGAGTCAATCCTCACGGCAGTCAAGAGAGTGTGAGAAGGCCAGTCACTCACTGCTATACAGTTTCAGAGACTGTTGGGTCTGATGGCAGCTGTGTCCAACGTGATACCTTTTGGCCTGCTGTACATGAGACCCTTGCAGTGGTGGCTCAGGACCAAAGGGCTCCCTCCATGAGGAAATCGTACGCTGCTAAGTTCCTGAAGGGGAACGTCCCTAGGTTACGTCTGTAACCATACGTCACGCAGAGGCATTCCTAAAGCGTTGTTCGAAGCAGCGTCTCGTTCCCTCGGGGAACTATGGTTACAGACGTAACCTAGGGACATTCTTCTGTTAGCTGTGCGTTGCTGTGTTGTCTTGTGATACAAAGCTGTCATGTTTAAGTTTAACAATTGGATTATTATTATCTTCATGCATCGATCACACTTTTTTTAGACTGCTTCTCAATTTTTTCCACCCGATTCCATGGCTCCGCCTCCTCTGCTGATTCCGTGTGGTATTCTAACTTTGCCTTCTCAGCTGGTTCTGCCTTCTCTGCACTTTCCTTCCTGTGATGGCCTGAAGTAAGCTCTATCTGTAAATCCAGTTTTTGCTGATTTTGATGAATCTTTGGATTAGACGGGCTAGCCTCGTTTTGAGCCGACAGAAACACAGCTCTGTGCGGTAAGGCTCGCGGTGGCTTGTGTGTTTACATCAACACGTAATGGTGCAAGAACTCGGTGCTAATTTATAGTTACTGCTCATCGCTGGTGGAGCTTGTGACTGTTAGATGCAGACCATTTTATTTACCACGGGAATTCACCACTGTCCTCATAATCGGTGTATACATTCCCCCCAGCGCTAACGCTAAAGACTGTGAACTGTATGGGGCTATTAGCGAGCTGTACAATTCAAACCCTGATGGACTGTTTATTGTTGCCGGAGATTTCAACCATGCAAATCTCAAGTCAGTGCTCCCTAAATTTCATCAGCATGTGGACTTTGCAACGAGAGGGAAGAACACGCTGGACCTTGTTTACACAAACATCCCCGGCGCGTACCGGGCGGAGCCCCGCCCCCACCTCGGATACTCAGACCACATCTCTGTTATGCTAATCCCAGCATACAGACCACTAGTCAGACGCTCCAAACCGGGTCTGAAGCAGGTGAAAACCTGGCCAGCAGGAGCCATCTCTGCTCTTCAGGACTGTTTTGAACACACTGACTGGCACATGTTCAGGGAAGCAGCAACTGACGGCGACTTCACCAACTTGGAGGAATACGCGACATCAGTGACTAGCTATATCAGCAAGTGCATCACTGTCTCCAAGACCATCACCACACGTTCCAACCAGAAGCCGTGGATGACTGCAGAGGTGCCTGCGCTACTTAGGACCCAAGACTCCGCCTTCAGAGCTGGTGACAAGGTGGCCCTAAGAACAGCGAGGGCCAAACTGTCCCGGGCCATCAGAGAGGCGAAGCGCGCACACGCTCAGAGAATCCACAGCCACTTCAAGGCCAGCAGAGACACGCGGCGCATGTGGCAGGGCATCCAGACTATCACCAACTACAGGACAACATCACCTGCCTGTGACAGTGATGCCTCCCTCCCAGATGCGCTGAACGACTTCTACGCTCGGTTTGAGGCACAGAATGGCGTGACGGCGAGGAAGACCACCCCTCCTCCCAATGACCAGGTGCTGTGTCTAACCACGGCCGATGTGAGGAAGACTCTATGCAGAGTCAACCCACGGAAGGCTGCTGGACCAGACAACATTCCTGGCAGGGTGCTCAGGGGATGTGCAGACCAGTTGGCAGATGTTTTCACTGACATCTTCAACACCTCCCTGAGCAGCACCGTTGTTCCGACGTGCTTCAAGGCCACCACCATCGTCCCTGTGCCAAAGAAGTCTCCAGTGACCGTCCCGTTGCACTTACACCCATCATCATGAAGTGCTACGAGAGGCTCATCATGAGGCACATTAAGACCCTGCTGCCCCCTCACTGGACCCCCTGCAATTCGCAACCGTTCAACAGATGACGCCATCACCACCCTCCATCTGTCCCTCACCCACCTGGACAATAAAGACACATATGTTCGAATGCTGTTCATAGACTTCAGTTCAGCATTCAACACAATCATTCCTCAGCACCTGATTGGAAAGCTGAACCTGCTGGGCCTGAACACCTCCCTCTGCAACTGGATCCTGGACTTCCTGACTGGGAGACCTCAGTCAGTCCGGATTGGGAACAGCATCTCCAATACCACCACACTGAGCACTGGGGCCCCACAGGGCTGTGTGCTCAGCCCACTGCTGTTCACTCTGCTGACTCACGACTGTGTAGCAATGCACAGCTCGAATCATATCATCAAGTTCGCCGATGACACGACCGTGGTGGGTGTCATCAGCAAGAACGATGAGTCAGCATATAGAGAGGAGGTGCAGCGGCTAACGGACTGGTGCAGAGCCAACAACTTGTCTCTAAACGTGGACAAAACTAAAGAGATGGTTGTTGACTTCAGAAGAGCACAGAGAGACCACTCTCCGCTGTACATCGACGGCTCCTCCGTGGAGATCGTCAAAAGCACCAAGTTTCTTGGTGTTCACCTGGCGGAGAACCTCACCTGGTCACTCAACACCAGTTCCATAATGAAGAAAGCCCAGCAGCGTCTCTACTTTCTACGAAGGCTGAGGAAAGCACATCTCCCACCCCCCCATCCTCACCATGTTCTACAGAGGGACTATCGAGAGCATCCTGAGCAGCTGCATCACTGCCTGGTTTGGGAATTGCACCGTCTCGGATTGCAAGACCCTTCAGCGAATAGTGAGGACAGCTGAGAAGATCATCGGGGTCTCTCTTCCCTCCATCACAGACATTTACGCCTCACGCTGCATCCGCAAAGCCACCAGCATTGTGGACGACCCCACACACCCCTCACACACACCCCTCACACACACACCTCACACACCCCTCACACACACTCTTTATGTTTACACTATTTCAGCTACTTTTATTGTACTCTTGTACTATTTGCATTATTGTCACTAGGTTCACTTTAAACAGAACTGTGTACTGGTCAGCGCTGCACTGGGACTTACTATGCTCACTGTCTGTCCCAGTGGTCATTGTACTGTCTTGTACTGTTTTGTACTGTCTTGTGCTTTGCAACAAGAAGCTTTGGGCTACCTGAAACTAAGGGAAGTACTAGAGATGTATTTCATCATTTTATTATAAATGATAAATATAATTTAAAATAAATGTTTATAAATTTATTATAAATTAATATGTTTTTTAAGCTATGTTAATACTATGCTACTCTTAAGGCAGAGCGCTCTGGTAATCATTTCAGTAATGTTTCTGCTGGGGGGGCCAAGATGGCGGCATGAGAGGTGGACACGTTTACTGATGCTCCTGCCTCACACAATATTAAACTCATCATTTGATCAGTTGAGTACGTAATTTAGTTAGTTTTGGTGATGCAGCTTGGAATATTATGTCATTAGAAACCTTCTGGCCCGATTCTTTTGTGAAAATGCTGAAAACAGCGAAGAAACTCGAGAAAAAGGATCCGCCTGCGGATGCGGTTAGACCCGCACATGGGTGACAATATTGGACAGCTCGATCCAGCGTTATCCAAAGCGCTGCAGGAGACGACTGAGAAAATCACGAAGGTGATTGATGATAAGCTGGGGTCGCTTGCGCAGACCATTCAAGCCCATTCACAACAACTTGAACAAACGACGGGCAGACTTAACAAAGCCGAGAACAGAATTACTGATGTCGAATCATCAGTCGATACAGCAAATGTGCGGCTCCAAACTCTCACGCGCCAAGGTTCTTCACTTACCGATCACTTGGATGATTTAGAAAATTGAGGTCAGAGGAAAAATCTACGCATCATCGGTCTGCCTGAAAATGCTGAAGGTACTAACCTGACCGCGTTTCTTCAGACTTGGTTGCCAGAGTTCCTTGGCATTGAAACCAGGTCAGGGATGCTCAAATTGGAACGAGCTCACCGCATCTCTCTGCCGAACGCTGATGCCAGGGGTAGGCCTCGTCCGCTCATTGTTAGGTTCCACAACTTTCAAGTTAAGCAGCGGGTTGTGGACGCCAGCAGACACGTGGCACAAAAAGGAGATCTGATGTACAACGACAGTAAAATATCTTTCTATCAGGATTTCTCTGCAGCTGTTCAACGCAAACGAAAGGAGTTCTACGCGGTGCGGCAAAAGCTACAGCAGATGGGAGCCCAGTATGTCATGCTCTACCCAGCTAAACTGCGAGTTACCATCGGTAAAGTTGATAAAGTTTGCGAGTCCCCCGAGGAGGTCCAGGCATTTATGGACTTGACTAACTGAACATTGAAGGGAACACATTCTGTTGAATGGAACTGAACTATACCAGATGATATTAGTTAGGCCAAAATCATTAATTGGAGCTTCTTGTTTCCTGCCTACCTTATGTGTCATGTTGCCAAAATAATATTTGTCCTGTAAGTTTTATTTCGTACTCTAATTCGTTAATGAGTGAGGCAGGTTGCGTTAAAGTGGTTACAGGTTGTTCAGTGTCTGTTGTAGCCGTAACGTTACTCTCGTAGAGATGCAGCAAAAGCCTATTGTTACGCTGAACAGCGCTTTGTTATTGCACATCGTTCCCCTTGTTATGGGGGAAATACCCTCTTTAAATGTTTTGAGTTTGTTTCTTTTTGTACAATAGTTGCTATAATGTTTACTGTTGAAGCTCAGGCAGGCTATTTTTCTTTCGTGTATGGCAGCAGGTGTTATTTACATCTAATATATCTAAAGGAAGAAGCAGATCCGTATCTCTGTATTTCTCTATACTTTAATGCTGGGTAATATATTAAGAATATGTACTTGGAATGTTAGGGGATTGCATGGGCCACTGAAATTAAGGAGGGTTATGTCTATTCTTATTAAGGAAAGGGTAGACATTGCTCTACTGCAAGAGACACATCTGGACGATGATGCGTATTAAAGTTAAAGCACAACTGGATTGGTTAAATCTTTTTTTCATCATTCACAACTAGCAGTAGAGGGGGTTGCTATACTTATTAGTAAGAACATCCCTTTTAATGCTTTAAAGACTGAAAAAGACAGATTTGGCAGATATCTTCATCTTAGTGGGGTCCTTTATGGGGAAGAGATTTCACTACTAAATGAATATTTTCCTCCTAATTTCTCCCCCGAATTTCTCACATCAACCCTTTCTAAATTTTCTGTATATTCCTCAGAAACACTTAGAATTGGGGGGATTTTAACTGTCTGATGGACCCTTTGATGGACAAATGGCCTATTAGAAATCCCACTCATACAAAGCAGTCAAAGGCACTAATAGCCATCTGTGAGGAATTGGATTATTTGGATGCTTGGCGAACTTTAAACCCCACACAAAGGGACTTTACCTTTTATTCTGGCCCACACAAATGTCACACAAGAATTGACTATTTTCTGATTAATAAGTTGCTTTTGCAATCAGTGTCTTGTTGCACATTGGGCAACATCTTGGTGTCAGATCATGCCGCTGTATATTTAGATATAATAATTCAGGAAGCCCCACAACAAACAAAGAGGTGGCGATTTAACACTAGCTTACTTAAGGATGTAGCTTTTCTTTCCTTTTTTCATACAGAACTTAAAATATTTCTTTCAATCAACTCTACTGGAACAGTTAACCCCAGTTAATTTAGTGTAACCTCAGATTCTACAATACTTGAAAGAATATACAATATAATGACTTCTTTGGATTTGTTGCTAACACAAAAAGCCAATCTTAGTCTGTGAGGATCAGACTGGTTTTATTAAAGGAAGGAGTTCTAGTCATAATGTCAGGAGACTCTTAAATGTTATAAATATCTCACAGAAACAAAAACTTGACACTTTAGTTATTTCTTTAGATGCCAAAAAGGCATTTGATCGTGTCGATTGGCCCTATTTATTTTATACTTTACAGAAATTTGGGTTTGGGGACAAGTTTTTGAGGTGGGTGCAGCTGCTCTACAATAAACCGACTTCTGCCGTCACCACTAATGGCCTCAGATCTAAAAATGTTCTTCTGGGTAGGGGCACAAGGCAGGGTTGCCCACTTTCGCCACTGTTGTTTTCCCTTGCCATTGAGCCCTTGGCAGAAATGATAAGATGTGATTCAATGATTAGAGGGGTCACAATAAATGGCAGGCAGCACAAGATCTCACTCTACGCAGATGACATTCTACTTTTTTTTGCAAATACTTCAGTTCCATGACTGGTAGACGTTATAAACTCCTTTGGGCAATTTTCTGGTTATAAGTTAAATTTTACAAAATCTGTTGCTTTACCATTGGGTAGTCTCACCTCAGAAATACAAATGCTCTCCTCTTTCCCTTTTAAATATTCCATATCAGGTTTTACCTATCTAGGGCTTCATATAACCCCTTCCTTCCAACTTTTATTTAAAAACAACTTTGCTCCTCTTTTGGAGAAAATTCATAGTGATCTACAGAGATGGAATTCTCTTCCCGTATCATGGTTGGGGAGAATAGCTATAATCAAAATGAACGTTTTGCCTCGTTTATTGTATCCTTTGATGATGCTGCCTATTTTACTTTCTAGCAAAGTTATTAAGGAGCTTAATGGCTGGCTATCTTGTTTTATATGGAGTAAAAGGAAACCTTCCTATTTGTAAGGGTGGTTTAGATGTCCCCAATATTAGATGGTATCAGCTGGCGTGTCAGCTTCGTTTTGTGGCCGACTGGTTAAAGAATGATCCATGTTCAATTTGGCTTGATCTTGAAGCCTCACAATCTTTGTGCCCTCTTCAGAATCTCTTGTTTGTTAGCAATCCTAAAAAGTTAAAAGCTCTATATGACAGCCTGATCATACAGAACACTCTTAAGGCCTGGGTGCAGTCTTGCAAGCTAGAGGGTAGGTTTCATCTTACTTCAGCTCTTACACCAATTCAAAATAATCCTGATTTTCCTCCTGGTTCTGACGATTCTGGGTTTAATCTCTTGAGCTCTTTAGGTATTGTAAGACTGAAAGACATATTTGAGGGCTCTACACTTCTGTCTTTTGAACAGTTATCAAAAACAGTTAGCAAAATGTAACCTTTCAAGACATAATTTCAGCTAAGGGATTTTATTGGCAAAAAGACCACATTGTATAATGATAATTGTATACCTAAAGTTGAAGAAATATTGTTAGAGGACGCAAGGCAAAAAAAAAAAATCTCGTATTTATGTTACGTTGAGTTTGACCCCCCCAGGAGACACAGAGAATCTTTGACAGTTATGGGAAAGCGACTTTACAATGAATATCTCTAGCGAAGATTGGGATTCAGTTTGGGATTATGCTAAGAGAATATCAGTGTGTAACAGAGCACGTGCTATTCAATTCAAAATAATACGGCGATGACATATCAGCCCTTATATCAGAAATAAGATGAATCCAAAATTTTCCCCTTACTGCTCTAAATGCAAAACATCAGTTGGTAATTATAGTCATTGTATCTGGTCTTGTCACAAAATTCAGTTATACTGGAAGAAAATTGCAGATCACATTGGCAATATCTCGGGAATGCATATAGATGTTGATCCCTGTTCATTTATTCTAGGTATGCCTGCTGGTGGTATTTCGAATAAACATCATAAAAGACTTTTCAGTATCTTAACTTTTGCTGCAAGAGAGAACATTTCTTTCATTTTTCATTTCTTTCATTCTTTCATATTTTTCATTGTTCTGTTGGAATGTTTATCAAAAAACCTCAATAAAAAAAGTAATGTTTCTGCTGTTCAGACTGTTCAGTTTAAAATGCAAAACATCTGTTTAAGGACCACAATGGGAGTGGCCCAAATCAGAACTGAAGAGATCAGATTGCATCTACATTACATTTAGTTATTTAGCAGATGCTTTTATCCAAAGCGACTTACAAATGAGGACAATGGAAGCAATCAAAATCAACAAAAGAGCAATGATATGCAAGTGCTATGACAAGTCTCAGTTAGCCTTACTAATAATGCATATATGTTAGCCATCCATAGCAGTGGGTGTGTAGATTAAAGTGTTAAAGGGGGAAAGACTCTTTTTGAATAAACATTTAAATCAGAGGGCCAACCGGACAGCTCTTATAGCTGGCATTGATGGTTATGAAGAATTTAGGCCTCATACCTTCAGCAGAACAGCTTCAGAGGATCCGAACAGCAGTTGTGTTTCAATAGCTTGATCTCTGATCAGACGCTCCAGCTTTGGGAATCCTCCCAGACTCAGGAAAGTCAGGCGATAAAGGAGAGCCGTTCGCTCCGCAGATGGAAGAAGCTGCTGAATGAAATCGGCTCTCACTATAGAGTTGTCGTCGACAATCTCTGAAATATTTCAAACATTTGTGATGGTTAACAACCTTTGGCATTCAATAGCTAATGGATGAAAAAGGATACTGTACACATAAAAGGCTGTTTTGGTTTGAACTTGTTTTAATTAAATCAATACACTCTGAAAAATGCTGAGTTGTTTTCAATCCATGGCTGGGTAACAGCAACCCAGCATAGGTTACATTTATAATCCGATGTGTGTTTTGTCCAATATTTACCCAGCCATGGGTTGAACACAACCCAGAATGTTTGTTTTTTTTTTATTGTAAGGAGATAAAATATGCACTACTAGGGGTCCCTGCAGAACTGGCACAAGAACCACTGTTATAACATTTTAAAGGGAACTCACCCTATTTCCAAGGCCCTGTTTACACTGTTATTAAGATGCATTTTGGTCAATCGGATCACAAGTGGACGAAGGAGACACATACATGTTTACACCTGGTGTTTTAATCCGTCTCTTTTGTCCACTTTCAACCACTTCTGTCCTGATTTCTTGGAGGGGAGGATTTATGGGTAAGCAAATGAATGGGCGCATGCAATTTACATATAAACGTGACCGGAGACAGCAGAAAAACATAGTGACAGCAGCGGTTTTCATTTCTGCAATGTGTGTTAGAAATCCAGAATGGTGAGAGAACATTGCACCTGATACGTTTATCCTTTCCAAAACAAACTTTTATCTCTTAGTTGAAAATGTTGAAATCCTGTCTGGCTTGCGCGCTTTCCATAATGTTTACGCATTATATCTGTAGGCGGAGAGTAGGCGGTCTTTTGTGGCTGTTTGAACGCATTCGACCACATGAGCATCTACACCACGAACACAATCCGGTCGAATGCGTTTTCGACTACCTCTGGAAGTGGTCGAAAGTGGACAAGCTCAAAACGTTTCACATCTCGTGTACAGAGATGGGCACAAATACATCAAAATGTATTTAAAATAAAAATACAAAATACTGTGTGGGAAAATGTCTTTAAATACAAATACAAAATACTGTGTGGGAAAATGTCTTTAAATACAAATACAAAATACTGTGTGGAAAATGTATTTAAATACAAATACAGTATTTTGTATTTTGAAAATACAGAAAATACATGTGAAATTGGCCATCCAGTGAAGTAACACTATTAAGGCCTGTTTACACCAATAACGATAATTATAAAGATAACTATATTAGTGTATTCTAAGTGTACAATGCAGTTGTGTCATTTGTCACTTTAAATGCTCAAGCTCTTTAAAGCAGAAATAATTCCGATTGGCTGTCAATGTTTTGATCGTTCATCATTTGTTGTGCTGTTATGGTTATAGTTGTGGTGTGCTATCTGCTATTCACTTAGATTTAGGATGTACTCACACTAGGGGATCTGATCTGTGCTTGAGCGCAATTGACCCCTAAAGTCCAGTTCATTTCACAAGAGAGACTGCTCTGTACCATGCCCAGTGTGGCTCATTTAACTATGCCCTGGCCCGCTTGAGGAGGTGGCTCGGGTGCAGTACGGATGCATGGAGCCGGAGCATGGAACAGTTAGTTTACTATTTTTGTATGCACTATTGTTATCATTATGACAGCAAAAATCTTTATCACTACTTGGATATCACACTTTTCAATTAATTTAATTCGAGTACATTTAGATTTATAATGGGTCTGGTTCTCATCTTATTGATGAACAGGTATTGTAGTTTGCGAGTAAAGCTGCAAATTCCACCATTAACCTCAGCTCCCTCTGTAATAATCCTCTGATATATGTCTGTTAGCCAAAGGACAATCGCGCTTAGGCTTTAGTACAAGGCAACTGTGCCTAGTGTGAGTATGCCCTAGGCCTAGAACAATTTTTTGAACTTTATATCTTTATTATTAGCATTATAGTTATCTTTGTCTTGGGGTACACACACAGAAAGCTGCTGATTTCTCATTTATCCATGTCTCTTTATCGCTCTGAAGTGTCAATAACTCCTGCCCACTAAAAGCTCCACAGATATATTTGCATACCACGACGATATATAAATGATATAGAAAAAGTTCAATCGATTTACACTTTATATCGTCACCAGCATATATTGTCGTATTGGCATAGCAAGCAGTAATGCTTAAAGTTTAATGAACACATCTGACTAGCTAGTTCACTAGCTAAACCAAAATCTTACCAAAAAAAAAAAAAAAACTATCAAGACTGACTAGTGCTAATGCTATGTTCCTCTTGCTAGTGCTCTTTTTTCCTTCATGCTTTTTTCATGCCTTTTTTCCTTCATGCTATCTTATGCTGCCTTCACAGGCTATCAAATTATTTATTTATTTATTTACTTATTTATTTATTTATTTATTTATTGTAAATATGAGTTTTCTAGTTGGAAATTGGACATGAATGCCTTTGTCATATTTCCTACTGGGAAACCCTGAGATAATGTTTATAGCCAAGTTTCTGAGCTGTGCAGGCCATAAACTTTAAACATGGCGGAGGGGAAAACAGTTGCTGCTGGGACAGGTATGCTTTTTTTCCCCACAAAACAACATCACCTTGTTTTAATGTTAAAGTCATGCACATAGTAGTGCAATAACCATTCCAAGCATTTTGTATGTTTTATACACAGCAAAACAGCATGTATTTGACTGAAAATCCAGAATCGTCAACAAGCTAACTATAAAGATAGCTCTGTGAATGTTTACATGGTTGTCAACGAATGGGATGCTATATTTTATTCAAAATTAAATATCTTATATAGCTACGATTTTGGCCTTAATAAGATTTTCCCAGGAAACCTGGCGTCCTCCACGAGTCCTATTCTTTCCAACAGCAAAGCACTTGAATGCGACAAGCTTGTAATCAGGACTTATGAAATTGGAAGTAGGAAATTTTGATAGCACATGAAGGCAGTATTATTCCTTATTTCCTTACAGGATTCCAGAAAATTCGCTTACCCAATTCTAGATGGAGTCATACAGCTGCAGCTCACATGCGTGAAAGTGGCAGGTCTGAACTAGTTGATACAGGAAATCAGCAGTCTAATAAAGAGGCTGATTGGCAAAAAGTATTTTATGTATTTTGAAAATACAAAAATACTAAGAATAAATGTATTTAAATACAAAATACATTTGATTTTTTTTCAAAGGTATTTAAATACAAAGTTACAAATAGTATTTTGTATTTGAAATACATGTATTTGAAATACTGCCCAACCCTGCCCGTGTACACCTGTGTTTAGCGTCGTCCACTTGTGATCTGATTGACCAGGTGTAAACAGCGCTTCAAAAACCTGGAAATATTCCAAAATACTTCCTCTGTCAACTGTCGCCATTGGATTGACCATTCGCTTTTAATGAACTCTTCTTTTCATACAACTGCTCTGAAATGCATTATGATTTGTAAGATAAAGTTTAAAACATGCCAACTAATGTTAAATTCATGTTTATATTGGGAACACAAACCTTTAAGAAACATATTAGATGCTGTCATTAAACCTCATGTTGTTGAAAAGGACACGTATCACATACTCAGGTTTATTACCTAGGGCAGTCTTCTGTAAAAATACTGAAAGAATCCTATAATGGGAGGAGTCACTATCATTTTAGAATTATAAGATGACTTGGTAACACTTTGTAATAACTTTCATTAATAAATCATTAACAAACATTATGTAATGCTTAACAGATTATTAGTTAATATATATTCACAAATCTAGAAACGTGAAATAATGTGCTTGTTAATGTTTACTAATAAATGTATTAAACATTACCTAATAATTACATTTCATGTAAATTAAAATGCTTACAAATGTCATTAAACTTCTAATTTATTTATATGATCATGCACATCTTGAAAATGTACAAATGATTTTAAGAGATGTAATACAATGATTAAAAGCGTGTGTTAATGCACAACACTTTTGCTGGTGTTGAGATTGATACGGGTAAGGTTAGGGACAGGTTTGGTGGTATGGGTAGGTTTAAGGTTAGTTAAGGGGTCAGCAGTGTACAGGGGTCAATTGGATTAATAAAAGGGAACACGGTTCAATCTGTTTTTATTGCATTGTTTTGATAAATGATAAATGAAGTATTTTCTTGAGGTTTTTTCCCACCTGTTGATGTATAATTCAAGGAATATTCTGTTTAATGATACACAATAGTATAGTAATAGAAGTGTTGAGGTAATAAAAACATGTTTTGCACCAAATTGCCATATGTTGTCTTTAGCAAGCATTTAGCTAAACTTATAACCACCCTTTATACAAACACTGTTCCAGTGCCAAAAAGTGCCAGATAAAAGTCCAGTGGCAATAAAGATACAAAAAAATGAAGAAATGTTTATGAACATTTAAAAATGATGAATAGTCTCAACTTTAGATTGGGTACTGCTAAAACATGAACAAATGATTAATAAATGATTTGTAAATATGTGAAAAATAGGGTCAATTCCAGTCATTTGGGACACTTTTTGCCACCACAATGACTGCTAATAAAGGTAATAATGATTAGTAAATGTTTATAAACATTTACAATTGATGAATAGTTTCCACTTTAGATTGGGTACTGCAAAAACATTAACCAATAATTAATAAATGTTTTAAGATGTGCAAATAGTAGAAATCTACACAACAAACCAAGACCAAATATGTGACTTTTACAGACTGTGATTAGGAGTTAATGACTATATTAACATGAATAGTTTGTGAAGTGCTTAAAATGAATAATTAAGCTATATTTTCACAACATTTGTAAATGTAAAAATGAGCATTAGCTAATATGTGAAATGAAGTTTAATAGCATTTGTAAGCATTCAAAAGTACATTAACAAATAAACTCGTAATCATTGTATAATTTCTGTTAAAATTATTTGCAGATTTTTAAAACGCATTGAAAGTTTAATTCCATTTGTAAACATTAACTAATGATCCGTTAAGCATTATATAATGTTTGTAATGATTTATTAATGAAGCTTTTAATCATTGTAAACCATCTGTCAGAATCATTTGAAGATTTTTTTAAAAATGCATGATCATATGAATTGAAAGTTTAAACACATTTGTAAGCATTTCTTCAGTTTATATTAAATGATGATCTGTTAATCATTAGGTAATGTTTAATAAGTTCATTAGTAAACATTAACAAGCACATTATCTCATATTTCTAGATCTGTGAATATATATTAACTAATGATCCATTCAGCATTACATAATGTTTGTTACTGATTTATTAATGAAAGTTATTATAAAGTGTTACCGATGACTTTTGGGATTGTGTTTGCTTTGTTTCAGAATAAACATACCTAACTCAGCCTTCATCAGCTCTCCAGAGGATTCTGCAATAAGAAGAGAAAATACAGAGTGGCATCAAACACTTTCAAAGGGCACAGATACATATTCAGTGAAATGAACAGCTATAGCTACAAATAGCACATATTCAGGTGCTAACATAACTACCAAAAAAGAGACTACCATCAGGGTTTCTAAATGAGCAGCATGCACTGCAGCATTGTCTTCTTATATCTGTTTATCAGCCCAACGCAGCACAATGCTGTAAGGTCTGTGCCAAGGTTTCCACACCAAAACATCACATTTTACATACACAAACAATCTATATTTTCGTGTTTCATGGCATTTGATGCGATTGGTCAACAGTAGAGCAGATCATCATAAAGTTTTGAGAGTTTAAGGATATTCTGTTGATTTTGAGGGTGTGTCCTTCCTGGGGTCTTTCATCTAAACACCCACTTGGGACCTGATCAGGTACAGGGTCCCTTTTCATGTTAATCATGTCTTCATGTGGAGCAAGGGGTATTTAAGGGAAGTTTGCAAAAGATTCAGGGGGATTCTGTACAGGCACGTGAACCCCATAGTGCTGTGTGTTCTTCATGAAACACCATATTTCTCTATTTTCAATGGGAATCTGTAGTCAGATCTCCCACACCATTGCTGTGTCTCATCTCTTGTCAGGTATGCAATGTTTCTTATTTCTATTTTCTGTGACTGGAGGTAGAAAAACAGGGGTTTGTTTTGAAATGGCAGGAGTTAACAGATGTTCTGCCCAAGCCATCAAACTGACATCATCAGAGAAGGATCACCATGAAAAAGTGCATTTTCCGGTTTGGATTAAAGATTATGGGGCACTTATATTAAAAATAATAATAATGACCCACACAGATAAATGATTTATAATAAACACTGCAATATTCTGCGATTAGGTTAGTAACAGACTAAAATCTTGTTTAGGTGGCACACTGGGGCACGCCAACTGAGCTTTTACAGCAACAAAGTTTTGTTTGACTAAATAAGGGAAGCCTCAAGCCAACCCCTTCAAATCTAACCAAAGCTACTAAATATTAACAAGATGCGCCACTGTCATTACAATTAATGGTTGAGGAAATGCAACACTCAATATGGCCGCTCTAGCAAAGGAAGTCTCACTTTCCAGTAAAAACCACCAATCGTCCATCGATGAAGACTGACGGTTCTTTGGGGCGGGGTTCTCGTGAGGTGCTTGTCAGTCTGTGCGCATGCGCAGTAACTGAAGCGACCTCGAAAAAGGTGATTTTAAGCTCAATCTAAGCTTCAGAAACAAATGTTAAGGTACAGTCGAAGTCAGTTTTAAATGTTGTTCATAAATATGTTGTTTGAAGGGATTTTAGCTGGTGATTGTAGAAATAGCAGTCTTTATTTATTTATTTATTTATTTTTATTGCAAGACAAGAATACAGAGTTGATATTTAAAAGATGTTTGTACATAATACACAAAGTATCAGGAATATACATTATGTCAACTGAAATCAAAGAAGTATTAAAGATTACAAGAGAAAAAGTAGGAAAAAAATAAGCCAAAAACATAAGAACTTGAGGGTAAGACATTTAACCATCAATTACAATATACAAATTAAAGTCATTGCAAAATGAAACAGTTCTTCTTGCTTTCTTATTTTCTGACAATGAGATGGTATTTAGATAATTTTTAAATTCTGTCAAAAAAAAACAATAAAATGCGGTTTGTTGTTTAGAAATAGCAGTCTTCCCCATTCACGTCTTGCTAGTATGACGTCAATAACTGGCCAGAGACGTTGCAAACATGGCCACCGAGTGGCACGACTTCCGTGAACGGACTTTGATCCAACCCCGTTAAATGTAAGGAAGTACAAGAGTTTTGATGTACTCAAGTATTAAAGGTATAAAAACAACATGTATTTATGAAATGTAGTGGAGCAAAAGGAATTATAGGTTTTATCTAAATTTTATGTAGTAAAATGTTTCCAAAGTAGAAACTACAGATATTTGAAAATGTGTTTTTATTGAGTAAAAAGACTTGAACACTGTCCACCTCTGCACAGAACTGTTATTTCAGGCTAAATGAAGGAGTTTCAAATGGAAAGTGTCTTACCTGTGCTATTAGCCATGTTTTTAATGAACATTCACTGGCCAAGTATCCAACTGTAAGGACTCTAGAAAAATGAGAAAAGATGTGAGAGAGAGGATCTATCCACCTTTCGCCACACTGGATTTTGACAGTTCTAGGTGAGATGTTATCCAATCAGAATCCTCACGTCACAAAGCCCCGCCCCTTTCGTCCAATCAGAATCCTCCACGTCACAAAGCCCCCACCCCCTACATCCCTCTTTGCCCTTTGATCTTTCATTTTTTGATTTTTAACTTTATAAGATTTTGATAAAAGCTTCTGTTAACGCTCTGTTTTGTTTTGTTTTTTGCAGAAGTGGAGCTCGCGTCAAACCAAAAGTGCAGGAGACATACGACGGAATTCAGAAGCAGCTTGTTTGCGGTAAAAGACATTAAGAGCGACAGAGTATTCACGCACAAACACCGACACGGATGTGGGGATAGATATATGAGTATAAATACGCGGATGTATTGCACAGTGTATTGCACTAAATGTAGCGGGAGAAATGTATTGCACTTGCCCTTCATATAACAGCTGTGCACAGTTTATTTATGGGACAGGGGTGACTCAGGCTCTGGGTTCCTGCGGATACGGAGCTGGTGGATCCTCGAGCAAGGCCCGTTGATTTGTGAAAAAACCTTTTCCCCCGTGGTGTAATGAATAATTGGAAATAAAGTTCATTTATATTTTATATAAGTACCATGAGCCCTTGTTTTTGCTCCCACGGGCGCGCACGAGCTCCGGCCGGTTGTGGACAGGTGGTGTTCCTCCGAGCGGTGAAATGAAGGAACAGGTGATTGGGGAAAAGGGTTTAGGAGCATTAGATAAGTAACAGCGTCTTTCTAGCCTCTTCGTGCCGGAACACGAGAACGTCGAGATGGTTCGCGGAAAAAAAATAAATAAAAAAAGTTTGTTGAACTTGCGTTGTTTCTTCTCTCTAAAAACATTATTTAAATAAATACTCTGTGTATTTTTAGTCGTGAAAGTTCACGCCGAGGTTCATCCGAGGTCTGAGTATCAGGGTAAGCTTTCTGTTATTTTCTCTTTTATTTAGATGATGCTTTTTTTTTAAGACATGTTTTCTCTTTTAAAAAAAGTTGTGCGTGAAGAGTTTGAGGGAATCAACCTCACGCAGTCAGATCCTGGTACCGTTCTTTCTCTCTTTTTGTTTTTTTTTGTTAGTTTTCTTTCTCTCTGCCCGAACAAGACCATCGACAGAGTGTCAGTCAGGCGGCCGAAGCCGCAAAGACAGAAGCGGCTGCAGGAAACACCTGCGGATCATCAGAATGCTGAGTCGTGTTCCAGCTAATTATATCGCTACTGTTTCTACCTTGTGTGGGAAGCTGTGATTTGAAATGATGCCTTTAATAGTGTGTCTGTGTTAGTGTCTATGTTGAGTCACTATTTCTGACTGAAAGACGTGGTGAACTGAACTCTACCGTTCGGTCGAGGGGAACGTTATAATCAAAAATCCACATAAAAATAAAAAATGATTTACCCCAAAGGTGTAGCTTTTTATTTAGTCCCCCACAAAATAAATCAAAACATGTGAAAATCATCAAAACATATAAAATCATCACATATAAAATAATAAAACTAATACAAACTAGAATATAAAAATCCTATAAAATAATCCATAAAGAAATGGAAGGGAAATTCGATAGAGTCCTAGCCGGATTACAGTTAAGCGTAGACCGATTACGGCTAGTAACTACAGGGTGAAGCGACGCCTGGTCTTCTCCCACACTGTAAAAAGTGATTTTTTGAACTTGTAAATAAAGCCAGCATAATTTAAGTATATTTTACAAACAAATCCTATTTTGTCTTTTTATTTAAAAATGTCACGTATAATTCAATAAGCTACTTGAGGTTTCGTTTTCATTTACTGTGCTTAAATACATAAGTAAATTCAAATGAATCTGCCGAAGTAACATTTACTTAGTGTTTTGTCATCTAATGAACTAATGCAAAAAATGACAAACGCAAGTAACACTTACTCCACGAAGCCAGGCAATCTATGCGCATGCTCTCTTGGTTCTGAAGTTGGCGCGCAGAGGAAGGCAATGGAGAATTTTCTCGAAGACTGATTCAAGGTTCAAGGTTCTTTATTTGCCAATGCCACCATATGTGCACACATACAGAGGAATCGAAATACCGTTTCTCTTCTCTCTTATCAAGTGTTTACGCTCAATGCAGTCAGTGCATATAGAACAGATTTTGTATGAGGGTAACAGCAGTGTACTTGATAATAAATAGATATAAACAAACAGAGTGAAAAATATATTGTAAACATCTGAATGAATATACATCTAAGTAAATGTAAACAGTGTATTCTGTAAAATATACAACTATACGTCCAAAGGTGCAGATATACCTGCAGGTAAATGTAAACGTTCAATATATCTCTGAGTAAATGTAAACAGTGAAGTCAGTTTATATACAATATACAATATCCAATATCCTCCCAAGGGTGCAAAAATACAAGCAATAAATGTAAACGTTGAGTAGCTCTGGGTATAGAGTCCTATTGTAAGATGCAATACAGAATAGCAGCAGTATGGCAGTAGTGCAAAAGGCTATAAGGTGTAAAAGTGCAAACAGTGTCAGATTTAAGTAGTTTGTACATGTAACGTTTTGAATAGGTTTTGACTGATGTGATTTTTACACGGTAAGTTATGAAATATTTGTTTATTGGTCAATTTAGTTACTTTTGCAGAAAAGTATAGAGCTGTTAAGCTGTCTGCGGTCCTGGTGGTTAAAGAGGTAACGCGTTAACTGTTAATATAGTTGACAGAGTTGAGTTTGCTAAAGAACCGATTTGCACAAACATCCGTTATTAGCAAGCGGCATCTGTGTCGAAAACAATTGTCTTGTATTTTACATGTAATCTGCGGAGAAGTTTAATGTACAGTGAACTTTAAAATGAACTTTGCCGGATGCGAGCGGCGCAAATGGCAATATAATTCAAGGGTGTGTGTTTATTCATCTGTGAGAATAAATAATTGTGCCCTCACGTGCTATCTGAATTATTAGAAATTGGACATCGGAAGTCATATTTACAAACCCGGAATGATCCCCGAGGCCGAGGCCGAGCCCCGAGATGGGTGGGACATTAACTTTAATTAAGCCGCTAATCCCCCATTAATCCCCCATTAATCCCCCATTAATCCCCCATTAATCCACATCAACTCCACTGCTTTGTCTTACTGATAAAATCGATAAGCACTTGATGCATGTTAATCAAGCTAAACAGAGATTATACTCCCTACTGAACCTATACAATAGTGATACATTAGTACTGTGTGTAATATAGTATACTTGCAAACATTTAATGTAGTTGTTCCAAAATAAATTAACTGGTCAAATTTCAAATCAGTAAGATCAGTATATTTATTCAAATTTGGTAAAAAATCTATTTCTGACATTAACATTTCTAACATATGTTCCACAGATTGCACTCACCATTCAAGCTCATGCAAGGTAAGTTGGTGTAACACTTCCCAGTGTGCAATAATGAATTCACAGAGGGCGGTTGCACATTTAAGGTGGACTTTATTCTGAAAAATATGAATGAATCGTTTCAGTAGCGGCACTCGTGGTTAGCACGCATTTACTCCCGCTGATTCTCTCTCGAGATTCAGCGAGAGCACAATTCCATAACTCACCACGCCGCTTCACCGCCACCAGCTGGCGCAATCTGAGACCGCGACTTTTTCTAAGCCCGCAATGTCTATTTAACATTAGAAACAATATGTAGCTTACTCCTTTTTTTCCTGTTTTACATTTCCGGAGTGCAATGCTTTTACCCATTGCGTTACATTGGCAATACTTCTTACAGCATGTACAACACTGATTAACCTTGCAGCATGACACAGATTTCTAGATATAGATATATATATATATATATATACACACACAGTTGAGGTCAAAAGTTTACATCCCCCTCTCAGAATCTGCAAAATGTTAATTATTTTACCAAAATAAGAGGATCATACAAAATGCTTTTTGAATTTGAAGATCAGGGTAAATTTAACATATTTTGTCTTCTGGGAAACATGTAACTATCTTCTGTAGCCTCTGAAGGGCAGTACTAAATGAAAAAATATGATATTTAGGCAAAATAAGAAAAATGTACACATCTCCATTCTGTTCAAAAGTTTTCACCCCCCGGCTCTTAATGCATGTTTTTTCCTTCTGGAGCATCAGTGAGCGTTTGAACCTTCTGTAATAGTTGCATATGAGTCCCTCAGTCGTCCTCAGTGTGAAAAGATGGATCTCAAAATCATACAGTCATTGTTGGAAAGGGTTCAAATACACAAAAAATGCTGGAAAACCAAAGAATCTGTGGGAGCTGAAGGATTTTTCTGAAGAACAGCAGGCAGTTTAACTGTTCAGGACAAACAAGGGACTCAGGAACAACTATCAGTAAACAAAAAAACACAGCTGTGGATCATTCAGGTAACAACACAGTATTAAGAATCAAGGGGATGTAAACTTTTGAACAGGGTCATTTTTATAAATTCAACTATTATTTTCTCTTGTGGACTTTATGTAAACATCTTTTATGTGAAATATCTTATTCAGGTCAGCACTAAATAAACAATAACATGCATTCTGTATGATCCTCTTATTTTGGTAAAATAATAAACATTTTGCAGATTCTGAGAGGGGGATGTAAACTTTTGACCTCAACTGTATATATATATAACTTTGCAAGATGTAAACACTGGACCAGCAGCACTTCTGGTCTCATATTTTTTTTATTTTTTAAATACTACATAATTAAATCTTAAAGGTATTTGTGTACAATTTTAATTCAGTTATAAATGTTAAAAAAAAAACTGAAACTGGAAGTTCTTCTGGACCAGCGCTGTTTACTTCTTCTGAATTGGTTTATATGTGTGTGTGTGTGTGTGTGTGTGTGTGCGCACATCTTTTGTTTATTGCAGGTGCCACAGCATGAGGTGGTTGTGTAGAAAATGCAGCTTTGAGTCAAACAAAAGACTTCAACTTTTAAAACACTCACGGCTCAAGCACGGAAATTCTGGCTGTCAGTCATCGAGCCCTTGTCTTTATGCTGATTGCCCTTGTATATTTAAAACATTTAATGCTCTACGAATACATTTGTCCCGACACCACACAGAATCAGACAAACCATATATAGGATAAAGATGCTGAACCATTTTGGTCATGTTTTTGGCCAACAGCAGTTAATCTTATGAATGTGTCCGTTCATTTTTGTCCATTTGTTTTATCATTCCCTTCAAATATAACAGCTGACCAAGCAGATACATACAAATGTTTTGCTACAAACACATTTGGAATGGCTCTTTGTACAGCTACGCTTAAGGTTTTTGAAGGTAAGACATAATTTACATTCATAGATTTAAAAAAATTATTATTATTATTATTATTAATAATAATAATAATTACCTTACATTGTATCGCAAACATTTCTTTGCATCCCAGCTTTATTGTGATCATTCTCTTTTTCAGCTGGATTTGGGAAAAATAGGCCAGGTATGTCTAAGAATACCAGAGTAAGTCTGATGTTATTTAGACATTAAAAGTTCACAACTCAAAGTTTCTCTCTCTCTCTCTCTTGAAGTTAGCAAGACAAATATAGTGCAGTGTAAAACATAAAGATACAACAGTGACTCTGTTACAAAGCGCTCTCCTTCCATAAATGAATGAATGAATATTCTCCATACATAAATCTTTACCATAGCAATGATTATACATATTACTTTGTTAATTAACACTTAATTTTCTCTTTTAAAATCCATTTTTAGTATTAAATAGTGTCAGCATCCAAGTTCCTGAAAAATAAACATGTACTATATAAACCTGTGACAGCCGTCAACATTGTCAGAGCTGTGCTGTTATAGAAAAAATCAGTGAATACATTCTGACCATTCAGATTCAACATTCAAATTCAAGATTCCTGTGGTATAATGACTGTTTATAGCTTTTACAGTTACAGCAGTTAGCAGATTATCCAGAGTGTTTTGTAGTCTCGTGATAGTTCATTAGGTTAGGCCGTCAAGCTAAAATCCTGTTGAAGGAGGTTAGTACAGCATGAAAAGAAAACACACAAGACAAGGGATTCTTTCAATAGAAGTGTCAATTCAAGAGGTAGATCTTTAGTCTTTGTTTGAAGACAGCCAGTGTTCGGACAGCCAGTGGAAGTTCATTCCACTACCTGAGTGCCAGGACAGAAAAGAGTCTTGAGGGATGATGGGTCCAGTCAAGCCATGTTAGAGCCTTGAAAGGAGCGTGGTGCATAGCAGAGTGTGATAAGTGCCTTAAAGTATGTGGTTACGTGTCTGGTTTTGGCTTTGTAGGCAATCATTAGTGTTTTAAACCTGATGTGGGCAGCTGCAGGAAGCCATTGGAGAGAAGGAAGCAATGGGGTGGTGGGTTCTCAATAATACTTAAGGGTTCTAGAGTTATTTTTTTCAAGAGTGTAATGAAATTACCATAAGGCAACATTCAAATGATTCGATAGAATTCAAATGTTGATGTCGATCAGAAAAACAAACATGGCATAGCAAAACCGTGCACATATATTAAATTATCTTATACACTTAAGTCAATTATCTTAAACCTTCAAAAAGTAATCTAAAGATGACAGAAAGTTACAACAAGACATCATGTTTAGCCTGCCAAATACACATATACATATACATGTAGTCATTCAAAACACAGTCTGTTTGTATGCAGTACTTAGTAAATTACTAAACAGCTTAAGTTGAATTAAAAGATAATGGTAATAGTGTTCAGACTAGACAGTAGATGGCTAGTCCGATAAGTCAAAAAGTAATTTAAATATGTGCTTGCTTGCTTATTTATTTATTTATTTATTTATTTATTTCAGAACGAAATGAACCTGAAGACTTCAGAAAAATGCTGAAGAAAACTGTGTAAAATATCACAACCAAATAATTTGGGGAGCTACATTTTTTGTTGTTTGTTTCATGTTATCTATTTTTACAGTTAATATATCTAGATAGCTAAACTCTTTCGAAATATCTTTGTGGAATCTTTTCTGAAATCTGACAAATCTTTTCTGAAATCTGAAAAGACTTTTCAGCAACCAGTTGAAGAAGGAAAGAGAGGAAGAACAGGCGAAGGTATCAACACCTTCAGACTATTGTAGTCAAAGATGGATTTGAAGTGTTTACACTGATCACTGTACTGTACACCGATATTTCTTATTTTTCCATTGTCCTTTATTTTTAACAGTATGTTGAAAAGGTTGAAAATATGAAACCAGTAGAGGTCAAACCAAATGGAAAAGCTGAATTTGAACTTGAGATGAAGCTCAAGAATCCCATGAGCAAAATTTCTCTCTACAAGGTGAGAGCCACAAGTTTCTTAACTGCAGTGATGTTTTCTGTAGAGGCTTATGTAAGCGCTATATAAAATCACTCTGCTTAGGTGGGCAGTATCTAATTCAACTCATTTATTCTTTGCAGAATGGTGAAATCGTTGACTATGGTGATGGCACCCATGATTCCTTCAAACACAATCTGAAGAAAGTTGGTGATAAATACACATTTACCATTAGTAATGTTGGCCCAGAAGATGCAGGTCTATATCAAGTGGATGTTGAAGATGCAACCATGTTTTCAGCTGAATTGGAGAGTAAGACTAAGTTTGATCACGGTGTTAAACATGTTAGGTGTAACCCGCTGCACCAAGTACTGCAGACACGATGGGTTCTGAATATGGACCAGCTTTTCAGAAGTTCAGGTTCGCCTACGGAGAATAAGGAGCTCAATAACAACAATGAATCACTCAGACACGGTAAGACGTTCAACTCAGTGTTATTTGTCAAAAGTAAATGTTTGGCTTAGCAATTGAAATGCACCAAATCAGAGGAATGAGGAAAAATAAACAAAATACAATGGGTAACATTCTCAAACAAAGAAAAGGAGAAAACTATTTCAGTGCAAGTTGTTTTGACAATAACGCTTTCCTTTTTTTAACTCTATTCCTTTTTTTCCCCTTTCTTTATAGTTTTCAAGGACTTCAAATGAAAACTCAGAAGAACTCAAACTCAAACTCAAACTCACACCTTCCACCACAAACTTCACATCAGTTAATGAAGTCAACCTTTTGTTTGCTCCTTTTGAGGTATCGCTAACTTATTTCTTTGTTCACTCTGGAGAAAAATAAAATAAAATGTAATGAGAGTTGTATCCTTTGTTCACACTTTAAAAAAAATAAAAAATAAAAATGGGGAAAACAAATACACTTGATCAAATTAGAAGAAAAACACAATTAGGAAGAAACCCAAATAAACCTGAATAAATTCAAGTATGAATTCAAAGCTCAATTTTCAAGAGTCTTGTAATTCAGTACTTGAGGTTCATTCACAACCTTGTGAATGTGGCTGAATTCAGTTAACGACAGTGAAATTGTTCGTCACTCAGTCTCTCCTATTAGATCGTCCCTAAAGAGAACAGTGAAACGCTCTGTTTGTGCTGCTAGTTCACTTTTCCTACCGTCCAGTTCGGCAACAGCAAGGTAAATGTCATTCAGTAGCACTTGTTGAGAACTCAGTGCGGCTCGCCAGTCCTCACTCCCTCCGTGAACACAGGAGTTTGGACGAAATCTGGGAATCCAGAAACTCCATTTCGTGAAGCATCGATCTCCATACAGCGTCAACTTAGAGCTTGCAGCACACACTCGACAGGGCCACGATAAAACCGAATCAGAAGTAGAAAAAAGGAAAAAAAAAAAAAAAAACTGACCTTGAATAACAAGGTCACAAAACCGTCATTAATATCATTTTCAGAACATACACATATCACAACGTTTAACAAAGCAACAAAATGACGATCTCATCTTACAAATAAACGCATAAGCATAAATTTATCACATGTGGTCTTGCAACATACATTCACGATTCATAAATGAACTCAAATACAGCATCTTTTTTCACATTTCACTTATATGAACCTTTCACACAGATTAACACATAAAACAACACAGATGAATTTAACCGTTTTAATCCCTTGTAGCTCCAAAGAACTCAGTTTCCACTCGGTCTTTCACTCATAACTCATGAAATTAATTTCCAATTGAAAATGTCTTTTGCTTCTGTGTGAAACACTTTTAGTTATTGGATAACACGCCACCTCTTCATGGTCACCATTCTTCTTCCTCCTACCATATAATCATACAGTGGATAAGCATCAGTTAGCTGATCTAGATCAACCAGGGCAACCTCTCCATCAGGAGAGACAATCAACTGTTTTGTGTTATAGATCAGGAGAAAGCACATTGTTTACCGTACTATGCAATGATATGACAGTGTTACCTTGAAAATGTGAAATTAATCTCTGATGTTGAAGTATGGTTCCTTGTTGATCCCTGTTACTTGTAGGCACACAGGTTTAAAACTAAAAAGTCAAACATGAGTCATAACCACTGGAAGCTTCAGTTTAGAAGGATGCATGAAACTGCAGAAAACAGTTGCCTTTATTTGTTAAGTAGCCTACTGCATTATGTCTTGCTTTCATGCTTTTTTTTTTGGTCAGATTGGAGGTTACTTTTGACTCCTGGAGCAATTACAACACAATAAATGTTTGAAAATGTAACATGTTTTGACCGTTTATTTAATAGAATTAAGAAAATGTAAAGTGATTATATAAAGCAAGTAACAATAAGTTATTGGAAATGAGTAAAGTTTATCTAATATACAATCTTAAATCACAGTTCATCAGTTATCCTAAAATTTATTTAATCACATTAACTTAACATGATGGGGCGAAGCTTGAATAAATACATAAGTTTTAACTTTTGGGGTTAAATATTTTTTTTTGAGTGCATCAGATTTTTCCCCAACCATTAACTAAACGTTCATGCAAGACTTAACAGATTATGTTCTTGTGAATCTCGCCAAGACATATTTTGCAATACTTTATAGGGAGAGTCTCGCGGAAATGCGTGTCTGTGCATGCACTTTGCAAATGTCAGTCAGCACAATCGTTTTGATTTCATCATGGGCGGATTGCTGCACTTTGCAACAACAGACCTACAACTTGCAGCAGTCGTCCAGTGAGCAGAGAAAAAGGTTCTCCTCTCAGAAAACGTACAAATAAAGATCATTTTAGATGTTTAATTAATATTTGGAGCATTGGGATCGCCAGAAGAGGGCCTAATGAACTCATTTTTGTGAAAACCTCAAATTCAACCAAAACTGACATTTTTCACTGCTTTTGCCTGTAGCTCAAAATTAGACCGTGAGCATTCCGACTCATTTTGCCAGCACGAGTCACATATAGCTAAAACTGTAAATTCAACTCCTTGTTACAAGTAGAACCATCACTTCTACCACAAAAGACTGCTTTGTAAGTAGTCTTCCTGATTTATCTCAATAGTTATCTTAACAGCTCAGAAAAACTTGATGATGTAACAGAAACTATGGACTCTCTCTTTTCTAGCACTTTAGATATGGTTGCTCCTTTACGCTTAGGGAAGATTAAGGAAAACAGTGGTATAATGAGAACACTGGCGCCCTAAAGAGAGAAGCCCGGAAAATGGAGAGCAGCTGGAGGAAAACAAAACTAGAGGTATTTGGTATTGCATGGCGGGAAAGTACCCTATCCTACAGAAAAGCATTAAAAACTGCTAGATCTGATTACTTTTCGTCTCTTTTAGAAGAAAATAAACATAACCTCAGGTATTTATTCAATACAGTGGCTAAATTAACGAAAAATACAGCATCAACAGGCGTTGACATTTCCCAACAGCACAGCAGTAATGACTTTATGAACTACTTTACTTCCAAGATCGATACTAGTAGAGATAAAGTTGTAACCATGCAGCCATCAGCTACGGTATCGCATCAGATAGTGCACTGTAGTTCCCCAAGGAACAGTTCCACTCATTTTCTTCTATAGGAAAGGAAAAATTGTACAACACAATAAATGTTTGAAAATGTAACATGTTTTGACCGTTTATTTAATAGAATTAAGAAAATGTAAAGTGATTATATAAAGCAAGTACCAATAAGTTATTGGAAATGAGTAAAGTTTATCTAATATACAATCTTAAATCACAGTTCATCAGTTATCCTAAAATTTATTTAATCACATTAACTTAACATGATGGGGCGAAGCTTGAATAAATACATAAGTTTTAACTTTTGGGGTTAAATATTTTTTTTTGAGTGCATCAGATTTTTCCCCAACCATTAACTAAACGTTCATGCAAGACTTAACAGATTATGTTCTTGTGAATCTCGCCAAGACATATTTTGCAATACTTTATAGGGAGAGTCTCGCGGAAATGCGTGTCTGTGCATGCACTTTGCAAATGTCAGTCAGCGCAATCGTTTTGATTTCATCATGGGCGGATTGCTGCACTTTGCAACAACAGACCTACAACTTGCAGCAGTCGTCCAGTGAGCAGAGAAAAAGGTTCTCCTCTCAGAAAACGTACAAATAAAGATCATTTTAGATGTTTAATTAATATTTGGAGCATTGGGATCGCCAGAAGAGGGCCTAATGAACTCATTTTTGTGAAAACCTCAAATGACATTTTTCACTTCTTTTGCCTGTAGCTCAAAATTAGACCGTGAGCATTCCGACTCATTTTGCCAGCACGAGTCACATATAGCTAAAACTGTAAATTCAACTCCTTGTTACAAGTAGAACCATCACTTCTACCACAAAAGACTGCTTTGTAAGTAGTCTTCCTGATTTATCTCAATAGTTATCTTAACAGCTCAGAAAAACTTGATGATGTAACAGAAACTATGGACTCTCTCTTTTCTAGCACTTTAGATATGGTTGCTCCTTTATGCTTAGGGAAGATTAAGGAAAACAGTGGTATAATGAGAACACTGGCGCCCTAAAGAGAGAAGCCCGGAAAATGGAGAGCAGCTGGAGGAAAACAAAACTAGAGGTATTTGGTATTGCATGGCGGGAAAGTACCCTATCCTACAGAAAAGCATTAAAAACTGCTAGATCTGATTACTTTTCGTCTCTTTTAGAAGAAAATAAACATAATCTCAGGTATTTATTCAATACAGTGGCTAAATTAACGAAAAATACAGCATCAACAGGCGTTGACATTTCCCAACAGCACAGCAGTAATGACTTTATGAACTACTTTACTTCCAAGATCGATACTAGTAGAGATAAAGTTGTAACCATGCAGCCATCAGCTACGGTATCGCATCAGATAGTGCACTGTAGTTCCCCGAGGAACAATTCCACTCATTTTCTTCTATAGGAAAGGAAGAATTGTATAAACTTGTTAAATCATCTAAACCAACAACATGTATGTTAGACCCTATTCCATCTAAGCTACTTAAAGTGGTGCTTCCAGAAGTCATAGATCCTCTTCTGAATATTATTAATTCGTCATTGTCATTAGGATATGTCCCTAAAACCTTCAAACTGGCTCTTATTAAGCCTCGCATTAAAAAACCACAACTTGACCCCAAAGAACTAGTTAATTACAGACCTATCTCGAATCTCCCTTTTCTGTCAAAGATATTAGAAAAGGTAGTATCTGTGAGGATTTCCAGTCAGGATTTAGACAGTATCATAGTACTGAGACTGCTCTCATTAGAGTTACAAATGACCTGCTCTTATCATCTGATCGTGGTTGTATCTCTCTATTAGTGCTACTGGATCTTCGTGCCGCATTTGACACTATTGACCACAACATTCTTTTGAACAGACTAGAAAATTTTGTTGGCATTAGAGGAAGTGCATTGGCATGGTTCAAATCGTAATTATCTGACCGCCATCAATTCGTAGCCGTGAATGAAGAGGTATCATATCGATCACAAGTGCAGTATGGAGTACCTCAAGGCTCAGTACTAGGGCCGTTACTTTTCACGCTCTACATGTTACCCTTGGGAGATATCATCAGGAAACATGGTGTTAGCTTTCACTGTTATGCTGATGATACTCAGCTCTATATTTCTTCGTGGCCTGGCGAAAAATACCAATTTGAAAAACTAACGGAATGCATAGTCGCTTTAAAAAACTGGATGACGAGTAATTTCTTACTGTTAAATTCTGAAAAAACAGAGCTGTTAATTATAGGACCAAAAACCTCTGCATGTAATAACCTAGAACACTGTCTAATACTTGATGGCTCCTCTGTCAATTCTTCATCGTCAGTTAGGAACCTAGGTGTGCTATTTGGTAGCAATCTTTCCTTCCAAAGCCACGTTTCTAGCATTTGCAAAACCACATTTTTCCATCTCAAAAATATATCTAAATTATGACCTATGCTCTCAATGGCAAATGCAGAAATGTTAATTCATGCATTCATGACCTCAAGGTTAGATTACTGTAATGCTTTATTGGGTGGTTCCTCTGCGTGCTTAAAAAACAAACTCCAGCTGGTCCAAAATGCAGCAGCTAGATTTCTTACTAGAACCAGGAAGTATGACCATATTAGCCCGGTTCTGTCAACACTGCACTGGCTCCCTATTAAGCATCGTATACATTTTAAAATCTTGCTAATTACCTGTAAAGCCCTGAATGGTTTAGCACCTCAGTACTTGAGCGAGCTCTTATTGCATTATAGTCCTTCACGTCCGCTACAATCTCAAAACTCTGGCCATTTGATAATACCTAGAATATCAAAATCAACTGTGGGCGGCAGATCCTTTTCCTATTTAGCTCCCAGCTCTGGAATAATCTACCTAACGCTGTTCGGGAGGCAGACACACTCTATCAGTTTAAATCTAGATTAAAGACCCATCTCTTTAACCTGGCTTACACATAACACACTAACACATTTCTAATATTCAAATCTGTTACAGGATTGTTAGGCTGCAGTAATTAGGTCAACTGGAACCGGAAACACTTTCCATAACACCCGATGTACTTGTTACATCGTAAGAAGAATGGCATCCACGCTAATGTTACCCATACAGAACGGTAATATATTCACATATATGTGAAACACTGTTAAATTTTTGAAATATATTTTGAAAATATATTTTAAAAATGCATAGAACATAAAGCTCATGTTGCGTGATTAATTTACATTTACATTTTACATTTAGTGATTTAGCAGATGCTTTTATCCAAAGCGACTTACAAATGAGGACAATGGAAGCAATCAAAATCAACAAAAGAGCAATGACATGCAAGTGCTATGACAAGTCTCAGTTAGCCTAATGCAGTACACGTAGCAAGGGTTTTTTTAATATAAAATAAATAAAAAGAAAACAGATGGAATAGAAAAAGAATAGAGAATGATTGAGTCTCATTTATTTATTATTTGTGTTTCAAAATTATTTATATATATATATATATATATATATATATATATATATATATATATATATATATATATATATATATATATATATATATATATATATATATATATATATCAGTGGTGTGCTGTGGTGTTTTAAAATGAGGAGGCATCGTCATAAAAGCTCCGTAAACACAAACACAGACACGAAGATATATCTTTCATTTCATCAAGCTGAATGCTCACTAAAAACTAACAGTCATCAAGTTTTCAGGCCATTTCAACTTTTCATTTCTGACGTGACACAAAGCAGTGATATCTAAGCGGGTGAGTTGTTTACTTACTTTATAATTAGTCAGTAACGCCATCATTTTGTCCATTCAGCCCAAGAGCTCGCACGAAGACAAGAGGCGGGATTTATCGAATGAGCCTATCACATCCAATCATAACCGATCACATCCAATCATAACCGATCACATCCAATCATAACCGATCACATCCGATCATTACCGATTACATCCAATCATAACCTATCACATCCAATCATAACCTATCACATCCAATCATAACCTATCATATCCAATCATAACCTATTACATCCAATCATAACCTATCATATCCAATCATAACCGATCATATCCAATCATAACCGATCACATCCAATCATAACCGATCACATCCAATCATAACCGATCACATCCAATCATAACCGATCATATCCAATCATAACCTATCACATCCAATCATAACCTATCATATCCAATCATAACCTATTACATCCAATCATAACCGATCATATCCATTCATAACCGATCACATCCAATCATAACCGATCATATCCGATCACATCCGATCATTACCAATTACATCCAATCATACCCTATCACATTCAATCATAACCTATCATATCGAATCACATCCAATCATAACCTATCATATCCAATCACATCCAATCATAACCGATCATATCCAATCACATCCAATCATAACCGATCATATCCAATCATAACCAATCATAACCGATCACATCCAATCATAACCGATCATATCCAATCATAACCGATCACATCCAATCACATCCAATCATAACCGATCATATCCAATCACATCCAATCATAACCGATCACATCCAATTATAACCGATCATATCCAATCATAACCGATCACATCCAATCATAACCGATCATATCCAATCATATCCAATCATAACCGATCACATCCAATCATAACCGTTCACATCCAATCATATCCAATCATAACCGATCACATCCGATCATATCCAATCATAACCGATCACATCCAATCATAACTGATCACATCCAATCACATCCAATTATAGCGCTATGGAGGCATTGCCTCCTCTCACATGACTTTCCCCCATTCATTCTCAATTACCCCCACTCAACCCACGGCACGTTATGGGGTCTCTGTTATAAGTCAGTGGGCTGAGGGGAGGCGTGCCTCCGCTGTAACTGTACCTGCGGGTGTCGCTGTTAGACAGTGTTACTTTATAAAAACGACTTTTTATAAAAGTCTTTTATACTTTTAATGTCATTTTTAGTAATATTTGTGTCGTTTTATTTTTGCAATATCGATTATTTTCTCATCCAATTTTTTGAGGAGACACTGCCTCCCTTGCAAAAAACGCCCCTGAAATTATATATATATATACTGATGCATCGCAATGAAATGAATTGTGACATATGCTTTGTGGTGTGTATTCTAGCGTGGGGTAGTTTGCGATACCCAGCCTTATTTTGTTAAATATGATTTGCGAAAAAAAAAAAAAAACTTATCCACACACCACAAGTCCCTAATGGAGCAGCCTTTTATCAGTGAACGGAGAAAGACAGTACTTTAATTTACATAAACATTAATTAATTTATAAATCAAACTCAGACGGGACGCTTAACAAAAGTCATTTTCATTCTTTGTATGGTGAAATTGCATCACCACTGAAGCTCAACAACTGAAATATCACCCATGAGTGAATTCATAGAAATGTTAATGAGGAGGACTGTATCTTTGCATATGTTAGATTACATCCATAAAGAGTGGGGAAAGTTGTTTTCATTTTGAATTATTGCAAATTTGCATTTCCTTTGTGTTTTAATAAAGTTTGAGAAATACAGAATCAATGATACTGAAATACTGAATACAAATTCATAGGCTAAGATATTTCAGAAATGTTTCAGAAATATAATTTATTGTAACAGGAATTACAACTATAATAATAAAATCTTGATTTTATATGTATGTAATTTAGATTGGAATTTGATGATTGGAATATGCTTATGTTTATTTATAATAATTTATAATATCTATAATAACTTATTAATTTAAAAATAATAATGTGTGATTACTTAAATACTTAAATAAGTAATCCTGCGGATAAAGCTAATAAGCATAATAAGCATAAAAAGGGGTAATTGTGTAAGTGTAAAATAAGAAACACTTTTTTATTGTTATATTATTTAATTTTAATTATTATAATTATCATTTTAAATGTAAAAATTATTTAAACCTTCAAATACCAAAATATATTACAAAATGTACTTCAAGGGCCAGTGCATTTCTAATCTTAAAATATTTTTTGGGTAAATGCAAAATTTATTTTGTAAAATTAGGCCTGTTTAAATACATTTAGGTTGAAAAAAAAAGTTAAAGACTTGAATTAATTGCCGGTTTTATTTTATTTATTTATTTATTTTAACTAAATACAGAGCTGCATAGCTTTCACACACATGCACACAGCACAGAGACAGATGTGACCTTAACTGAGAATATGTGGAGTGACGTATCTATAGTGAGAATGAGCTGCAACCATGGAAACGGAAGAAGAGCAGGGCTCTGAGGACGGAAAAGTCTAGAACATTATAGCGGCTCACTATCTCATATGATGCGTCCGTTAGCGGCACCGTCAACGTTCACCGCTGGAATGAAGACTAGCTGAACCAAATACAACGCCGTCTCTGTCTGGCCGTCCTGAAGGGGGTGGACAGTATTTGGTAATTAGTATCTATCTCAGGAGAAAGGATTGTCTGGGTGCTTGTGAGAAAGTTGGGTTGAGCGCGGGAAGACAGGCGGAGAGTCAGGGGAAATGAGAATCTCAGGGCTGGATTGCCACGGACTTTTCTGTGCCGCTTCAGTCGAATTTCTGTGGAGGCATTGGTTTAAAGGCTTAGGATTCCACCTTTCACTGGAACAGTTCAGGGAAGTGTCAACAAAGACACACACACACACACACACACACACAGCATACACACACAGCATACACACACAGCATACACATGCTGAGGGAAGGAAAAGAGAAAAGGAATGAAAATATTTTCGAGACAAAAAATATCAAGCAGAACTGAATACTTTCTGTCAGAATTCACATTTCCCTGTCCTCACTAGACCTTGACAGTTTACCCAAAAATAAAAATTCTCTCATCGTTTACTCACTCACATGTCGTTCCAAACCCCAAATGGCCTTCTTTCTTATGCTGAACACAAAAGAGATTTTGAAGAACATTTCAACTGCATTGGTCAACTGGACCGACAGTTCCTGATGATTAATGTCCTGTTTCACATTTTTCTCAGTGAAGATTCTGTTTAACTTGGAAATAAGTTACAGAAGAAAAAAAATCAATCCTATACTATTTTATGTGAATGAATGAAGCATTAAAAGCCAAAATGCAACCCAGGTTTATTGGAAAAACGTGCCTTTGGCAACATGCCTGCAAAATGATATTGTGTTGCTTCTTTTGCTTTTCACGACACTTTGAAAGCGAAATTTCCAGCGATTGTTCAGTTTTAACTGAAACAGATGAAAGTGAATCTGGTTTTTTTTTGTTTGTTTTTTTTTAATCTGTTTGTGATTTTTTTTATTACACTGGTTGCTGTACGTAACGCTGCAATTCGGAAATTAAATGTCTGGTGAGTGGTGCAAAAAGGTTAATGCTCTATCGCACTTGAAAATAACATAGCATCTACACTAAACCCTACAGTAAACCGAACATATAGTGTTAAGAAACGCTAAATACAAATTTGCTAAAAAAACAAAATGTATTGTGAAAGGAACTACAAAGTCTTTTAATCAATAATCTGCCCCTGTAATCATAATTTGTGTAAAAAGGAACAACATTTGTTGTCGATTTACTGTCCATAGTGTTCATTTCAGTTGGGAAAGTGTATTGTTTGTATAGGTACGTTTTGCACAAATGTAGGTAGAGGCACGTTTTTCCACTGAGGCTATATTGCTTAAATCAGTTGTTATACAGTAAATGCTAAAAGTTAATTTAGTATCACAACATTATAATGTACAGTACGAAAAATAGATATTCATTTTGAGATTTGATAGAGATTACATTTAACAGCGTTATTAAATATTAAGTGTTTTTGAAGAACTTTAATTGAGCATTAAATGATCGCAAACGTAACCTAAAAATGAAAAAAGGAACTGCACTCCATGCCCCCCAAAAACATGTTTGTAGCTTACAAGGTACATTTTTGCTAGTGACTGTAAATGTGTTTCTTGTTCATTTACACACACTGGGAGATTCATAGATATTCTTGACTGCAGTAATCGTGCCATAGATGACATCTGTAGACATGAGGTTGAAAATAACCCTGAAAATTCATACAAGTTACACTTGTAAGCAGTATATCATTACCCAGCATGCCTTTTACACCTCCTGTCATAGCACACTCTAATAATCACACCCAGTTTACTATGTCCATAATTCTGCTCCTCAGTGTCAAGCTACAGTACTCAAACAATCCTTGAGTTCAGATGAATTTTACATGAAATGACGTGCTCTGATAAAATTCTTAAAGTATAAAGCTCCGTTGACTGGATTTTTTTATTTTTATTTTTAAATAACGCCTTTCTTGCTCAAATATATGCACTCACTTATGTCTTACTTTGCATTAATGCAACAAAAAGCAGCCTGTAAATTATACTGTCACATATGTTGCCAAAGCAGACTCTGAAAAATTGCTTTTATAACAGCTAGCTAACGGTATTCTGACAGATTACTGCACAAAACCCTTGCTCATTACAGGTCCATTATGTATGTTTATATTCACAAATTAGGTAAATTGTTAAGTCTTCAGATAGACTTCAGATAGATATGTATAGATTAAACTGTCATTTTTTTCAAAACATCTGCAGTAATGGTTAAGATAGTACAGCAGAATGAGTTTTTTTTTTTTTATCATAATCATAAATGCTTTTTAATTAGGACAGCTGTGTATAGAGTTACTCATTCTGCACACTCGCTCACTTTTTTTTTCTAAGTTTGGTTGCATACCCTAAACCAGTGGTGCCCAAACTTTTTAATACGAAGGAAATCAAAATTAATATGGAAATAACCCTAACCCTAACCCATATCAAACGTCATCACGGGCCAACTTTGGCCCACAGGTTTGGTTTGGGCTTCTCTGCCCTAAACCTTTTGAACTTTAGAATTGTACTTCTCTCTTGACAATTAGCCTAAAGCCTAGTACAATTTGAAGCTTAATTTAGCTAAAAACAAGAAATTGTCTGACTGAAATGTAAAGCAACCAAGCACAGTTCGTTTTATTTGTATGTGATATTTAGGGACGAGGTTATCTGAAATAGAAGATACCACAATAATAGACTGTATATTGTCTTATTGTTACTGAATTTCATTTAAGTTACATATCACATTATATTACTGAAGCCAAAATAGTCAAATTAAAAAGAGTTTTCAGTTAGCCATTGGTTAGCAAGCTATAGCAGCCCAAAGTATAGTTCAATTTGGTCGCAAACACTTACATATGCATAGTATACTCCTATTGATATGGCTGACAAAATGCTATAGGTCTGTGCTATTTCTCTTCAAAAGTCATCGTGATAAAATTTCTCTGTATTCTTTCAAACGTGAGCGTCCATTGTTGTCTTCAGTGGTTTGTTGTTGTTTGGTCTCTTCTGTTTCCTTTTCAATTGTGAAACAACGAAACCGAAGCACTGTTGCCACCTTGTGGATCAATGAAATAGGTCAAAAATCTTCAAGGCACATATGCAAGTGGAGTATGAAGAGTTTGTGTGGTTCTACTAGCTACTAGCCTACTAGCTTAGCATAGCACTAACTGATTAATATACAGTAGCAGTTTGTGACCAAGCATTGATGAAGGGGAATAGGATCCTGTAGGAGGTTAAGATCTTTCACAACAAAGCAAAAAAAACAAATCTGTGCCAAAAGTAGCGAAAAATGTGTGCAACCTGTTTTTGCTGACAGAAAACAAAGCCGAGTTTCTAGTCACTAAGTGCCTCAGAGAAAACCCTCAATATGTTGTAATGTTGTGAAGCTACAGACTTGGGTTTTCATACCACTGCTATGCAGATGTCACTCAACTCATCCTCTCCTTCCCTCCCTCAGACTCTCATGTTTCTGCTCGGATATCAGCTTGTCTGACTGACATCTCATCATGGATGATAGCTCATCAGCTGAAACTTAATCCCAGCAAAACTGAACTGTTGTTCATCCCAGGTGCTTCTTCCCCATCTCAGGATCTTGCAATCTCGCCTTCAGTTACCGCACGCAACCTTGGGGTAACCATGGACAATCAACTGTCCTTCTCCTCTCACATTGCTAATCTGACACGCTCATGTCGATTTCTCCTTTATAACATCAGAAGAATTCGTCCATTTCTTTCCTCACAGGCCACACAGGTGCTTGTTCAGTCCCTTGTCATTTCAAGACTGGACTACTGCAACTCACTCCTGGCAGCTCTGCCTCTGAGCGCCATTCGTCCTCTGCAACTGATCCAGAATGCAGCTGCACGATTGGTTTTCAACCTTCCTAAGTTCTCCCACACCACCCCATTGCTGTGCTCCCTCCACTGGCTTCCTGTAGCTGCCCGCATCAGATTTAAAACACTGATGCTTGCCTACAAAGCCAGAAACAGACCAGCACCCACTTATCTCAAAGCACTTATCACACCCCGCACTGCACCACGCTCCCTCCGGTCCTCTAGCACTGCTCGACTGATCCCTCCATCTCTCAGGGTACAAGGAAGACCTGCATCAAGACTCTTCTCTGTTCTGGCACCAAGGTGGTGGAATGAACTTCCCCTAGATGTCCGAACAGCTGAGTCACTGGCAGTCTTCAAATGATGTCTAAAGACTTACCTCTTCATAAAATACTTAAATTAGCACTTTCACAAAAAAAAAAAAATCACCTCCCCAACAGAGTTTTGGACTGATGGTATTCCTAGTTTGTGACCTAGTGAGTCAGTATCAGAATGTATTTTTGATAGACTTCAAAGCACTATTGTAAGTCGCTCTGGATAAGGGCGTCTGCCAAATGCCATAAATATAAATGTAAATGTACAGACCTGGGCAAACCAGTGATTATTTCATCCCCAAAAGTGCTCACAATATCATCCTGATACCTTATAAACACAATTTAGTTTCCCGTAGGACTGATAAAACCCTGAGCACCCTGACTTCCTGCAAGCTGCAGTCTGATTTTATCAAACTTTAATGGGTTTCCAACATATTCAGCCTTCCTTGTTTTAGCCCACAGGTTTTTGACCTATTGTGACTAACTGTTGTGATAGGCATAGTTTTGGTGAATGTCTTTTTTTTCTACCTTACTTTTAGCCTCAAAGCAACAGTGTCTTGTTTGGAATGTACACATGTGAGTAATTCTGGAGATGATCTCTTGTGATATTTTGATGTAATTTTAATCTCCTCAGAGCAGATGTGCACAAACAAAACTCTGTTGTATAAGACAGGCCTCGAGGAGCGGGGAAAGAGAGGGCTTGGAGAATTTGCCACAGAGAAAACCTTCCTCTTCTACCTCCCCTCCTCTCTCTCTCTCTCTCTCTCTCTCTCTCTCTCTCTCTTCAAGACAGGATAGCAGCAACAAAAAGATGTGCCAGGCTGCAGAGCTCCCATAATCTGCATGGATGGCTTTGCTGCATTTCCGCAGAGTCTGAGCAAGCTCTTGGCCAAGCCTCACATCGCCGCCCAGGTCTGAATGCCTGAGGTTCCCTCTGTAGAGCCCATAATCTTCTGTGTTCTCTCTTTCTTTTTGTTGCTGTGGGGATCTGTGTTTTCTTGTTGGTGGTTACCTGCACTGATAATCAGTGTGGGGATCATGTGATCTGCATTGTGTGGCTGCTTGTCTTGGGTCACATGAGGCATGTCACATGACACATTAGGAGATTATAAAGTTTGGCTTGTGGCGTTCACACTCTCTTGCTGCTGCCATTTGCCACTGCAACTAGACTCCCGTCATACAGGTAATGGAGTGACTAGACTGTGTTTTAATTGATATATGAACTGAATTCTCATGTTCTGTTTTAACTTTATCAGGGTGACTGCTAGAACAATGTGTTCCACTCTTCATGAAGGACACAGGTGACTGCGTGGCATTTGAAGGACTTGTGGCCTCCTATTGAGTTGCTGGGCTGCAGACACTCTGGTAGTTTGTCTTATGTGATTTCGTTTTTTAAATTGTTTTATATTGGTATTTAAAATGTGTTGATTATGTACTTGTATTTGTAGCACTGGAGTGCCCCATTTTATCTTCCTGGGTTATTGTGCTGCGGGGAGTATTGAACACTCTTGCAAAGTAGGCCAATACTTCTTGTATATGTTGGTTTTATGTGTGCTGGTGAATGAAATGGGGGATTAATGTGCATTATTTCTTTTTAAAGGGACCAGGCCAGCCACTGTTTTATTGTCAGTGTACAAGTCTTTTTTTAGTTTGTTTGTTGGTTGTTTTGTTTGCCTTTGGCTTTGTCCTTTTTTTTTGTCCTTGGTCTAGTGTAACCCTGCCTTGACCAAGCCAGCGCGGTGGTCATTGTGTTGGGAGCTGGCTGTTCTCCTCTTTTTGTCTCTGTATAGGTTCTCTGTACAAGGCTGGATCTGCACCTCACTACTGCTCCATTCAGTTGGGGGCTGCACTGAGGGGACACTATTTTGGTGTGTACTGGTAACATGCAACACGGTGTGGTATTTTGTAGTGGTAATTACTGACCTTGTGTGTGCAGTGTTTGCTATGTTGCATGCTTGTATGGTGTTGGGTTTGTTGTGTCTGTCTCTCTCACCAGGGCCTCCTAGGAGAGGAGCTGTGGGTGCCGTGCCGACCCGACCTTATTAGTTTGAGAAGCTCCAGCCAGTTTCCCTTCGTCTCTTTTTCACATTAGCAATTGTACCTATTCAAAATTGTAATAAATTCGAGCTTGTGTACATGCCTTGTGTAAACTGTTTCTTTGCGGGCAGGGTCTAGAATCAGCCACACTACAGAGAGAAAAGGGGTTTCCCCCGCCCATTTTAGGGGGTGGCGTAGTCAGACAGTAAAGTACATGTAGGTATTCTGCGCGTCAGGTACCACATTGCTTTTGTTATTTCTTATCTAGGAAGGTAAGAGAATAGCTCAGCCGTTCAGAGAGTTATTTGCTCACTCACACGTTGTTCCAAACCTGTATGACTTACTTTAAAAAGGTATTTTTGGTAAGAAAATCTTGGCTGCTCTTTTCAATATAATGAAAGTCAATGGGGACTGGGACTGTCAAGCCTAAAAATGACAATAAGTATTATAAAAGTGGTCCATATTATGTATACACTATATTCAAAGACTTCTGAAGGCTTTGTGAGAGAAACAGATTGAAACTTCCCTTCCAGTCTGCTGTTAACTGCTGCAACCGAATCATTGAGACAGTGAGTTGAACTCAACAATTGTATCAGTCTGATTTGTAAACGAATCACTCAGTCTGAACAACAGAAAAGATTCAACTGAAAGCCACCAATGAGAATTAGTATAGACATTAGGATTTTGTGAATTATGACTTAAATTTCAGTCTGTTTGTCACACAATGCTATCAGATGGACTTGAAATAGAATGCATGAATCATATGGACAGATTGTGATAGGATGGATTCTGATTGGCTCTCAAAGTTTTGATCATTCATCAGCTGTAATGAGTCATTCTGAAAGTGATTCCAATGATATTGTTCCTCTGTATCGTTTTTCTACTAGTTTTGATGTGGACTCTGCTATTCTTTTAAATTTAGAAGGATTTTTAGAACTCTATTGTTACCGTTATAGTTATTTAGCTCTATATAGTTAGTTCTATTTTTGTTCTAATCTTTGTTGTATTTACAACTTTGCAAAATCATTTTTACATTGTAGCTTTGTGTGAGAAACAGACTGAAATTTCCCTTCCAGTCTGCTGCAAGCGAATCATTGACTCAGTAAGCTGAACTCAAGAACTGAATCAGTCTGCTTTGTAAATGAATCACTCTGTCTGAACTGGATCAACAGAAAAGATTCATCCAATAACAACTGATGTAAACGTCAAGATTTTGTGAATTATGACATAAATTTCAGTCTGTTTCTCACACGAAGCTATTGTGTGAACTTGAAATATAGCGCTTGAATCATATGGACAAATTTTATGATACTTTTATGATGCTTATTTGTCATTTTGAGGCTTGACAGCTCCTGTTCACTTTCATTACTTTTGTGTCCACAGAAGAACGAAATCAAACGGGTTTGGAACGACATGAGGCTGACTAAATAATTTTTTGGGTGATCTCTCTCTCTGTAATAAACTAACAAACGTCAGTTGATTTCACATTCATTTAAAGTGTTAGATCATTTCAGATGATTTTCAGCAGTGCATTGTCCTACAGTGAGCAACCTACTGCAGCGTCACTCTTAAGAGACATTAAAGCGCTTCCATATATCTCATGGTTATAAACTTGCACATAAATAATAATGACTTTAGGCAAAGATGATTAAAAAGATTTTTGAGAGTGTGCTAGGGTGTAATCCGCATCCCTCTGGGAGTCATTATGCGCTTTTTATTACCTTTCCTTCTTAAGCTGTTGGAAAAGAATTAGACCATGTATTGGTTTCGACACTGATTAGTTAGATGTTCTCCATGCAGAATAAAGTCATCAAGCCATTAATGAAGGGAGAATTAAAAGCTTCTCTTGGCCACTTGTTTTTCATTCCCCATTGCTCAGGGCAAAATGGTTCTTATGGAGTGCTTTAGTGAGGAGCCTGTAAGCAAGCTCATGATGGCAATGCCAGCGGAGAACAGATGGAAGGAGGACTCCTAAAGAGAAACCCCCCTAAAGCATCTGTTAACCGCCTTTGATCAGCCATACATTTTTAATGGCTAAGGGGAAAGATCTCCATTTGATGGATCAATCGCTCGATTGTTTCTAATCAATGGTCAGTGGGTGGTTTTGTGTAGTCTTGTGTGACCTTTTTAAGATGAGCAATTGTGTAAAAAAGTCAATGACATTTAATGATTTATTTAATGACTCGTTAAATTTATTCTGAATCATTATTTTTGAAACATTTTTATCAAGTTTTTATTTATTTATTTATTTTTTTTTTTTTTTGTTTACAAATATGGTTACGAAAAGTTTTGAGATGTTTTTGGAAATGTTGCACCACATGTTAGTTTCATATGTTTTTAAAAACCCTCAATACCATTTCAAGAATAGTTGAATAATTAATGTGGTTTAAGTGGAAAGCAGTAAACAGGTATACACAGTACCACAGTATAACTGGTTTAGATTTAGGCATTTCCGTAACATCCTAATAGCTGTGAAATCTTCTTTGGAATGCGTTCCTGTGTTCAGGAGGCATGTATCATCGGATTTGCATGCAAACTGCTACAGGACTGTTTCGTTACGCCACATCTGCCGCTATAATTCCATAGACAGTTTGGAAGGCAAAGGTTTCTACACTGAATAAAAGTTCTCTTTTGTGTGAGCTTTTTACATGTTAACCTGTTGGCTTATGCATAGCACAGAGTACAGGCAGCAACATGCTCAATGTTTTCCTTATGATAGGTGGAGACCTCAATGCTTATTTATTCTTAAGAAGCCGAAAGCACAGAGATTTGTTTGAAATATATAGGCGAGAATGCATTGAAAGTCCAATACAGCCAGTGTATTAGCTACAGTGCATCACCTTCACACTGAATAGAAGCTTATAGACAGCAGGCACACTGCACTCTGCATCACCAGGAAGAATGAAATGTCAAACTCAATATTTATCAATGTAAAGCCAAGACCTCAGTGCTAAATGAGAAGCGGTGCTTAAACATTCATACAAGTAAAACCAATGTCGGATTCCTTGAAGACACTTGTATTCAATCTGTTCCCAAAGGAATTGGATATGCAGATATCTGTTTCTCAGAGCAAAACAACTTATGACTCCTGCATTTATTCATAAATCTCAGGTTGGTCAGAGCTGATAATACCTGCAGAAAAAGGAAAAGGAATATTTTTCATAAATAATTTTTTATTTTTTTTTGCCATGCGCCAGTTAAGAACATTATATGAAGCGTGTATGAAGCGTGCGTGCAAACTATGTGGGACTTTCACAGGAAATAAATTGTCAGAAGTCAGGATTTATCCGAGTTAACTTTCTGTGAGGCTTAACATTTAAAAAGTTCGGGGTCAGTAACATTTTTTAAAACAAATTAATACTTCTATTCAGCAGAAGGATGCATTAAATTTATCAAAAGTGACAGTAAAGACATTTATAATGTTAAAAAAGACTTTGGATTCAAATAAATGCTGTTCATTTGAGCTTTCTATTCATCAAACAATCTAGAAAAATATGTTCCATGGTTTCTACAAAAATATTAAGTAGCACAATTGTTTTCAATATTGATAATAAAAAGAAGTGAGCAGCAAATCAGCGTATTAGACTGATTTCTGAAGGATCATGTGACTGAAAACTGGCTACTGAATCTTTTGTTGTTGACATCAAATAAAATGTTGACATTGTTGCCATCTAATCAGACTCTAATACAATTAATGCTAAAATATTATTTAGCCGACTGTTTTCTGTTGAGGTTTCTGTTAAACCAGGTCCTAACACCGAGTAGCGCTACGTTTTGTCTGTTGCTTGTTTTCTGTTCCTGCAGCATTATGTTGAGTATCCCCGCCCACACAGAAATTTCACTGGAACGAAAGTATCTCATGTATATTAACCATCAAACATGGATGAGAAGACAATGTTTAGGACACCAGACTAAACATAGACTAGACATCAAGATGTAGATGAGAAGAGATTTGGAGAAATTTAGCATTACATCACTTGCTCACCAGTGGATCCTCTGCAGTGAATGGGTGCCATCAGAATGAGAGTCCAAACAGCTGATAAAAACATCACAATAATCCATAAGTAATCCACATGACTCCAGTCCATCAGTTAATGTCTTGTGAAGTGAAAAGCTGCATGTTTGCAAGAAGGAAATGCAATATAGAGGCATTTTAACTTTAACCCTAAAAATGGCAAAGCCATAAGGAGACATCAGAAAATTAATTTATTGCTATTTTCCATCTTATTGGGACTCCAATAATACAATTTCATGATTTTTTTCAAAACCTGACTATTATTTTTGATTTTAATGTTTGTATCCCCCAGGATACATCACCCCTTTGGGGGTATAAATTCACTGAAAACAGAACACTTGTTTGTCAATGCTTGTAACAATATGGTTGTATCTCCCGAATGCTTTGGAATACAAACCTAAGGTTGGTCTCTTTTTAAAGAAGACACATAGCCGATTATTGCTGAAGTGAAAGCATTTCAAAAAAAGAAAAGTTATAACACTTTAAGTTTACAGTAAAGATAATGTAGTATACAAATTGTTTTTTATTTTATATAAAACAAATATTTTATAAAATATGTTGCACTCTAAAATTGCTATAAAATCAAAGCCATATGTCTAATCAAGTTACGATCCAAATTTGAAGTTGATATCACCAAAATTGTGGTTTCTGTCAGATTTTGTTTGGGCATTATACCAAAAATAACCACTGGGTTACATCCAAATTCTATTGAATTTTTTTAATGCAGTTTTCTGTCACAAATCAATCATTTTCTGTCACAGTATCACTTCTATTACAAAACAGTTACCAAATATGGAACCCTGACTGCCAGACCTTTCCAAAGATATGTGTTTTGTCAAGATTACAAAAAGATTTGATTTTCTAAAAAACAAGCCACAAAATCACAGTCTATATATATGTTTTTATATCTTGATTTATACCCCTAAAAGGGCGACGTATCCCCTGACATACAAACATTTAGAAAAAGATTACAAAAAATGTAAGCATTTAATTCATAAAATTTCAATGTAAACCTAATAAGCTAATGCTGAAAACACAACTTAATACAAATCTTTGATACTCAGAGATGATGATCAGACTGTGGCTCGATATACACATGGCCATATATTCCCCACTGCCATTATTCATATCACTTTTTCATACATAGAAAAGTAATGCATATATGTTAGCCATCCATAGCAGTGGGTGTGTAGACTGAAGTGTTAAAGGGGGAAACTCTTTTTGAATAAACATTTAAATCAGACGGCCAACCGGACAGCTCTTATAGCTGGCATTGATGGTTATGAAGAATTTAGGCCTCATACCTTCAGCAGAACAGCTTCAGAGGATCCGAACAGCAGTTGTGTTTCAATAGCTTGATTTCTGATCAGACGCTCCAGCTTTGGGAATCCTCCCAGACTCAGGAAAGTCAGGCGATAAAGGAGAGCCGTTCGCTCCGCAGATGGAAGAAGCTGCTGAATGAAATCGGCTCTCACTATAGAGTTGTCGTCGACAATCTCTGAAATATTTCAAACATTAGTGATGGACTACTGACCAAGATGGCGGCGCAGACAGACACAGCGGCTACTCCGGGTCCTAAAGACAGTGCTTTTATGTCTTTTAATCTAGTCTCTTCGTCTCCAAATAATCTCACTTTACCCCAAATTCATAAGGAAAAAACTTCAAAACACATCTATGATCGCCAAAGCCTTTTGGAAATCGGCAGTGCATACAAACACCAACTCTCGCCGGCAGCTACTGAGAAGCTATGAGGCCTTTGTCTACTGCTGAAGCCTGACCTCGAAACCAGGGCCTCGTCCACTGTCGCCACCTGCACAAGGCGGCGTCGCAAGTGGTGCGAGAGAGGACGGAAACGCGGTAAGCGCGAAGGTATACGAGCTAGGCTAAGGGCTAACCCCACAAGACTGGCTCTTCCAACACTTATGCTCTCAAATGTTCGCTCGCTGGAAAATAAACTGGACTTAATTCAACTCAGTCGGTCTACACAGCAAGAGACAAGGGATTGCTGTGTTTTTATCTTCACTGAAACATGGCTAAACGACAACATCCCGGACTCTGCCATTCAGCTGCATGGGCTAACCTGCTACAGAGCAGACAGAGATTCATCACTGTCCGGTAAGGCTCGCGGAGGAGGCTTGTGTGTGTATATCAACAAAGAATGGTGTAACAATGCTGCGGTAGTATCAAATCACTGTTTGTCGCTGGTGGACTTTATGTTTGTGAAGTGTCGACCGTTCTATCTGCCGAGGGAGTTCATGGCTATCGTCATTGTTGCTGTGTACATTCCCCTGTGTGCAAACGCTAAGGACGCGCTTCGCGAACTGTACAGCGCTATCAGCGAGCAACAAACAAACAACCCTGACGGCTTTTTCATTATAGCTGGTGACTTCAACCACGCTAAGACAGTTTTGCCGAAGTTCTACCAACATGTGAACTTTGCAACAAGGGGAAACAACACACTGGACTTTGTCTATACAACAGTCAAAAACGCATACAAGGCTGCACCCCGCTCCCACCTCGGATACTCAGACCACATCTCTGTTATGCTAATTCCAGCATACAGACCACGTCTCAAACTTGTCGAACCGGTTAAAAAGCAGATCACAGTATGGCCAGACAATGCTACCTCAGTACTGCAGGACTGCTTCGAGGACACGGCCTGGAACATGTTCAGAGAGGCAGCCACCTACAACAATCACACAGACTTACAAGAGTACACCGAAACAGTGACTGCTTACAGCAAAAACTGCATAGATGATGTGACGGTCACCAAGACCATCACCACATGGGCCAACCAGAAGCCATGGATGACAGCTGAGGTTCGTGGGCTGCTAAAATTCTGAGATGAGGCATTCAGATTAGGAGATAAGCCAGCTCTCAAAACAGCAAGAGCCAATCTGTCTCAAGGCATCAAGAAGGCAAAACATCAATATGCTCAAAAAATCAACAATAACTTCAGTGACAGTAAAGACACCCGGACGCTGTGGCAAGCCGTTCAGACCATCACTGGCTACAAGCCCCTGCCACAGGCCAGTGACGATGACACATCCCTACCGGATGCACTCGACCACTTCTACTCACGATTTGAGATACAGAACGACAAACCTGCACAAAAACTACAGACATCTCCAAATGACCAGGTGCTCTGTCTCTCTCCAGCTGACGTACGAAAGACCTTGTCCAGGATCAACCCACGTAAGGCTGCGTGCCCTGACGACATACCTGGCCGTGTACTAAGAGATTGTGCTGCACAGCTGACGGATGTCCTAACAGATATCTTCAACACCTCGCTGAGCCAGGCAGTCGTCCCCACATGTCTCAAATCCACCACCATAATTCCGGTACCAAAGGAGTCACCTGTGTCCTGCCTGAATGACTATCGTCCCATAGCACTGACCCCAGTCATGATGAAGTGTTTTGAGAGGTTAGTCATGTACCACATCAAGTCCAGTCTCCCAAACACGCTGGACCCATTTCAGCTTGCATACCATCCAAACAATTCCACGGATGATACAATATCCTCCACTCTCCACCTAGCTCTTACTTACCTGGAACAGAAAGACTCTTATGTTAGAATGCTGTTCATCGATTTCAGCTCAGCATTCAACACAATAATCCCTCAGCAGCTTATCAACAAACTAAACTTGCTGGGCCTCAACTTACCCCTCTGTAACTGGATCCTGGACATTTTAACTGAAAGACCTCAGTCAGTCCGTGTCGGCCGCAACACCTGCAGCACTACCACACTGAGCACAGGTGCCCCACAGGGCTGTGTACTCAGCCCGCTGCTCTTCACGCTGCTGACTCACGACTGCACTGCCAAGTTCAGCTCCAACCACATCATCAAGTTTGCTGATGACACAACTGTGGTAGGCCTCATCAGAAACAAAGATGAAACACACTACAGAGAGGAAGTGGCACAGCTGGCTGAATGGTGCGGTGTTAACAACCTGTTCCTCAATGTGAGTAAGACAAAGGAGGTTGTGATGGACTTCAGGAGAAACTCTGTTGACCACCCCCCACTGACCATCGACGGCTCAGCCGTGGAGAGAGTCAGCAGCACTAAATTCCTGGGAGTGCACATTACAGAGGATCTCACCTGGACCACCAAGATCACATCACTCAACAAGAAGGCCCAACAGTGCCTCCACTTTCTCCGCCGGCTGAAAAGAGCGAGTCTCCCTCCACCCATCCTCACCACTTTCTACAGGGGCACCACTGAGAGTGTGCTGACCAGCTGCATCACTATCTGGTATGGAAGTTGCAGTGCTGCTGACCGCAAGACCCTACAGCGGACACTGAACACAGCTGCAAAGATTACCGGTGCCCCTCTCCCCTTCATCCTGGACATTATCCTTGCACGATGCTCCAGCAAGGCTACCAGCATCGTGAAGGACCCTATCTATCCCTCCCACAATCTCTTCCAGCTCCTGCCATCAGGTAGAAGGTACCAGAGTATCAAAGCTCGCGCTATCAGATTGCTCAACAGCTTTTTCCCCCAGGCTGTGAGAGCCCTCAACTCCAATCTCCCTGTCCCCCTCTGAAACCTCATCCACAACCCTACCTCCTGAAACCATGTACACCTCACCCCCTCCCCCCAACTCATGAAAAACTGACAATCTGTTTAAGTGCAATTCTGAGTGTGCTACACACAGGTGAGTGGGCTATACAAACCACATGTAGTAACACACTCTTTTCTCTGAATGTACACTGAACACTTTTTATAGACACTCTCTCACACAAAGACTCAATTTGATAATATATGTTTACTTGTGCATTGCACTACAAATCATCTTGCACTATGCACTTCTTCCCCCAAAATACCTCTTTTGCACAATTCCATTTACAAAATACCTCTTATGCACAATTTCATGTACAAAATACCTCTTTTGCACAATTTCATTTCCAGTATCTATGTAAAGTACCTATGTAAAGTCTTTGTATAGTTTTTGTAAAGTTTTTGTAAAGTATGTATAGTCAACTTAATTGTTTTTCTTATACTTCTATGTTCATATTTATGTTTAACTTGTATGTAGCACCGTGGTCCTGCGAGACACGACATTTCGTTTCACTAATATGTCCACACATGTAGCAGAATGACAGTAAAGCTCGACTTGACTTGACTTGAACTCTGCATTAAAAGAATGCATGATCAACTTAATGTACATGATTTGTTTTAAATGGAAATCCTATAAACTTTTACATATACTCACATAACTAAAAGTCAAAAAAGAGAGAAAAGATCAACACTTTTACAAAGAAATGAAACGATTAAAGTTTAGTTATATTAAAAAAAAAAACTATACACACTGTAAGTGAGTGATTGACGTTAATCAGATTCAGTGTGGAATGATGTCACAACGATGTCTCTGGAATATTAAAGACGACATAGAATTAGATTTTTGTAATGAAATTACAACTCAGCATGAAAAGAATGCCTGTTCCACTTCATGGACATGATTTGTTTTAACAGGACATCCTACAAACTTTTACATGCAACTATACTGTCGAACGTGTTTGTACAACGCTTCAGCATAGTTGCAAAGCATATTTATACAAAAGCAAAATGTACATCGAGATGGCTAATCTATTATTTTAAAAAAGTCATACACACGTATTCTGCCTAAAAAAGTTAAAAAAAAATTAAAATGATCCAAGTTGCATTTGATAACAGATTTGTTTTTACGTGAAATCCTAACGTCTAACGTTACATGTTCTAGCATATTTGCAAAGTGAAATGTACGTCGAGATGACAAAAAAAAATCATACATGGGTAATCTGCCTAAATGCAAAAATGATGCACAAACTCAAACGATAGTAAATTTTAAAATGATCAAGATAACGTTAGCAAGGAAGGCGGAAAATATCTAACGTTAGTTCATTCGCCAAAAAGTGCAGTTACGGCAAAACTAAGATATTTATTAAATCAAGATCGATCAAATCATAAAAATAGTTTGTGTTCAGTCTACATCAATTATAAATGAAGAAAATATCTTACCTTGTATAATCTCCTCCTCTGTTCATTAATCTTCCTTGCTACCGTTGGGTCACCGTCGCGCCCTCGTCGACTTGCCGCCTTCAGTGGTTTTCAATATGCGCATGCGCAACATCTACATTCGCGCTTTACTGCAACAAATGAGGTATGAGGTATAGTTTGTGTACATTGATCAGGTGGGTGTTCATGCTGAGAAAGCCTAATTCGGAATAATAATAGTTATTTTATACTTTTTAAATATACTTTATTTAAATTGTTTGCTCCAAGAGTCATTTTTTGAGTGTCGGTGTCCCCAACTTAGCAAGCCAGAGGCGACAGTGGCAAGGAACCCAAACTCCATCGGTGACAGAACGGAGAAAAACACCTTGGAGAAACCAGGCTCAGTCGGGGGGCAAGTTCTCCTCTGGCCAACAGCGAACGCAGTCCAAATATTTAATTTTGGGATCGCAATAGCCGTGAAGGAATGTAATGTGTTAAGAGCTTGTTCAAGTATTGGGGAGCTAAACTATTTAGCGCTTTATAAGTAATTAGCAAGATTTTAAAACGTAAACAATGCTTAATAGGGAGCCAGTGCAGTGCTGACAGAACCGGGCTAATATGTTTGTTCTTCCTGGTTCTAGTAAGAACTCTAGCTGCTGCATTTTGGACCAGCTGGAGTTTGTTTATTAATCCTGACCTTTTATTGTACAGTACAGTGTGATTATTGCAACAGTAGCAGTTTTTTATGGATTTGTTTAATCGTTATAATGAAAAATTAAATTAAAATAATGTTTTGTTATTATTTTTAAGTACTCACATTTTATTTTACAGTACAATTGTATTATTTCAATGGTGATATTTATTTATTGATTTGTTATAATTTACATATTAATAAAACAGATTTTTACTATTTATTACTATTATTATTATTACATTACATACTGATTTTTATTTTACAGTACAGTAGGATTATTGCAATCGTAATACATTTATTTCTTAATTTCTGATAATTATAAAATAAAATTCTTATTTTTGTTATTATTATTATGAAATGCTCTTTTTTATTTTACAATACAATGATTGCAATAATCACTTTTTATGGATTTGGTGAATTTTTCAGATTTAAATATAAAAATAAAATTGATATTTTTATTATTATTATTGTTGTTGTTATTATTATTATTATTATTATTATTATTATTATTACTATTATTATTAAATACTCGTTTTTTATTTCACAATAAAATATAATTATTGCAAATGTAACATTTATTTGTTATAATTTAAATAATATAAAATTCATATTTACGTTATTATTTTTATTATTATTATTATTATTATTATTATTATTAAAACATGCAGATTTTTATTGATTAGTTCTCTTTTATATAATAATAAAATAAAAATAATTTTGTTATTATTATTAATAAATACTGACTTTTTATTTTCCAGTGCAATAGGATTATTGCAGTAGTACTAGTTTTTTTTTTCATGGTTTTGTTTAATTGTTATAATTTTTAAAAATTAAATAAAAATAAAATATTCGTTATTGTTATTTTTAAATACTTTTTATTTTATAATAAAATAGAATTATTGCAAATGTAACATTTCTTTTTATTTTTATTTTTTTTTATCTATTTATTTGTGATCGTTTAAAAAATAAAATTCATATTTAGGTTATTATTATTATTATTATTATTATTATTATTATTAAATACTTAAATAAAATAGGATTATTGCAATTGTAAGCTATTTCTTTATTGATTTGTTAATAATTAAATAAAATTAAAAAGGAGCCCAGTATTGATACAAATATTTCAGCTAAAGTAATATTTGTATTATATCTAAATGTTAAATGTTGTGATGTTCTTTCCATCAAGAGGTGCATCAGTTTTTGGTCAGGATCTTGTACTGACAGTGAAAGAGGTGAGCACTGTTTAAAGTCTCCTCCAGCACATCCCAGAGACTTTCCCTGAGGTTAAGATCAGGACTCAGAGGTGCCAATTCATGTGTGAAATGATTCTTCATGCTCTCTGAACCATTCTTTCACAGTTTTAACCCTGATGAATCTTGGCAGTGTCATTGTCAGTACAAGATCTTGACCAAAAATTGATGCACCTCTTGATGGAAATAACATCACAACATTTAAAACATACATACATATATATATTTTCTTATATATCTTATATGTATTTAATATTTAATATTTTAATCTCACTACACACCGGCTAAATGGGGAGGATTGATCTGGTCTCCTAGCAACAGTGACACAGCAGCTGTTGCCGAGCAACAGTAACGACTGTACTGCACTGTTTAAAACTGATGTTCAGCAGTGTGAATCCAGTCTGAAGCTATAGAAATAGAAATATAAACTATCTGTAAAATCACATTATAGAACGACATGTCAACATTTAAACCGCTTTAAAGTTTAAAACTGTTGTGCGCGGTGAATCATGGGATAGTGTGATCTGCAGAGGTGCAACCAGAAGACATCGATGTGATGAACTTTTAAAAGGTAAGACGTTTATAGAATAAATAAATAAATAAATAAATATATACCGCTACTGTATTATGAAAGTAATCACTGTAAATCTGTACTTTATTACTGTATTTTATATTTAAACTTCTTAGCTACTGAAGCACTGTGTGGTGGAGGAGCAGTGATAAATAATGTATCATAATCCATATGGTCTAATCAGAAGTGTCGTGAGAGTGACGGACATCTCCTGTTTGGACCGGAAGTGAGCTCTGCGCCTGGAAGAGAAGGTGAGTTATCCTGCTGTTGAATCTCTTCTCCGAGAGTTTGTGGCTCAGTTTGTCTTGTTTGTGTGTGTGTGATAAGCTTTTCACAGCTCGTTTTACAGACAGAGAGCAGCTAGCGTGTGATGCTAACAGCACTAGTGGACTTACTGACTGTCAATCTGTTCACAGAAGATCAAAAAAATTCTTTAAAAAAATTGTTCTGTGATTTCAGGAGGGCAGAAAATCTCCACAGCAGATGGCAAGCTCCAAGATTTCAACATTTCTGAAAGGAGCTGCTGACTGTCACACCCTTGGACTGTTTTGTGTTTCATTCCCCATGTGCTCAGTGTGACCCAGTTTTTCCCCATGTTTGATTGTTAGTCAGTTCACCTGTGTTCTCATGAGTTGATCCTCCTCACCTGTCTGTCACTCATTAGCACCCTATTTAAGCTGTAGTGTGTCCTCTGCTCCCTCTCCGGTCTACTATGTCTCTACGTGTGCTCCTGTCTGCCTGTTATGTGATTTACCCTTGTGTGGATTTATTAAAAGACTATTTGCGTTGATCTTCAATGTATTTTATTATTTGGCTGCAAATAATATGATCCCTGTGTGAGCCTATATGCAATTTAAGTAAAATAACTGAGCACAGTGAAGAAATGTCAGCTTTAATACTTGTATTTATTAATTCAAATTAACACATTTAATTGCTGACAAGAAATGTTGTATTTCTTGTGAAAAGTATGTTTATATACATTAAACTATATTTGATACATTGAATTAATCATAAAAGACAGTAAGACTGTTAGATTGTTACATTAAAATTCTTTTAAAATAGAATTTTCAATTTCTATTCAAAAAATCATGGAAGTCAAATGTATCATGGTTTCCACAAAAATACTGAGCAGCACAGCTGTTTTCAACATTGATAATCAGAAATGTTTCTTGAGCAGCAAATCAGCATATTAGAATGATTTCTGAAGGATCATGTGACACAGAAGATGAGTAATGATGCTGAGCATTCAGCTTTGATCACAACGTGTTACATTAGAAATACATTAAAATATAAAATATTCTTTTGTATTGTAATGATATTTAGCAATATTTAATATTTGTAAATATCTGTTCATCAAATCAAGGCAGCTTTGGCGACCATAAGAGACTTCTCCCTTTGAAGCTTAAGTCACAATCTTCTTGTCAAACACACTTCACAGACAGAAATGTCTCCTGTATCTGGCAGTATAATTCTGGCAGGTGAATTAATACTGCTGAAATAATACTGCCCCACTGGAAATCTCTGGTCTTTGTATCCTCTCAGCAAACACTCTCCATAGCAAGAAATCACCAGCATGAATGTAATGTTCTTGTGAAGCTGTACAGTGGAGCTGTGCAGAATTTCTCTCTATCCAAAATTACATGCACACACGCGTGCGCACACATTAATACACACATACAGACCACTCTCTGACAGCCATGCCAACACACCCATACCATGTTCTACGTGCAGTCCACATAACAGCCTACAGTGGAGGGCTACAGCTTATAAAGACCATACACTGCAGAAGCCTCTGATCAGCTTGCTTAACGCTCATTTCAACGTTCTACGTGTAACTTGGGTGGAAAATATCGCGTACAAAAAGCTTGGGATTTTTAAATTTTCCGATTACTCGATTAATCATCACAATAATCGACTGATTCCTCAATTACGAAAATAATTGTTAGCATTATACAGAAATTTAATAAAGTTATCAAGCACTAAATTCTAAATTAAATATAGATGAATCCTTAAAGCTACAGAAGTTGTTGATTTGTTGTTGTTGTTGTTGTTGTTGTTGTTTTGTTCTTTGATTAACAGACATCACAGCAGCTGGTTAAGTTATTTCGGCTGCTGTTACTTTAAGAGCTGCGCTGCTGGACGTGACGCTCGTAGTTTCTTTTGCGCTTTAATATGAAATGATATACAGCGCGCGCCGCCGTATTTTTGCATGCAATTGAAAAGCACACACTACGAGCACAGTATAACGGCTGACAGACAGGAAGATTCGTTTTTACTGACATATGGCCTGACATCATCTCATCGGACCGCAGTTCACTGTTGTTCCGCTGAAGCTCCTCGTCACCGGTACGTGAAGACAAGTCGAGATATAGTGCTGATGCATGAACACTGTAACAAGACATCAGTGTTCAGTAATTCATTTTAATAACTAGAATAAGCAGTTCTTCTGTTAAGTAATGTAACTTAGTGTATCAGCAGCTGTTTAGGGTTGACAGACATACAATTACGGCATGAAAATTAGAATTTGTAGAATCTGAAGTGATCTATTTTGTAAAATGATAATGCAATATATGACACCAACACAGCATCGTTTTTTATGCTATACTCTAGAAACGGGATCTTTGTGTAGCACTCGGCAGCAAAAGTTCTGGACTTGCTGTTTTTTGTTGTGTGTGGAAACTCGCGGAAAAGGGGCTGAGCAGGTGGTTCATTAAGTGCGGATACATCAGCCGGTGTGTTGCTTCTCTGGAGGATGGACCCCGGGTGAGAGGAGGTGCTGGTGGACGGGACACATGACGTTGCTGGCTGCATGTCATCAGTTGACGACGTGTCTGTATTTTCAGCATCATCGAGTGCAGTTTCAGACTCCATTCTTGTTTTTTTTATATTTAATCAAAGATATCTGTTTCGACATGCTCGCCTCGTGCGTGTAGATATTAGTTTCTATTTCTCTAGCATAAGTAAACTCACCTTCCCATCCCCCAACATTCCGTGATTGGCTGAAGCAGTAATAACAGTTTATCGATTGGCTGTTGTTAGGCTATTTATTAAAAAAAAAACGTTTTCACACTAAAGTAATTATTTATTTCTGAGACTTGATATGCATATTTGAGCGTGTGTTTGAGCGATTATTATTGTACTGTATGTGTGATTTTTTTTCTCCTTTCCCACAAAAAATATTTTCCTCATTTGATTGGGTGGACCATCCGTCAATCTGAGTGGGCCAGTGCCACCCTGGCCCTTATGGAACCTCGTCACTGGAACAGGTTTAAACACCTCACACAAATAATGTTTGAAATGATTCACTGAATAGTAATTGAATTAAATATGAACATTTAAATATGGAAAAAATTGTTTCTGCAAAACAGAAATATTGTTATGCTGACTATAATTTGTAAGGGGGAAAAAAATCAAACTATAGGGGGAAAAAGGTTAAATTTTCTTCCCGAAGTAAGAGATGCTCTTTGAAAAATATTTTCAAATCATGTTGGAGACCATGCTAATCAGGTTTTGTACAAATTCTAGTTTCAGTTTCTTCTTTCAATGATTAAATTATTTTTAAAAAATGCACAATAGAGTTTTAGCCCCACTGTATGTTTTTCAAATCCTGCATACATTGCTAATAAAGTTAAAGTTAATAATGAAGTTAACATTATCGTTGCCCCTTTAGTCCATTCCAAACATATTGAATGCTTATCTGTAATCGTCCTCTCCTGCAGCATGTCTGGAAGTTAGTGTAAAATGAATGGGTTTTGCTCAAGTCTCCTGATACTGTAGAGAGATGCCTCTCTTCATTAGTCTGAGTGTTTTCCACACCTACAGCTTTACTAAACATGCCATTATACACCCCCAACGTCATATCCGTTTTGTATCAACCTGCTGACGACTGACCCATAATGAGCTATTTAATGCTGTGATCATGTAGACAAACTCAATAAGATCAGACGTGAGGGATGTGAAGAAAGTGATTATTAACCATTAACAGCTCAATTCAGCCTCAACACAAACCTCAAACTTCACAACTTTAGCCTCACTGTGCTGCAATAACAAGCGCACAAAAAGGGTTTCTCACAAACACTGAGTTTAGTTCAATTCTAAAAACTGCAGTAAAACAGAAATTAAATAAGTTAATACAACGTGGCCAATTAGTTTGATTTGAAATTATAAGGGCTCAAATCTAGTGATTATAAGTTTTCTAAAAAGGTTGATAGGTCTTGTCCCAAATGGTCCACAGCACATGACTGTCCACAATGCTGTCCCATTTGTCATTTTATGACAACCAAACATATTTATTCAGCGAATCCTCTTTCACATTTACAGTGTCTGTATTAGTGTCAGAAGAGCTGTAATAGTGCAATGTCTTGGTTTCTCCTGGCCAATTAAAGCTGAATGACTGTCTTGGTCTACTGTCAAATGAACACAAGAGGGCGGCAGCAGCCCATCACCAGAAAAAGATAAAGGCTGTGTTCATACTGAATTTAACTAAAGGAGACTGAGGAATTGACTTACAATGGCACACACTGTATAAAGGTTCTACATCATGTAATTTTCACAAATCACAACTTTAAAAACTGTTTTATGGAGTTTTGTTTGTACAGACAGTTTTTTTTTTTCAGAAAGACCTTTTGTTTGCTGAACAATTGGAACAGTACAATCCATTGAACACACTGTACTTCAGTCCCTCACAGCCCCGACAACTGAGATCCCCATATAACACAAACAGATATGATGTCAGCTGTATTTCGGCACGTCTGAATTTGACATTATTACATTGCGAATGTAGCACAAATACATAATTTTATATATCTTATTTATAGATTTTAATTATATAAATTAGTTAAAATAAACGTATGGATGGTCAAGAGATATGAGTCTCTCGGAATATTATTATAAAACCCAGAGTTTAGTTTTAATTTCATTTACAAACATTTCAAACTACTTGTGATTTTATTGACTGGATTAACTTGAACTTGACCATTTCCCTCACTATGTTTGGCTTCTACCAAGGAAACTACTCATGTAGGGTGCGTAAAGCACAGTGGCGTACAATAGGTAGTTTTCAAACTGGTGTCCGGGGACCCCAAAGGGGCCACAAGGGAGTGCTAGGGGATCCACAGAGTAGTTTAGAAAAAACAGGGTAAAAATAAATGATACAAATAAATATTAAAATAGTGTGAAATTAAAGTAAGATTAAACTGAATAAATACATTTAAGTAGTAGGCCTATAATAAAAAAAATTAATAAAACATAAAAATGTATTAAAAAAATACATAAATACATCTTACAGTACAATACTATAGTGAGTAGGAAAAAATTAAATAATGTGATGTAATAGAAATGAAATGTTTTTCAAATAATATTTTGCACATATTTATAATATACATTTTTCACAGTATAAATTAGGACTTTATACATGAAAATATAAAATGGCCTTTTAGGGTGAGGGTCCCTCGCACGAGGTTGGTCCATCATCTATTTTATTTATTTTATTTATTTTATTTATTTATTCACTTTTTAACGCCGTGCCAGCATCAAGGCTATTTTCATGGCTATCTCTGAATAAATTACACAAGGTATACAATTAACAAAATGTTATAAAAGACATTTCAGATCTACACTAGACAAAAATTCTAAAATACATTCAGGTGATACATTTCTAAATAAATCAGTTAAACACACCTCTGAATAAAACCGTTGTCTATTTACATTAAAAACAGTACAATCCAATAAAATATGCTTCACAGTCAGTTTAGTTTGGCAAGTAAGGCATGATGGTAGCTGGTCCATCATCTAAAAGACTGAAAACCCCTGCAGCAGGCCACGCTCACACTGCAGCAGAATACGGTTGTCAGTTCTTTATTTGAGTTGTTATAAATAGGGTTTCGGTTAATATTTGCACTGAAAAACTAGCTGTCTGTCACGTCATATGCGTGTGTGTTTGTGTGTGTGCTGGGTGTTTTCATGTATGGTTCGGTTTCGTTAACTCAGAGACAAAGAGTTGTGTCATCTGAAAGTAGATCCGATCCAGTCACTGTCTCCAACACTGAAGTTGCTCCCCTCAGTTTTGTGGTCTGCTCGTGACTCAAACGCTCCAGTTTTTCACTCAGGTGTAAACGCTTTTGTTGGTTGAGATTTAAGGATGAATTTGTGAATCAACTGGACTTGTGCGTCGTGACAGCTGTGACAACTGTTCATGAAACGCTCCAGCATTACAACCGCCACTATATTTAACTGACATTTACTTTAGTTACCATTACTATGGTTAAGCCTACAGGTGATATTCACAGCTCTCGTGAGAACAGAAAAGGGGAATTGGTTGGTTATTCATTCATAAAGTAGCGACTCGAATACTGTTCAGTATTCTGAGCTGTTGTGCGAACAGGACAGATGGAAAATGAGACCTATATTGTCCCTAGCAATAATTGTGATCAAACAATTAAACATATGTGTATGTAACCATTGTTGCTGTAATTTCAGCTGCATCTGAAATAGGTCACACCACTGCTATTACCTGAGAAGTTAAAATAATATGCTAGAAAACCGCTCACTATCAAAGCCGCACATTTAATACTTGGGCAGGCGGAGTACAAACCGATAAGGTAGCCGCAGTGTTTAAAACATATGTGCGCAGTTCAGCTGAATGATGAAGTTTAGGCCTATCCTCTTTAGCTTTAAATTATTATCCTGTTTTGTGTTCATCTGCTTCTCCCATTTGCACTTTTTACATTGACTATCACTCTATATAGACTAATCCCAGATAGCACACGTACGTCTGCAAGATGTCTGTTAAAGATCGCTTGATGTAGAAAGCATCTGCTGTGTTCAGACATCTGACAGACATCTGTAAGATGTCAGTTTTACATACATTCTAAATCATAAACATCTTAAAGACATCTAATAAACGTCTATTTGACATCTGATAGGAAACATAGACGTATTGCAGATGAGCAAACACTCCAATGTAAATGCAGACGTCATATAGATGTCTCCGTGATGTACATGTGCTATCAGGGATACAATCAGATACAACAATAATTTCTCAAATATTTATTACAAAATATACTGATAAATTTAACAGTCACTTCAATGGTATGAGATGACTGGATGCTTTCAACTGATTTCCTATTGAACTGTCACCAAATGAATTGCAGTGGTCAAACTATTTAAAATATAGTGAATTAAGCTACAAACTCGATCATAATGCACAATCGTTCCATCCAGCATGCATTCTGAGGTGCAGCTCGTCACTGTGACGGAGTATTCACAAGAGTTAGCAGTAAAACCGGTTCTCTCACCTGAACATGTTTCCTAGATTTGTATTAGATGACTTCGACGTGGAAAGCAGTCTTCGGAATGGAAATGTAGATATTTCATTTCTAAACATACTTTTCTTTTCGCTTATTTCACTTAATGTCGTAAAACTAGCGAGCTAAGCCAGTGGTAGAGGGCTGCATTGGGAGCGGGCGGTTTTCCCTTTACTGCAGATGGTCAAAAAGATTTAGCGCGAGTCCCGCAGTCCCGCGATCTGGCGCGTAACAAGAATGATGGAGTTACATAGGCTCGCTTATAGTCGGTGTTACATGGTGCTCGAACGTACACCGATTACATTACTTGCCCACAGCGGCACCTCCCCCACTGTTATTTTGCTTTTTATAGAAATAAAAATCATTTAGTTCAGCTGGAAAACGTATGCTCTATTCTAAATATTCTGATGTTCATATTCTAAACTGAAAGCGTCTGCTCTGCTCCGTACAGACAGGGATGCCAGGCCTGCGTGACAAAATTAGCCCATGCCTGTTAAAAACAGCCCAAAGCAGCGCAATGACCATATCCCAAATATCAAAAAAAAAAAATAAAAAATTGACAGCCCCATAAGCTTAACCAATGCAGCCTGAGCCGGAAAGAGAATTGATTAGTTCATCTCTCGAGTCTTTCGAGTCGTTCGTTCTTTTGTCACGTGACGTGACAGCATTGGATAGAGAAATTAGTTAATTTACAACCTTCCTTACAAACGGGTGCATAGTAATTATTATTATTATTATTATTATTATTATTATTATTATTATTATTATTATTATTATTTACTCTTACAGTTACGTGATGCGTTTCTGGTCTCAAATTGTTGCTTTTAATTTCTGTCATGATGGTTCTTTCCCATAACACTGAACGTGGTAAAGGTAATAAAGAGTTGGTTACGCTTTAAACATTTTGTCCATATGATGGCGAAATCACTTTGATAAAGAAGAGATACTTGTTTTTTTGTTTGTTTGTTTTTTTTTTTTTTTACAGTGGATTCTAATTTTCATAAAATACAATACCTTGTTGTATGATTTATGTCTTTTGAGTTAACCCTTCAGATTAGACTATAGAACTGTAGTGTTACTTATTTAGGATTCATTTTGAGTCACTCACTATATGTTTAGTCCATAATAAATTACCTTCAATGTTTACAAGTTGTTTTTTATCTGAAAAGTCACATGTACTTACCAATGAAACTTAATAACTTGTAACTAAATAACCTTTATACTTGATAACCTAATTGTGCAGTTATTTAATAAATCAGACTGTCTCTGCCCCTCACCTAGTGCAAAACAAAGGGGGATGGGTGTGGAATGGTCACCGTTCCCTTGGTGACAGTCTTGAGTGACAGTTGTCCTTCAGCTGAACCATTGGTTAAACCTTTGTGTGACCCAAGCACATTATATTTCTAAGTAATTCACTTTAACTCTCCAGTTTTATTTCAATTTGGGTTACAACTGTTGAGGCTGATGTTATCATAACCTTAATATTTTAAACTAACATTAATCATTCAAATTCAGAATGTTATTTGCTTTTACTTTATGTCATTATGTCCTTTTTGACCAATCTTCTAATAGAAATATTATACCAATATGTCAATTCTGCCTAAGAGAAACAATTATTATACCAGCAAACTCAAAATTGGAGTAAAAATGAACAAACTATAAGTACTTTGTAATTGTAGGCTTGGATTATTTTATTATACAGCCTAGTGTTTGTTTACTGAAAGACAGACAGTGAAAGGACAAATTAATCAATATTTTATTTATAACAGGGTTTTATTTATCTATAAAATAACACCACAGATCCTCAAGAAACAGTAACAAAAACATAGTGACAGAAATGGACAGACCTATTTTTATTTCTAGGAAAATGCTTATTACACATCTTTTGATAATTTTATGATAATTCCTAAATATGATCCAACATACAAAAAAATACAGTTTTACGTTATAGTATTACTGACTGAGGTACTGATCCGGGAAGTGGTCACGTGACAAAAGAACGAACGACTCGAGAGATGAACTAATCAATTCTCTTTCCGGCTCAGGCTGCACTGGGTAAGTTCATGGCGCTGTCACTGTCACGTGATCGAACGAACGAACGAATGAACGAACGACTCAGACCCGAAGACTCGTCAGGTAAGAGGTGAGGTGAGCTAATCATAGACTAAAGATCCAGGTAAACAATGAATTAATGTTTTCTGTTTCTTAGATGTGTTAGGGAAGTAACACGTAACATTTTAATTATATTTTGCTAAAATGAACGAAATGAACGAAATGACTCGAAAAAAGATTCGTTCATTTTGCTGAACGAGACTCAAAGGTCCGAGTCGGTAAAATGATCCGAACTTCCCATCACTAATTGACAAATGCTTGATCTTGTAAGATGTGCTTCCTTTACACAGAGTGCGCGAGATCGCGAAATCGAAAGTGAAAGTGAGCGCTCATTCAAAAGCGATTTCAAAACCCCGCGTATTGACAGCGGCTCCCTGATGCGCGAAAATTATATACAATATCGAATGTTTGCGGAAGCTTGATATTTAAATGTAATTTAAATTTAAATTACATACATATGAAATTCCAAAACTCTGAGATCAAGTGAAAATATTTCTTTTTTAATACAATTTAAATAAATTTAATTTTTACTAATACATTTTAGCACTGTTTATAAGTTACTAAAATTTTTATTAGCATAAATGAAAAAGTTTATATATATATATATATATATATATATATATATATATATATATATATATATATATATATATATATATATATATATATAATTGTGCATTTTATTTCATAGTTGTATATTTACTGTAATATACAAGATCATTTTCTAATGTACTTTATGTACTTTTAGCCCAGTATTTAATTAAATATTCCCAAAATGTGAAAAATGTTCCCAAGTAAATTAGCACAGACATAAATTGGTCAGTCGTGGACTGAAGATGTTTATTTGGTGGACATTGAAAATCAAAAATTAGCAAACAAAACCCGAGAACAAAGTTTAATATGACTCCAGACAATCTGGCTGCTCTAATTTCAGTTTTCTAAAAAAAAGGGAAATCTTCTAACAAATCTAACAAATGAAGACCTGAAACATCATTCTGCATCAGTATGCTATTGTAATTCATACAATTTGGATCCTTCCAAATGCAGGTTTCGAACAACTTGAGGGTGAGAAAATGACAGAATTTCCATTTTTGGGTGAACTATCCCTTTAAGAAGCACAACAAATCATCTATTACTTTGGCCTGATATTAATACACCTCAAATAAATCCTATTATAAGGATTTGAAGGCCTAAGTGACCTTGATAATTTGAAAGATTCAATGATAATTGTTGATGCATCAATGTATAGATCAGATTTTTGACACCACATATATATATATATATATATATATATATAGTATGGCATAATCGATTAGCACTGCATTATACATTTGAAGTTTTATTTCTTTAAATGTAACCAATTCTGTTTTATTTGTCTGTCTCATTTTTTAAACATTAAACCGATACAGACAGATAGCCTATTAAATGGTTCGCTCCTGAGTCCTAAAAATAGGCTAAATTATGATGTGAACACTTGCATGTGATGGTTTGTCTATGAAACCGAAATAAGTAAATAAATAAATAAAACTAAAACACATTTAAGGAACCAGCACTATAATAAAACTGCTCAAGTTTATAATTTCCCCCCCATCACATTTTCAAGACATTACGTCTCAGAACAGTTTTAGGCTATTTATTTATTTATTAGAGGTTTTCCTAAAGAGTTTAGTGTTTGTATTCCCAGTGCTATTTGACAATGAGGAATACAGAATTTATTCTTATTTTTGCTAATTTTTTTACATTTGCATTGTGAAAGAAGTAGCTTAATAAAAAAGTACAAAGCAACATAGGCTAATTTAGGATGTTTTTCTCTCTCTCGCTTCTTCACTCTAAATAATAATAATTTTTTTTCCATACACATGCGGTTTTTTTATGTTTTGGTAGTTTTTACTGGGTTCCTGGCTCAGACTTAACCCAGCTATTACTGTGTTTATCGTGTCCTCTTCAGGAGAAAACAGTTGTCAGCAGCACCATCGAATTGGTGCATTTCTTTGAATAAAATACAGGTTTGTCTAGGCCCACTATTATATCTACAAAATCGTTACTGTGCTGGAAATCATTTTATTTAATGCAAAGCAACATACAGAGATGCTAATCAGTCTTCTGGCATGATAGAAATGATTTTATTCAAAAAGATACAGAATATAAATACTTTGGATGCTGAATGTTAAAATATGTCCTCAGAGCCCTTCACTATTTGTTTATGGGCAGGTTATGGAGTCAGTCACAGAATAGTTCCTCTATGAATGAATCATATGGCGGTGATGTGAAGCTGGGAGTTCCACCGTCGCTTGTGAGCTCATCTCGGGCAGAAGAATCAGCGACCATACGGTGGAAACGGGATAACAGAGACCAGTTGATTACATGTGAATTAGGCTACTTCTAAATATTTAATGTAATGATTGATAAACAAGTTTAAATGTAGGCAATATTGTTTAGCCATGTTAAAAACGGTACACTCTAAAAATGCTGGGTTGTTTCAACCCAAATATATACAGAATGAATATCAAATATCTTCCTTTGTGTTCAGCAGAACAAAGACTTTTATACAGGTTTAGAACAACCTGAGGGTGAGTAAATGATGACAGAATTTTCATTTTTGGGTGAACTATCCCTTTAAGTTTTTTAACTTGTTCATTTCAAAATTTCGTTCTTGAAAATCATAGTGATCAGCCGACTTCAGATAGCCGTAACTTTTGTTCTGTTGAATTTACAGATATGGAAAGGGCTTGAACTCAGATTTCATATGATATCAAAACCTATAATAGGTAGAATTTCACCATGTGGTGGGTTTTCGTAGATCACGTCACATTTTTTTCATCAGATTACAGAGGATTAGTTTCATTCAGTTATCATAAAGTGCTACCCAATACGGAATATGAGATAAAGTAAATAAACATAAAGACATAAATTGCAATCACTATTTATTGATTGACTCATAAATTTGATGGTTTTTATTTGTCCTTTACATTACATTTACATTTGAGATATTACTGTTCCATTTACCTGAACGTCAAACATATTAGTCTGATTGATACTAAAAACATAATATCTTTATACATGCATTAACTTTAGTATATATTTAAAATATTTGATTATTGTTCAGATGTCTGCAGAAGTATTTTGATACTGCCAGTAACAGTTATGTCTGTACAGCTGGAGGCATCTAAATGAAGTAGAAGCCCAGAAATTCAATTTCAAGTCTGATTCTCACCGCAATGCCGTAACACTTTCTAGACATCACATCAACACTCACAGGACTTCCCAGATTATATTCATTCTTGACTGATAATGATGTTCTTGCACCGTTGCCTTTTACAACCTCAAATCCTATACCACCGAGTTTGGTCTCATCCTTACTTGGCCACAATGTTACCTTAACAATTTTATCTTCGTCGTCAAATAGAAATTCTTCGGATTTCGCTCCGTGATAGTCACCATCCATAAATCTGTAGCCAGTGTTGGAAACCACCTCGATTGCTTTAAACCTGAACCACTGCAATGACACAGAAAAAAAAAAAAAAAAAAAAAATATATATATATATATATATATATATATATATATATATATATATATATATATATATATATATATATATATGTGTGTGTGTGTGTGTGATAAAGCAGAAATCAAAGACAATAAAATAAAATGAAAACAATCTTCACATACCATAAAGCTCCGCTGGTAATAAATTACGATCTTCCTAATGGTGCTGGTGGAAGGAATCGTAAAAGTGGTTGAATGCATACTCCCAACCCTAATCAGAGGTAGTTCTGAAAAAGGGATAAAGAGCGAAGAAGAAAAAAAATGTCTATGTGAATATAACAGCAGAATACAGTTGTTCATAGTCACTTCAGTTATTAAAAGAGTGGATTCCAAATTTTTATAGATCCTGAAAGTTTTTAATCCAGTCACATGCTGGGCCATCACTGTCTCATGTTTTTGCTTTTCAACTCCTTTTGGTGATAAATCATTCCAATGTTAAGGAAATCTCCATTTATGATATTTACTTTATCCCCTGTCACTACGGTTACAGGTGACATTCACACTATTTGAGGACAGGAAAAGAGGACTTGACATGGTTATATGCTCATATGGTATATGCTGTATGAACCGGATGGAAAGTCACACCTGTTATTAGGAAATATGGTTGCCAGTACAAACATTGACTGTGTGAATGATATTTTTTAAAAATAAAGTTTAATGCCTACAATATATGCAGATGACCCTTACCTGAAGACGGTATGTGGCTGATAGTGTCACTGGCTTCACTCACTCCCACTTTACCCACTATCCTGTAGCGGATCAAGTACTTCTGTCCAAACTCCAATCCAGTCTGAATAAAGTCTTTATCTACTGTGTTTTGGACGAACCACTGTTTGTCAGGGCCAGAATCTGCTTTTACCTGCTGGTATTCCACTCTGTACTGCACTGTTTCTCCAGTTGGAGATTTCTGCAGTTTCAGGGACATTATTCGGTTCTGAGTGTCCTTTACTATTGGTGGGGGTGGTTTGGACACGGGCTGGAACTGTGTGTCTGTCAGCTTCCCTTTCTCATACAGATAGATGGAGGACCCTGGACTGGAGGGATCGGATATGGCAGAAATAATGAAGCGGATTCTCTTTTCATCTTTATTAGCCTCTGAGAAACTTTTGAAAAGAGATAAGTTCTCTCTCATCTTTATTATGACATCAGGATCTCTGAACCATTTTCTGACAGGTGCTACAGAAACCATCTTTTTTTCCCCATCTAGCCCTTTAAACTCGTCAGATTTAACAAACTCTGTCAGGGTTGAAAGATATGGGTCTTCATAATTCAGAGATGTGAAGGTCAAGCACACCACAACTTCAATATTAGGATTAAGGTGGATGGTGTTGAGAGTGTCTGAATTTTCCATTTTGATCCCATTCAACATCTCTATGTTAGAATTCAAGAGGTGAAGTTCAGACTTTGCATCACCTAACCACTGCTTTAGCACATCAGCATTAAAAGGGGATCTGTAGTGGATCTTCAGGATGTCTTCTATTGATTTCTCCTCCATCCCTCCTCCTCGAATAGCAGGCAAGACCCTGCCGACTGCTTTCAGGAGCATTGCCTTGTAAATGTTAAATGAGCTCTGAAATAAGCGCAACCTCTGTGTGATGTCACTGAAAATATTGACCAGCGTTTTTCTGGAAAGGTCATTGCATGTCCTCTCTACTTCCTCCAGCTCCTCCATTATAACTTCAATGGAAACTGCACTTGCGCTGATTTCTCTCTCCAACTGAGCTGCTTTATCATTCAAAAGATGAAGAGGATAAAGCCAGACTTTGATTGGAACCACCTTTTCTGGATTCTCCTTCAGTATAGTGGGGAGCTTCTTGTACACCTCGAGGGCCTCCGTGAAAGTGGTGGGGTTCTGCTCAAGGCGGATGTCACCATAAAATGTGCAGGTGATCTTCTCAGCCACTTCCTTATCACCATCTGTCATTTTTATAGCTCCTTTCCCCTCAATAGAAAATAGAGGAATCTTCTTGACCATGATATTCAGTTCTCCCTCAATCTCCTGCTTGTCTTCCTCTTCTGAAAATGTCCGATCAAACACCATGAAGGCCTGAACTCCGTACAGTACAGCCGTGACCACATGAGTTGCAGTTTTCTGGTCAAACACCTGAGGGTGGGTGATCTGGCCCAGATGGGTCATAGTGAGTTGTTCAAATCTTGTGGTTTCACTGTAATACATTGTGACTCTGGACTGTTGGTTTGAGGATTTGGTGTCACGCAGGAACTTGGCAGATCCTCCCACCTCCACCAGCCCTCCCAAGAAGCTGGCCTTCAGGGAAGCACTTACATCCAGGAGACTGGTCTTACTAGAGAAAGAGTCGGAGCTACTGAACTTCACATCTGTCTTGGGCTGTGGACGACTGTCCAAATTTTCACTCAATGATTTCTTATCCCAAAGAGTAATACCTGAAATAAGAAATAGCTTTAACAGATATGTAAAAGAAGGTGATGTATGCCAAAGTAAACACACAGGTTTTATAGTGTTGCTACACAAGGACTGGTAATTAGTGATGCGACATTTGGTCAAGAGGTGAAAACAAACTTCTATTTCATTTATTAATTTTAGTCTGGTACCCCACCTGGAATGAAGGAATCTTTGCGGCAGTCATATAGCATACCAGGAAACAGAGGTCTTCCTAGAGCTGCCACTTCAATGGTCTCTGATGCCATGGCTGCAGTAAATGACAAAGAAAAAAAAGATAATATTCATAATTAGAAAAAAACTCTAGTACAACATTTTGGTCTGGCGGCTGGCAGAAAGTCTGGAGCAGTGCAACTGGCTCAAAGTCACAGCAGCTCCCTTCTGATGAGCGGAAGAGCGGTTTTTATAAAGACTGCCCACTGAACGATCAATTACCGCAGGCAGGGGGCACTGCACTTGACAAATCAGTGGTGATCTGAAACTCAGAAAAAAACAACGGAAAAACACAGAAATAGTAAATTCAATACACAATAAAGTAACTCAATATCGTAACACCCCCACTGTTGATTAAGCATGTTACTCCGCACGAGACAAATTATCTGCCAAAACATTGTCTTTTCCTTTTTTGTAGGCTATCGAATTTCTAGATTAAACTCTTGGATAATTACTGCCCACCGCATAATATGCTGGCTAGAATTAAACAAAAGTGGGACAGAGAGACCAGCAGATTATGATCTGTATAGATCACGACAGGTAATGAACTTGACCCAACATACACCTCAAAATACTGCAACGTGAGCGGTAAGGCAAGAGCTTCCTTCTCAATTGTGCTATAATTCAACTGATGTTTCAGAAATGTTCTCAAAAAAAGCACACAGGATGATTGACTCCATGTGCATCCTCCTGCAGGAGAACAGCACCAGCTCCACTAGCGCTAGCATCCACGTCCAGTTTGAAAGGCAACAGGAAATTCGGGGCAGACAAGATTGGCGTGCTGCATAGTAATGTTTTTACAGATTGAAAGGCAGTTTGACATTCATCAGTCAACACATATTCTTTGTTTTGACAAAGGAAATTGGTCAAAGGTAACACCACATCAGAGAAATTTTTACAAAATCCTCGATAGCATCCTGACATACCAGGGAAATGTCTCAGCGGTTGCTTAGTAGTAGGCACAGGAAAGTGTACAATAGCCTGAACTTTAGCGGTGGCAGGTCGAACTTCACCCTGAACGAATTGCTTGCCCAAGTAAGTCGCTGTAGCTCTTCCAAACTCACATTTCGGGGAGAAAATTCATTTAGACGGAGTGTTTTAATATGCTCATTCCCAGGGGCGGACTGGCCATTGGGAGCACCGACGTGACTTGCCTGACGTTCATTCTGGCCTGCCGGCTGCCGCTGTGAAGTCGATCAGCCTGATGTGCGATAGGCTGGTATGCAACTGCGAATTAATTGACGGACCTCTCAATCTACGAATCAGGCAATCGCGGAGTGAAAATGACACCACCACATGACCCAACATCAGCGACGAACTGCCTAATTGGCTATATCCAGAGGCAGGCTATATCTTAGAAAATTGTGCAAAAAATCGAGCGTAAACGCAAAGGAGGAGCAGAGAGGGAACGTATAAAAAGGAGAAAAGCCCTGGCCACAGATGCAGCAAGTTGCTGCAAAATCCCAGCCATGTTTTAAAAGAACATGTTGCAACATCTTAATGACAAACTAGCACACTGTTTTACAGATGGGGATACAGTATTTTTTAGTGCCAAATTTGACCAGAAATTTTGATTTTCCATTTCTAGCCTACAATATGTAGTCTACAATGTTTATTTATTTATTTTGAAAAGGTGACGAAGGAAGCAACAGTAGCACTAGTGCTGCAAGTGCTCCTGCTGTTGAACTAGAGGGGGTGGACAGTTCAGCTTTTGAGTCACAGCAGGAACCTTCAGGTAAAGTTTAAGCTAAGCAAAACTAAACATGCAGGCTATACTAATATGTGCTTTTATGATTTATAAGATCATCAGTAGTAGGACTGTGATCATGGGGACATACATTTGATGGCTGCACAATTAATATAAGTATAGATTATTGAACGTGCTTATTTCATATTGCAGAGCAACTAGATGTGCAGAGTGAGAGAGAGAGAGAGGGATTCAGCGAACGATGATAGAGACCGTGAAAGCCTTGATACTCCATTTGATTATTTTGCCCATCCACAGTCTAAGGATTTTGATTTATTTTTTAAGTATCACCCAATTCAAACAACCGAAAGAGCCATTCCTGATGTATTCCACTCAAAAGATGGCACAAACAGGAAATGGCTGACATACAATGAAAGTAATCACTCCCTATTCTGCTCAGTATGTCTTCATTTGCAAAACCTTTAAGCAGTGGTATGCAGGCCTGGAAACATGCCCATCAGAGAGTACAGGAACATGAGAGAAGCAATATCCATAGAGAAAGTGCAGAAGCTTTTTTTCTTAGAGTCAACAAAGCGGACATCCATACCCTTCTGACTGATAAGCAAATGACCATTCATCGAGACCAGGTTAGAAAGAGGAGGCAGGTCTTAGAACGTGTGATTGATGTAGTGAAAGTTATTGGTAAATGTGGGCTAAGCTACAGAGGGCACAGCCATGAAGCTACATATGACCTTGAAAACATGGCTATCAATCATGGTAACTTTCTTGAGCTCATACTCTTGCTGAGCAAGTATGATGTCTGCCTACAAGAACATGTTAGTGATTGTATTTACAAGAGAAAGAAGCAGATCTAAACTAAAGGAAGAGGGTCCATGGTAACTTTGATGTCCAAAACAACAGTAAATAAAGTAATTGAATTAATAAGAAATATGATTCAACAGAAAATTGCAGTTGAAGTGAGAAAGGCAGGGATGTTCTCAATACAAATCGACACAACACAGGATTTAACATCCAAAGACCAGTGTGCAGTAGTTCTGCGATATGTTACTGATGTTGTCCATGAGAAACGTATTGCAGTCATTGACTGTGAGTCATCAACTGGACAGTACTTTGTTGAGCTTGTAAAACAAACCCTAGAGAAGATGGACATAGACATCAAAAAGTGCATTGGTAATGCAACAGACGGAGCTGCAAACATGCAGGGACAACACAAAGGTTTCTCTGCATTGCTCACAGGAGCATCACCGAACCAAGTGCACACGTGGTGTTACTCACATGTCCTCAACCTTGTTCTAGCTGACACTACAGGGGTTGTTGTGGCAAGTGAGTCCCTTTTCTCACTACTGAATGATATTACAGTGTTCATTCGTGATTCCTACAAGCGCATGAAGCTATGGGAGGAAAACAGTGAGGACAAAAGACACAAACGGCTTGGTGTAATTGGTGAAACATGCTGGTGGGCCAAAGAGGCCTTGAGGAAAGTATTTGGAAGGTTTGCAAAGCCTGACCATGCACTTTACACAGATCTGGTCATCACTATGGAAAAAATTGAAAAGGATGTGACCATGAAACCTGTCATCCGAAATAAGGCCCAAGGGTACAAGGCTGCTCTCCTAAAGTATGAAACCATACTGACAGCTGAGATTTTCCTCAGGATTTTTGAGCAGACAACGCCTCTCTGTAAATATTTACAAACAACTGGCATGGATATTGTTTCAGCACAGCACTTGGTGACAGGAGCAGAAGACAGCTTGAGAAAGTGTGCCCGGGACTTTGAGGGTGTGAAGAGGGCGGCAGATGACTTTGTTGAATGGGCCAATGGCATTCTGGAGAAGCTTCAGGACAGTGATGCTGAAGTTCAGACTGCTCTCCCAGAAAAGAGAATTAGAAAACACAAGAGGCAACCAGGTGAGCTAGCACAAGATGAGCCCATTGCTAATGCAGACATTGATTACAAAATCAACATCCACAATGTGATCTTGGACACTGTTATTGAAAGCTTTCATAGCCGTTATGCAGAAAATGCAGTGCTGTGTACAGATGTCTCCTGCATGGATCCTAGGAACTTCCCTGAAATCAGAGAAAAAGGCATTCCAGCCATGAAGGAGCTCAGCAAGTGCCTACTGCAATTTGATGAACGTGCCAGTGTTGAGACGTTGCAGGCTGAACTGATCAGCCTTGCACAGCACTGGGAAAAACTGAAGCAATCACTAATGGAGAACTACAACATTAGGGGTGCTGCCTCTAGTGATGAAGCAGGGGAAGGCTCTGAGGTTCCTGATGCAAGTGTGGAGTTTGTGAGCAGAAGTTGTTCCACATGCAGAAACTGTTCAATATGCTGCTATCTCCTCTTGTCTCAGTACAATCTGCTTACTGATGCTTATCACATCATTGGTTTGGGCTACAAGTTCCTCCTCACAATATCTATTACTCAGGTTGCCTGTGAGAGGACCTTCTCCACCCTGAAGTTAGTGAAGAACCGTCTGAGAACCTCCCTCAGTCAAGAGAACCTTGAATCATTCCTTTTGATGGCAACAGAGAAGGAGATTCTTATAAAACTTGATAAAGACGACATAATTGACAAGATGGCAGAGAGCAGTACTGCGCCGCCTACTGGTGTACTAGTAGTGCTAATTACTTACTGTTTACTCTTACTGGTTTGTTATGCCATTATTGAGTAAACATTGTTATCTGTTACTTACATTGTCGTAGCTTTTGTTAAGTTTATTTGTGTTTGTGTTTCTGATACTTTTGATATACTTGAGTTGAGCATTGGAAATACATAAAATATAAATTTTTCAAAATGTGAATGTGTATCTTTTTTTATCCCTGGATGTGTAAGCCAATTTTATATTTGTATTTGGTGTGGTAGTACAGATGATGTATTCCTAGTGAGTTTTTGAAGGTTCATTTATTTATTCAATTATATTACATCTGGTAGTCTACCTGTTACATCAACTAACAGGGTTAGCCTGCAAGTTTAGCAGTTTGGTGGACACATGAATAGGGTGGTGGTGACTGCAGCAACAGAGGTGGCCTGGGGTGGAGTCAAATTCCCGGCCTGATTTACTGTCCCAGTCCGCCACTGCTCATTCCAGTCAGAAGAATACACAATAATACCATGTAAATATGCATCACAATTAGGGATGCCGGCCAAGACCTTGTTCATCAGACGCTGAAACGTGGCAGGAGCGTTTCGCAGTCCGAATGCCATCACGGTGTACTGTAGGAGGTTGTCAGGCGTTACAAAAGAAAGTCAAGGGCACCTGACTTTTTCCCTTAAGTAAATCCAGCTTCAACACAAAAGTAGCTGACCCCACCCTGTCTACACAATCCTCCATACGAGGCAAAGGAAAAGAATCTGGTTTTGTAATGGCATTGACTTTTCTATAATCAGTGCAAAAATGGGCAGTGCTCCAGGCACTGCAGCTTGGGACAGCCAACCCATTTTCAAGCAGGTACTTCACTTTATCCTGCATTACCTGACGCTTAATCGGGTTCACTCTATAAGCGTGCTGCTTAATTGGTGGATGGTCTCCCACATCAATGTCATCAGCAGTTTTGGATGGCACATCAGAGAACAAATTTAAATATGACTAGATTAGCTTACAAACATCTGCTCGAGGGCCTTCAGCCAGATATGACAAATGAGACGTTAAATCTTTAAGAATCTCAGAGTTTTGCAAGCGAGCACCAGTAACAGAGACACTTCGTATGGTTAACCATTTACCTCAGAACACTCAGGAGCAGTCACAACAGATACAGGTGCAGCAGAAGTGACAGAATATTTCATTTCTCCGTCTCGGACTTCAACATATTTATGTGACAGACATGAGTTTTCCTCTTGCGGTCAGGTGTATGGACAATATAATCCGTTTCGCTAAGTTTGGCATCAATCACATATGGGCCAGAAAATTTCACCTGTAAGGCTGATCCAGAGACAGGGAGCAAAACCAAGACCATGTCGCCCTGTTTAAAGGAATGTAAAACAGCTTTTTTGTCAAATCGTGTTTTCATTTTCTTTTAAACAGATGCCATGGAGGCACGACCTAATTCACATACTCGATGCAAACTTCCACGGAAACTCGATCCAAACTTCCATGCAAACTGACATAATCCAAGATATTAACAGGGTCACTTGATTTACAGTCATCATTTCATACTCTTTCAACAGAAGAGTGAAAGTCATGACGTGTTGTCAAGTATGGTAACCCATACTCAAAATTGGTTCTCTGCATTTAACCCATCCAAGTGTGCGCGCACACACACCCGGAGGGACGGGCAGCCATTGCCTGGGGAGCAATCAGGGGTTCGGTGCCTTGCTCAAGGGCATGGTATCGAAGGTGGACGAGTGCGCTGTTCATTCACAATCCCCTTCAATTCCTGCCAGTGCGAGAATCGAGAAGCGAGATTGTGATTCTGGATGATATGCACTAGAGACTTCATGTTTTATATTAAGCTGTGATAATGCTAGTCTGAAAAACCGAGACATAAACTTAGTGCACTCATCAGTCTGCACCACCTTTGGTAAACCGAAAGTAGAAAAGAATTTCATTAGAGCTCGCAGAATTCCTTTAGTTTTTATGGTATGTAAAGGCACAGTCTTAGGGAAACGAGTGCCAGAGCACATAGTTAATATGAATTTATTGATATAAAATCTGGCAGGAATGGCATGACCGAAAGTATTTCACAATGTCTGATCTTAAACCGGGCCAAAAGAAGTGACGTAAAATATGGTGGTATGTTTTTGTAATGCCCAAATGACCTGACAAACTGTGATCGTGAGTTAATGTCAACACATAAGAACGAAATTGAGTGGGCACAATTTACATTCAAAAGTTACTGCCGATCTTTTATGCATCAGCAACTCATCATCCCAAAAATAGGCGACGGGGCTTTTAAACATATCTTCTTTCTTCACAACAGCAACTCTGCAGCGAGCTAGGGAATCATCCTGTTTTTGCGCGTTCACTTGAGTAACCCTAGCTATGGTTGAAGACCAGGTAAGCACCAGGTACGGTGGACAGTTCAACCACATCACTAAACTTACATGACTGCACTCGCATAATCACACATGCAGGAAATATGGAAGTTAAATTCGGAACAGAATCCACAACATCTTGTGGTTCAGAAAGCGGGTCCTCAATTACTTCAGGAAAGAGCAATACCTTTCCCCCTGCAAGGTCATTACCAAGAATCATATCAACCCCTTTAATAGGCAGTGGCGGACGAACAGCAATTTTAAGGAGTCCTAAAACAAGGTCAGATTGAATATTTACATGATGTAAAGGAACACTGACTATTCCTAGTTCAATTCCTTGAACCAGCACATCGGAACTGCAACACAAGGCATTAGTGTACGGTGAAACACTGCTAAGCACAAACGATTGGACAGACCCAGTATCTTGGAGGATGTGAATGGGAACTTTATTACTCTCTTGTCTAGTAAGAAAAACTACACCACTAGAAACAAACGGGTCATATCCGGGATCAGTTCCTTGCCCGTCAACAACCGAGGGACACGTAATGCAAGAAAATCCAACACTCTTCGGGGCATGATGATTAGGAGACTGGTTTTTCTTCCTCAGATCTGGACAAACAGCAATAAGGTGACCAGTGTCATGACAATAGAAATACTCACGCGATTCACCCTGATTCGGTGCCGTAACTTTGGCAGTTTTCATACACTTTTCAAATCCATATTGGAAAGATTCATGGCACACAGACGAAACGAGAAAATTTTTTTGAGTCAATACAAATTTGTTGGTCAAAACAGCTGCTTGCGCGAGCATGTTAACTTTTTGTTCATTCAGTTGTACGACAATTTTGTCCGGCAACGTGTTTTTAAAATCTTCCAATAACACAGGCTCGCGAAGTTGTTCGAAATTATTTACCTTGCTGGATTGACACCATTTATCAAAAAGAGTTCCCCTTTCACAGGTGAACTCAACGAATGTCTGCTTGGCGACTTTTGAATGCTTATGGAATCTTTGGCGATAAGCTTTGGGAACAAGCTCATATGCCCTAAGAACTGAGGCCTTTAGAAAATCTTCTCAATAGATAAAGCAGCACAGACTTCCTGAGCTTTACCAGTCAGTTTGCATTGCAACAAGAGTGACCAAATCTCTCTTGGCCAATGCAAAGCGACAGCTATTCGTTCAAACGCATTGAAGTAAGAATCAATCTCTGCATCTGTAAACGCAGGGACTGAATAAATCTGCCTCCTAAATTTCAAATTCACCAGCACCTAAAGTTTGGGGAACAGGAGAAGCAGCTGGAAGAACACTAGGTATAGGTGTTTGTGATACACTCGCCGGCATAGCCGCACTACCCTTGGCCTCACACTACCTGACGTGCAGAAGCTGTGTATCATGTTCTTGTCCCTTGACTTGTAAATCAAGCTCTTTAAGTCGAATAGCCAATTTACGTTCCTCTGTATTCAGACCAACCAGTGGATGTGGCTTAACACTTCCACCTGCCATCGGAACTTGATCGGAATCCTCTGCTCCTGAACTGCTATCCGTCTCAGAAGTAGCAGCACCGTTTAATTGACATTGAATTTTGGTCACCCGACATCATAATTGTAATTTAACCAAATATCAATGTCTTATGACGTTGTGTGCCTGCTGGGATGTATCATAATGATCTGCAACAAGAATTAAATCAGCTTTATAGCACATTTGTAAAGCCTTTACAGTCTGAGACTGTTTAAAAGCCTCAATACTAAACTCCATAATTGCCCCTTTTACAAGCAAAACCACCAAATCAGACAATAAAACAAAATTACTCACCAGCAAGGCAAATCATAATTACAAAAGCCCCCATTTTATTAGGTCGGCTAGGGGAAAGACGCAATAATTAATAAAGAAATATTCCAAAAGGCTTCCAGCAAGGCGTCTCAGACCAAAAGGACCAAGGAATCACATTAAATGATAAAATAACACAATTGTTTTTACAGAAATGTTTAACAATGAAATGAAATTTGTTAAAGGGACCCACAACCTGTTCAAGATTAAGCATACAAGAGGCTGATAATTCAATTAACAGAAGAATAAATCGGTTAAGTGGTATTTCTCTCATTTGAAACTCAGAAGAACTCAAAATAACAACAACGGAAAAACACAGAAATAGTAAATTCAATACACAAAGAAACTCAATATCATAACAGATGTCAATACAGGACTATTTTAAATTAAAAATGGCGAAATTAGACAAGTTTATTATTTTGCATTTCTGATTATTTTTGTTAGTCGTTTAACATTTCATAAAACAGCTGTCAAATATGAAATGTTTGGCTACTTACACCTTATCTCGCTCTTTAACCTATTGTACAAGAAATAGTCCTGTTTTTCCTAACATCTGCACGATTGCAAATGTCCACTAAACAGTAAGTTACTGAATAGGCTTTCAGAAACAAAATTCTGTTTTTTCTCCGCCAAAGAAAATAGAACAAACAGCAGAACCGCTACTGGTACAAATCTACCACAGGATCAGCACACTCCTACTTTCTCTCACTCTTACAAGTCTACATCCCCTCCAGAAGCCTGAGTTTGGTAAGTGAGCGACGTCTCATGGTACCATCACAGAGAAGCACAAAATCACTTTCCAGAACCTTCTCATTCACCATTCCTCGCTGGTGGAATGATCTTCCCGCCCTCACCCGGAACTCTGAAACTCTTATTCAAGAGACAGCTGAAAACTCATCTATTCCATGAGCACTTAACTGTATCCTACTTAAAAGAAGAAAAAAAGCATTCACTTTTCCTTGATACCTCCCTGTTCTAGCTTCTATAACTCTAAATCAGGGATGGCAACTGGACCATATTATACTAGGATTATCAGTGTTAAAGCATTTGAAATGTTGGTCATGAAAGACCACTTTCAGATAATGATGTTAATACTAACTCCAACCAGGAGAGGTCACTAGTTCCCAGCCAATCCCCGTATTACAGTGTAGTATGTGCACATAAATGTCAAAGTTTACTAAATTAACATTCAGGGCTTGACATTAACACCCGCCTACCTGCCAAATGCAGGTAGATTTTAGCTGTGGCTATCCACTATCCACTTTGGCGGGTTGAATATAATTTCAGCCATATTAATAGCCAAACTCGTCGTAGAACAAAATTACAATCCAATCACAATTCGTTATCGATTAGCTTGCAGTTAGTGAAGGCAGGATTATAGGCGGAATCGCGCTAAATGACACCTAACAGAAGTGCTCTCTCGCGTGCGCGCTCTCTCTCTGTCGCGCGCTCCATCAGTCCTTGCGCCTGAACTGGAGTATCTCGCATGAATACAGTCGGTTATGGCTTAAGTGGATGTAAACAGGCGGGTAAAAACTGGATATGTGTCAGTATTCAGCAGCCCAATTAAATACCTGTGTGTTATTAATGTTAATCAAACAACAAAAGATGTTAAATAAATGTATACATTTTAAATAAACCTGCTGTACCAGAAAAAAACAGATTATTTAATTTGTATTGCTATTGTATTTGTAATTTGATAATTTGCTTCATTGTTCTTTTTATATGGCCTAACAAAAATAACTTATAAAATGATGAAATTTCTCATATTATGGTCATATTGCCCAACCCTTCTCCACCCATATATACCAGCTGATATACCATGTAGTCTGGATTTGGGTGGTCAATCTGCATTTGAATGTTTGAAAGGGTTTAAATCGAGCTAAATCAAGTAAAACTACTGAAAATCAAGTAATTTTTGGCGTTCGTTTGTGCTTGATTTGTGCTGTTTTGTGCCGTAGAAAGAAACAACATAACTTGTTCCCATCTTTAAACATTAGCTATGTTTAGACTTCACGCGGCGCTGCACAGACCGATGGGCTTCTACACCAAAGTACCGCGAGAGCGTAGTTCTGTGATCAGTACCGCAGTAAATCTCGAATCGTTCTCGCGGTACTTTGATGTCATACGCCCATCGGTCTGCGCTGTCTTGCATAGTCTATAAAGTCTGACAGACCTCAAAATCTCTGGAGGACACAGATGGAACGCAAGGTGCTGTCCGTTCATCTGGTACAAACATATCTAGTTCGTTTGTGCTCAGGTGGTGCTGCTATTAACGTTTATTCTTGTTTTTAAGGTATGGAAAGCTTTTATTGCCAGTGCCGTAATATATATTTTATGAACTGACCTGCAATAACCTACTCACTAATATGTATGGGCCTGACCATTGATTTTAAAATAAAACTGAAATTAAAATAATATAACTGTGTGGTGTCTTATCTTTGAATGAATGTATAGTCTTTCTGTCCCCTTAAAAAAGTTTATTTACACCAAGCAAATTTAAAACAAATTACACTTTAATCTTCTCGAGCAATGTTTGTTACAACGCAGTCACTCAACTTCCTTAGTAGTGCACCATTTGTTTTGAATCAAATTAAAAACACTGGGATAAGAAATGATAAATATTTGCTTCAATGACAAACAAAAATGCAAACAATTGATTTAATATGAAGTCACAGTATGGTTCAACATGCTAACAAAATTCTCAATAGTGCACACATGTAGTACATACACTTTCACACAAGTGAAACACGTCATCACATACAGAGCTTTTATGTTATGGATTTGAGCTTGATTACGGCACTGGCAATAAAAGCTTTCCATACCTTAAAAACAAGAATAAACGTTAATAGCAGCACCACGCGAGCACAAACGAACTAGATATGTTTGTACCAGATGAACGGACAGCACCTTGCGTTGCCATCTGTGTCCTCCAGAGATTTTGAGGTCTGTCAGACTTTATAGACTATGCAGGATAGCGCAGACCGATGGGCATATGACATCAAAGTACCGCGAGAACGATTCGAGATTTACTGCGGTACTGATCGCAGAACTACGCTCTCGCGGTACTTTGGTGTAGAAGCCGATCGGTCTGTGCAGCGCCGCGTGAAGTCTAAACATAGCTAATGTTTAAAGATGGGAACAAGTTATGTTGTTTCTTTCTACGGCACAAAACAGCACAAATCGAGCACAACGAACGCCACCTGTTTTGGGTGATTTAAAGGACATGGGGTGGAGAGTGACGTCACTGCTCCCAAAATTCTTCTTGTTATATTTCAGGAAGGAAAGTAATTACAGGGTTTGTTTTAATGGCACAAACCGGCACAAATCGAGCACAAACGAACGGCACCAATTTGATACGATTTGGACTACATGGGGTGGAGAGTGACGTCACACAGCCATTACCATTTCTACCATTTCTACCATTTCTAGTACATTTAGAAGGGTGACTTTGGGCCTGTGATCCTGTGATCCTGTGATCCTGTGATCCTGCAAGTGGCCTAAGGGGGGCAGTCGTGGCCTAATGGATAGAGAGTCGGCCTTGCAACCCGAAGGTGAACCTGAAGGTTGTGGGTTTGAGTCTTGGGTCCGGCAGGGATTGTAGGGGGGGGGTGAATGGCCAGAGCTCTCTTCCACCCTCAATACCAAGAGTGAGGTGAGACCCTTGAGCAAGGCACCAAACCCCCAACTGCTCCCCGGGCGCCACAGCAAAAAAGGCTGCCCACTGCTGTGTGTGTGTGTGCGCGCACTCGAATGGGTTAAATGCAGAGCACAAATTCCAAGTATGGGTCACCATACTTGGCCACAAGTCACTTCACTTCAAGATGTTCTGTGAGAACGGAGTGGTGTGACCTCATAGGTGGTGTTTTTAAGGTGAAGGCTAATGCTGTTTTTGAAAACATAAACTGACTGAACTCTCGCCACGGTTAAAACTGAGATAAGGGGAAAGTAAAATAATTGGGGCGAGAGGCAGGTGTGTGATTAAGAGAAAGAAGAGAAAACTCCATCCAATGAGATCATTGTTTTAGAATTGTATAAAAGCATGAGCCACGATTATGTAAATCAGAAGCTCTGCAGACCATCTCGGCTTTGTTGTCTGATTCAATAAAGTCTATAGATTTTTGCCATCCAGAACCCCTTGTCTTTGTAACTCATTTTTCTTATTCTGATTTGTAGAAGTATTTGCCATGACATATTTACTGGCGTTGTCGGCAGGATTGGACAGGAGCCAGGAGCGCCACCGCGGCTGGGCCCGCTGAGGCAGATCGCACAAAACCCCGGCCAGGAATGAAGGTGAGCATTTTTGCTTTTAGTTTAAATTGTTTGTGTGGTCTGCTGCAGATCGGCCTGGGGCGGTAAGGGCACTCTGTTACAAAGTCTGGTCTGCTTCACCAAATTAAAGAACTAAATCAAGCAAGGGGTTTTTGATTTCAAAAAGGTGTAAACTGTATGCAGAATATATTGCTGTTAAGTGGGCCTTGATGGATAACAGTAATGTATAAGTAGTGTAAAGAGTAAAAGAGACAAAGAGGTAAGAGAATAAGAGAAGAAGAGCGCAAAATCCTGCGGATACCGCTTCTCACCTTGTGGTTTGATGCGTAACATAGTGAGCCCGCATGCTGCTGTGCTAGTGGAAGAGGACTAGGCAGAGATTTAGTGAAGGCATTGCACAGGGAGGATGTCTTTATGGGCAGGTCACGCAAGAGGCGTGTACACTCAAAAGGAGTGTGAATTATAGAGAAAAAGACAAAAAAGGGGCGTATGTTTTGTATGTTATATGTTACTTGTTCTGTGCATTATTTGTTGAAGTTTTGTTATTTCTTAAGTGTTGTCCCTGATTGGGGGCTCTGGAGTGTTTGTCTTTTTCCTTGGTGAGTTCCTGCTGAACTTGGCCAATCTGACCCCATATCATTCGCAGCGCCGGCTGTGAGTGCTCTGCAAGCCCTCTGTCACTGATCACGCATATCATAAGTGGCACACAGATCCTACAGTGAATGATCCAATTTATCAACTCAGTGTAACATTTAGTTGGGCACTGGTTGCTCTGTTTTGAGTGTCGTTCTCTGTGCTAGGGATCTCCGTCTTGTGGCACTTGGTATTGCTAAAGTGTGGTGTACAGTGGTTAGAGTCACTGCAGTTCTGTGACTGGGAGTGTGTGGGAGAGGTGTCCTTGTTTGACGGGTTCCACTGGGTGGGGGCAATTCACCTGGAGTCCTAATATAGGGAGTTCCCCTTCAGGAACTCGAGCTGCGTCACGAAACGCTATGGGAACGCCCCCGCGTGACCGCGCTCTGAATCACGTGTCTAATCCGTTCAATGGATGGGCGAGACGTCACGGGCAGGGTGACGTAGCGTCCCGGAAGCATAAAAGCCCAAGCGGCGAGCCCCACGTTAGCTTCCTGTTTTCAGCAAGCGCTCTATGTATATTGTCTGTCGTTATTCTGTCTATTTTGTGTTTTATCGGCGGCATGCCAAAGGCCAGAGATAAGACTAAGGGCGAGAGCGGGCAGCGCTTCAGGCTGTGTGTTCCTCCCTGTCCGCGATATATTACGGGCGGGGATACACACAGTCTGTGCGTTGCCTGTTTGGGAGCGGAGCATGCTCAGTTGGCTCTCGAGGGAGCCGGCTGCGCACATTGCGAGCGTTTACCACTGCGCACTCTCCGCTCCCGCTGGGCTCTCTTTGAGGAGGGAGCCCTCACTAGCGTGCCTCGCGGTGCCGGCCCCGCTTCTGCCGAGGCAGAGCGGCGGTTGCGCTCGTGGGGCTCGCAGATGGACCTGGCGGAGGGAATGGAGACGGGCCCGTCCCTGTCTCCTTCCTCACCCTCCAGGTCCACTGTCCCCTCCCTGGGCTCGGAAGCACGCTCTGCGGTTTCTTCCCCCCGGGGAGCGGACTCGGCGCTCCACCTATCGTCCTCCGAGGAGGTCGATGTGGAGAGCGTCGACCCTGAGCCGCAGTCTCCTCAATACGGGGAGCTGCTCGAGGTGGTTATGTGGGCAGTCGCCAAGCTGAACATTGACTGGCCCGCTGAGTCACGGCCTGAGCCTCAGTGCTCTAGGTTGGATGAGCGTTTTTTACGCAGTAGGCCGCCACCTCCGCCCCGGAGCCTGCCCTTTTTTCCGGACCTCCACACTGAGGTGTCAAGGTCCTGGAATAGGCCGTTTTCAGCCCGGTTGTTCAGTCCCACGTCTTCCCATTACGCTAATGTGGCGGGGCTGGACTACTCCGGCTACAGGGCGATGCCCAGGGTTGAACAGACGCTAGCCAGCTATCTGTCCCCTGCTGCTGCATCGTCCCTGAAGGCTCCGGCGTTGCCTACCAAGCCGCTGCGGACCACCTCAGCGCTGGTAGGCAAGGCGTACACGGCAGCAGGTCAGGCCGGTGCGTGTCTGCACACCATGGCGGTGTTACAGGCGTACCAGGCCGACCTGCTTAAAGAGCTTGATGAGCAAGGGGAGGGGACGTCTGAGCAGGTAGCTGAGCTCAGGCGGGCCGCTGATCTGTCCCTCCGTGCCACCAAGGAGAACGCCCGTGCTATCGGTCGGTCTATGGCAGTCCTGGTGGCGGCGGAGAGGCATCTCTGGCTGACCCTGTCCGATATGAAAGAGAAGGACAGGGTTGTGCTCATGGACGCCCCGCTTACTCCCTCGGGTCTGTTTGGCGACGCGGTAGACTCCGTCGTCAAGAGATACCAGCAGGCCCGTGCTCAGGCAGTGGCGTTCCAGCGGTTCCTCCCCCGTCGCTCTCTAGCTCATGGGGCTGCTGGGCGGGGGCAGCCCCCTCCGTGTACGGCCCCCTCCTACAGGGAGGCCCAAAAACAGAGCGTCGCCTCCTGTGCTCCCCCGAGGCGGGAGCAGGAGTCGCGACGACGCTCTGGGCCCGGTCCTTCGGACGCCAAGACAGATCTAAGGACCGTTCTCATGTCCAGAAGGGCCGCGGCTAAGAAGCCCTGACGGTTTTGGCCCAGGGCTTACGAGGGCGGGCCCCTCTGGGGCGACGCGGCGTACACCTCATCTCACGGTGCCCGGGTCCCCCCAGTGCCCTCAGGAGGTCGATCTGCCAACCCTGCCACCTATGGTGCTTCAGGGCGCAGTGGTCTCCGGCGAGCGCCTCTCCCAGTTCTCGCCCGGCAGCGTAGCGGGTCTGGGAGGCTCGCGGCCTCTTCTGAGGCCTTCGCAGCAGTTAGCTCATTTCCCCCATGTCGGTTCGCCGCCTCAGGGCACCCAGCTGACCGTTTCTATTACACCAGAGGTCAGTCTCGAGAGACTGATTCCCTTAGTGAGCTTATGGCAGCGTGGAAACTTCTGCCGAATGTGTCTCATTGGGTCCTGCGTACTGTAGAAAGAGGCTACCGAATTCAGTTCGGCTCGCCTCCGCCTCGTTTTTCTGGGGTTCTTCCCACTGTGGTGGGTCCCGAGCAGGCTCTGGTATTGGAGCAGGAAGTACACACTCTCCTGAGGAAGGAGGCCATCGAGGTGGTCCCTCCTCACGACAGAGAGTCCGGGTTCTACAGCCGGTACTTCATTGTTCCCAAGAAGGGGGGAGGGCTGCGTCCCATTTTGGACTTGCGGCAATTGAACCTCTCAGTCGCACGGCTGAAGTTCAGGATGCTTACGGTCACTCAGGTCGTGTCTCAGATCAGGTCCGAGGACTGGTTTGTCACGATCGACCTAAAAGATGCGTATTTCCACATCTCCATCCTTCCCCCACACAGGAAGTTCCTGAGGTTCGCTTTCGGGGGCGAAGCTTACCAGTATCGGGTTCTTCCCTTCGGCCTAGCACTCTCACCCCGCACCTTCACGAAGTGCGTGGATGCTGCCCTGGCTCCTATGCAACTACAGGGCATCCGCATACTGAACTATATCGACGACTGGTTGATTTTAGCTCATTCAGAGCAGATGGTGGCTCGGCATCGAGATGCCGTTCTCGCCCATATGAAGGAACTGGGGTTAAGACTAAACGCCGAGAAAAGCGTGCTTTCTCCAGCTCAGAGAACCGCTTATCTAGGTGTCGTGTGGGATTCGACCACGATGCAGGCACGTTTGTCTCCTGCTCGGATCGAGTCGGTCCTCACAGCGGTCGCGAGAGTGAAAGTAGGCCGGTCACTCACTGTAAAGCAGTTTCCGAGACTGCTGGGCCTATTGGCAGCTGCGTCCAACGTGATACCTTTTGGCCTGCTGCACATGAGACCCCTACAGTGGTGGCTCAAGACCAGGGGGTTTTTCCGAAACAGAGGAAACCCGCTCCGCATGATCAAGGTCACGCGGCGATGCCGCCGTGCCTTAGCTGTGTGGAGAGAACCTGGGTTCTTGTCTCAGGGCTCGGTCCTGGGAGCTCCTGGTCGCCGCGTAGTGCTAGCCACGGATGCGTCCCTCACCGGATGGGGAGCGGTCATGAGTGGCCGTCCTGCCCATGGTCTGTGGAGCGGCCGCCATCTCACTTGGCACATCAACCGCCTGGAGATGCTGGCCTTGTTTCTGGCTCTGAAACACTTTCTCCCAGACCTAAGAGGCCGCCACGTGTTGGTGCGCACCGACAACACGACGGTGGTCTCTTACATCAACCGCCAGGGAGGTCTGCGTTCGCGCCCCCTTTACAGGCTGGCGCGCCAGATCCTTGTGTGGTCCCAAGGGAAGCTCCTCTCATTGAGAGCAGCCTACATCCCTGGTTATCTCAATGTGGGAGCGGACGCCCTGTCGAGGCAGGGGCTGGTGCCCGGGGAATGGAGGCTCCACCCCGAGGTGGTGGAGCTCATATGGCGTATGTTCGGCAGAGCCCAGGTTGATCTGTTTGCGACGCAGGAGACGTCGCACTGTCCCCTTTGGTTCTCTCTGACTCATCCAGCTCTTCTTGGACTGGATGCCATGGTACAGCCGTGGCCGAGGCTGCGTCTGTACGCCTTTCCTCCGGTCGCTCTGCTCCCGGGAGTTCTGGAGAGAGTGCGCCGGGACGGAATTCGTCTACTGTTGGTAGCCCCGTTCTGGCCGGGCCGAGTATGGTTCTCGGACCTGATTTCCCTCCTAGACGGCTCTCCATGGGAGATTCCGATCAGGGGGGATCTCCTCTCACAGGCGGGGGGCCATCTTCACCCCCGCCCGGAGCTGTGGAAGCTGTGGGTGTGGCCTCTGAGGGGGCACAACTCCACGCTTCCGGTCTCTCAACCGAGGTTGTGGAGACCATCCTCCAGTCCAGAGCTCCCTCTACGAGGAAACTGTACGCCCTGAAGTGGAACCTTTTCACTTCCTGGTGCGGAGACCGCCGGCTTGACCCTGTTCACTGCCCAGTTGGTACAGTGCTGGAGTTCTTGCAGGCCCGCCTCTCCACGGGGCTGACCCACTCCACCCTGAAGGTGTACGTGGCGGCTATTGCGGCCTGCCACGCCCCTCTCGATGGCCAGTCAGTGGGCAGACACCCCTGGGTGACACGTTTCCTCCACGGTGCGCTGAGGATCAGACCTCCAGCTCGATCTCGGGTCCCCTCGTGGGACCTGGCCGTGGTTTTAGAGGCTCTCTGCAAACCCCCCTTCGAGCCCATAGAGGAGATTTCGGACCGTCTTCTGACGTTGAAAACTGCCTTTCTCTTGGCAATTTCCTCTCTTAGGAGAGTGGGGGATCTTCAGGCCCTCTCTGTGGCCCCTTCCTATTTAGACTTTGCACCTGGGTTGGCCAAAGCGTTCCTGTACCCCCGAGCGGGCTACGTACCGAAAGTCCCCTCCTCGGCACCACGGCCGGTCGTGCTGCAGGCTTTCTGTCCTCCTCCCTTCAGGGAGCCCGACCATCGGAAGCTCAATTGTACGTGTCCAGTGCGAGCACTGGACGCGTACGTCCACAGAACTGCCCTGTGGAGAAAGGCGGACCAGTTGTTTGTGTGCTTTGGTCCCCCTAAGAGGGGTTTTCCTGCTTCTAAGCAGACCCTCAGCCGGTGGATTGTAGAACCCATTTCTCTGGCTTTCGAGTCCTCTGGTCTCCCCAGTCCTCTGGGGGTCAAGGCTCACTCTACCCGAGCGGTGGCGGCCTCTAAGGCCTTTCTGGCAGGTGTGTCCTTACAGGACATCTGCAACGCGGCGGGATGGTCCATGCCCCTGACCTTTGCCAGGTTTTATGACCTAGATACGCGAGCCACTCCTGGCTCCTCTGTCCTTGTGCCTTAGGCTTGCCTCCTCCTGGAGGCAGGGACTTGTAAGTCTGGCGGTGTGGGTATACTCGTTCCCATAGCGTTTCGTGACGCAGCTCGAGTTCCTGAAGGGGAACGTCTCCAGGTTACGTATGTAACCATGGTTCCCCGAGGGAACGAGACGCTGCGTCTCGGTGCCACACTTCCGGGCGTCCCTGCGGCGCTTGCTTCATTTTCCAGTAAGCTAACGCGGGGCTCGCCGCTCCGGGTCGCTACGTCACCCGGCCTGTGACGTCTCGCCCATCCATTGGAAGGATTAGACACGTGAAGTTGATAGAAAGTGAAGGTGTGAATTGTGTGTGTGTGAACATCATGTGGAAGATGTTCGTTTGAGAGAGAATAGCTGCTGTGTTTGTGTGTGTGTGAGTGTGAGCAGCAGAGGTGAGAGTTGGGCTACATTCCTGGAATCCAATGTATAAAAAAAATAATAAATAAAAAAAAACACATTCCCTTGTTTCTCTGCATGATACCCAGTGTGTGAATGCAAGTTTAAGTGTGCATGAAAAACAATAGCCTCTGGGTTTGGCTGGATATCGGACACGTGCCTCTTCTGGACCATCACTTAAGTGTGGCTTGGTGGAGACGGACGTGACTATATCACACTGACTAGAGGGAGTGAATGATGAGCTCCGTAGATAAGGAGACAAGTGATGAATGATGAGCTCCGTAGATAAGGAGACAAGTGATGAATGATGAGCTCCGTAGATAAGGAGACAAATAATGAATGATGAGCTCCAAAGTTAATTTGGAGACTGTGTGAATGTGGGAGCCAATCAGTAAAAGGAGGGTATGCCAGTGTGTGTGTGTGTGTGTGTGTGTGTGTGTGTGTGTGTGTGAGAAAAAGTAACGAGCAGCTTGCGAATATCTTGGACATTTGCCCAATCGTTATCGCTGTACTCTAGAGCACAGGCCTGTGCATAAACGTTCATCACAAAGTTGATTTTACAGCCTAATTGTAGTTGTTGCAGTTTGGATTAGAATGTTTACTAGCACTTATGCCTAAAAAACATCATCGTAGAAAGAAGAAGAAAAGTGAATTAGTTAAACAAGAGCAGTTACAATCAGTTATAAACATTTTCTGGAAACGAGAAGGTTCTAGTTCAGATTGTAGAATACATGTTCATTTGATCTCATGTAGAAAATTTGTGCATCCTTGTGGTATAATAATAGTAAAGGCTAAAACTCATGCAAGACTAGAAGATAAGGGGAATTGGTTTGCAACCACTTTTAATATAATAGAGTTTCATTTGGGTGATAGGATTATCTGGACAACTAATAGTGCTATAAGCCCAGTCCAACCATATAAAATCATAGTTCCAAAGACACAGCACCATTATGATTGTTTAGATGGTGCATGCTGTTCTAGGTGTGTATTTGGTTAAATAAGGCAAGTAAGTTTTATATAGTGGAGAGAGAGAGAGAGAGGCTGCAGTTACACACAATTGAGTCTGTGGTTCTGTGACCTTGGGTATGTGCAAGTTTGTGCATGTGTGTGTGAGGTACATTAGGGAGAGCAATACTTCAAAGGGTGAGATTAGGAGCAAAAATCTTCCAAGATACTGGTTTTGTAAATTGCTTGGACATTCCCCTAACTGGAGCCGTTGTGATCCTGATAAAGAAACTCAAGTTTTGTTGAATGGATTATGAGCTTGCTGAGAGCCGCACTAGATTGACATCTAAGTCTCACATAATCTATTTCTCAGTGCCACATTACTGGGAACAGAATACTTTTGAGGTCACAAGGGTTAGTATTTTTTAGATTAGTATACACTTCAACAAGGCCAACAGTGGAGGAGTTTTTTCCGTTTACATACAGAATACTGAGAAGAGCAATTACAAGTGGTAAAAGAACTAATATTTGTTGCCTACAACTTCAGTTTGCTGGGCATCACCATAGTCGTCACCAGGGTTTTCTGAGTATATATCAGTACAGACGTAGTGAGCTGTTTGAGCAGTGCTATTCTTTACGTTTTGACAGCACACTGAACTAAGACTCAGGCAAAGGAGTAACTGGGAGACAGTTAAATAACCCTGAACTTGAGGTGTCAGTAGTCTTAAGAAGTTACTTGGCTTTCTGCAAAAAGAATTATTGAGCCACGTGAATCTAAGACTGTAGACGGGCTGACTCTAAGACAAATCTTAGTGACTTTTATTCCAGACTGTAATAGTGAACCGTCTCCAAAGAGGATGGCAACAAGCAGAAGCAGAATACAGGGACCAATCATGGCATCCTCACCCATAGAGTTATTAAAACCAGATATCCCTTATGTAAAGAAATTATAGAGAAGTGCTCAAAGAAGTGGAGAACGAGAACTAAAAATAAGAAAACACAGTGGCCAGAGGAGGGAATGTTTGATGTATCTCTGTGTGAGGAGATGGAAACACTGATAAAGAACTACAAAGCCAAGGACAAAAGTAAAGGGAGAGAGGACAAGAGAGAGAAAGAGCTGAAAGTAATTGCATATTTTAAAGCAGAAGGAGAAAATACATGGAAAAGCATGAAACAAGCCAGAAAAATGTTGAAAAAAGACAATGAGGAGACAGAAGAAAAGATGAGAAAAATTTTCACCACCTCCTTATGCACCTCCAAAAAATCAGCTTCCCATAATTAAAGGAACAGTACAAGTTGAAGGGACAATAGACATGGAGGAGGATGAAGATGGGGAACCTCCCACCATTTGTTCTTCTAAAGTGGTCCACAAGACTCCTAAAGGCAAAAAACAGTGCAGACAGACAACAAGGGAACAGGAAGTAGACAGTTATGCCCAATATCCTGATTTAAGTGGTTATTGTGAAGAGGAGAGGCAAAGCTCCCCTGTAGATATCCCAGAGAAGCAGGAGAAGTTGTTAACACAGATGGACAAATTGGATAGAAGCATACGTACAAGAATAAAAAGGGCAGAAAAATATTTGGATGAAGCAGAACAATTCAGTAAGAGAAGATATTCCGCAGGTTCAAGAAGGTATGATGTGGGTGAGAGAAAGCGGGTTACAGGAACATTATACGTGGATGATGAGGATGATGATGATGATGTAGAAACATGGTCACGAGATGAGGGAGGAAGACGGCTCAGACCACGTGAACACTTACAAGAACCACAAAGATATGACAGTCACCTTCAGTTGCCTATTCTGGTTAAGGGTGCTAGAGGGCACTATGTACCCTGGGCTACACAATATCCAGGTGGACTGATTACCCGTCTCCCTGACATCCACGAGGGAACTGGGAAGTGGATTAAGGTGTTTGAAGAAGAGACAATGGGCAAGTTGTTGGCAATTGGAGACATCAAAGCACTCCTTGTCAAAATTTTAGGAGGATTAAGAATGAAAGAGATCCTCACAGCTGCTAACCTACAAAGAGCAGTGAACTCTCCAGTAATGGATGGGACACAGTTTGATCAATATCATCCACGCCTATGGCAAACACTGAGGGCAGAGTATCCATCACGCATAGACCCAGGGTCGCTGAAAGGAGAACAGCTGGGAGAAACAGAAAATCCCACCACTTATGTGCAGAGACAACTAAAAAGATGGAGACAGGAACTGGAAAGGGATCCAGAAGCAGATCCTGTGATGTCATCATTGTTCAGAACAGCAATAATGAATGCTATGCCACCATTTGTAAAAGATAAGCTAGAAGATGTGGTTGGCCTACATTCTAAATCGCACAAGGAATTCTGTGACCATGTGACTCATGCAGTTGAACAATACAGAGGAATGAGCAAAAGCTTAAGAATCAAGAAAGAGAACTACAAAGAAAACTGGCACAACTGCAGCTTGAAGAGCTGACAAACAAAAATAAGAAAAAGGTCCAAGCGCCTGTGAAAGACAAAGATAAAGACAAAGACCAAGTGGAGGAAGTGTCATCAGCAGTGATGGCTCCTTTGAATGCACCACCACCACCTCCACCTCCTACTGTCCAGCAAAGTGCACCAGCTGCGCCAGCTGCTCCCATAGTTCCACAAAAGCCTGCAATGCTGATTATTAATGTCTATCAGCAGCCAAATAACATGAATTGGCAAAGAAGGCCACCACCAAGACGAAGAGGAAGAGGAGGACCCACTTGAATATGTTGGGGATTTGGACAACCTGGACATAACAGGCGTGATTGCCCCACCAATCCATGGCAACAGCAACCTGGTGGTGAAGGGGATGGTTGGGTCCAGTCCTATCAACAATCTCCACAAGGCCCAGTGAACCCATGGGGTGGGCCTAATCAGGGGTACTAGGGGTGCCCAGAGAATCCTACTGGGGAGGGTCAGCTTCTAATTCTAACAACTGATGCTGATCAAGAACCTATGCTGCAGGTTAAACTAGAGGGCAAATTAACACCCATGAGGGTAGACACTGGAGCCTCTTACACTTGTGTAAGTCCAAATTATGCCTCTCACCTCCCCATGTCTGGAAAATTTGCAAAGACAGTAGGATTCTTGGGACAAATGCAGCTAATTCCAATGACGGCTCCAGTTAGTCTGCAGACTAAAGATAAAAAGGTGACCTTGCCTATTTTAGTATCAGAACAAACTCCTGTTAATTTGTTGGGAAGAGATGCATTGTGTAAACTTGGACTCCAAATTTGGTGTTCTCCAGAAGGAGTTTATGTAGATGTAACAGGGGTAAAAACTCAAATTGTGCTTTCTGAGCTGAAAGCTAATGTGTATTGGTTAGGACAGGTAAGTAGTGTAGTAAAGCTAGTAATTGGTAAGTGGAGAAAATTTATTGAAGCGCAGATCCCAGGTGCAACAATTCCTAAGTCTGAGTATCATTGTACAATGTTATATGATTCATCACGTGACCCAGAGCTTGAAAAAAGGTGGTTAAAAGAAACAGAGGGTCAAAAAGTTCCCTTGGTGTCTAGATGCATAATTATAGGGAAACAGGGAGCTGCTATGCAAATAGTTCCTTGTGATGATTGTATTAATGATGATTTTATTGACAAGTGGTTTCAGGTCCCTAATTCTGTTCCCCATGTCACTCTTTATGTGGGAAAAGGCTGGGAATCAAAAGATTTAGGTCCCATGATGGCAAAAGCAGAAAGAAGTAAATGGGATGCTACAGAACATCCCTTAGTTTTTCTTTCAAAAGATAAGTCATATATTAAGATTTTGTGTACTACTCTCACTCTCATGACAGGAATTCCACAGTAAAGGCACTGAGAGACTAGTTAACCCTGTGTATCAAGAAGTTACACATGAGATGTTAAATGACACTGCAAAAGAGATGACGTATGATGCATTGTTACAGGTAGCGCAAGATAGTAAGTGGTATAAGTGGGCTGAATACACTGCTGGTAGTTTGAATAAGGGTAATTGTTTGGTATGTTCACCTTCTCCATTGAGCAGAGTTGTAGTGGTACTGACCCCATTTGATTACAGACATCGTGCAGAATACAATAGGCAATATTGTGTGAAGAATTGGGATAATAGAACAGACTACTCGCATTGCCCAGCTGAGTGTTTAACATATTTAGGCAACATGCTTTATAATTTAATGCATAACACAGAGGCATGGAAAGGGTGATGCCCACAACTGGATGTTAGAATAAAGGAAAAACATAGAGAGACACCACCGCAGTATAACATAGATTACACTTTGGAGTATGAATGCTTTAACAAGTCATATGGGAAACATAATTTGGGTAAAATCCAAGGTAACTGTGCAGTAATGTGGCACTTGGATTCCCGTCTCTTTGGACGCATAGAATATATCCAGTGGTCTGAAGGTCAGGCACTAGCAACAGTAATCACCAGTATGACAGTAGTACTATCCAACTCTCACTTAGATGACACTTGCATGACTCAAACTCTAACTCCACCATTGCGGTTTGCTTTGACTGACCAATCTCAGGCAGTAGCAGATCATTTTTGGCTCTGTGCAGGGACACGGTTAAGAATGAATTTACCTAAAAATTGGAAGGGAATCTGCACTAGAGTACGGTTGATTCAAAGAACTGTGATAGTTGACTGGGGGTATGATTAGTTCCTTGAAAAAACTAGAAAGTCTCACAGAGTAAAGAGAGCTTATGAGACAGATCCTAAGGTGTACATAGACTCAAAAGCCAGTCTAGAGGAATACCTGAACAATTTAAAGCAAGAAATGAGATAATGTCAGGATTTGAGTCTATTTTGATATGGATAAATCCTTACAAATCCTTACAGAGTGGATTAATTACATTTACTACAACCAACAGCGGTTCATTAATTATACAGATGTGGCACTCTCAGCATTAGGTGAACAGTTTGGTGCTACTAATATAATGACATGGCAGAAGAGGCAAGCATTGGACTGGTTGTTGGCAGAAAAAGGAGGAGTGTGTGTTATGTTTGGAGAACAATGTTATACTTTTATCCCTAACAACACTGCCCCTGAAGGAGCATTTACTGAAGCTATGAATAAGTTGAAAAAATTAATAAAGTAGCTGGAAATGTAGGGAGAGATCTGCATTCTTGGGATTGGTTTTCACCGTTTGGACATTGGGGAGCTATACTGACAAAAGTGGGAGTTATGATAGCAATTGTAGTGGTTGTTGCAGGACTACTGTTTTGCTGTGTTATGCCCATATTAAGATCTTTTCTTGTTCAAGCAACTGTTAAACAGATGGCTCTTATGAACAAACCTATGCTTGATGATGGACTGGGAAGTGAGTCTGCTGGCACTAGTTCAGACTGGACTCCGGACTGGCCCCCTAAGCCAGATTGGATTCCGGAGCAAGGGAAGGAAGAAGAGGATTCCAGTTCCTCCAGTGAGGACGAAGAAGAAGTAGTTATGTGATGAGCCATGCCCTGGGTGTAAGTGCTAGCCTAACCTCTCCCCAAGGGTGACCCTCTACGATACACAAAGTATCTGGGTTGAAGAAGTGATCTGAAGAAATACTTGTACTTTGCCTTTATTCTGATTATGTTGATTGTTGTTGATTGATTTTTATTAGCAATTATATGATTAAGCAATATTATAATCAATTTTAAGAAATTATGTGACAATCAGAATTGTACTCTACATAACTGTGACAACCACGGGCAAGTGCTGAACCAAATGCATGCTCATGCTTAAAACACAATGTTGATTTGTTAATTGACAGTTAGGTTAGGGAGACAGGATCTTTTACTCCTTCCTATTCGAGTGTGAGGGGAGACGTTTGGTCCTGTTCTCCACAAGAGAGCGATTTCAGGATTTGGTTATTGGTAAGAAGAAGGAGTGATCAGGCATTGATCACTAGTTAACATATATGAAAGAACCAGATTGTGAGATTGCTCTCTTGAGGTAGGTGGGGCTTGATAAGCCCCAGAGGAGGGATGTATGGAGGAATTTCCTGTCATCTATATCAATATCATTTGTTAATCAGTATTATATCAATCAGTATCTATGCAACAGTATTGAAAAGTGACCTTAAATCACCTCATGTATTAACTTTTACAGCTTCATTTATATACTACACTGTACCATTTCTAGTACATTTAGAAGGGTGACTTTGGGCCTGTGATCCTGCAAAGATGTTCTGTGAGAACGGAGTGGTGTGACCTCGTAGATGGTGCTTTTTAAGGTGAAGGCTAATGTTGTTTTTGAAACATAAACTGACTGAACTCTCGCCACGGTTAAAACTGAGATAAGGGGAAAGTAAAATAATTGGGGCGAGAGGCAGGTGTGTGATTAAGAGAAAACTCCATCCAATGAGATCATTGTTTTAGAACTGTATAAAAGCATGGGCCACGATTATGTAAATCAGAAGCTCTGCAGACCATCTCGGCTTTGTTGTCTGATTCAATAAAGTCTATAGATTTTTGGCATCCAGAACCCCTTGTCTTTGTAACTCATTTTTCTTATTCTGATTTGTAGAAGTATTTGCCACGACAGTGCCAACTTCACAGAGCTGAGTTGACGTGATTGACACTAGTGAGGAGTTGATCCAATTTCCGGTCCTTGCCCGATTTCCTCTTTGTGTAATGGCGGATGACCACGAGGAGAGGACAGCGTTCAAACAGGTGTGATATTTTTAATAACTTATACCAATTTTATATGTATACGTTTTAAACATTTAGACTATAAGTTTCTCAACATTGCCCTTGTGCTTTAGACAACGCGGCAGACCATCGGAGCCACAACAAGGACAGCTAATGTTAGCAAACTGAGGTAACGTCCAATAACTCAATAAGTTATTTGCGCCGACATATTATGACAATTAAATGCATTTTCTGTCGAGTATTTCAGTACAGCTGACACCGTGCGTTAACGTTAAATAGCCTGCCTGTTCATGCATGTTAACACGGGAGTTTATTCAAACTTCGCCCGTGAGCGCACGCCGTGTCGAATGGTCTGAGGAAGTTTCTCGAAGTTTATCATATATTACGCTCGCCTCCAACCGAAGGCCGCACAGATAAATGATCAGATTATCAAGCAAGAATTGGTTTGCTGAACTTCTGTGTTCTGGCCAGGTGCATATTGAAGTTCATCCTAGCTCATGGCATGGTGTCTCAACGCGCGTTTCTTCTGCAATCATCTACGTAAAAGTAAATAGGAATTATTTTGCTGCTTTAATATTCGTGGGATGACTGATGGCTCTGATGGCAGCGGCTCGCTGGGTTTTATTTCATATTAACCATGTTATTGTTTTCATTTTGTTCTGCACCGACAGCTTGAGTCATGCTGGTGAAGGTACAATATCAAGGTGTGAAGAAATTTGTGAAGTTGAATAACGATTGCACATTCCAAGATTTTCTCGATGAAGGTAAATTAAGAAGCTTGTGATAGCGTTTAGATAATGTGCTTATGAAAGCTAGTAATAGCAATAAGCTGATAGAAGTTCACAAGGCTTGTTTCTAGGTTAGAGCTTTTCTATTCTGACTTGTTGACAGTGTCCATGTCCTCGTAGAAGTCATAGCTGTTCATAAATATAACTTTTGATTTTAGTAATGTTAAAAATTAAGGTGCTTATAGTTAAATGCTATTGAATTAAACTAATATTTGACTCTTCTTACGTAAATCATAATGAAATCTAATTGTAGTCTAAAGTTTTTGGACAGTAAGTTTTATATTTTTAAAGAAGTCTCTTCTGCTCATTATGCCTGCATTTATTTGATCCAAAGTAAAGCAAAAACAGTAAAACTTTGAAATATTTTAAAATAACTGTTTTCTATTTAAAAAACATTAAAAATCTTACTGTTCAAAAACTTTTGACTGGTGATAGATAGATAGATAGATAGATAGATAGACAGATAGATAGATAGATAGATAGTAACACTATAGTAAGACTTTAGTTATTATAAATTGTATTATTTATACAATTATATTTGTTATTGTTGAAATTATTTTTCAGTTAAAAGCAAATTTGGGCTTGCAAGAACTGCAACTCTTCAAGTCTTAGACACAGACACCACGGAGGAGGAGGAGAAGGAGGAGGACATCTTCCATGAACTGATTGAAGGCAGTCCACAATTATGCCTTACTGTAAGATGTTCGGGAGAAAATATTTTTGCTGGCTTGTCTGACGGTAAGTATATAATAACACTGAAGACATTCTTTCAAGGGCGCTATTGTATCTATAGGTACAAAAGAATGCATTTCGGCTGGAAACACATTTACATTTAACTGACACTTTATTATGAGGGAATATTACTAGTGCTAGTAATGCAAACATTGTCTAACCAAAAACAGGTTAGAAAAGGAAGGAATACAAGTAGTAGTAAAATTAGTGTTTTTAGAACAACCCTTCGATGTACATGAACACCAAAGACAACTGTGTTCATGTATACGACCGCCAGACACTAGCACAGTACAGAAATCATGCAGCAACCAGTCTGAATGATGATGTATTTAACAAACTTCGCGACCTCGGCTTACTGCGACCCCGGCTACATAGACCAGGCCCCCAGTCCTCGGCGTTGCCTGTTGCCGGTGACCGGGAGAGAGGACATCGGAAGCAGTGCTCGAGGAAGCGGAAGCGCGGTAAGCGGGCAGGTGTCCGCGCTAGGCTAAATGCTAACCCTAGCCGGCCGGCTCTCCCGTCCATTTTTCTATCAAATGTCTGCTCCCTGGACAATAAACTGGACTACATCCGAATCCTCGCTAGTCAGACGCTAATCCCAGCATACAGACCGCTAGTCAGACGCTAATTCCAGCATACAGACCACTCGTCAGACGCTAATCCCAGCATACAGACCACTCGTCAGACGCTAATCCCAACATACAGACCGCTCGTCAGACGCTAATCCCAGCATACAGACCGCTCGTCAGACGCTAATCCCAGCACACAGACCGCTCGTCAGACGCTAATCCCAGCATACAGACCGCTCGTCAGACGCTAATCCCAGCATACAGACCGCTCGTCAGACGCTAATCCCAGCACACAGATCGCTCGTCAGACGCTAATCCCAGCACACAGACCGCTCGTCAGACGCTAATCCCAGCATACAGACCGCTCATCAGATGCTAATCCCAGCATACAGACCACTCGTCAGACGCTAATCCCAGCACACAGACCGCTCATCAGACGCTAATCCCAGCATACAGACCGCTAGTCAGATGCTAATTCCAGCATACAGACCACTCGTCAGACGCTAATGCCAGCATACAGACCGCTCATCAGACGCTAATCCCAGCATACAGACCGCTAGTCAGACGCTAATCCCAGCATACAGACCGCTAGTCAGACGCTAATCCCAGCATACAGACCGCTCGTCAGTCGCTAATCCCAGCATACAGACCGCTCGTCAGACGCTAATCCCAGCATACAGACCGCTAGTCAGACGCTAATCCCAGCATACAGACCGCTAGTCAGACGCTAATCCCAGCATACAGACCGCTAGTCAGACGCTAATCCCAGCATACAGACCGCTCGTCAGACGCTAATTCCAGCATACAGACCGCTCGTCAGACGCTAATGCCAGCATACAGACCGCTCGTCAGACGCTAATCCCAGCATACAGACCACTCGTCAGACGCTAATGCCAGCATACAGACCGCTAGTCAGACGCTAATCCCAGCATACAGACCGCTCGTCAGACGCTAATGCCAGCATACAGACCGCTAGTCAGACGCTAATCCCAGCATACAGTCCACTCGTCAGACGCTAATGCCAGCATACAGACCGCTCGTCAGACGCTAATCCCAACATACAGACCACTCGTCAGACGCTAATCCCAGCATACAGACCGCTAGTCAGATGCTAATCCCAGCATACAGACCGCTCGTCAGACGCTAATTCCAGCATACAGACCGCTAGTCAGATGCTAATCCCAGCATACAGACCGCTCATCAGACGCTAATCCCAGCATACAGACCACTCGTCAGACGCTCGAAACCGGTTCTGAAACAGGTTAAAACCTGGCCAGAAGGAGCCATCTCTGCTCTTCAGGACTGTTTTGAGTGCACTGACTGGGATATGTTCAGGGAGGCTGCAACCAACAGTGATTCTATTAACTTGGAGGAGTACACATCATCAGTGATCAGCTACATTGGAAAGTGAATTGATGACGTGACCATCTCCAAGTCCATCACTACACACTCCAACCAGAAACCGTGGATGACTGCAAAGGTGCGTGCGCTGTTAAATTCCAGAGACTCCGCCTTCAGAGCAAGGGACAAGGCGGCCTTAAGAACAGCAAGGGCCGAACTGTCCCGAGCCATCAGAGAGGCAAAACGCGCACATGCCAAGAAAATCCACGGTCACTTTCAGGACAGCGGAGACACTCGACGCATATGGCAGGGCATCCAGGCGATCACAAACTACAAGACAACATCACCTGCTTGTGACAGTGATCCCTCCCTCCCATATGTGCTGAATGACTTCTACGCCCGGATTGAAGCACAGAACAACGTGACGGCAAGGAAGACCACACCTCCTACCAACGACCAGGTGATCTGTCTAACCACAGATGAAGTGAGGAACACTCTACGCAGAGTCAACCCACGGAAGTCTGCTGGACCAGACAACATCCCTGGCCGGGTGCTCAGGGAATGTGCAGAACAGCTAGCAGATGTCTTTACTGACATCTTCAACATCTCCCTGAGCAGCACCGTTGTTCACACATGCTTCAAGACAACGACCATCATCCCAGTGCCTAAGAAGTCTTCAGTCTCCTGCCTCAATGACTCAACGGACATTTACACCACACACTGCATCCGAAAGGCCAACAGCATTGTGGACGACCCCACACACCCCTCACACACACTCTTCACACTACTGCCATCAGGGAAGAGGTTCCAAATTCGGGCCCTCACAACCAGACTGTGCAATAGTTTTTTCCCTCAAGCCATCAAGCTTCTCAACACACACAACTGAACTGGAACTAAACTCACACACACACACACACTCACACTCACTCAACTTCATACATTCATTAAGTTATTACAAACAAGTTGGCTTGTTCTACTGTTTACATTGTACATTCGACCACTGCTACTGCTGCTCTGCTCGGTTCTTTTTGCACTTCACTGGCACTGTCACTTTACTACTTGTAAATTTGCACATTGCACTGTATACAGATATATATACAGTAGGTTACGGGTTGCTGCTATTTTGTGTTCGTGTATTTGTCCTGTACAGTACTTGTCCTGCACTGTCTCGTGTTGTCTGTTCTGCACTGTTTTGTTTTGCACCGTTTGCACTAGGCTGCACACGATGCACTTTATGTGGCTAGGACAACTTAGTCTAGTCCTCAGCTCTGTGTTTTGTAACTCCATGTTGTGTGAGGTGACGATGTTGTTTTATGTAGCACCAAGGTTCTGGAGAAACGTTGTCTCATTTCACTGTGTACTGCGTCAGCTATATATAGTTGAAATGACAATAAAAGCCTCTTGACTCTTGACTCTTAAACTGTACAACTTATTATTTTTTTTTTCAACATTATGTGCAGGTAAGTGCTCAAGAAAAAAAAAATTTATTTGGCTGTTTCCTGAATATTTGTTTGGGTTAGTATTTAGATTTGTTTGGATTAGGGTTTAAACCAGGGATTTGAAGTTCCTGAAATATTTAGTGACAAACCGGTGAACAAAAGGATCTGGTGGTTATCGCTGTCAAAACTTCAGCTAGATCTAGCAGAAAGACAGCTGACAATCTAGCACAGGGTTTCGTCGAGATAATGACAAATTTCAGTGGTTCTCAAACTTTTAAGCCAACGACCCCTAAAGTAGCACTGAAGAACTTGCAGCCCCCACTACGACAGAATAAACAAACAATAAACAAAAGAAACCGTCCTGTTCAACATTTTAACTATAATGTAACTAACATTTTTAGACCTACGAATTACAAATTTATCCATTTCTGCTATTGTGGTTTTCATCTGCAGTTGCGCACTGTATTGCTAACTAGTGAGCCAGTTGCCGTGGGATGCAAGTAAATACTTGCATTTTTCAAACCGTCTTGTGATCCATTGAAATTATTCAGAGACCCCGGGAGGGATCTTGTCCCCAAGTTTGAGAACCACTGCACTAGTACAAAAAGTTTTGTAGTAGTTTAATAGTAGTTTTACTATTAAATTTTGAATTAATGCTTTTACAGGGAACATGAAAATGTTCTGCTTTTCTCTTTCAAGAGTTTTCACCTGCAAGATCTTCAACTCCCAGCACAAGCATTGATACTCTTTCACTCCCTTCTACTGACTGTGAAGAGACTGAGAGAGCAGTCCAGAATCAAGCAGCAACGGCCAGCAACAGTTTTGGCATAGATGCTGAAAAGGCAAGACGAGTATGCATGCATGTTATTTGATATGGTTAATTTATCCATATAATAATTTTACCATTTTACTAGACTGTTTCCACCTGTATTGTGTTCATGTATCATTAGATTGTCCAAGATGCCCTGGAAAAACAATCTGGCGGTGAAGATGCGCTTGAAGAATACCAGACAACTAAAACTTTAAAGCACAGCACCAGACGTCAGCTTGTTAATATTGTTGTCAGTCACATGACAGAGATTCATGGGTAAGACTTCAGTGCACAGATTCAGGAAATACACAGCTGTGTATCAACTTGTGTAGAAAACAAGGTTTTTAACTTTAGCATAAACCATATCTTCTTACTCTGTAGGAGGATCCCTACACGCAAACAGCGGGAGACTTATGCCTTGGGCATCGTTTCTCTCTTTCCTAGCCTGAGAGACCCTTTTTCCACAAAAGGCTATGTAAGAATCATTTGTCTTGATGTACTCGTATAACACAATCTTGTTAGACATGATATATTTATCTATAAAATGTGACTTACTGACTGTTCAGATTTAACCTAAATCTATTTTCTTGTCTTTTTGACAGGAACATTTCTACGATCCAGAAAAGGGAACAGGGTACGTCTCCTGGCGCATAAAAACTTTGTCGAGAAAGAACCCAAAACGTGCTCGCTTAGAGATGTCTGAAAGTGGAGGACCAAGTCGGCGAAGAATGACGGACGTTGGGCAGCAGCTTGAAGGAGATGCATGCAGGGAGGCAATTTCCTTCCTTGTCCACGCAGCTGATGAAGCTGAAGTTATGCAGAAGATGAAGCAAACTTTTAAGCATAGACAAGAACTGGTACACAATCCTGAAAGATCAGCTGATGTCCTCAATATATTTCGAAGATTTCTGGATGTGGAAGGATTGGTAAATATAACATTTATGATTCTTTTCAAAAAATGACTTAAGTCTGTGTTTTAGACATGTCTTTTGACGTTTGCTACTTGATATAAGGCCACACTTGACCTGCTTGCTACCTAGTCTTATTCCATTCATAAATTTATCTCTCGCTCACACATACCTTTCTTAGGGATAGTAATTGGATTTAGTTGACAGTGGTTGACTCATTTGCATATAATTTATTAGTCTATCCAACAACATGCACACACTATCCATTTTGGAGGTAAAGATTGGTATATAGTCCTAAGTAACATCTTATTCATTTTGTAATGTGCTTTGTCATTAGATAAATCAGGACTTTGCTCTGCTGTTCAATTCCGAAACATCCAACAAGTTGCTTGAGAGGGGGGAGACTGCATTTAAGCAGAAGATAATCAATGAAGGCCAATCTCTTACTTCAACAGCAGAAATTCAGAGTCTTATCAGTGCAGCAGAGGGACAAGGACCTGAAAATGGTTGGCCTGATTTGAGAGGATATCTTTCAAATTTTCTCTGGTTTCTTGCTATTTTAAATGCTAAATGTTTGTTTTCTTTTTTTTATTCCAAATTCCTAGATTGGGACAGTGACATGTCATCTGTCCTTCTCCTGTTGCATCTCCTGCCTCCTCCCCCAGGGAAGAAGAAGACTAAGATCAGCTCGACAGAGGCTGTTGAGAGACTTGTGAATTTCCATAAGGTAACACCCACAATACTGATGTAAAGTCATATTTAAGTTATGATTTTTGTTATGAATACTATAATATGGTGGTTTTCATTCCTGGTCTACTGCTCTGCACATTTGATTTGTCTCTTAACTGACATATTTCAGTTCATGGTGCTCTCGCCTAATGAGGTGAAGATTATAATTAGTTTTGCTAAGTAATGGAGGATCCCTAAGACTAGGATTGAAAAACACTGCCATAATCTGATCCTGTCTAAATTTTACCTTTTGGACTCTCAATTGATTGCACATGCATTATATTGACCTTGGTGCTCTTTCCTTGTGCAGTTCTTCATTTGTGTTCTAATAAAGTAAGTTTCTCACATATCCTGGATTGGCTGAGGGTGTATCAGTTTTTTTTTTTTTTTTTAATTATTTTTTAATTATCTTTGTTTTTTTTTATGTGCACTGTAATACACAAAGCATGTTACCAACTGGGTTAAGGTGCATTTATATAGGTGTTTAAGCACTTTTTTTCATGCAAATGTGAGCAGTTCAACAGTACCATGTTTAATGTGTTCATGTTTTGTAACTGTAATTAGTTTTTCATCTGTTTAATCTAAGTTTTGTGCTTGCTCACCAGTATTGAAGGTGAGCGAGTTGGAATCTGACCCTCAACTCAAGTCAAGACACGGCCTCAAAAGAAACTCAACACTCAATAGTCTGCAATATTTTCATGTGTGCCACAACTACTCTCTAGATGTGATGCACGACCTCCTGGAAGGAGTTGTGATGCACAACCTCCTGGAAGGAGTTGTTCAATTTGAAATTAAACTATTGTTCGAGTATCTTTCAGAAAATTTGAAAAACATGAGGTTTGAGGCGAAGCATAAGGTTTTTAAGAATACACTAAAAAATTTCAAAAACATTACCAAATCTTTAGCAAAAAGTCATCAGATGTCATTAGGCTATCTTTGGAAAACAACACCATTGAGTCAAGTGGAGTGTGGACCAATGAAAACATTCTGTTGGGATGATGTGAATGATGGTGAAAAGTTGTCAGGAATGCTGCACAATCCCATACAGTCAAGCATGCATTCCATCAACTGGGTGAAAATAGATGGGACAGAATACAGACAAGACCTGATTTTATGCAGTGAAATTGAGGATGAAATTCCTGTTTTCAGTCAGATTCGGAAAATACTTTTAATTGACAGCACTGTGTATTTTATTCTTAACAAACTTTTGACAGAACAATTTTCAGAGCATCACCATGCATTTAAAGTACAGAGATACTGTGAATTGAGTGAACTTGTTACAGCAACCAGTTTGAGGTTCTACAGGCCTTTTGATCTGCGGAGGTCATATGGGTCAGATGATGGCGAATATATTGTACCCTCGTTTGTGATGGTTTCATTTTTGTTAAATAAAAGTTAAAACTGATACGTGTATGTTGACTGTTATTTAATTAAATGCACATGTTTTAATAAATCAGCATGCAGATTTTCACATAAAAATGGTCTATATGAACACACATTAGGGTTAAAAATAACTCCATTTGGTGTTAAGCTATTGACACACCTAGTGTCAATTTAACACCGACTTGGTGTAAATGGAGCCTGTGGGGGGGTGGAGAGAAACACTTATAGTGTTAATGGTAAACACTTACAGTGCTTTTTTAACTCTATGCAAGGGTAAAAAAAAGTAACACTACGTAAAGTGTGCTTTTAACTCTATTTAGTGTGGACCTATATAAACACTGAAAAAGTGTTGAATTTCACACTATGAGTGTGAATTTAACACTTTAAAATTTGCTGTGGCTAGTGAGCAGAAAAGTTAATGTCAAGCCCTGTTAACATTAATGAAAAATTAACAATGAAAATAGTGTTTTCCAGTCAAGACGGTAAGCAGATTGTATAACGGGATGCAAGGGACGTTCACATAGAATGTGGCTTTTAATTAGCTTAGTGATAATAACCATTTGTAATTTTTTTTTAATTTGTCCTTTTTTCTTCAAATACTTTTTTGCTTCAAAACTGTGTTTGTAATAGTGTGCTTTGTGCAAAAAATCAGTTGTTTTTGTTTAAGACTTTGAGTGCTTTGATTTTTTTTTTTTACTTCTCTTTATGATGATTTCGAATCTGTCCCTGTGATATTTTTGATGGCACATTCACATTTTGTAACACCATTTGAATCTTACCTGGAACTTTTGGGTTTTCTTGGTCTGCTAAAAAAAGATGTCTTCCTCTGTCTTCATTTGAAATCCAGACCTCATCTGGTTTGGGTTGTAACATTTCCTACACATATATATATATATTCCTAATCTCATGAAACACATCTGGTTACACTTCTGCATTTTGTCTGAAGGGGTGTACATACCTGTGCATTCACCACAGCTAGGGCTACAAACCATAGATATGCACAGTACATAAAGTTCAGCTGCTTCAGGGACACCAAAAGTGCCATCATCTTGGAATGGTCAACAAGGACACCTGTTTGAATAGAAGCCAAAGGAGAAGATACCTCAGTGTGCTTTAGTGTGGATACAGTCTGTCATATAATCAATTAACCGCCTAGGTGCAATGCTTGCCATAACAAATTCATTTTTTTTTTTAATTCAATGAATTTGAAAAATTAAATGTAAAAAAAAAATAAATTTAAACATTCAATTTACAATGAAAATAAGAGGAGTGAAGTCACAGAAATTGTGTCAGGTAGGACTGAACCACTTCTTAAAAGTGGTAATACAGTTTGCAACATTGAAATGAACATTTTTTTTCTTGCCCTTGTATGTACAGTATTGAATGCAAAGGTGTAAATTTACATTTTCTAGTCTCTCCTGTTTCACATTTTTTTATGTTTATCCTACATAAAGTTTATATTAAATGTTCCTTTCAGTGAACATGTAGATTGATTTGCTGCTCATTGTATTAACATCTGCTCAACCTTTTCTTCAACACATTCACACTGATATTACCTGTTCACATGGTTTTAAAATCACATCTTACCTGGTGTCTCTGCTCTTGGCATGGTAAGAGATGAAGTCTGAAGCCAACATCAGAAAACACTTTTGTGTCATTTTTTTTTTCTCATTTTCTGCTCGATATTGAACTTTGAGATGTTAAGAAACATGTTTGCAGTGCTAAGTCCAAAGTGCTTCACTCCTCAGTATGTTGACCTCAAGGATATATTCTTTCACCTATATCATTTGTTCTATACGCTGACAGGTACAGAAGTCAGTATTCAGGCAGGCAGATGATATAGTGGTGCTAAGTCTGTTAAAAAATGATGAAACAGAGCATGGATGGACCCAGTTTGAACTATTTTCTGGACTAGTGTTGTCACAATGACGATCTCAGTTCACTATGCCTGGCAGAACATTTCCTATGATCCTCTGTTTAGCACCTGCACACACTCCCCAATCAACACACCTGTCAGCTATCACACTCATCGGCACTGCTCCATAAAAACCAACACCAAACGCAAGGACTTTGTGTGGTCTCGTCTTGGAATAGGACTGCTTTATTCAGTGTGTTTTAAGACTACAACATCCTGCATTCATTTTTACTACTTGCCTGACTACCTCACCTGCAAGAGATTTACCTTCCTCAATTCAAGCTGCAATCCTCTTCTGCATCTTTATATTATATTTTGGAGATTGAGTTCAAAAAATGAGTTCATTACCCAGTCAACACGTGAGATCATGCGACGATCACAGTGACTTCACATGATGCTCATACTGTGATACTCACAGTGCGAGTAATACGTGAGCTCATTATGAGTTCCAAATGTTGAGAGGAGTCACTGTGATCGTCCCATGATCTGGGTAATGACTGGGTAATGAACTAATTTTTTGTGAAACCCTCAAATTGACATTTTCACTTTTTCGCTTGTAGCTTGTAATCAGTCTGCACTGTAAAAAATAATGCGCTAAATTTACTTAAAAATATAGTGCATCATTTTTGCAAGCCACTTTTTAAGCATATTCCACATGGAAGTTTAAGCAATATTATCTAAAAAACCTTAGCTGGCAATGCCCAAATTTATGAGTTTCCCCACCAAAGATTTTACTTAAAATACTGTATCATGTCAACAAATAAATTTAAGCTTTTTAAACCTAAGAATTTAGGTTTACCTCATTATGCATTTTAAGCTCATTTAGATAAATTATTTTAAGTACAATCATCTTCAAAATAGGTAATATTCCTTTACTTCTAATTAACTTTAAATTAAAATGACTTGAAAATTAAGAAAACTGGTGAAATTAAAAGTTTTTATTGTTATCCTTTCATCATAAGCTGTTACACAAACAATGTTATTGGTGATGAGAAATACCTCACAGCATAAGTTTAATAACAGTTTGGTATCCATGGATAAAGTGCACTGAGTTTGTTATATGTATGCTGTATGGGTTGTGTGTGTATTTTGGTATGTGTTTGTATGTTGGAACATGTGTGTTTGTGTGCATGTTGTCTTTATATGTGTTAGATGGTTGTGGACTGTACAACGTTGTGCACTATATTCTAATGTTCAACAGGCATTTGACAAAAACTGTGGCTGGAAATAAACATCACAGCAGCCCAGCCAATGTCTGAACAGGCAAATGTATGTGAGAGAGAGATGTTCAATTAACTGTGGAACAATTAACAACAATAAGTATCAGCATGGGTGAAATGTGTGTGTGCGTGTGTGTGTGTGACTGGGGCGTGTACGTTTCTATGTGTGTGCATCACTATGTTTGATACCTGTGGGTATAGTGTTGAGTATGTTTTTTATGCAATCTATGTGCTGCTGTACGCGTGTATGCTTGCATATGTGTGTTTTGTGGGCCTTGTATTGGTCAGTGCTATGGCATTTAGTATGCTTTTGCAATATCAATATCAGGAAATATGCATCAAAGCAATAACAAATAACAATAACCAGCTACCACAAGCATCAACTTGACTATTCAATGAGAATTATTTTAACTGAACAACTCGTTCTTCAAAGACAGAATCTATGGTGAAAGTTTTTCACTGTCTAGCTCAAGCAGAATTTTCTGGAAAAATTCAAATGTATATCTAAGTGTTTTAGGGTAACTCAGGTTCACAGCATACATCAGGCCAAATAGGGCAACACAGGCCTTTGCAACACCTGACAATCCTGACAGGACCTGAACACCTTCCAAGACTATTCCTGCCTCTAAAGGACTGTCACAAAAGGGGGCTCGGCGGATGGCAATCTTCAGTGTGTGCTGTGCGAGGTCATCTTGGCTTATTTCACCACGGATGTCCTGAAACAAAACAATTGAATAATAAATGTATGCGGTCCTATTTGTACACCTGTATGTACTAATACTAAATACATACACAACTGAACTTACTGATCAATGGAGCTATGCTGACAGACTGTTAGGCTAAAGTTAAAATGCCACTGATCATGGAGCAACGTCTTGTAACTTCACAGATAAAATTAAGAGAAAATGTATTCCTTTATCGTATTTGTTGCTTGGGGGCAAGGAGGAGTATGCAAAAATTCCTCCATATTGGTGTGAATCACATAAATACATACAGGAAGCATTAGGTTGCATTTGGGTGTAACCAGTTATTGACAGTAAGGGGGCAATAAGTTTTTTACACACTGGGTGTTATATAAGATGAAGCGTCACTTTTATGCATGCATAAGTTTTGGTTAAATATTTTCACAGGACTGTAGCACTGCAAAAACAGAAAAGTAACCATGTTCACTAACCGTGTAATGTGCAATGAGATGCTGAGCATTTTCAGAGAGGTACACAATCAAGCAGCATATCACTACCTCTCTACGCTTGTCCACGCCATCATCCTGAGGGCCAGCAGACAAACAAAAGCTTGTCAGTGACAAAATGACAGTATGCACTACACATCACACTGAACACCCACAGCTTAATAGCTCAAAAGAGGTATGTTGGATTTCCAGCAAATGATACCTGGTCCAGCAATTTCATAAAATTACGGATTTTGCACCCAGCACTTCCTCCCTTTGTGCGAAACAAACAGAGGAGCTTCTCCGTGTAATTGTCCAAGTTTCCTATAAATGTTGACTCCAGATCAACAGCAGTCAGTCTTTTGAATTCTTCTTCGATCTTCAAAGAAAGAGAGAATTAACAATGTCAACTCCAATTTCTGATGCATTATGAATTTTACAATGATGCTGTCAGATACACCAATATCACATACCATAGTCAATTTCCATTACTAACTCAATCCGCCAACAGCAAAAGGACATTCAATTGCATGAATGAAATACAAAATCCCCACAATATAAAACCTTCAACAACATACCTGAGTGCTATGAAATAATGCAGGCCATCTTTTCACCAGCTGCTCTATGGCTGGGCTGTCCTCAACTATTTCCTTCCTCCGACTTGAAAAAGTTCTAGCCATCATCTCATTAACGATCTTCCAATTATTCCTAATGTTGACCTCCCTAAGAAGTTCTACACGGATTTTCTCAAGATTCTGGGTTGTTTCTCCAGGTGGGTGTGGGGGGAGGTAGTTTAGTTCAGCTCTGCGTGGTTTTTTGACAGCAGCGGGCCTCTTGTGTTGTGATGAGTTGACAGCCAACTCTGGGCATCCAAGATATTTTAATTTTTTCCGGTAGCTGGCCATTTTGTTTTTAAGTCTTGACAGCCATCCATCGTACCCTGAAACAGATCCTGGCTCCTTGAGTCAAGGATGCTTTTCAATTAATGCCTGTGCAACAGAGCATATCTGTTTGCTGGTGGGATATGCACAATGCTGGAACATTTTCTTAACTAGTGTGTCAGCAACCTGAGATTTCACATTGTGATCACTGAGAAGAACTCCATTTTTGTGGAGATTTTTATTCCCAGACTTCAGAGTCAGCTCTGTATCATAAGGAAATTGAGGAATTTCAAAACAGGATGGCCAATGTTGTGATCGCAGACCAGGACTTTTTGGAGGGGAAAGCAACACGGTGTCATCTGATGATCTAAACGAAACTGACGAGACAGCTGATGAGGCATCTGACAAGGCAACTGACGATACAACTGACGAGGCATCTGACGAGGCAACTGACGAGGCATCTGATCGTGGTGAAATGCTCTCAACTGTAGTTAGAGTCACAAACGCAGGTTCGACATAAACCACTTTAATGGTGTCTTTGTCATTAAGATCTGTTGGTGTAGTCAAAGAGAAGAAATCCTCAAACTCTTCATCTTTATAATGCAGAGCAAAATTTCCAGTTAACTGAAATGTCTCTCTGACCACCATCTCCAGTTCTTTAATTGTATGCGGAATCCCAGAAGGAAGGTTGAGTTTGCGAATATCATGCTCATCGATAATCACACGTAACTTTGCAGGTCCAGACATTGTCGGAGTCTCTAAAAAAAAGGTAAAAAAAAAAGTGCAAAACATGATTTAGCATACATAACATGTTCTTACATAACCATTAGGAAATGTCAAATATGCCACTGATTTTTTTTGTAAGGACGCACAATTCATAAAAATTAACTCAGCCTAGAAGAAAATGTTAAGATGAATTACAGACATGGCAATTACTTAATGTTATCTGATTAAACAATAAGGTATAAGTGTGGCTAAGTATTAGGCTAACCCACATCTGAACATTGCTTACCTAAAATAGAACATTGATGTGGCGCTTCAGGGTAACCATACACTTCCCCCCCACAGTGTATGCAGCTAATGGCACAACATCATTTAGGTCATTCTGAACAAGGAATTCAGAATGTCCCAGTGCTTCCAGCTGAAATGATCTCATATGCTCATCATATCAGGCCCTATGGGTCTTCACTACAAAACCAACAGTGTTCTCAACAATAACAATTTGGTGTATTTGCACAAAATCAGTGAGCCCTGCAGTAGAGCCATGGGCCAAAATCATACCGGTGCAATATTTTGTTCCATGACAGAATACTGTTTTAGCCAAGTGCACTGATGTCTGGTTGGGGAATCTGCTGTGTATTGCTTCCTGTATATCAACCTTTAACAAATCCAAAGGTACAACAGAAACATGTGACACAGAGAGGGCTGGTTTCATAGAACTACAATTCTGTGACTGATAAGCCATTAACAGCTGATGTTTCACTGCAAGAGACAGCAAAATGTTCCTAAATGAATTTGTATGCCGTACCACACGTTTAAAAAAACTGTGTTTTCCCTCGAAACGCATCGTCCACATACCTACAAGGGGACCAAAGGCCTTTATCAAATCTGGATAATGCTCAAGAAAATGATGCTTTGTTGTCAATTTCTCCATTGGAAAAACATCCAAAAATCTATGTTTGTGCTCAGAAATTTTGATGCCTAAGTAGCATATTGTTTCTTGTGTATGGACTGGAGCAACTACTAGCTCAACAATTTCTTTCAGGTCCATTAGAATCAACCATGCTGGTTCATCAGTTGGAACTTTCAGCCCAATGAGAAATGGAAGAAATCTTAATAGAGCCCAGTTCTCATGAGCATTTCCCCCAATAGTTTTCCGAGTAGAAAAAGTCAAAGGTACAGATTTGGGACAGTTAGTTCTGTCTGACCATTTAAATGGATAATGCTGGATTGTGTCATTGATTTCTGACAAAGTCAAAAATTTCTTCTGTATGAGGACATTCAAGCATAAGGCTATTTCGATAGGAACAATTCCTTCAAAAATGTCATGCAAGATGTCTGGTGGATAGCCCTTTAAGACATGAAAATGACTCAATTTTTCTGTCAGGGCACATTGTCTTTTGACACCAAAGGAATGGGTACAACTTTGACCTTGCACTGTTTGAACATGCACCAAGTGCTCCTGTTCTGTCCTTACTTCAAATGCACCAGTGCGTACCTCCTTAGACTGATAATCTGATCGCTGTCCGAGACAAAATCTGCATGGGTACTGTCCTGAAAAGCTTTCCACAAATCCACCAATTGAATGGGCACCTAAATTGTCTGCGACCACACACTGCACTGTACCTTTGATATATCTGGCAAGACTTGAAACGAAAATTCCTTCCCTCTCCAAGGTTACAAGATCTTTCAAAAGTGGTTCTAGAACCAATGAATAACCATGCGTTTTGACATCATCTGCCTTGCTAAGCACTGCCAAATAAATGGAAGTCAAATCAGACCGTAGATGTGACGGTATGTTTCCTAACACCCAATAAACAGCAGTTATCTTGTGTTTTTTTCTCGATGTTCCAAGTGGATTACAGACCTCAAAGTCATCTACATATAAAATCAGGGAAACCCTAAATTTGTCTCCAGCCAGAAATGTGTTGTCTTTAAGGTATGTGCCATCATAGAAAGATTTGTACTGCATGTCTGATCTGGACACCTCATTTTTTGAGTTTTCAAAGCTTTCAATAGCTTTTTTCAAGATATTCTCATTGTTTAGGAGTTCAGACAAAGACTTAAGAAGTGGAACATACTGAAAACTCCTTTTTCCCTTTGCATCAATGATGTACTCCACAGGCTCAACAACACTGAAGTTTTCTTTAAAATACCTTTTCCTTTTATACCTAGTGCAGAAGGGACCATCTACCCCAAGTGCTGTGCTTAATGGGCCTGATTCGCAAAGTTCTTTTACCAAGTCTGTGATTAGTGATGGATCAACAACACAATTGTGCTTCTTTACAGTTTGTTCAACAATAGTTCTAAATGCTTGAGCTGATGCCTCTCCTGAAATAAAATGGAGCTCTTCTACTAATTGATCAATGCAGTTGCTTGGCACATGGAAGAGGCATTCCAATTTAAGCAGCAAAGAACCAACTTTTTTTACGCCAGCATTTTGTAAAGATTCACCCTGCTCATCCAATGCCAAATAAAAACTGTCATCCTCACTTTCCTTTGTGTTAGTTACACCATCAACAGCATTACCAGGATCTGATGTTCTCTGCAGCACTGTCAAAATCAGTTACTGAATGAGTTGAATGCTTTCTACTTTTATGAGAAGCAAATGTTCCATACACATTTGTCCGAAAATCGCAACCACTGAAAACACACTCAACAGTTTCTTGACAGCTCAGATGACGTCTAAGGTGTGCAATAAATTCCTTCTCTAATGTAAATTTGTTGGAACCACAATTTTGACACGAGAAGGACAAGAGCTCACAGCTTCTCAGGGTGTCAGTGCAATGGTGCCTTGCCAAATGTGACCGAAGCGCACTCAAAGTATTAAATGAACAGGGGCAATCAGAATGCAGACACGGCTGTGACTGGTTCCGTCCTAAACAGTCGTGATTTAATCTGTAATGTTTCAGGAGGGCTCCTTTCTTTGGAACTACTATGCCACAAAATTTGCATAGCCACTTCATTTGACACTAGGAAAAAAAGAGAACAAAAAAAAAACTACTACAAGCTTAATAACTTGTGATCTGGTGAACCATTTAATTAAGATTATATTTATATTTTGGCACAATGTCCTCTTCAAAAGACTTGACAGTAGTTTTGGATTTGGTTGCTAAGAACTGGCATAATGATCACTGAATTTATGCAATACATGGACACACACAAGTTTTGCTACATCATCTTAAAAAAAAAATCACTGCAAATGTTCTTACCTCTGTCCAAGTCAGATGTCACAAACAAAATCTCAAAGCTGAGCATTTTTGTAAGGCAAAGTACCAGACTTTCTCAAACGTTCTCCATCGATTATCTGTACCCAGTGGTCTGCAACACGATGCCCACCGTGAGTGAGCATCCCATGAAGCATATTGTATAAATAATCTTAATTTACTGTCATTTATTTTTAAAATATCATTTGCATAAAATCATTAACATTAGCATAAAATCATTGCCTTTAAATGAGCTAAAACAGTTTTACCTGAAAGCAATGTTTAAAAAAAAAAAATAAAACTAAATTAAAAAAAAGCCTTCTCACGCACAAACCAACAGTTCTTGCTGTGCCTGTGCAGACAGACAGCTCGCAGCAGAAGGGGGAGGTAGTGCTGAAGTGAAGCACAGGGAGCTGCTCTGGAAAAACTAACGGTCGGTCAAGTGCGTGGCCCCAGACAACACTGCTGCTCTGCATCGCCTATGCCTCGATCCACCACTTGTTCCCGCCGATTTTACGAGAAATGTTATGACTGCTGATAAGGATTGTTGTATTATAGCTAGTTTATTAATGATCAATAAACAATAGAGGCAAAGGTACTTTACTTTGTTTATTCTTATGCATCTAATAGATCCGGTGCTACAGCTCCTTCAGCCCGCTCAGACTCCTGAGCTAATTAGCCTCACGGTAGCCTCACGCAGGCACGGGTCCAATATACTGTAGTTTACTAGCTATAGTATACTGCAAGTGTAGCTTCTTTAAGTGAACAAAAACTTGAATATACAAAATGTTTAAAAGCGAATACCTCTACTGATTTAACACAATGTTAAATGTTACTTACCATTGAAATAGCTTTTTACAAAAATCTTGACTTTGTCCACGAGTTTCACTCATCCAAAATGGCAGACCCTAATTTACTTGCTTCAAATTCAATTACGTATTATATCACGTGGTGTCCCAGAGGCTCTTAAAAAATTAGGTAGAGTTTACTAAATTCCAAATTAATGTCGAATTCACTCAAAATTATTTGTTGACTTTCTTTATTATTATGAAAACAGTAAAAACTCAATATCTTTTGTCGCAAATATAGCTTCAAATTAAGTAAATTTAAATACACAACTTTTTAAGTAAAATATGTTTATTTTAATGAGCAATATTTGCTGAAGGCAGGAATCATTTTTTGCAGTGTGTGCGCATTCCGACTCATTTTGCCAGCATGGGTCACAAATCTCCAAAACATAATATAAAGATGCATAACTATACATCATCAGCACACAGAAGAGAACAAAACAGGTAACTTCAAGTACCAGTGTTGATTGGGAGATTGAGCAGGAAGCAAGACTGAGTTCAGTCATCTGAAACAAACACTTAGCTTTGAGTAACACAGTCTCTTATTTGCAGATACTGACTTGTGCAGGCTGAATGAAGAAAGTATGAGGATGAGGGATGACTGAAGAGGATTGCAGCTTGAATTGAGGAAGGTAAATCTCTTGCAGGTGAGGTAGTCAGGCAAGTAGTAAAAATGAATGCAGGATGTTGTAGTCTTAAAACACACTGAATAAAGCAGTCCTATTCCAAGACGAGACCACACAAAGTCCTTGCGTTTGGTGTTGGTTTTTATGGAGCAGTGCCGATGAGTGTGATAGCTGACAGGTGTGTTGATTGGGGAGTGTGTGCAGGTGCTAAACAGAGGATCATAGGAAATGTTCTGCCAGGCATAGTGAACTGAGATCGTCATTGTGACAACACTAGTCCAGAAAATAGTTCAAACTGGGTCCATCCATGCTCTGTTTCATCATTTTTTAACAGACTTAGCACCACTATATCATCTGCCTGCCTGAATACTGACTTCTGTACCTGTCAGCGTATAGAACAAATGATATAGGTGAAAGAATATATCCTTGAGGTCAACATACTGAGGAGTGAAGCACTTTGGACTTAGCACTGCAAACATGTTTCTTAACATCTCAAAGTTCAATATCGAGCAGAAAATGAGAAAAAAAAAATGACACAAAAGTGTTTTCTGATGTTGGCTTCAGACTTCATCTCTTACCATGCCAAGAGCAGAGACACCAGGTAAGATGTGATTTTAAAACCATGTGAACAGGTAATATCAGTGTGAATGTGTTGAAGAAAAGGTTGAGCAGATGTTAATACAATGAGCAGCAAATCAATCTACATGTTCACTGAAAGGAACATTTAATATAAACTTTATGTAGGATAAACATAAAAAAATGTGAAACAGGAGAGACTAGAAAATGTAAATTTACACCTTTGCATTCAATACTGTACATACAAGGGCAAGAAAAAAAATGTTCATTTCAATGTTGCAAACTGTATTACCACTTTTAAGAAGTGGTTCAGTCCTACCTGCCACAATTTCTGTGACTTCACTCCTCTTATTTTCATTGTAAATTGAATGTTTAAATTTATTTTTTTTTTACATTTAATTTTTCAAATTCATTGAATTAAAAAAAAAAATGAATTTGTTATGGCAAGCATTGCACCTAGGCGGTTAATTGATTATATGACAGACTGTATCCACACTAAAGCACACTGAGGTATCTTCTCCTTTGGCTTCTATTCAAACAGGTGTCCTTGTTGACCATTCCAAGATGATGGCACTTTTGGTGTCCCTGAAGCAGCTGAACTTTATGTACTGTGCATATCTATGGTTTGTAGCCCTAGCTGTGGTGAATGCACAGGTATGTACACCCCTTCAGACAAAATGCAGAAGTGTAACCAGATGTGTTTCATGAGATTAGGAATATATATATATATATGTGTAGGAAATGTTACAACCCAAACCAGATGAGGTCTGGATTTCAAATGAAGACAGAGGAAGACATCTTTTTTTAGCAGACCAAGAAAACCCAAAAGTTCCAGGTAAGATTCAAATGGTGTTACAAAATGTGAATGTGCCATCAAAAATATCACAGGGACAGATTCGAAATCATCATAAAGAGAAGTAAAAAAAAAAAATCAAAGCACTCAAAGTCTTAAACAAAAACAACTGATTTTTTGCACAAAGCACACTATTACAAACACAGTTTTGAAGCAAAAAAGTATTTGAAGAAAAAAGGACAAATTAAAAAAAAATTACAAATGGTTATTATCACTAAGCTAATTAAAAGCCACATTCTATGTGAACGTCCCTTGCATCCCGTTATACAATCTGCTTACCGTCTTGACTGGAAAACACTATTTTCATTGTTAATTTTTCATTAATGTTAACAGGGCTTGACATTAACTTTTCTGCTCACTAGCCACAGCAAATTTTAAAGTGTTAAATTCACACTCATAGTGTGAAATTCAACACTTTTTCAGTGTTTATATAGGTCCACACTAAATAGAGTTAAAAGCACACTTTACGTAGTGTTACTTTTTTTTACCCTTGCATAGAGTTAAAAAAGCACTGTAAGTGTTTACCATTAACACTATAAGTGTTTCTCTCCACCCCCCACAGGCTCCATTTACACCAAGTCGGTGTTAAATTGACACTAGGTGTGTCAATAGCTTAACACCAAATGGAGTTATTTTTAACCCTAATGTGTGTTCATATAGACCATTTTTATGTGAAAATCTGCATGCTGATTTATTAAAACATGTGCATTTAATTAAATAACAGTCAACATACACGTATCAGTTTTAACTTTTATTTAACAAAAATGAAACCATCACAAACGAGGGTACAATATATTCGCCATCATCTGACCCATATGACCTCCGCAGATCAAAAGGCCTGTAGAACCTCAAACTGGTTGCTGTAACAAGTTCACTCAATTCACAGTATCTCTGTACTTTAAATGCATGGTGATGCTCTGAAAATTGTTCTGTCAAAAGTTTGTTAAGAATAAAATACACAGTGCTGTCAATTAAAAGTATTTTCCGAATCTGACTGAAAACAGGAATTTCATCCTCAATTTCACTGCATAAAATCAGGTCTTGTCTGTATTCTGTCCCATCTATTTTCACCCAGTTGATGGAATGCATGCTTGACTGTATGGGATTGTGCAGCATTCCTGACAACTTTTCACCATCATTCACATCATCCCAACAGAATGTTTTCATTGGTCCACACTCCACTTGACTCAATGGTGTTGTTTTCCAAAGATAGCCTAATGACATCTGATGACTTTTTGCTAAAGATTTGGTAATGTTTTTGAAATTTTTTAGTGTATTCTTAAAAACCTTATGCTTCGCCTCAAACCTCATGTTTTTCAAATTTTCTGAAAGATACTCGAACAATAGTTTAATTTCAAATTGAACAACTCCTTCCAGGAGGTTGTGCATCACAACTCCTTCCAGGAGGTCGTGCATCACATCTAGAGAGTAGTTGTGGCACACATGAAAATATTGCAGACTATTGAGTGTTGAGTTTCTTTTGAGGCCGTGTCTTGACTTGAGTTGAGGGTCAGATTCCAACTCGCTCACCTTCAATACTGGTGAGCAAGCACAAAACTTAGATTAAACAGATGAAAAACTAATTACAGTTACAAAACATGAACACATTAAACATGGTACTGTTGAACTGCTCACATTTGCATGAAAAAAAGTGCTTAAACACCTATATAAATGCACCTTAACCCAGTTGGTAACATGCTTTGTGTATTACAGTGCACATAAAAAAAAACAAAGATAATTAAAAAATAATTAAAAAAAAAAAAAAAAACTGATACACCCTCAGCCAATCCAGGATATGTGAGAAACTTACTTTATTAGAACACAAATGAAGAACTGCACAAGGAAAGAGCACCAAGGTCAATATAATGCATGTGCAATCAATTGAGAGTCCAAAAGGTAAAATTTAGACAGGATCAGATTATGGCAGTGTTTTTCAATCCTAGTCTTAGGGATCCTCCATTACTTAGCAAAACTAATTATAATCTTCACCTCATTAGGCGAGAGCACCATGAACTGAAATATGTCAGTTAAGAGACAAATCAAATGTGCAGAGCAGTAGACCAGGAATGAAAACCACCATATTATAGTATTCATAACAAAAATCATAACTTAAATATGACTTTACATCAGTATTGTGGGTGTTACCTTATGGAAATTCACAAGTCTCTCAACAGCCTCTGTCGAGCTGATCTTAGTCTTCTTCTTCCCTGGGGGAGGAGGCAGGAGATGCAACAGGAGAAGGACAGATGACATGTCACTGTCCCAATCTAGGAATTTGGAATAAAAAAAAGAAAACAAACATTTAGCATTTAAAATAGCAAGAAACCAGAGAAAATTTGAAAGATATCCTCTCAAATCAGGCCAACCATTTTCAGGTCCTTGTCCCTCTGCTGCACTGATAAGACTCTGAATTTCTGCTGTTGAAGTAAGAGATTGGCCTTCATTGATTATCTTCTGCTTAAATGCAGTCTCCCCCCTCTCAAGCAACTTGTTGGATGTTTCGGAATTGAACAGCAGAGCAAAGTCCTGATTTATCTAATGACAAAGCACATTACAAAATGAATAAGATGTTACTTAGGACTATATACCAATCTTTACCTCCAAAATGGATAGTGTGTGCATGTTGTTGGATAGACTAATAAATTATATGCAAATGAGTCAACCACTGTCAACTAAATCCAATTACTATCCCTAAGAAAGGTATGTGTGAGCGAGAGATAAATTTATGAATGGAATAAGACTAGGTAGCAAGCAGGTCAAGTGTGGCCTTATATCAAGTAGCAAACGTCAAAAGACATGTCTAAAACACAGACTTAAGTCATTTTTTGAAAAGAATCATAAATGTTATATTTACCAATCCTTCCACATCCAGAAATCTTCGAAATATATTGAGGACATCAGCTGATCTTTCAGGATTGTGTACCAGTTCTTGTCTATGCTTAAAAGTTTGCTTCATCTTCTGCATAACTTCAGCTTCATCAGCTGCGTGGACAAGGAAGGAAATTGCCTCCCTGCATGCATCTCCTTCAAGCTGCTGCCCAACGTCCGTCATTCTTCGCCGACTTGGTCCTCCACTTTCAGACATCTCTAAGCGAGCACGTTTTGGGTTCTTTCTCGACAAAGTTTTTATGCGCCAGGAGACGTACCCTGTTCCCTTTTCTGGATCGTAGAAATGTTCCTGTCAAAAAGACAAGAAAATAGATTTAGGTTAAATCTGAACAGTCAGTAAGTCACATTTTATAGATAAATATATCATGTCTAACAAGATTGTGTTATACGAGTACATCAAGACAAATGATTCTTACATAGCCTTTTGTGGAAAAAGGGTCTCTCAGGCTAGGAAAGAGAGAAACGATGCCCAAGGCATAAGTCTCCCGCTGTTTGCGTGTAGGGATCCTCCTACAGAGTAAGAAGATATGGTTTATGCTAAAGTTAAAAACCTTGTTTTCTACACAAGTTGATACACAGCTGTGTATTTCCTGAATCTGTGCACTGAAGTCTTACCCATGAATCTCTGTCATGTGACTGACAACAATATTAACAAGCTGACGTCTGGTGCTGTGCTTTAAAGTTTTAGTTGTCTGGTATTCTTCAAGCGCATCTTCACCGCCAGATTGTTTTTCCAGGGCATCTTGGACAATCTAATGATACATGAACACAATACAGGTGGAAACAGTCTAGTAAAATGGTAAAATTATTATATGGATAAATTAACCATATCAAGTAACATGCATACATACTCGTCTTGCCTTTTCAGCATCTATGCCAAAACTGTTGCTGGCCGTTGCTGCTTGATTCTGGACTGCTCTCTCAGTCTCTTCACAGTCAGTAGAAGGGAGTGAAAGAGTATCAATGCTTGTGCTGGGAGTTGAAGATCTTGCAGGTGAAAACTCTTGAAAGAGAAAAGCAGAACATTTTCATGTTCCCTGTAAAAGCATTAATTCAAAATTTAATAGTAAAACTACTATTAAACTACTACAAAACTTTTTGTACTAGTGCAGTGGTTCTCAAACTTGGGGACAAGATCCCTCCCGGGGTCTCGGAATAATTTCAATGGATCACAAGATGGTTTGAAAAATGTAATATTTACTTGCATCCCGCGGCAACTGGCTCACTAGTTAGCAATACAGTGCGCAACTGCAGATGAAAACCACAATAGCAGAAATAGATAAATTTGTAAATCGTAGGTCTAAAAATGTTAGTTACATTATAGTTAAAATGTTGAACAGGACGGTTTCTTTTGTTTATTGTTTGTTTATTCTGTCGTAGTGGGGGCTGCAAGTTCTTCAGTGCTACTTTAGGGGTCGTTGGCTTAAAAGTTTGAGAACCACTGAAATTTGTCATTATCTCGACGAAACCCTGTGCTAGATTGTCAGCTGTCTTTCTGCTAGATCTAGCTGAAGTTTTGACAGCGATAACCACCAGATTCTTTTGTTCACCGGTTTGTCACTAAATATTTCAGGAACTTCAAATCCCTGGTTTAAACCCTAATCCAAACAAATCTAAATACTAACCCAAACAAATATTCAGGAAACAGCCAAATAATTTTTTTTTTCTTGAGCACTTACCTGCACATAATGTTGAAAAAAAAATAATAAGTTGTACAGTTTAAGAGTCAAGAGTCAAGAGGCTTTTATTGTCATTTCAACTATATATAGCTGACGCAGTACACAGTGAAATGAGACAACGTTTCTCCAGAACCTTGGTGCTACATAAAACAACATCGTCGCCTCACACAACATGGAGTTACAAACACAGAGCTGAGGACTAGACTAAGTTGTCCTAGCCACATAAAGTGCATCGTGTGCAGCCTAGTGCAAACGGTGCAAAACAAAACAGTGCAGAACAGACAACACGAGACAGTGCAGGACAAGTACTGTACAGGACAAATACACGAACACAAAATAGCAGCAACCCGTAACCTACTGTATATATATCTGTATACAGTGCAATGTGCAAATTTACAAGTAGTAAAGTGACAGTGCCAGTGAAGTGCAAAAAGAACCGAGCAGAGCAGCAGTAGCAGTGGTGGAATGTACAATGTAAACAGTAGAACAAGCCAACTTGTTTGTAATAACTTAATGAATGTATGAAGTTGAGTGAGTGTGAGTGTGGGTGTGTGTGTGTGTGAGTTTAGTTCCAGTTTAGTTGTGTGTGTTGAGAAGCTTGATGGCTTGAGGGAAAAAACTATTGCACAGTCTGGTTGTGAGGGCCCGAATGCTTCGGAACCTCTTCCCTGATGGCAGTAGTGTGAAGAGTGTGTGTGAGGGGTGTGTGGGGTCGTCCACAATGCTGTTGGCCTTTCGGATGCAGTGTGTGGTGTAAATGTCCGTGACAGAGGGGAGAGAGAATCCGATGATCTTCTCAGCTGTCCTCACTATCCGCTGTAGGGTCTTGCGATCCGAGACGGTGCAATTCCCAGACCAGGCAGTGATGCAGCTGCTCAGGATGCTCTCGATGGTCCCTCTGTAGAACATGGTCAGGATGGGGGGTGGCAGATGGGCTTTCCTCAGCCTTCTTAGGAAGTAGAGACACTGCTGGGCTTTCTTGCTGATGGAGCTGGTGTTGAGTGACCAGTTGAGGTTCTCCGTCAGATGAACACCAAGGAATTTGATGTTTTTCATGATCTCCACGGAGGATCCATCGATGTTCAGTGGAGAATGGTCGCTCTGTGCTCTCCTAAAGTCAACAACCATCTCTTTAGTTTTGTCCACGTTCAGAGATAGGTTGTTGGCTTTACACCAGGCTGATAGATGTTTCACCTCCTCTCTATATGCTGACTCGTCGTTCTTGCTGATGAGACCCACCACGGTCGTGTCATTGGCGAACTTGATGATGTGGTTTGTGCTGTGCATTGCTACACAGTCGTGAGTCAGCAGAGTGAACAGCAGCGGGCTGAGTACGCAGCCCTGAGGGGCTCCAGTGCTCAGTGTGGTGGTGCTGGAGATGCTGTTCCTGATCCGGACTGACTGAGGTCTCCCAGTCAGGAAATCCAGGATCCAGTTACAGAGGGAGGTGTTCAGACCCAGTAGGCTCAGCTTCTTGATCAGGTGCTGAGGAATGATTGTGTTGAATGCTGAACTGAAGTCAATGAACAGCATTCGAACGTATGTGTCTTTGTTGTCCAAGTGGGTGAGAGCCAGATGGAGAGTAGTGGTGATGGCATCGTCTGTTGAACGGTTAGGACGATACACAAACTGCAGTGGGTCCAGTGAGTGTGGAAGGTGGGATTTGATGTGCCTCATGACAAGCCTCTCGAAGCACTTCATAGCGATGGGTGTGAGTGCAACGGGACGGTAGTCATTGAGGCAGGAGACTGAAGACTTCTTAGGCACTGGGATGATGGTCGTTGTCTTGAAGCATGTGTGAACAACGGTGCTGCTCAGGGAGATGTTGAAGATGTCAGTAAAGACATCTGCTAGCTGTTCTGCACATTCCCTGAGCACCCGGCCAGGGATGTTGTCTGGTCCAGCAGACTTCCGTGGGTTGACTCTGCGTAGAGTGTTCCTCACTTCATCTGTGGTTAGACAGATCACCTGGTCGTTGGTAGGAGGTGTGGTCTTCCTTGCCGTCACGTTGTTCTGTGCTTCAATCCGGGCGTAGAAGTCATTCAGCACATATGGGAGGGAGGCGTCACTGTCACAAGCAGGTGATGTTGTCTTGTAGTTTGTGATCGCCTGGATGCCCTGCCATATGCGTCGAGTGTCTCCGCTGTCCTGAAAGTGACCGTGGATTTTCTTGGCATGTGCGCGTTTTGCCTCTCTGATGGCTCGGGACAGTTCGGCCCTTGCTGTTCTTAAGGCCGCCTTGTCCCTTGCTCTGAAGGCGGAGTCTCTGGAATTTAACAGCGCACGCACCTTTGCAGTCATCCACGGTTTCTGGTTGGAGTGTGTAGTGATGGACTTGGAGATGGTCACGTCATCAATGCACTTTCCAATGTAGCTGATCACTGATGATGTGTACTCCTCCAAGTTAATAGAATCACTGTTGGTTGCAGCCTCCCTGAACATATCCCAGTCAGTGCACTCAAAACAGTCCTGAAGAGCAGAGATGGCTCCTTCTGGCCAGGTTTTAACCTGTTTCAGAACCGGTTTCGAGCGTCTGACGAGTGGTCTGTATGCTGGGAGTAGCGTCTGATGAGCGGTCTGTATGCTGGGATTAGCATCTGACTAGCGGTCTGTATGCTGGAATTAGCGTCTGACGAGAGGTCTGTATGCTGGGATTAGCATCTGACTAGCGGTCTGTATGCTGGGATTAGCGTCTGACGAGTGGTCTGTATGTTGGGATTAGCGTCTGACGAGCGGTCTGTATGCTGGCATTAGCGTCTGACGAGTGGTCTGTATGCTGGAATTAGCGTATGACGAGCGGTCTGTATGCTGGGATTAGCGTCTGACTAGCGGTCTGTATGCTGGGATTAGCGTCTGACTAGCGGTCTGTATGCTGGGATTAGCGTCTGACAAGCGGTCTGTATGCTGGAATTAGCGTCTGACGAGCGGTCTGTATGCTGGGATTAGCGTCTGACGAGTGGTCTGTATGCTGGAATTAGCATCTGACTAGCGGTCTGTATGCTGGCATTAGCGTCTGACGAGTGGTCTGTATGCTGGAATTAGCGTATGACGAGCGGTCTGTATGCTGGGATTAGCGTCTGACTAGCGGTCTGTATGCTGGGATTAGCGTCTGACTAGCGGTCTGTATGCTGGGATTAGCGTCTGACTAGCGGTCTGTATGCTGGGATTAGCGTCTGACGAGTGGTCTGTATGCTGGGATTAGCGACTGACGAGCGGTCTGTATGCTGGGATTAGCGTCTGACTAGCGGTCTGTATGCTGGGATTAGCGTCTGACTAGTGGTCTGTATGCTGGGATTAGCGTCTGATGAGCGGTCTGTGTGCTGGGATTAGCGTCTGACGAGTGGTCTGTATGCTGGAATTAGCATCTGACTAGCAGTCTGTATGCTGGGATTAGCGTCTGACTAGCGGTCTGTATGCTGGGATTAGTGTCTGATGAGCGGTCTGTATGCTGGCATTAGCGTCTGACGAGTGGTCTGTATGCTGGAATTAGCATCTGACTAGCGGTCTGTATGCTGGGATAAGCGTCTGATGAGCGGTCTGTGTGCTGGGATTAGCGTCTGACGAGTGGTCTGTATGCTGGAATTAGCGTATGACGAGCGGTCTGTATGCTGGGATTAGTGTCTGACTAGCGGTCTGTATGCTGGCATTAGCGTCTGACGAGTGGTCTGTATGTTGGGATTAGCGTCTGACGAGTGGTCTGTGTGCTGGGATTAGCGTCTGACGAGCGGTCTGTATGCTGGGATTAGCGTCTGACGAGCGGTCTGTATGCTGGGATTAGCGTCTGACGAGCGGTCTGTATGCTGGGATTAGCGTCTGATGAGCGGTCTGTATGCTGGGATTAGCGTCTGACGAGCGGTCTGTATGCTGGAATTAGCATCTGACTAGCGGTCTGTATGCTGGGATTAGCGTCTGATGAGCGGTCTGTGTGCTGGGATTAGCGTCTGACGAGTGGTCTGTATGCTGGAATTAGCGTATGACGAGCGGTCTGTATGCTGGGATTAGTGTCTGACTAGCGGTCTGTATGCTGGCATTAGCGTCTGACGAGTGGTCTGTATGCTGGGATTAGCGTCTGACGAGTGGTCTGTGTGCTGGGATTAGCATCTGACGAGCGGTCTGTATGCTGGGATTAGCGTCTGACGAGCGGTCTGTATGCTGGGATTAGCGTCTGATGAGCGGTCTGTATGCTGGGATTAGCGTCTGATGAGCGGTCTGTGTGCTGGGATTAGCGTCTGACGAGCGGTCTGTATGCTGGGATTAGCGTCTGACGAGCGGTCTGTATGCTGGAATTAGCGTCTGACTAGCGGTCTGTATGCTGGGATTAGCGACTGACGAGCGGTCTGTATGCTGGGATTAGCGTCTGACGAGTGGTCTGTATGCTGGAATTAGCATCTGACTAGCAGTCTGTATGCTGGGATTAGCGTCTGACTAGCGGTCTGTATGCTGGGATTAGCGTCTGATGAGCGGTCTGTATGCTGGGATTAGCATCTGACTAGCGGTCTGTATGCTGGGATTAGCGTCTGATGAGCGGTCTGTGTGCTGGAATTAGCATCTGACTAGCGGTCTGTATGCTGGGATTAGCGTCTGATGAGCGGTCTGTGTGCTGGGATTAGCGTCTGACGAGTGGTCTGTATGCTGGGATTAGCGTCTGATGAGCGGTCTGTATGCTGGGATTAGCGTCTGACTAGCGGTCTGTGTGCTGGGATTAGCGTCTGACGAGTGGTCTGTATGCTGGAATTAGCGTCTGACTAGCGGTCTGTATGCTGGCATTAGCGTCTGATGAGCGGTCTGTATGCTGGAATTAGCGTCTGACGAGTGGTCTGTATGCTGGGATTAGCGTCTGACTAGCGGTCTGTGTGCTGGGATTAGCGTCTGACGAGTGGTCTGTATGCTGGGATTAGCGTCTGACGAGCGGTCTGTATGCTGGCATTAGCGTCTGATGAGCGGTCTGTATGCTGGAATTAGCGTCTGACGAGTGGTCTGTATGCTGGCATTAGCGTCTGACGAGCGGTCTGTATGATGGGATTAGCATCTGACTAGCGGTCTGTATGCTGGGATTAGCGTCTGACGAGTGGTCTGTATGCTGGAATTAGCGTATGACGAGCGGTCTGTATGCTGGAATTAGCGTCTGACTAGAGGTCTGTATGCTGGGATTAGCGTCTGACTAGCGGTCTGTATGTTGGGATTAGCGTCTGACGAGCGGTCTGTATGCTGGCATTAGCGTCTGACGAGTGGTCTGTATGCTGGAATTAGCGTATGACAAGCGGTCTGTATGCTGGGATTAGCGTCTGACAAGCGGTCTGGATGCTGGGATTAGCGTCTGATGAGCGGTCTGTATGCTGGGATTAGCATTTGACGAGCGGTCTGTGTGCTGGGATTATCGTCTGACGAGCGGTCTGTATGCTGGGATTAGCGTCTGACTAGCGGTCTGTATGCTGGAATTAGCGTCTGACTAGCGGTCTGTATGCTGGGATTAGCGTCTGACTAGCGCGGATTCGGATGTAGTCCAGTTTATTGTCCAGGGAGCAGACATTTGATAGAAAAATGGACGGGAGAGCCGGCCGGCTAGGGTTAGCATTTAGCCTAGCGCGGACACCCGCCCGATTACCGCGCTTCCGCTTCCTCGAGCACCGCTTCCGATGTCCTCTCTCCCGGTCACCGGCAACAGGCAACGCCGAGGACTGGGGGCCTGGTCTATGTAGCCGGGGTCGCAGTAAGCCGAGGTCGCGAAGTTTGTTAAATACATCATCATTCAGACTGGTTGCTGCATGATTTCTGTACTGTGCTAGTGTCTGGCGGTCGTATACATGAACACAGTTGTCTTTGGTGTTCATGTACATCGAAGGGTTGATCTAAAAACACTAATTTTACTACTACTTGTATTCCTTCCTTTTCTAACCTGTTTTTGGTTAGACAATGTTTGCATTACTAGCACTAGTAATATTCCCTCATAATAAAGTGTCAGTTAAATGTAAATGTGTTTCCAGCCGAAATGCATTCTTTTGTACCTATAGATACAATAGCGCCCTTGAAAGAATGTCTTCAGTGTTATTATATACTTACCGTCAGACAAGCCAGCAAAAACATTTTCTTCTGAACATCTTACAGTTAGGCATAATTGTGGACTGCCTTCAATCAGTTCATGGAAGATGTCCTCTTCCTTCTCCTCCTCCTCCGTGGTGTCTGTGTCTAAGACTTGAAGAGCTGCAGTTCTTGCAAGCCCAAATTTGCTTTTAACTGAAAAATAATTTCAACAATAACAAATATAATTGTATAAATAATACAATTTATAATAACTAAAGTCTTACTATAGTGTTACTATCTATCTATCTATCTATCTGTCTATCTATCTATCTATCTATCTATCTATCACCAGTCAAAAGTTTTTGAACAGTAAGATTTTTAATGTTTTTTAAATAGAAAACAGTTATTTTAAAATATTTCAAAGTTTTACTGTTTTTGCTTTACTTTGGATCAAATAAATGCAGGCATAATGAGCAGAAGAGACTTCTTTAAAAATATAAAACTTACTGTCCAAAAACTTTAGACTACAATTAGATTTCATTATGATTTACGTAAGAAGAGTCAAATATTAGTTTAATTCAATAGCATTTAACTATAAGCACCTTAATTTTTAACATTACTAAAATCAAAAGTTATATTTATGAACAGCTATGACTTCTACGAGGACATGGACACTGTCAACAAGTCAGAATAGAAAAGCTCTAACCTAGAAACAAGCCTTGTGAACTTCTATCAGCTTATTGCTATTACTAGCTTTCATAAGCACATTATCTAAACGCTATCACAAGCTTCTTAATTTACCTTCATCGAGAAAATCTTGGAATGTGCAATCGTTATTCAACTTCACAAATTTCTTCACACCTTGATATCGTACCTTCACCAGAATGACTCAAGCTGTCAGTCCAGAAAAAAAAATAAAAACAACAACATCGTTAATATTAAATAAAATCCAGCGAGCCGCTGCCATCAGAGCCATCAGTCATCCCACGAATATTAAAGCAGCAAAATAATTCCTATTTACTTTTACGTAGATGATTGCAGAAGAAACGCGCGTTGAGACACCATGCCATGAGCTAGGATGAACTTCAATATGCACCTGGCCAGAACACAGAAGTTCAGCAAACCAATTCTTGCTTGATAATCTGATCATTTATCTGTGCGGCCTTCGGTTGGAGGCGAGCGTAATATATGATAAACTTCGAGAAACTTCCTCAGACCATTCGACACGGCGTGCGCTCACGGGCGAAGTTTGAATAAACTCCCGTGTTAACATGCATGAACAGGCAGGCTATTTAACGTTAATGCACGGTGTCAGCTGTACTGAAATACTCGACAGAAAATGCATTTAATTGTCATAATATGTCGGCGCAAATAACTTATTGAGTTATTGGACGTTACCTCAGTTTGCTAACATTAGCTGTCCTTGTTGTGGCTCCGATGGTCTGCCGCGTTGTCTAAAGCACAAGGGCAATGTTGAGAAACTTATAGTCTAAATGTTTAAAACGTATACATATAAAATTGGTATAAGCTATTAAAAATATCACACCTGTTTGAACGCTGTCCTCTCCTCGTGGTCATCCGCCATTACACAAAGAGGAAATCGGGCAAGGACCGGAAATTGGATCAACTCCTCACTAGTGTCAATCACGTCAACTCAGCTCTGTGAAGTTGGCACTGTCGTGGCAAATACTTCTACAAATCAGAATAAGAAAAATGAGTTACAAAGACAAGGAGTTCTGGATGCCAAAAATCTATAGACTTTATTGAATCAGACAACAAAGCCGAGATGGTCTGCAGAGCTTCTGATTTACATAATCGTGGCCCATGCTTTTATACAGTTCTAAAACAATGATCTCGTTGGATGGAGTTTTCTCTTAATCACACACCTGCCTCTCGCCCCAATTATTTTACTTTCCCCTTATCTCAGTTTTAACCGTGGCGAGAGTTCAGTCAGTTTATGTTTCAAAAACAACATTAGCCTTCACCTTAAAAAGCACCATCTACGAGGTCACACCACTCCGTTCTCACAGAACATCTTTGCAGGATCACAGGCCCAAAGTCACCCTTCTAAATGTACTAGAAATGGCACAGTGTAGTATATAAATGAAGCTCTGAAAGTTAATACATGAGGTGATTTAAGGTCACTTTTCAATACTGTTGCATAGATACTGATTGATATAATACTGATTAACAAATGATATTGATATAGATGACAGGAAATTCCTCCATACATCCCTCCTCTGGGGCTTATCAAGCCCCACCTACCTCAAGAGAGCAATCTCACAATCTGGTTCTTTCATATATGTTAACTAATGATCAATGCCTGATCACTCCTTCTTCTTACCAATAACCAAATCCTGAAATCGCTCTCTTGTGGAGAACAGGACCAAACGTCTCCCCTCACACTCGAATAGGAAGGAGTAAAAGATCCTGTCTCCCTAACCTAACTGTCAATAAACTAATCAACATTGTGTTTTAAGCATGAGCATGCATTTGGTTCAGCACTTGCCCGTGGTTGTCACAGTTATGTAGAGTACAATTCTGATTGTCACATAATTTCTTAAAATTGATTATAATATTGCTTAATCATATAATTGCTAATAAAAATCAATCAACAACAATCAACATAATCAGAATAAAGGCAAAGTACAAGTATTTCTTCAGATCACTTCTTCAACCCAGATACTTTGTGTATCGTAATGGGTCACCCTTGGGGAGAGGTTAGGCTAGCACTTACACCCAGGGCATGGCTCATCACATAACTACTTCTTCTTCGTCCTCACTGGAGGAACTGGAATCCTCTTCTTCCTTCCCTTGCTCCGGAATCCAATCTGGCTTAGGGGGCCAGTCCGGAGTCCAGTCTGAACTAGTGCCAGCAGACTCACTTCCCAGTCCATCATCAAGCATAGGTTTGTTCATAAGAGCCATCTGTTTAACAGTTGCTTGAACAAGAAAAGATCTTAATATGGGCACAACACAGCAAAACAGTAGTCCTGCAACAACCACTACAATTGCTATCATAACTCCCACTTTTGTCAGTATAGCTCCCCAATGTCCAAATGGTGAAAAACAATCCCAAGAATGCAGATCTCTCCCTACAATTCCAGCTACTTTATTAATTTTTTCAACTTATTCATAGCTTCAGTAAATGCTCCTTCAGGGGCAGTGTTGTTAGGGATAAAAGTATAACATTGTTCTCCAAACATAACACACACTCCTCCTTTTTCTGCCAACAACCAGTCCAATGCTTGCCTCTTCTGCCATGTCATTATATTAGTAGCACCAAACTGTTCACCTAATGCTGAGAGTGCCACATCTGTATAATTAATGAACCGCTGTTGGTTGTAGTAAATGTAATTAATCCACTCTGTAAGGATTTGTAAGGATTTATCCATATCAAAATAGACTCAAATCCTGACATTATCTCATTTCTTGCTTTAAATTGTTCAGGTATTCCTCTAGACTGGCTTTTGAGTCTATGTACACCTTAGGATCTGTCTCATAAGCTCTCTTTACTCTGTGAGACTTTCTAGTTTTTTCAAGGAACTAATCATACCCCCAGTCAACTATCACAGTTCTTTGAATCAACCGTACTCTAGTGCAGATTCCCTTCCAATTTTTAGGTAAATTCATTCTTAACCGTGTCCCTGCACAGAGCCAAAAATGATCTGCTACTGCCTGAGATTGGTCAGTCAAAGCAAACCGCAATGGTGGAGTTAGAGTTTGAGTCATGCAAGTGTCATCTAAGTGAGAGTTGGATAGTACTACTGTCATACTGGTGATTACTGTTGCTAGTGCCTGACCTTCAGACCACTGGATATATTCTATGCGTCCAAAGAGACGGGAATCCAAGTGCCACATTACTGCACAGTTACCTTGGATTTTACCCAAATTATGTTTCCCATATGACTTGTTAAAGCAATCATACTCCAAAGTGTAATCTATGTTATACTGCGGTGGTGTCTCTCTATGTTTTTCCTTTATTCTAACATCCAGTTGTGGGCATCACCCTTTCCATGCCTCTGTGTTATGCATTAAATTATAAAGCATGTTGCCTAAATATGTTAAACACTCAGCTGGGCAATGCGAGTAGTCTGTTCTATTATCCCAATTCTTCGCACAATATTGCCTATTGTATTCTGCACGATGTCTGTAATCAAATGGGGTCAGTACCACTACAACTCTGCTCAATGGAGAAGGTGAACATACCAAACAATTACCCTTATTCAAACTACCAGCAGTGTATTCAGCCCACTTATACCACTTACTATCTTGCGCTACCTGTAACAATGCATCATACGTCATCTCTTTTGCAGTGTCATTTAACATCTCATGTGTAACTTCTTGATACACAGGGTTAACTAGTCTCTCAGTGCCTTTACTGTGGAATTCCTGTCATGAGAGTGAGAGTAGTACACAAAATCTTAATATATGACTTATCTTTTGAAAGAAAAACTAAGGGATGTTCTGTAGCATCCCATTTACTTCTTTCTGCTTTTGCCATCGTGGGACCTAAATCTTTTGATTCCCAGCCTTTTCCCACATAAAGAGTGACATGGGGAACAGAATTAGGGACCTGAAACCACTTGTCAATAAAATCATCATTAATACAATCATCACAAGGATCTATTTGCATAGCAGCTCCCTGTTTCCCTATAATTATGCATCTAGACACAAGGGAACTTTTTGACCCTCTGTTTCTTTTAACCACCTTTTTTCAAGCTCTGGGTCACGTGATGAATCATATAACATTGTACAATGATACTCAGACTTAGGAATTGTTGCACCTGGGATCTGCGCTTCAATAAATTTTCTCCACTTACCAATTACTAGCTTTACTACACTACTTACCTGTCCTAACCAATACACATTAGCTTTCAGCTCAGAAAGCACAATTTGAGTTTTTACCCCTGTTACATCTACATAAACTCCTTCTGGAGAACACCAAATTTGGAGTCCAAGTTTACACAATGCATCTCTTCCCAACAAATTAACAGGAGTTTGTTCTGATACTAAAATAGGCAAGGTCACCTTTTTATCTTTAGTCTGCAGACTAACTGGAGCCGTCATTGGAATTAGCTGCATTTGTCCCAAGAATCCTACTGTCTTTGCAAATTTTCCAGACATGGGGAGGTGAGAGGCATAATTTGGACTTACACAAGTGTAAGAGGCTCCAGTGTCTACCCTCATGGGTGTTAATTTGCCCTCTAGTTTAACCTGCAGCATAGGTTCTTGATCAGCATCAGTTGTTAGAATTAGAAGCTGACCCTCCCCAGTAGGATTCTCTGGGCACCCCTAGTACCCCTGATTAGGCCCACCCCATGGGTTCACTGGGCCTTGTGGAGATTGTTGATAGGACTGGACCCAACCATCCCCTTCACCACCAGGTTGCTGTTGCCATGGATTGGTGGGGCAATCACGCCTGTTATGTCCAGGTTGTCCACATCCCCAACATATTCAAGTGGGTCCTCCTCTTCCTCTTCGTCTTGGTGGTGGCCTTCTTTGCCAATTCATGTTATTTGGCTGCTGATAGACATTAATAATCAGCATTGCAGGCTTTTGTGGAACTATGGGAGCAGCTGGCGCAGCTGGTGCACTTTGCTGGACAGTAGGAGGTGGAGGTGGTGGTGGTGCATTCAAAGGAGCCATCACTGCTGATGACACTTCCTCCACTTGGTCTTTGTCTTTATCTTTGTCTTTCACAGGCGCTTGGACCTTTTTCTTATTTTTGTTTGTCAGCTCTTCAAGCTGCAGTTGTGCCAGTTTTCTTTGTAGTTCTCTTTCTTGATTCTTAAGCTTTTGCTCATTCCTCTGTATTGTTCAACTGCATGAGTCACATGGTCACAGAATTCCTTGTGCGATTTAGAATGTAGGCCAACCACATCTTCTAGCTTATCTTTTACAAATGGTGGCATAGCATTCATTATTGCTGTTCTGAACAATGATGACATCACAGGATCTGCTTCTGGATCCCTTTCCAGTTCCTGTCTCCATCTTTTTAGTTGTCTCTGCACATAAGTGGTGGGATTTTCTGTTTCTCCCAGCTGTTCTCCTTTCAGCGACCCTGGGTCTATGCGTGATGGATACTCTGCCCTCAGTGTTTGCCATAGGCGTGGATGATATTGATCAAACTGTGTCCCATCCATTACTGGAGAGTTCACTGCTCTTTGTAGGTTAGCAGCTGTGAGGATCTCTTTCATTCTTAATCCTCCTAAAATTTTGACAAGGAGTGCTTTGATGTCTCCAATTGCCAACAACTTGCCCATTGTCTCTTCTTCAAACACCTTAATCCACTTCCCAGTTCCCTCGTGGATGTCAGGGAGACGGGTAATCAGTCCATCTGGATATTGTGTAGCCCAGGGTACATAGTGCCCTCTAGCACCCTTAACCAGAATAGGCAACTGAAGGTGACTGTCATATCTTTGTGGTTCTTGTAAGTGTTCACGTGGTCTGAGCCGTCTTCCTCCCTCATCTCGTGACCATGTTTCTACATCATCATCATCATCCTCATCATCCACGTATAATGTTCCTGTAACCCGCTTTCTCTCACCCACATCATACCTTCTTGAACCTGCGGAATATCTTCTCTTACTGAATTGTTCTGCTTCATCCAAATATTTTTCTGCCCTTTTTATTCTTGTACGTATGCTTCTATCCAATTTGTCCATCTGTGTTAACAACTTCTCCTGCTTCTCTGGGATATCTACAGGGGAGCTTTGCCTCTCCTCTTCACAATAACCACTTAAATCAGGATATTGGGCATAACTGTCTACTTCCTGTTCCCTTGTTGTCTGTCTGCACTGTTTTTTGCCTTTAGGAGTCTTGTGGACCACTTTAGAAGAACAAATGGTGGGAGGTTCCCCATCTTCATCCTCCTCCATGTCTATTGTCCCTTCAACTTGTACTGTTCCTTTAATTATGGGAAGCTGATTTTTTGGAGGTGCATAAGGAGGTGGTGAAAATTTTTCTCATCTTTTCTTCTGTCTCCTCATTGTCTTTTTTCAACATTTTTCTGGCTTGTTTCATGCTTTTCCATGTATTTTCTCCTTCTGCTTTAAAATATGCAATTACTTTCAGCTCTTTCTCTCTCTTGTCCTCTCTCCCTTTACTTTTGTCCTTGGCTTTGTAGTTCTTTATCAGTGTTTCCATCTCCTCACACAGAGATACATCAAACATTCCCTCCTCTGGCCACTGTGTTTTCTTATTTTTAGTTCTCGTTCTCCACTTCTTTGAGCACTTCTCTATAATTTCTTTACATAAGGGATATCTGGTTTTAATAACTCTATGGGTGAGGATGCCATGATTGGTCCCTGTATTCTGCTTCTGCTTGTTGCCATCCTCTTTGGAGACGGTTCACTATTACAGTCTGGAATAAAAGTCACTAAGATTTGTCTTAGAGTCAGCCCGTCTACAGTCTTAGATTCACGTGGCTCAATAATTCTTTTTGCAGAAAGCCAAGTAACTTCTTAAGACTACTGACACCTCAAGTTCAGGGTTATTTAACTGTCTCCCAGTTACTCCTTTGCCTGAGTCTTAGTTCAGTGTGCTGTCAAAACGTAAAGAATAGCACTGCTCAAACAGCTCACTACGTCTGTACTGATATATACTCAGAAAACCCTGGTGACGACTATGGTGATGCCCAGCAAACTGAAGTTGTAGGCAACAAATATTAGTTCTTTTACCACTTGTAATTGCTCTTCTCAGTATTCTGTATGTAAACGGAAAAAACTCCTCCACTGTTGGCCTTGTTGAAGTGTATACTAATCTAAAAAATACTAACCCTTGTGACCTCAAAAGTATTCTGTTCCCAGTAATGTGGCACTGAGAAATAGATTATGTGAGACTTAGATGTCAATCTAGTGCGGCTCTCAGCAAGCTCATAATCCATTCAACAAAACTTGAGTTTCTTTATCAGGATCACAACGGCTCCAGTTAGGGGAATGTCCAAGCAATTTACAAAACCAGTATCTTGGAAGATTTTTGCTCCTAATCTCACCCTTTGAAGTATTGCTCTCCCTAATGTACCTCACACACACATGCACAAACTTGCACATACCCAAGGTCACAGAACCACAGACTCAATTGTGTGTAACTGCAGCCTCTCTCTCTCTCTCTCCACTATATAAAACTTACTTGCCTTATTTAACCAAATACACACCTAGAACAGCATGCACCATCTAAACAATCATAATGGTGCTGTGTCTTTGGAACTATGATTTTATATGGTTGGACTGGGCTTATAGCACTATTAGTTGTCCAGATAATCCTATCACCCAAATGAAACTCTATTATATTAAAAGTGGTTGCAAACCAATTCCCCTTATCTTCTAGTCTTGCATGAGTTTTAGCCTTTACTATTATTATACCACAAGGATGCACAAATTTTCTACATGAGATCAAATGAACATGTATTCTACAATCTGAACTAGAACCTTCTCGTTTCCAGAAAATGTTTATAACTGATTGTAACTGCTCTTGTTTAACTAATTCACTTTTCTTCTTCTTTCTACGATGATGTTTTTTAGGCATAAGTGCTAGTAAACATTCTAATCCAAACTGCAACAACTACAATTAGGCTGTAAAATCAACTTTGTGATGAACGTTTATGCACAGGCCTGTGCTCTAGAGTACAGCGATAACGATTGGGCAAATGTCCAAGATATTCGCAAGCTGCTCGTTACTTTTTCTCACACACACACACACACACACACACACACACACACACACACTGGCATACCCTCCTTTTACTGATTGGCTCCCACATTCACACAGTCTCCAAATTAACTTTGGAGCTCATCATTCATTATTTGTCTCCTTATCTACGGAGCTCATCATTCATCACTTGTCTCCTTATCTACGGAGCTCATCATTCATCACTTGTCTCCTTATCTACGGAGCTCATCATTCACTCCCTCTAGTCAGTGTGATATAGTCACGTCCGTCTCCACCAAGCCACACTTAAGTGATGGTCCAGAAGAGGCATGTGTCCGATATCCAGCCAAACCCAGAGGCTATTGTTTTTCATGCACACTTAAACTTGCATTCACACACTGGGTATCATGCAGAGAAACAAGGGAATGTGTTTTTTTTTTATTTATTATTTTTTTTATACATTGGATTCCAGGAATGTAGCCCAACTCTCACCTCTGCTGCTCACACTCACACACACACAAACACAGCAGCTATTCTCTCTCAAACGAACATCTTCCACATGATGTTCACACACACACAATTCACACCTTCACTTTCTATCAACTTCACGTGTCTAATCCTTCCAATGGATGGGCGAGACGTCACGGGCCGGGTGACGTAGCGACCCGGAGCGGCGAGCCCCGCGTTAGCTTACTGGAATATGAAGCAAGCGCCGCAGGGACGCCCGGAAGTGTGGCACCGAGACGCAGCGTCTCGTTCCCTCGGGGAACCATGGTTACATACGTAACCTGGAGACGTTCCCCTTCAGGAACTCGAGCTGCGTCACGAAACGCTATGGGAACGAGTATACCCACGCCGCCAGACTTACAAGTCCCTGCCTCCAGGAGGAGGCAAGCCTAAGGCACAAGGACAGAGGAGCCAGGAGTGGCTCGCGTATCTAGGTCATAAAACCTGGCAAAGGTCAGGGGCGTGGACCATCCCGCCGCGTTGCAGATGTCCTGTAAGGACACACCTGCCAGAAAGGCCTTAGAGGCCGCCACCGCTCGGGTAGAGTGAGCCTTGACCCCCAGGGGACTGGGGAGACCAGAGGACTCGAAAGCCAGAGAAATGGGTTCTACAATCCACCGGCTGAGGGTCTGCTTAGCAGCAGGAAAACCCTCTTAGGGGGACCAAAGCACACAAACAACTGGTCCGCCTTTCTCCACAGGGCAGTTCTGTGGACGTACGCGTCCAGTGCTCGCACTGGACACGTACAATTGAGCTTCCGATGGTCGGGCTCCCTGAAGGGAGGAGGACAGAAAGCCTGCAGCACGACCGGCCGTGGTGCCGAGGAGGGGACTTTCGGTACGTAGCCCGCTCGGGGGTACAGGAACGCTTTGGCCAACCCAGGTGCAAAGTCTAAATAGGAAGGGGCCACAGAGAGGGCCTGAAGATCCCCCACTCTCCTAAGAGAGGAAATTGCCAAGAGAAAGGCAGTTTTCAACGTCAGAAGATGGTCCGAAATCTCCTCTATGGGCTCGAAGGGGGGTTTGCAGAGAGCCTCTAAAACCACGGCCAGGTCCCACGAGGGGACCCGAGATCGAGCTGGAGGTCTGATCCTCAGCGCACCGTGGAGGAAACGTGTCACCCAGGGGTGTCTGCCCACTGACTGGCCATCGAGAGGGGCGTGGCAGGCCGCAATAGCCGCCACGTACACCTTCAGGGTGGAGTGGGTCAGCCCCGCGGAGAGGCGGGCCTGCAAGAACTCCAGCACTGTACCAACTGGGCAGTGAACAGGGTCAAGCCGGCGGTCTCCGCACCAGGAAGTGAAAAGGTTCCACTTCAGGGCGTACAGTTTCCTCGTAGAGGGAGCCCTGGACTGGAGGATGGTCTCCACAACCTCGGTTGAGAGACCGGAAGCGCGGAGTTGTGCCCCCTCAGAGGCCACACCCACAGCTTCCACAGCTCCGGGCGGGGGTGAAGATGGCCCCCCGCCTGTGAGAGGAGATCCCCCCTGATCGGAATCTCCCATGGAGAGCCGTCTAGGAGGGAAATCAGGTCTTAGGTCTGGGAGAAAGTGTTTCAGAGCCAGAAACAAGGCCAGCATCTCCAGGCAGTTGATGTGCCAAGTGAGATGGCGGCCGCTCCACAGACCATGGGCAGGACGGCCACTCATGACCGCTCCCCATCCGGTGAGGGACGCATCCGTCGCTAGCACTACGCGGCGACCAGGAGCTCCCAGGACCGGGCCCTAAGACAAGAACCCAGGTTCTCTCCACACAGCTAAGGCACGGCGGCATCGCCGCGTGACCTTGATCATGCGGAGCGGGTTTCCTCTGTTTCGGAAAAACCCCCTGGTCTTGAGCCACCACTGTAGGGGTCTCATGTGCAGCAGGCCAAAAGGTATCACGTTGGACGCAGCTGCCAATAGGCCCAGCAGTCTCGGAAACTGCTTTACAGTGAGTGACCGGCCTACTTTCACTCTCGCGACCGCTGTGAGGACCGACTCGATCCAAGCAGGAGACAAACGTGCCTGCATCGTGGTCGAATCCCACACGACGCCTAGATAAGCGGTTCTCTGAGCTGGAGAAAGCACGCTTTTCTCGGCGTTTAGTCTTAACCCCAGTTCCTTCATATGGGCGAGAACGGCATCTCGATGCCGAGCCGCCATCTGCTCTGAATGAGCTAAAATCAACCAGTCGTCGATATAGTTCAGTATGCGGATGCCCTGTAGTTGCATAGGAGCCAGGGCAGCATCCACGCACTTCGTGAAGGTGCGGGGTGAGAGTGCTAGGCCAAAAGGAAGAACCCGATACTGGTAAGCTTCGCCCCCAAAAGCGAACCTCAGGAACTTCCTGTGTGGGGGAAGGATGGAGATGTGGAAATACGCATCTTTTAGGTCGATCGTGACAAACCAGTCCTCGGACCTGATCTGAGACACGACCTGAGTGACCGTAAGCATCCTGAACTTCAGCCGTGCGACTGAGAGGTTCAATTGCCGCAAGTCCAAAATGGGACGCAGCCCTCCCCCCTTCTTGGGAACAATGAAGTACCGGCTGTAGAACCCGGACTCTCTGTCGTGAGGAGGGACCACCTCGATGGCCTCCTTCCTCAGGAGAGTGTGTACTTCCTGCTCCAATACCAGAGCCTGCTCGGGACCCACCACAGTGGGAAGAACCCCAGAAAAACGAGGCGGAGGCGAGCCGAACTGAATTCGGTTGCCTCTTTCTACAGTACGCAGGACCCAATGAGACACATTCGGCAGAAGTTTCCACGCTGCCAGAAAGCTCACTAAGGGAATCAGTCTCTCGAGATTGACCTCTGGTGTAATAGAAACGGTCAGCTGGGTGCCCTGAGGCGGCGAACCGACATGGGGGAAATGAGCTAACCGCTGCGAAGGCCTCAGAAGAGGCCGCGAGCCTCCCAGACCCGCTACGCTGCCGGGCGAGAACTGGGAGAGGCGCTCGCCGGAGACCACTGCGCCCTGAAGCACCATAGGTGGCAGGGTTGGCAGATCGACCTCCTGAGGGCACTGGGGGGACCCGGGCACCGTGAGATGAGGTGTACGCCGCGTCGCCCCAGAGGGGCCCGCCCTCGTAAGCCCTGGGCCAAAACCGTCAGGGCTTCTTAGCCGCGTCCCTTCTGGACATGAGGACGGTCCTTAGATCTGTCTTGGCGTCCGAAGGACCGGGCCCAGAGCGTCGTCGCGACTCCTGCTCCCGCCTCGGGGGAGCACAGGAGGCGACGCTCTGTTTTTGGGAATCCCTGTAGGAGGGGGCCGTACACGGAGGGGGCTGCCCCCGCCCAGCAGCCCCACGAGCTAGAGAGCGACGGGGGAGGAACCGCTGGAACGCCACTGCCTGAGCACGGGCCTGCTGGTATCTCTTGACGACGGAGTCTACCGCGTCGCCAAACAGGCCCGAGGGAGTAAGCGGGGCGTCCATGAGCACAACCCTGTCCTTCTCTTTCATATCGGACAGGGTCAGCCAGAGATGCCTCTCCGCCGCCACCAGGACTGCCATAGACCGACCGATAGCACGGGCGTTCTCCTTGGTGGCACGGAGGGACAGATCAGCGGCCCGCCTGAGCTCAGCTACCTGCTCAGACGTCCCCTCCCCTTGCTCATCAAGCTCTGTAAGCAGGTCAGCCTGGTACGCCTGTAACACCGCCATGGTGTGCAGACACGCACCGGCCTGACCTGCTGCCGTGTACGCCTTGCCTACCAGCGCTGAGGTGGTCCGCAGCGGCTTGGTAGGCAACGCCGGAGCCTTCAGGGACGATGCAGCAGCAGGGGACAGATAGCTGGCTAGCGTCTGTTCAACCCTGGGCATCACCCTGTAACCGGAGTAGTCCAGCCCTGCCACATTAGCGTAATGGGAAGAAGTGGGGCTGAACAACCGGGCTGAAAACGGCCTATTCCAGGACCTCGACACCTCAGTGTGGAGGTCCGGAAAAAAGGGCAGGCTCCGGGGCGGAGGTGGTGGCCTACTGCGTAAAAAACGCTCATCCAACCTAGAGCACTGAGGCTCAGGCCGTGACTCAGCGGGCCAGTCAATGTTCAGCTTGGCGACTGCCCACATAACCACCTCGAGCAGCTCCCCATATTGAGGAGACTGCGGCTCAGGGTCGACGCTCTCCACATCGACCTCCTCGGAGGACGATAGGTGGAGCGCCGAGTCCGGGGGAAGAAACCGCAGAGCGTGCTTCCGAGCCCAGGGAGGGGACAGTGGACCTGGAGGGTGAGGAAGGAGACAGGGACGGGCCCGTCTCCATTCCCTCCGCCAGGTCCATCTGCGAGCCCCACGAGCGCAACCGCCGCTCTGCCTCGGCAGAAGCGGGGCCGGCACCGCGAGGCACGCTAGTGAGGGCTCCCTCCTCAAAGAGAGCCCAGCGGGAGCAGAGAGTGCGCAGCGGTAAACGCTCGCAATGTGCGCAGCCGGCTCCCTCGAGAGCCAACTGAGCGTGCTCCGCTCCCAAACAGGCAACGCACAGACTGTGTGTATCCCCGCCCGTAATATATCGCGGACAGGGAGGAACACACAGCCTGAAGCGCTGCCCGCTCTCGCCCTTAGTCTTATCTCTGGCCTTTGGCATGCCGCCGATAAAACACAAAATAGACAGAATAACGACAGACAATATACATAGAGCGCTTGCTGAAAACAGGAAGCTAACGTGGGGCTCGCCGCTTGGGCTTTTATGCTTCCGGGACGCTACGTCACCCTGCCCGTGACGTCTCGCCCATCCATTGAACGGATTAGACACGTGATTCAGAGCGCGGTCACGCGGGGGCGTTCCCATAGCGTTTCGTGACGCAGCTCGAGTTCCTGAAGGGGAACTCCCTATATTAGGACTCCAGGAGAATTGCCCCCACCCAGTGGAACCCGTCAAACAAGGACACCTCTCCCACACACTCCCAGTCACAGAACTGCAGTGACTCTAACCACTGTACACCACACTTTAGCAATACCAAGTGCCACAAGACGGAGATCCCTAGCACAGAGAACGACACTCAAAACAGAGCAACCAGTGCCCAACTAAATGTAACACTGAGTTGATAAATTGGATCATTCACTGTAGGATCTGTGTGCCACTTATGATATGCGTGATCAGTGACAGAGGGCTTGCAGAGCACTCACAGCCGGCGCTGCGAATGATATGGGGTCAGATTGGCCAAGTTCAGCAGGAACTCACCAAGGAAAAAGACAAACACTCCAGAGCCCCCAATCAGGGACAACACTTAAGAAATAACAAAACTTCAACAAATAATGCACAGAACAAGTAACATATAACATACAAAACATACGCCCCTTTTTTGTCTTTTTCTCTATAATTCACACTCCTTTTGAGTGTACACGCCTCTTGCGTGACCTGCCCATAAAGACATCCTCCCTGTGCAATGCCTTCACTAAATCTCTGCCTAGTCCTCTTCCACTAGCACAGCAGCATGCGGGCTCACTATGTTACGCATCAAACCACAAGGTGAGAAGCGGTATCCGCAGGATTTTGCGCTCTTCTTCTCTTATTCTCTTACCTCTTTGTCTCTTTTACTCTTTACACTACTTATACATTACTGTTATCCATCAAGGCCCACTTAACAGCAATATATTCTGCATACAGTTTACACCTTTTTGAAATCAAAAACCCCTTGCTTGATTTAGTTCTTTAATTTGGTGAAGCAGACCAGACTTTGTAACAGCGTGCCCTTACCGCCCCAGGCCGATCTGCAGCAGACCACACAAACAATTTAAACTAAAAGCAAAAATGCTCACCTTCATTCCTGGCCGGGGTTTTGTGCGATCTGCCTCAGCGGGCCCAGCCGCGGTGGCGCTCCTGGCTCCTGTCCAATCCTGCCGACAACGCCAGTAAATATGTCGTGGCAAATACTTCTACAAATCAGAATAAGAAAAATGAGTTACAAAGACAAGGGGTTCTGGATGGCAAAAATCTATAGACTTTATTGAATCAGACAACAAAGCCGAGATGGTCTGCAGAGCTTCTGATTTACATAATCGTGGCTCATGCTTTTATACAATTCTAAAACAATGATCTCATTGGATGGAGTTTTCTCTTCTTTCTCTTAATCACACACCTGCCTCTCGCCCCAATTATTTTACTTTCCCCTTATCTCAGTTTTAACCGTGGCGAGAGTTCAGTCAGTTTATGTTTTCAAAAACAGCATTAGCCTTCACCTTAAAAACACCACCTATGAGGTCACACCACTCCGTTCTCACAGAACATCTTGAAGTGAAGTGACTTGTGGCCAAGTATGGTGACCCATACTCGGAATTTGTGCTCTGCATTTAACCCATTCGAGTGCGCGCACACACACACACAGCAGTGGGCAGCCTCTTTTGCTGTGGCGCCCGTGGAGCAGTTGGGGGTTTGGTGCCTTGCTCAAGGGTCTCACCTCACTCTTGGTATTGAGGGTGGAAGAGAGCTCTGGCCATTCACCCCCCCCCTACAATCCCTGCCGGACCCAAGACTCAAACCCACAACCTTCAGGTTCACCTTCGGGTTGCAAGGCCGACTCTCTATCCATTAGGCCACGACTGCCCCCCTTAGGCCACTTGCAGGATCACAGGATCACAGGATCACAGGCCCAAAGTCACCATTCTAAATGTACTAGAAATGGTAGAAATGGTAGAAATGGTAATGGCTGTGTGACGTCACTCTCCACCCCATGTAGTCCAAATCGTATCAAATTGGTGCCGTTCGTTTGTGCTCGATTTGTGCCGGTTTGTGCCATTAAAACAAACCCTGTAATTACTTTCCTTCCTGAAATATAACAAGAAGAATTTTGGGAGCAGTGACGTCACTCTCCACCCCATGTCCTTTAAATCACCCAAAACAGGTGGCGTTCGTTGTGCTCGATTTGTGCTGTTTTGTGCCGTAGAAAGAAACAACATAACTTGTTCCCATCTTTAAACATTAGCTATGTTTAGACTTCACGCGGCGCTGCACAGACCGATCGGCTTCTTCACCAAAGTACCGCGAGAGCGTAGTTCTGCGATCAGTACCGCAGTAAATCTCGAATCGTTCTCGCGGTACTTTGATGTCATATGCCCATCGGTCTGCGCTATCCTGCATAGTCTATAAAGTCTGACAGACCTCAAAATCTCTGGAGGACACAGATGGCAACGCAAGGTGCTGTCCGTTCATCTGGTACAAACATATCTAGTTCGTTTGTGCTCGCGTGGTGCTGCTATTAACGTTTATTCTTGTTTTTAAGGTATGGAAAGCTTTTATTGCCAGTGCCGTAATCAAGCTCAAATCCATAACATAAAAGCTCTGTATGTGATGACGTGTTTCACTTGTGTGAAAGTGTATGTACTACATGTGTGCACTATTGAGAATTTTGTTAGCATGTTGAACCATACTGTGACTTCATATTAAATCAATTGTTTGCATTTTTGTTTGTCATTGAAGCAAATATTTATCATTTCTTATCCCAGTGTTTTTAATTTGATTCAAAACAAATGGTGCACTACTAAGGAAGTTGAGTGACTGCGTTGTAACAAACATTGCTCGAGAAGATTAAAGTGTAATTTGTTTTAAATTTGCTTGGTGTAAATAAACTTTTTTAAGGGGACAGAAAGACTATACATTCATTCAAAGATAAGACACCACACAGTTATATTATTTTAATTTCAGTTTTATTTTAAAATCAATGGTCAGGCCCATACATATTAGTGAGTAGGTTATTGCAGGTCAGTTCATAAAATATATATTACGGCACTGGCAATAAAAGCTTTCCATACCTTAAAAACAAGAATAAACGTTAATAGCAGCACCACCTGAGCACAAACGAACTAGATATGTTTGTACCAGATGAACGGACAGCACCTTGCGTTCCATCTGTGTCCTCCAGAGATTTTGAGGTCTGTCAGACTTTATAGACTATGCAAGACAGCGCAGACCGATGGGCGTATGACATCAAAGTACCGCGAGAACGATTCGAGATTTACTGCGGTACTGATCACAGAACTACGCTCTCGCGGTACTTTGGTGTAGAAGCCCATCGGTCTGTGCAGCGCCGCGTGAAGTCTAAACATAGCTAATGTTTAAAGATGGGAACAAGTTATGTTGTTTCTTTCTACGGCACAAAACAGCACAAATCAAGCACAAACGAACGCCAAAAATTACTTGATTTTCAGTAGTTTTACTTGATTTAGCTCGATTTAAACCCTTTCAAACATTCAAATGCAGATTGACCACCCAAATCCAGACTACATGGTATATCAGCTGGTATATATGGGTGGAGAAGGGTTGGGCAATATGACCATAATATGAGAAATTTCATCATTTTATAAGTTATTTTTGTTAGGCCATATAAAAAGAACAATGAAGCAAATTATCAAATTACAAATACAATAGCAATACAAATTAAATAATCTGTTTTTTTCTGGTACAGCAGGTTTATTTAAAATGTATACATTTATTTAACATCTTTTGTTGTTTGATTAACATTAATAACACACAGGTATTTAATTGGGCTGCTGAATACTGACACATATCCAGTTTTTACCCGCCTGTTTACATCCACTTAAGCCATAACCGACTGTATTCATGCGAGATACTCCAGTTCAGGCGCAAGGACTGATGGAGCGCGCGACAGAGAGAGAGCGCGCACGCGAGAGAGCACTTCTGTTAGGTGTCATTTAGCGCGATTCCGCCTATAATCCTGCCTTCACTAACTGCAAGCTAATCGATAACGAATTGTGATTGGATTGTAATTTTGTTCTACGACGAGTTTGGCTATTAATATGGCTGAAATTATATTCAACCCGCCAAAGTGGATAGTGGATAGCCACAGCTAAAATCTACCTGCATTTGGCAGGTAGGCGGGTGTTAATGTCAAGCCCTGAATGTTAATTTAGTAAACTTTGACATTTATGTGCACATACTACACTGTAATACGGGGATTGGCTGGGAACTAGTGACCTCTCCTGGTTGGAGTTAGTATTAACATCATTATCTGAAAGTGGTCTTTCATGACCAACATTTCAAATGCTTTAACACTGATAATCCTAGTATAATATGGTCCAGTTGCCATCCCTGATTTAGAGTTATAGAAGCTAGAACAGGGAGGTATCAAGGAAAAGTGAATGCTTTTTTTCTTCTTTTAAGTAGGATACAGTTAAGTGCTCATGGAATAGATGAGTTTTCAGCTGTCTCTTGAATAAGAGTTTCAGAGTTCCGGGTGAGGGCGGGAAGATCATTCCACCAGCGAGGAATGGTGAATGAGAAGGTTCTGGAAAGTGATTTTGTGCTTCTCTGTGATGGTACCATGAGACGTCGCTCACTTACCAAACTCAGGCTTCTGGAGGGGATGTAGACTTGTAAGAGTGAGAGAAAGTAGGAGTGTGCTGATCCTGTGGTAGATTTGTACCAGTAGCGGTTCTGCTGTTTGTTCTATTTTCTTTGGCGGAGAAAAAACAGAATTTTGTTTCTGAAAGCCTATTCAGTAACTTACTGTTTAGTGGACATTTGCAATCGTGCAGATGTTAGGAAAAACAGGACTCTTTCTTGTACAATAGGTTAAAGAGCGAGATAAGGTGTAAGTAGCCAAACATTTCATATTTGACAGCTGTTTTATGAAATGTTAAACGACTAACAAAAATAATCAGAAATGCAAAATAATAAACTTGTCTAATTTCGCCATTTTTAATTTAAAATAGTCCTGTATTGACATCTGTTATGATATTGAGTTTCTTTGTGTATTGAATTTACTATTTCTGTGTTTTTCCGTTGTTGTTATTTTGAGTTCTTCTGAGTTTCAAATGAGAGAAATACCACTTAACCGATTTATTCTTCTGTTAATTGAATTATCAGCCTCTTGTATGCTTAATCTTGAACAGGTTGTGGGTCCCTTTAACAAATTTCATTTCATTGTTAAACATTTCTGTAAAAACAATTGTGTTATTTTATCATTTAATGTGATTCCTTGGTCCTTTTGGTCTGAGACGCCTTGCTGGAAGCCTTTTGGAATATTTCTTTATTAATTATTGCGTCTTTCCCCTAGCCGACCTAATAAAATGGGGGCTTTTGTAATTATGATTTGCCTTGCTGGTGAGTAATTTTGTTTTATTGTCTGATTTGGTGGTTTTGCTTGTAAAAGGGGCAATTATGGAGTTTAGTATTGAGGCTTTTAAACAGTCTCAGACTGTAAAGGCTTTACAAATGTGCTATAAAGCTGATTTAATTCTTGTTGCAGATCATTATGATACATCCCAGCAGGCACACAACGTCATAAGACATTGATATTTGGTTAAATTACAATTATGATGTCGGGTGACCAAAATTCAATGTCAATTAAACGGTGCTGCTACTTCTGAGACGGATAGCAGTTCAGGAGCAGAGGATTCCGATCAAGTTCCGATGGCAGGTGGAAGTGTTAAGCCACATCCACTGGTTGGTCTGAATACAGAGGAACGTAAATTGGCTATTCGACTTAAAGAGCTTGATTTACAAGTCAAGGGACAAGAACATGATACACAGCTTCTGCACGTCAGGTAGTGTGAGGCCAAGGGTAGTGCGGCTATGCCGGCGAGTGTATCACAAACACCTATACCTAGTGTTCTTCCAGCTGCTTCTCCTGTTCCCCAAACTTTAGGTGCTGGTGAATTTGAAATTTAGGAGGCAGATTTATTCAGTCCCTGCGTTTACAGATGCAGAGATTGATTCTTACTTCAATGCGTTTGAACGAATAGCTGTCGCTTTGCATTGGCCAAGAGAGATTTGGTCACTCTTGTTGCAATGCAAACTGACTGGTAAAGCTCAGGAAGTCTGTGCTGCTTTATCTATTGAGAAGATTTTCTAAAGGCCTCAGTTCTTAGGGCATATGAGCTTGTTCCCAAAGCTTATCGCCAAAGATTCCATAAGCATTCAAAAGTCGCCAAGCAGACATTCGTTGAGTTCACCTGTGAAAGGGGAACTCTTTTTGATAAATGGTGTCAATCCAGCAAGGTAAATAATTTCGAACAACTTCGCGAGCCTGTGTTATTGGAAGATTTTAAAAACACGTTGCCGGACAAAATTGTCGTACAACTGAATGAACAAAAAGTTAACATGCTCGCGCAAGCAGCTGTTTTGACCAACAAATTTGTATTGACTCAAAAAAATTTTCTCGTTTCGTCTGTGTGCCATGAATCTTTCCAATATGGATTTGAAAAGTGTATGAAAACTGCCAAAGTTACGGCACCGAATCAGGGTGAATCGCGTGAGTATTTCTATTGTCATGACACTGGTCACCTTATTGCTGTTTGTCCAGATCTGAGGAAGAAAAACCAGTCTCCTAATCATCATGCCCCGAAGAGTGTTGGATTTTCTTGCATTACGTGTCCCTCGGTTGTTGACGGGCAAGGAACTGATCCCGGATATGACCCGTTTGTTTCTAGTGGTGTAGTTTTTCTTACTAGACAAGAGAGTAATAAAGTTCCCATTCACATCCTCCAAGATACTGGGTCTGTCCAATCGTTTGTGCTTAGCAGTGTTTCACCGTACACTAATGCCTTGTGTTGCAGTTCCGATGTGCTGGTTCAAGGAATTGAACTAGGAATAGTCAGTGTTCCTTTACATCATGTAAATATTCAATCTGACCTTGTTTTAGGACTCCTTAAAATTGCTGTTCGTCCACTACTGCCTATTAAAGGGGTTGATATGATTCTTGGTAATGACCTTGCAGGGGGAAAGGTATTGCTCTTTCCTGAAGTAATTGAGGACCCGCTTTCTGAACCACAAGATGTTGTGGATTCTGTTCCGAATTTAACTTCCATATTTCCTGCATGTGTGATTATGCGAGTGCAGTCATGTAAGTTTAGTGATGTGGTTGAACTGTCCACCGTACCTGGTGCTTACCTGGTCTTCAACCATAGCTAGGGTTACTCAAGTGAACGCGCAAAAACAGGATGATTCCCTAGCTCGCTGCAGAGTTGCTGTTGTGAAGAAAGAAGATATGTTTAAAAGCCCCGTCGCCTATTTTTGGGATGATGAGTTGCTGATGCATAAAAGATCGGCAGTAACTTTTGAATGTAAATTGTGCCCACTCAATTTCGTTCTTATGTGTTGACATTAACTCACGATCACAGTTTGTCAGGTCATTTGGGCATTACAAAAACATACCACCATATTTTACGTCACTTCTTTTGGCCCGGTTTAAGATCAGACATTGTGAAATACTTTCGGTCATGCCATTCCTGCCAGATTTTATATCAATAAATTCATATTAACTATGTGCTCTGGCACTCGTTTCCCTAAGACTGTGCCTTTACATACCATAAAAACTAAAGGAATTCTGCGAGCTCTAATGAAATTCTTTTCTACTTTCGGTTTACCAAAGGTGGTGCAGACTGATGAGTGCACTAAGTTTATGTCTCGGTTTTTCAGACTAGCATTATCACAGCTTAATATAAAACATGAAGTCTCTAGTGCATATCATCCAGAATCACAATCTCGCTTCTCGATTCTCGCACTGGCAGGAATTGAAGGGGATTGTGAATGAACAGCGCACTCGTCCACCTTCGATACCATGCCCTTGAGCAAGGCACCGAACCCCTGATTGCTCCCCAGGCAATGGCTGCCCGTCCCTCCGGGTGTGTGTGCGCGCACACTTGGATGGGTTAAATGCAGAGAACCAATTTTGAGTATGGGTTACCATACTTGACAACACGTCATGACTTTCACTCTTCTGTTGAAAGAGTATGAAATGATGACTGTAAATCAAGTGACCCTGTTAATATCTTGGATTATGTCAGTTCATTCCGTGGAAGTTTGCATCGAGTATGTGAATTAGGTCGTGCCTCCATGGCATCTGTTTAAAAGAAAATGAAAACACGATTTGACAAAAAAGCTGTTTTACATTCCTTTAAACAGGGCGACATGGTCTTGGTTTTGCTCCCTGTCTCTGGATCAGCCTTACAGGTGAAATTTTCTGGCCCATATGTGATTGATGCCAAACTTCAAGCGAAACAGCTTATATTGTCGATACACCTGACCACAAGAGGAAAACTCGCGTCTGTCACGTAAATATGTTGAAGTCCGAGACGGAGAAATGAAATGTTCTGTCACATCTGCTGCACCTGTATCTGTTGTGACTGCTCCTGAGTGTTCTGAGGTAAATGGTTAACCATACGAAGTGTCTCTGTTACTGGTGCTCGCTTGCAAAACTCTGAGATTCTTAAAGATTTAACGTCTCATTTGTCATATCTGGCTGAAGGCCCTGGAGCAAATGTTTGTAAGCTAATCTAGTCATATTTAAATTTGTTCTCTGATGTGCCATCCAAAACTGCTGATGACATTGATGTGGGAGACCATCCACCAATTAAGCAGCACGCTTATAGAGTGAACCCGATTAAGCGTCAGGTAATGCAGGATAAAGTGGAGTACCTGCTTGAAAATGGGTTGGCTGTCCCAAGCTGAAGTGCCTGGAGCACTGCCCATTTTTGCACTGATTATAGAAAAGTCAATGCCATTACAAAACCAGATTCTTTTCCTTTGCCTCGTATGGAGGATTGTGTAGACAGGGTGGGGTCAGCTACTTTTGTGTTGAAGCTGGATTTACTTAAGGGCTATGGGCAGGTGCCCTTGACTTTCTTTTGCAACGCCTGACAATCTCCTACAGTACACCGTGATGGCATTCTGACTGCGAAACGCTCCTGCCACGTTTCAGCGTCTGATGAAAAAGGTCTTGGCCGGCATCCCTAATTGTGATGCGTATTTAGATGGTATTATTGTGTATTCTTCTGACTGGAATGAGCAGTGGCGGACTGGGACAGTAAATCAGGCCGGGAATTTGACTCCACCCCAGGCCACCTCTGTTGCTGCAGTCACCACCACCCTATTCATGTGTCCACCAAACTGCTAAACTTGCAGGCTAACCCTGTTAGTTGATGTAACAGGTAGACTACCAGATGTAATATAATTGAATAAATAAATGAACCTTCAAAAACTCACTAGGAATACATCATCTGTACTACCACACCAAATACAAATATAAAATTGGCTTACACATCCAGGGATAATAAAAGATACACATTCACATTTTGAAAAATTTATATTTTATGCATTTCCAATGCTCAACTCAAGTATATCAAAAGTATCAGAAACACAAACACAAATAAACTTAACAAAAGCTATGACAATGTAAGTAACAGATAACAATGTTTACTCAATAATGGCATAACAAACCAGTAAGAGTAAACAGTAAGTAATTAGCACTACTAGTACACCAGTAGGCGGCGCAGTAGCTCACTGCTCTCTGCCATTTTGTCAATTATGTCGTCTTTATCAAGTTTTATAAGAATCTCCTTCTCTGTTGCCATCAAAAGGAATGATTCAAGGTTCTCTTGACTGAGGGAGGTTCTCAGACGGTTCTTCACTAACTTCAGGGTGGAGAAGGTCCTCTCACAGGCAACCTGAGTAATAGATATTGTGAGGAGGAACTTGTAGCCCAAACCAATGATGTGATAAGCATCAGTAAGCAGATTGTACTGAGACAAGAGGAGATAGCAGCATATTGAACAGTTTCTGCATGTGGAACAACTTCTGCTCACAAACTCCACACTTGCATCAGGAACCTCAGAGCCTTCCCCTGCTTCATCACTAGAGGCAGCACCCCTAATGTTGTAGTTCTCCATTAGTGATTGCTTCAGTTTTTCCCAGTGCTGTGCAAGGATGATCAGTTCAGCCTGCAATGTCTCAACACTGGCACGTTCATCAAATTGCAGTAGGCACTTGCTGAGCTCCTTCATGGCTGGAATGCCTTTTTCTCTGATTTCAGGGAAGTTCCTAGGATCCATGCAGGAGACATCTGTACACAGCACTGCATTTTCTGCATAACGGCTATGAAAGCTTTCAATAACAGTGTCCAAGATCACATTGTGGATGTTGATTTTGTAATCAATGTCTGCATTAGCAATGGGCTCATCTTGTGCCAGCTCACCGGGTTGCCTCTTGTGTTTTCTAATTCTTTTCTCTGGGAGAGCAGTCTGAACGTCAGCATCACTGTACTGAAGCTTCTCCAGAATGCCATTGGCCCATTCAACAAAGTCATCTGCCGCCCTCTTCACACCCTCAAAGTCCTGGGCACACTTTCTCAAGCTATCTTCTGCTCCTGTCACCAAGTGCTGTGCTGAAACAATATCCATGCCAGTTGTTTGTAAATATTTACAGAGAGGCGTTGTCTGCTCAAAAATCCTGAGGAAAATCTCAGCTGTCAGTATGGTTTCATACTTTAGGAGAGCAGCCTTGTACCCTTGGGCCTTATTTTGGATGACAGGTTTCATGGTCACATCCTTTTCAATTTTTTCCATAGTGATGACCAGAGCTGTGTAAAGTGCATGGTCAGGCTTTGCAAACCTTCCAAATACTTTCCTCAAGGCCTCATCTTTGGCCCACCAGCATGTTTCACCAATTACACCAAGCCGTTTGTGTCTTTTGTCCTCACTGTTTTCCTCCCATAGCTTCATGCGCTTGTAGGAATCACGAATGAACACTGTAATATCATTCAGTAGTGAGAAAAGGGACTCACTTGCCACAACAACCCCTGTAGTGTCAGCTAGAACAAGGTTGAGGACATGTGAGTAACACCACGTGTGCACTTGGTTCGGTGATGCTCCTGTGAGCAATGCAGAGAAACCTTTGTGTTGTCCCTGCATGTTTGCAGCTCCATCTGTTGCATTACCAATGCACTTTTTGATGTCTATGTCCATCTTCTCTAGGGTTTGTTTTACAAGCTCAACAAAGTACTGTCCAGTTGATGACTCACAGTCAATGACTGCAATACGTTTCTCATGGACAACATCAGTAACATATCGCAGAACTACTGCACACTGGTCTTTGGATGTTAAATCCTGTGTTGTGTCGATTTGTATTGAGAACATCCCTGCCTTTCTCACTTCAACTGCAATTTTCTGTTGAATCATATTTCTTATTAATTCAATTACTTTATTTACTGTTGTTTTGGACATCAAAGTTACCATGGACCCTCTTCCTTTAGTTTTCATCTGCTTCTTTCTCTTGTAAATACAATCACTAACATGTTCTTGTAGGCAGACATCATACTTGCTCAGCAAGAGTATGAGCTCAAAGAAATTACCATGATTGATAGCCATGTTTTCAAGGTCATATGTAGCTTCATGGCTGTGCCCTCTGTAGCTTAGCCCACATTTACCAATAACTTTCACTACATCAATCACACGTTCTAAGACCTGCCTCCTCTTTCTAACCTGGTCTCGATGAATGGTCATTTGCTTATCAGTCAGAAGGGTATGGATGTCCGCTTTGTTGACTCTAAGAAAAAAAGCTTCTGCACTTTCTCTATGGATATTGCTTGTTCCTGTACTCTCTGATGGGCATGTTTCCAGGCCTGTGTACCTCCTTTGATAAATGCACTGTCACTGACTAAAAGTTTTGCAAATGCAAGACATACTGAGCAGAATAAGGAGTGATTACTTTCATTGTATGTCAGCCATTTCCTGTTTGTGCCATCTTTTGAGTGGAATACATCAGGAATGGCTCTTTTGGTTGTTTGAATTGGGTGATACTTAAAAAATAAATCAAAATCCTTAGACTGTGGATGGGCAAAATAATCAAATGGAGTATCAAGGCTTTCACTGTCTCTATCATCTTTCCCTGAATCCCTCTCTCTCTCTCTCACTCTGCACATCTAGTTGCTCTGCAATATGAAATAAGCATGTTCAATAATCTATACTTATATTAATTGTGCAGCCATCAAATGTATGTCCCCATGATCACAGTCCTACTACTGATGATCTAATAAATCATAAAAGCACATATTAGCACAGCCTGCATGTTTAGTTTTGCTTAGCTTAAACTTTACCTGAAGGTTCCTGCTCTGACTCAAAAGCTGAAGTGTCCACCCCCTCTAGTTCAACAGCAGGAGCACTTGCAGCACTAGTGCTACTGTTGCTTCCTTCGTCACCTTTTCAAAATAAATAAATAAACATTGTAGACTACATATTGTAGGCTAGAAATGGAAAATCAAAATTTCTGGTCAAATTTGGCACTAAAAAATACTGTATCCCCATCTGTAAAACAGTGTGCTAGTTTGTCATTAAGATGTTGCAACATGTTCTTTTAAAACATGGCTGGGATTTTGCAGCAACTTGCTGCATCTGTGGCCAGGGCTTTTCTCCTTTTTATACGTTCCCTCTCTGCTCCTCCTTTGCGTTTACGCTCGATTTTTTGCACAATTTTCTAAGATATAGCCTGACTCTGGATATAGTCAATTAGGCAGTTCGTCGCTGATGTTGGGTCATGTGGTGGTGTCATTTTCACTCCGCGATTGCCTGATTAGTAGATTGAGAGGTCCGTCAATTAATTCGCAGTTGCATACCAGCCTATCGCACGTCAGGCTGATCGACTTCACAGCGGCAGCCGGCAGGCCAGAATGAACGTCAGGCAAGTCACGTCGGTGCTCCCAATGGCCAGTCCGCCCCTGGGAATGAGCATATTAAAACACTCCGTCTAAATGAATTTTCTCTTACTTTAAATCTCCCCGAAATGTGAGTTTGGAAGAGCTACAGCGACTTACTTGGGCAAGCAAGTCAGTCAGGGTGAAGTTCGACCTGCCACCGCTAAAGGTCAGGCTATTGTACACTTTCCTGTGCCTACTAGTAAGCAACCGCTGAGACATTTCCCTGGTATGTCAGGATACTATCGAGGATTTTGTAAAAATTTCCCTGATGTGGTGTTACCTTTGACCAATTTGCTTTGTCAAAACAAAGAATATGTGTTGACTGATGAATGTCAAACTGCCTTTCAATCTGTAAAAACATTACTATGCAGCACGCCAATCTTGTCTGCCCCGATTTTCCTGCTGCCTTTCAAACTGGACGTGGATGCTAGCGCTACTGGAGCTGGTGCTGTTCTCCTGCAGGAGGATGCACATTGAGTCAATCATCCTGTGTGCTATTTTTTGAGAACATTTCTGAAACATCAGTTGAATTATAGCACAACTGAGAAGGAAGCTCTTGCCTTACCGCTCACGTTGCAGTATTTTGAGGTGTATGTTGGGTCAAGTTCATTACCTGTCGTGATCTATACAGATCATAATCTGCTGGTCTCTCTATCCCACTTTTGTGTAATTCTAGCCAGCATATTATGCAGTGGGCAGAAATCATCCAAGAGTTTAATCTAGAAATTCGATAGCCTACAAAAAAGGAAAAGACAATGTTTTGGCAAATACTTTGTCTCGTGCGGAGTAACATGCTTAATCAACAGTGGGGGTGTTACGATATTAAGTTACTTTATTGTGTATTGAATTTACTATTTCTGTGTTTTTTCGTTGTTTTTTCTGAGTTTCAGATCACCACTGATTTGTCAAGTGCAGTGCCCCCTGCCTGCGGTAATTGATTGTTCAGTGGGCAGTCTTTATAAAAACGGCTCTTCCGCTCATCAGTAGGGAGCTCCTGTGACTTTGAGTCGGTTGCACTGCTCCAGACTTACTGTCAGCCGCCAGACCAAAATGTTGTACTAGAGTTTTTTTCTAATTATGAATATTATCTTTTTTTTCTTTGTCATTTACTGCAGCCATGGCATCAGAGACCATTGAAGTGGCAGCTCTAGGAAGACCTCTGTTTCCTGGTATGCTGTATGACTGCCGCAAAGATTCCTTCATTCCAGGTGGGGTACCAGACTAAAATTAATAAATGAAATGGAAGTTTGTTTTCACCTCTTGACCAAATGTCGCATCACTAATTACCAGTCCTTGTGTAGCAACACTATAAAACCTGCGTGTTTACTTCGGCACACATCACCTTCTTTTACATATCTGTTAAAGCTAAGTCTTGTTTCAGGTGTTACTCTTTGGGATAAGAAATCATTGAGTGAAAATTTGGACAGTCGTCCACAGCCCAAGACAGATGTGAAGTTCAGTAGCTCCGACTCTTTCTCTAGTAAGACCAGTCTCCTGGATGTAAGTGCTTCCCTGAAGGCCAGCTTCTTGGGAGGGCTGGTGGAGGTGGGAGGATCTGCCAAGTTCCTGCGTGACACCAAATCCTCAAACCAACAGTCCAGAGTCACAATGTATTACAGTGAAACCACAAGATTTGAACAACTCACTATGACCCATCTGGGCCAGATCACCCACCCTCAGGTGTTTGACCAGAAAACTGCAACTCATGTGGTCACGGCTGTACTGTACGGAGTTCAGGCCTTCATGGTGTTTGATCGGACATTTTCAGAAGAGGAAGACAAGCAGGAGATTGAGGGAGAACTGAATATCATGGTCAAGAAGATTCCTCTATTTTCTATTGAGGGGAAAGGAGCTATAAAAATGACAGATGGTGATAAGGAAGTGGCTGAGAAGATCACCTGCACATTTTATGGTGACATCCGCCTTGAGCAGAACCCCACCACTTTCACGGAGGCCCTCGAGGTGTACAAGAAGCTCCCCACTATACTGAAGGAGAATCCAGAAAAGGTGGTTCCAATCAAAGTCTGGCTTTATCCTCTTCATCTTTTGAATGATAAAGCAGCTCAGTTGGAGAGAGAAATCAGCGCAAGTGCAGTTTCCATTGAAGTTATAATGGAGGAGCTGGAGGAAGTAGAGAGGACATGCAATGACCTTTCCAGAAAAACGCTGGTCAATATTTTCAGTGACATCACACAGAGGCTGCGCTTATTTCAGAGCTCATTTAACATTTACAAGGCAATGCTCCTGAAAGCAGTCGGCAGGGTCTTGCCTGCTATTCGAGGAGGAGGGATGGAGGAGAAATCAATAGAAGACATCCTGAAGATCCACTACAGATCCCCTTTTAATGCTGATGTGCTAAAGCAGTGGTTAGGTGATGCAAAGTCTGAACTTCACCTCTTGAATTCTAACATAGAGATGTTGAATGGGATCAAAATGGAAAATTCAGACACTCTCAACACCATCCACCTTAATCCTAATATTGAAGTTGTGGTGTGCTTGACCTTCACATCTCTGAATTATGAAGACCCATATCTTTCAACCCTGACAGAGTTTGTTAAATCTGACGAGTTTAAAGGGCTAGATGGGGGAAAAAAGATGGTTTCTGTAGCACCTGTCAGAAAATGGTTCAGAGATCCTGATGTCATAATAAAGATGAGAGAGAACTTATCTCTTTTCAAAAGTTTCTCAGAGGCTAATAAAGATGAAAAGAGAATCCGCTTCAGTATTTCTGCCATATCCGATCCCTCCAGTCCAGGGTCCTCCATCTATCTGTATGAGAAAGGGAAGCTGACAGACACACAGTTCCAGCCCGTGTCCAAACCACCCCCACCAATAGTAAAGGACACTCAGAACCGAATAATGTCCCTGAAACTGCAGAAATCTCCAACTGGAGAAACAGTGCAGTACAGAGTGGAATACCAGCAGGTAAAAGCAGATTCTGGCCCTGACAAACAGTGGTTCGTCCAAAACACAGCAGATAAAGACTTTATTCAGACTGGATTGGAGTTTGGACAGAAGTACTTGATCCGCTACAGGATAGTGGGTAAAGTGGGAGTGAGTGAAGCCAGTGACACTATCAGCCACATACCGTCTTCAGGTAAGGGTCATCTGCATATATTGTAGGCATTAAACTTTATTTTTAAAAAATATCATTCACACAGTCAATGTTTGTACTGGCAACCATATTTCCTAATAACAGGTGACTTTCCATCCGGTTCATACAGCATATACCATATGAGCATATAACCATGTCAAGTCCTCTTTTCCTGTCCTCAAATAGTGTGAATGTCACCTCTAACCGTAGTGACAGGGGATAAAGTAAATATCATAAATGGAGATTTCCTTAACATTGGAATGATTTATCACCAAAAGGAGTTGAAAAGCAAAAACATGAGACAGTGATGGCCCAGCATGTGACTGGATTAAAAACTTTCAGGATCTATAAAAATTTGGAATCCACTCTTTTAATAACTGAAGTGACTATGAACAACTGTATTCTGCTGTTATATTCACATAGACATTTTTTTTCTTCTTCGCTCTTTATCCCTTTTTCAGAACTACCTCTGATTAGGGTTGGGAGTATGCATTCAACCACTTTTACGATTCCTTCCACCAGCACCATTAGGAAGATCGTAATTTATTACCAGCGGAGCTTTATGGTATGTGAAGATTGTTTTCATTTTATTTTATTGTCTTTGATTTCTGCTTTATCACACACACACATATATATATATATATATATATTTTTTTTTTTTCTGTGTCATTGCAGTGGTTCAGGTTTAAAGCAATCGAGGTGGTTTCCAACACTGGCTACAGATTTATGGATGGTGACTATCACGGAGCGAAATCCGAAGAATTTCTATTTGACGACGAAGATAAAATTGTTAAGGTAACATTGTGGCCAAGTAAGGATGAGACCAAACTCGGTGGTATAGGATTTGAGGTTGTAAAAAGCAACGGTGCAAGAACATCATTATCAGTCAAGAATGAATATAATCTGGGAAGTCCTGTGAGTGTTGATGTGATGTCTAGAAAGTGTTACGGCATTGCGGTGAGAATCAGACTTGAAATTGAATTTCTGGGCTTCTACTTCATTTAGATGCCTCCAGCTGTACAGACATAACTGTTACTGGCAGTATCAAAATACTTCTGCAGACATCTGAACAATAATCAAATATTTTAAATATATACTAAAGTTAATGCATGTATAAAGATATTATGTTTTTAGTATCAATCAGACTAATATGTTTGACGTTCAGGTAAATGGAACAGTAATATCTCAAATGTAAATGTAATGTAAAGGACAAATAAAAACCATCAAATTTATGAGTCAATCAATAAATAGTGATTGCAATTTATGTCTTTATGTTTATTTACTTTATCTCATATTCCGTATTGGGTAGCACTTTATGATAACTGAATGAAACTAATCCTCTGTAATCTGATGAAAAAAATGTGACGTGATCTACGAAAACCCACCACATGGTGAAATTCTACCTATTATAGGTTTTGATATCATATGAAATCTGAGTTCAAGCCCTTTCCATATCTGTAAATTCAACAGAACAAAAGTTACGGCTATCTGAAGTCGGCTGATCACTATGATTTTCAAGAACGAAATTTTGAAATGAACAAGTTAAAAAACTTAAAGGGATAGTTCACCCAAAAATGAAAATTCTGTCATCATTTACTCACCCTCAGGTTGTTCCAAACCTGTATAAAAGTCTTTGTTCTGCTGAACACAAAGGAAGATATTTGATATTCATTCTGTATATATTTGGGTTGAAACAACCCAGCATTTTTAGAGTGTACCGTTTTTAACATGGCTAAACAATATTGCCTACATTTAAACTCGTTTATCAATCATTACATTAAATATTTAGAAGTAGCCTAATTCACGTGTAATCAACTGGTCTCTGTTATCCCGTTTCCACCGTATGGTCGCTGATTCTTCTGCCCGAGATGAGCTCACAAGCGACGGTGGAACTCCCAGCTTCACATCACCGCCATATGATTCATTCATAGAGGAACTATTCTGTGACTGACTCCATAACCTGCCCATAAACAAATAGTGAAGGGCTCTGAGGACATATTTTAACATTCAGCATCCAAAGTATTTATATTCTGTATCTTTTTGAATAAAATCATTTCTATCATGCCAGAAGACTGATTAGCATCTCTGTATGTTGCTTTGCATTAAATAAAATGATTTCCAGCACAGTAACGATTTTGTAGATATAATAGTGGGCCTAGACAAACCTGTATTTTATTCAAAGAAATGCACCAATTCGATGGTGCTGCTGACAACTGTTTTCTCCTGAAGAGGACACGATAAACACAGTAATAGCTGGGTTAAGTCTGAGCCAGGAACTCAGTAAAAACTACCAAAACATAAAAAACCGCATGTGTGTGGAAAAAAAATTATTATTATTTAGAGTGAAGAAGTGAGAGAGAGAAAAACATCCTAAATTAGCCTATGTTGCTTTGTACTTTTTTATTAAGCTACTTCTTTCACAATGCAAATGTAAAAAAATTAGCAAAAATAAGAATAAATTCTGTATTCCTCATTGTCAAATAGCACTGGGAATACAAACACTAAACTCTTTAGGAAAACCTCTAATAAATAAATAAATAGCCTAAAACTGTTCTGAGACGTAATGTCTTGAAAATGTGATGGGGGGGAAATTATAAACTTGAGCAGTTTTATTATAGTGCTGGTTCCTTAAATGTGTTTTAGTTTTATTTATTTATTTACTTATTTCGGTTTCATAGACAAACCATCACATGCAAGTGTTCACATCATAATTTAGCCTATTTTTAGGACTCAGGAGCGAACCATTTAATAGGCTATCTGTCTGTATCGGTTTAATGTTTAAAAAATGAGACAGACAAATAAAACAGAATTGGTTACATTTAAAGAAATAAAACTTCAAATGTATAATGCAGTGCTAATCGATTATGCCATACTATATATATATATATATATATATATATATATATATGTGGTGTCAAAAATCTGATCTATACATTGATGCATCAACAATTATCATTGAATCTTTCAAATTATCAAGGTCACTTAGGCACGAAACAAACATTTTGACCCTGGAGGCAATAATAGGATTTATTTGAGGTGTATTAATATCAGGCCAAAGTAATAGATGATTTGTTGTGCTTCTTAAAGGGATAGTTCACCCAAAAATGGAAATTCTGTCATTTTCTCACCCTCAAATTGTTCGAAACCTGCATTTGGAAGGATCCAAATTGTATGAATTACAATAGCATACTGATGCAGAATGATGTTTCAGGTCTTCATTTGTTAGATTTGTTAGAAGATTTCCCTTTTTTTTAGAAAACTGAAATTAGAGCAGCCAGATTGTCTGGAGTCATATTAAACTTTGTTCTCGGGTTTTGTTTGCTAATTTTTGATTTTCAGTGTCCACCAAATAAACATCTTCAGTCCACGACTGACCAATTTATGTCTGTGCTAATTTACTTGGGAACATTTTTCACATTTTGGGAATATTTAATTAAATACTGGGCTAAAAGTACATAAAGTACATTAGAAAATGATCTTGTATATTACAGTAAATATACAACTATTTAAAATGCACAATTATTATAATAATTCATATGTATGTAATTTAAATTTAAATTACATTTAAATATCAAGCTTTTTCGCATAAATTGATGTAATTGATGTAAACATGATGGCCACCCTGGTGTAGAGAAAAAAAAAACTTTCTATGCCACTAATACAACTTAAGTCTTCATCCCATGTCAGTGTATTTTTCAACATGTATTTCTTAAAGTATTATTTAATTCCTTTTACTAAGTGTGAAAAATTAGTTGTGGCCCTTTTAATTTTATTTGTGATGCAGAAACGTCCTTTTTGCGACAGATGGCAGGTTTCATTCTTCCTTCTCAGAGGGCTGCAGAGAAATCCTCTCTATGTTCTCCTGATGGACTGCTGCTGCCCTCTTGTGTCTCAGAAACATGCAACCACAAACAACTAAACAAACTCCTTGAACTTGAACTTGAACTCATGCTTTATCATGTTTATACATTAGGTGAAGAGTGCAATTTTTAGCCACCTAGCAACAACTTAAAAAGCATACAGCAATGACACAGTGACAGAAATTACACAGAAATTCATCTTTAATTATCTTATTACCAGATAAACGGGAATCATATTCAATTAGTGATGGGAAGTTCGGATCATTTTACCGACTCGGACCTTTGAGTCTCGTTCAGCAAAATAAACGAATCTTTTTTCGAGTCATTTTGTTCATTTTGTTCATTTTAGCAAAATATAATTAAAATGTTACGTGTTACTTCCCTAACACATCTAAGAAACAGAAAACGTTAATTCATTTTTTACCTGGATCTTTAGTCTATGATTAGCTCACCTCACCTCTTACCTGACAAGTCTTCGGGTTTCGAGTCTTTCGAGTCGTTCGTTCTTTTGTCACGTGACCACTTCCCGGATCAGTACCCCAGTCAGTAATACTATAACGTAAAACTGTATTTTTTTGTATGTTGGATCATATTTACGAATTATCATAAAATTAAGATGTGTAATAAGCATTTTCCTAGAAATAAAAAAGGTCTGTCCATTTCTGTCACTATGTTTTTGTTACTGTTTCTTGAGGATCTGTGGTGTTATTTTATAGATAAATAAAACCCTGTTATAAATAAAATATTGATTAATATGTCCTTTCACTGTCTGTCTTTCAGTAAACAAACACTAGGCTATTTATTAAAATAATCCAAGCCTACAATTACAAAGTACTTATAGTTTGTTCATTTTTACTCCAATTTTGAGTTTGCTGGTATAATAATTGTTTCTCTTAGGCAGAATTGACATATTGGTCTAATATTTCTATTAGAAGATTGGTCAAAAAGGACATAATGACATAAAGTAAAAGCAAATAACATTCTGAATTTGAATGATTAATGTTAGTTTAAAATATTAAGGTTATGATAACATCAGCCTCAACAGTTGTAACCCAAATTGAAATAAAACTGGAGAGTTAAAGTGAATTACTTAGAAATATAATGTGCTTGGGTCACACAAAGGTTTAACCAATGGTTCAGCTGAAGGACAACTGTCACTCAAGACTGTCACCAAGGGAACGGTGACCATTCCACACCCATCCCCCTTTGTTTTGCACTAGGTGAGGGGCAGAGACAGTCTGATTTATTAAATAACTGCACAATTAGGTTATCAAGTATAAAAGTTATTTAGTTACAAGTTATTAAGTTTCATTGGTAAGTACATGTGACTTTTCAGATAAAAAACAACTTGTAAACATTGAAGGTAATTTATTATGGACTAAACATATAGTGAGTGACTCAAAATGAATCCTAAATAAGTAACACTACAGTTCTATAGTCTAATCTGAAGGGTTAACTCAAAAGACATAAATCATACAACAAGGTATTGTATTTTATGAAAATTAGAATCCACTGTAAAAAAAAAAAAACAAACAAACAAAAAAACAAGTATCTCTTCTTTATCAAAGTGATTTCGCCATCATATGGACAAAATGTTTAAAGCGTAACCAACTCTTTATTACCTTAGAGATAGAGAGAAATTCTGCACAGCTCCACTGTACAGCTTCACAAGAACATTACATTCATGCTGGTGATTTCTTGCTATGGAGAGTGTTTGCTGAGAAGATACAAAGACCAGAGATTTCCAGTGGGGCAGTATTATTTCAGCAGTATTAATTCACCTGCCAGAATTATACTGCCAGATACAGGAGACATTTCTGTCTGTGAAGTGTGTTTGACAAGAAGATTGTGACTTAAGCTTCAAAGGGAGAAGTCTCTTATGGTCGCCAAAGCTGCCTTGATTTGATGAACAGATATTTACAAATATTAAATATTGCTAAATATCATTACAATACAAAAGAATATTTTATATTTTAATGTATTTCTAATGTAACACGTTGTGATCAAAGCTGAATGCTCAGCATCATTACTCATCTTCTGTGTCACATGATCCTTCAGAAATCATTCTAATATGCTGATTTGCTGCTCAAGAAACATTTCTGATTATCAATGTTGAAAACAGCTGTGCTGCTCAGTATTGAAACCATGATACATTTGACTTCCATGATTTTTTGAATAGAAATTGAAAATTCTATTTTAAAAGAATTTTAATGTAACAATCTAACAGTCTTACTGTCTTTTATGATTAATTCAATGTATCAAATATAGTTTAATGTATATAAACATACTTTTCACAAGAAATACAACATTTCTTGTCAGCAATTAAATGTGTTAATTTGAATTAATAAATACAAGTATTAAAGCTGACATTTCTTCACTGTGCTCAGTTATTTTACTTAAATTGCATATAGGCTCACACAGGGATCATATTATTTGCAGCCAAATAATAAAATACATTGAAGATCAACGCAAATAGTCTTTTAATAAATCCACACGAGGGTAAATCACATAACAGGCAGACAGGAGCACACGTAGAGACATAGTAGACCGGAGAGGGAGCACAGGACACACTACAGCTTAAATAGGGTGCTAATGAGTGACAGACAGGTGAGGAGGATCAACTCATGAGAACACAGGTGAACTGACTAACAATCAAACATGGGGAAAAACTGGGTCACACTGAGCACATGGGGAATGAAACACAAAACAGTCCAAGGGTGTGACAGTCAGCAGCTCCTTTCAGAAATGTTGAAATCTTGGAGCTTGCCATCTGCTGTGGAGATTTTCTGCCCTCCTGAAATCACAGAACAATTTTTTTAAAGAATTTTTTTGATCTTCTGTGAACAGATTGACAGTCAGTAAGTCCACTAGTGCTGTTAGCATCACACGCTAGCTGCTCTCTGTCTGTAAAACGAGCTGTGAAAAGCTTATCACACACACACAAACAAGACAAACTGAGCCACAAACTCTCGGAGAAGAGATTCAACAGCAGGATAACTCACCTTCTCTTCCAGGCGCAGAGCTCACTTCCGGTCCAAACAGGAAATGTCCGTCACTCTCACGACACTTCTGTTTTGCAATAATCCTATTTTATTTAAGTATTTAATAATAATAATAATAATAACCTAAATATGAATTTTATTTTTTAAATGATCACAAATAAATAAAGAAATGTTACATTTGCAATAATTCTATTTTATTATAAAATAAAAAGTATTTAAAAATATTAATAATTAGTATTTATTAATAATAATAACAAAATTATTTTTATTTTATTATTATAAAAAAGAGAACTAATCAATTAAAAAATCTGCATGTTTTAATAATAATAATAATAATAATAATAATAATAATAATAATAATAACGTAAATATGAATTTTATATTATTTAAATTATAACAAATAAATAAATGTTACATTTGCAATAATTATATTTTATTGTAAAATAAAAAAACGAGTATTTAATAATAATAATAATAATAATAATAACAAAAATATGAATTTTATTTTATAATTATCAGAAATTAAGAAATAAATGTATTACGATTGCAATAATCCTACTGTACTGTAAAATAAAAATCAGTATGTAATGTAATAATAATAATAGTAATAAATAGTAAAAATCTGTTTTATTAATATGTAAATTATAACAAATCAATAAATAAATATCACCATTGAAATAATACAATTGTACTGTAAAATAAAATGTGAGTACTTAAAAATAATAACAAAACATTATTTTAATTTAATTTTTCATTATAACGATTAAACAAATCCATAAAAAACTGCTACTGTTGCAATAATCACACTGTACTGTACAATAAAAGGTCAGGATTAATAAACAAACTCCAGCTGGTCCAAAATGCAGCAGCTAGAGTTCTTACTAGAACCAGGAAGAACAAACATATTAGCCCGGTTCTGTCAGCACTGCACTGGCTCCCTATTAAGCATTGTTTACGTTTTAAAATCTTGCTAATTACTTATAAAGCGCTAAATAGTTTAGCTCCCCAATACTTGAACAAGCTCTTAACACATTACATTCCTTCACGGCTATTGCGATCCCAAAATTAAATATTTGGACTGCGTTCGCTGTTGGCCAGAGGAGAACTTGCCCCCCGACTGAGCCTGGTTTCTCCAAGGTGTTTTTCTCCGTTCTGTCACCGATGGAGTTTGGGTTCCTTGCCACTGTCGCCTCTGGCTTGCTAAGTTGGGGACACCGACACTCAAAAAATGACTCTTGGAGCAAACAATTTAAATAAAGTATATTTAAAAAGTATAAAATAACTATTATTATTCCGAATTAGGCTTTCTCAGCATGAACACCCACCTGATCAATGTACACAAACTATACCTCATACCTCATTTGTTGCAGTAAAGCGCGAATGTAGATGTTGCGCATGCGCATATTGAAAACCACTGAAGGCGGCAAGTCGACGAGGGCGCGACGGTGACCCAACGGTAGCAAGGAAGATTAATGAACAGAGGAGGAGATTATACAAGGTAAGATATTTTCTTCATTTATAATTGATGTAGACTGAACACAAACTATTTTTATGATTTGATCGATCTTGATTTAATAAATATCTTAGTTTTGCCGTAACTGCACTTTTTGGCGAATGAACTAACGTTAGATATTTTCCGCCTTTCCCTACACCGTTCACCTGATTTGGATGTAAATACCCTCAAATTAAAGCTGAGAGTCTGCAGTTAAAGCACATCTGGTTCGTTTCATTTGAAATCCATTGTGGTGGTGTATAGAGCCAAAAATGTTAGAAATGTGTCGATGTCCCAATATTTATGGACCTGACTGTAAATGGTCCCTTCTCTTCCTAAATATTTGTTAAAACAATTAAACCAGCAGGACCCTTGGAGAAAAATGAAATAAAATAAAATAAAATAACATAAAATAAAATAAAATAAATAAATAAAAAAAGGGAAAAAAGAAAAGCAATTATTTGACTTCACATATATCAAGTTTTCAACACTTTTTTAATACATATAACAGGTTTTCACATTTCAACATTTAGGCCAGCAAAACATGTCCTACTCACTGCAGTGGGGTATGCTGCATACCTAAAGATCTCCTCAGCCATGCCTTCAAAAATGTCAGACCTTTGAAGAACGAGGAACTACAAAAACCTGAGGCCAAGAACTGGTTCTTGTCTCCGGAGACATAACTATGACAGTAGTGATCAGACAAGTTGACTTCCTGGACTGAGCCAATAGCACGAGGGCTAACATCTCTTGTGTCAAGAGTGTCAGAGCTACAGGTTGAACTGGGTGAAAGAACAAGAATGCTGGAGCAGGAAGGTGCATCAGGTGCAGTCTCATGCATGCAGGAGTTACAGTCATCAGTTGAAAGAAAAATCACTTTCAGGGTATCCCTGTCTTCAATTTGACTGGTTGACATGAGATTCATGTATTCTTTTCCAAAGTCCTTATCTTTGTACTGGAGCCTGAACCTTTGCTTCACCCCAAAAACAGTCATTATTTCAAGGACAAGGTCATCCACAGACTTTGGGATTCCTGTCTTAAGTGTAAGCTTTCTTGCATCGTCATCCCCGCCAAAAACAATCCTCAGAATGACTGGACTTGACATTTTTCTCTTCTTTTCTAAAAGAGGGAATGAAGCAGAAAATGACATAAATCAGTAACACAATTTTTGCTCTGTAACTTATTTTAAATAAAACACTTGATAAATACATTACCTTAAATGAGGATGTGCTTCTTCATGGTCACCATTCGTCTTCCTCCTACCATATAATCATACAGTGGATAAGCATCAGTTAGCTGATCTAGATCAACCAGGGCAACCTCTCTATCAGGAGAGACAATCAACTGAAAAGCTCTAAAATGTTCTTAATACCATGCACACAGTACCTTCACAACAAAATTCAAACTGCTTTTGACAATACAGATTTGAAGAATTTCAGCAAACTCTGGGAGCCCTGAGTGATGAAAATCTATCTACTGGATTTGTTGAAGTGAAGGGACATTTAGGAGTGTCTATAAGATGACTGACACGAGGCCCAACCAAAAACCTCTAGTCTGGAAGGCAGATTTCCAAACAGTTTTTTTTTTTCACACTTGTACTGAGGCCATGATGTAACCCAGGCTACCAACACTCAACTGAGCTGGGAGTAGTTATTTTCATGAGTTCTGAAGCTGCCAGTAAGAGCATTTTGTATATTGAAGAATTGACCAATCACAAGTGAGAATGTTGTATAGCGCTTTTTTTTTCCTTTCTGGAATTCGCACGCGGTTAGTGCGTGCTCTCTCTCTTGCTTCGGTGGAACAGAAGTGAGCGGCGGTGTTTCAGGTCTCTACGATTAAAATGTAAGAATTTGATTAATCAGGTAGAAATATTTGATTAAACACCTAGTGATATTCGCCCAGAGACGTTGTACTGAGACTAGAAGCAAAGTTTGATGTAAAAAGAGACTTAAATCGGTTTGGTAGCACGCGACTGCCAAGAGGACGCCTCCTTTAACACATATGGCGTGTTATCCAATAACTAAAAGTGTTTCACAGAGAAGCAAAAGACATTTTCAATTGGAAATTAATTTCATGAGTTATGAGTGAAAGACCGAGTGGAAACTGAGTTCTTTGGAGCTACAAGGGATTAAAACGGTTAAATTCATCTGTGTTGTTTTATGTGTTAATCTGTGTGAAAGGTTCATATAAGTGAAATGTGAAAAAAGATGCTGTATTTGAGTTCATTTATGAATCGTGAATGTATGTTGCAAGACCACATGTGATAAATTTATGCTTATTTGTTTATTTGTAAGATGAAATCGTCATTTTGTTGCTTTCTTAAACGTTGTGATATGTGTGTATTCTGAAAATGATATTAATGACAGTTTTGTGACCTTGTTATTCAAGGTCAGTTTTTTTTTTTTTTTTTTTTCCTTTTTTCTACTTCTGATTCGGTTTTATCGTGGCCCTGTCGAGTGTGTGCTGCAAGCTCTAAGTTGACGCTGTATGGAGATCGATGCTTCACGAAATGGAGTTTCTGGATTCCCAGATTTCGTCCAAACTCCTGTGTTCACGGAGGGAGTGAGGACTGGCGAGCCGCACTGAGTTCTCAACAAGTGCTACTGAATGACATTTACCTTGCTGTTGCCGAACTGGACGGTAGGAAAAGTGAACTAGCAGCACAAACAGAGCGTTTCACTGTTCTCTTTAGGGACGATCTAATAGGAGAGACTGAGTGACGAACAATTTCACTGTCGTTAACTGAATTCAGCCACATTCACAAGGTTGTGAATGAACATCAAGTACTGAATTACAAGACTCTTGAAAATTGAGCTTTGAATTCATACTTGAATTTATTCAGATTTATTTGGGTTTCTTCCTAATTGTGTTTTTCTTCTAATTTGATCAAGTGTATTTGTTTTCCCCATTTTTATTTTTTATTTTTTTTAAAGTGTGAACAAAGGATACAACTCTCATTACATTTTATTTTATTTTTCTCCAGAGTGAACAAAGAAATAAGTTAGCGATACCTCAAAAGGAGCAAACAAAAGGTTGACTTCATTAACTGATGTGAAGTTTGTGGTGGAAGGTGTGAGTTTGAGTTTGAGTTCTTCTGAGTTTTCATTTGAAGTCCTTGAAAACTATAAAGAAAGGGGGAAAAAAAAGGAATAGAGTTAAAAAAAAAGGAAAGCGTTATTGTCAAAACAACTTGCACTGAAATAGTTTTCTCCTTTTCTTTGTTTGAGAATGTTACCCATTGTATTTTGTTTATTTTTCCTCATTCCTCTGATTTGGTGCATTTCAATTGCTAAGCCAAACATTTACTTTTGACAAATAACACTGAGTTGAACGTCTTACCGTGTCTGAGTGATTCATTGTTGTTATTGAGCTCCTTAATCTCCGTAGGCGAACCTGAACTTCTGAAAAGCTGGTCCATATTCAGAACCCATCGTGTCTGCAGTACTTGGTGCAGCGGGTTACACCTAACATGTTTAACACCGTGATCAAACTTAGTCTTACTCTCCAATTCAGCTGAAAACATGGTTGCATCTTCAACATCCACTTGATATAGACCTGCATCTTCTGGGCCAACATTACTAATGGTAAATGTGTATTTATCACCAACTTTCTTCAGATTGTGTTTGAAGGAATCATTGGTGCCATCACCATAGTCAACTATTTCACCATTCTGCAAAGAATAAATGTTGAATTAGATACTGCCCACCTAAGCAGAGTGATTTTATATAGCGCTTACATAAGCCTCTACAGAAAACATCACTGCAGTTAAGAAACTTGTGGCTCTCACCTTGTAGAGAGAAATTTTGCTCATGGGATTCTTGAGCTTCATCTCAAGTTCAAATTCAGCTTTTCCATTTGGTTTGACCTCTACTGGTTTCATATTTTCAACCTTTTCAACATACTGTTAAAAATAAAGGACAATGGAAAAATAAGAAATATCTGTGTACAGTACAGTACAGTGATCAGTGTAAACACTTCAAATCCATCTTTGACTACAATAGTCTGAAGGTGTTGATACCTTCGCCTGTTCTTCCTCTCTTTCCTTCTTCAACTGGTTGCTGAAAAGTCTTTTCAGATTTCAGAAAAGATTTTTCAGATTTCAGAAAAGATTCCACAAAGATATTTCGAAAGAGTTTTGCTATCTAGATATATTAACTGTAAAAATAGATAACATGAAACAAACAACAAAAAATGTAGCTCCCCAAATTATTTGGTTGTGATATTTTACACAGTTTTCTTCAGCATTTTTCTGAAGTCTTCATATTCATTTCGTTCTGAAATAAATAAATAAATAAATAAGCAAGCACATATTTAAATTACTTTTTGACTTATCGGACTAGCCATCTACTGTCTAGTCTGAACACTATTACCATTATCTTTTAATTCAACTTAAGCTGTTTAGCAATTTACTAAGTACTACATACAAACAGATTGTGTTTTGAATGACTACATGTATATGTATATGTGTATTTGGCAGGCTAAACATGATGTCTTGTTGTAACTTTCTGTCATCTTTAGATTACTTTTTGAAGGTTTGAGATAATTGACTTAAGTGTATAAGATAATTTAATATATGTGCACGGTTTTGCTATGCCATGTTTGTTTTTCTGATCGACATCAACATTTGAATTCTATCGAATCATTTGAATGTTGCCTTATGGTAATTTCATTACACTCTTGAAAAAAATAACTCTAGAACCCTTAAGTATTATTGAGAACCCACCACCCCATTGCTTCCTTCTCTCCAATGGCTTCCTGCAGCTGCCCACATCAGGTTTAAAACACTAATGATTGCCTACAAAGCCAAAACCAGACAAGTAACCACATACTTTAAGGCACTTATCACACCCTGCTATGCACCACGCTCCTTTCAAGGCTCTAACATGGCTTGACTGGACCCATCATCCCTCAAGACTCTTTTCTGTCCTGGCACTCAGGTAGTGGAATGAACTTCCACTGGCTGTCCGAACACTGGCTGTCTTCAAACAAAGACTAAAGATCTACCTCTTGAATTGACACTTCTATTGAAAGAATCCCTTGTCTTGTGTGTTTTCTTTTCATGCTGTACTAACCTCCTTCAACAGGATTTTAGCTTGACGGCCTAACCTAATGAACTATCACGAGACTACAAAACACTCTGGATAATCTGCTAACTGCTGTAACTGTAAAAGCTATAAACAATCATTATACCACAGGAATCTTGAATTTGAATGTTGAATCTGAATGGTCAGAATGTATTCACTGATTTTTTCTATAACAGCACAGCTCTGACAATGTTGACGGCTGTCACAGGTTTATATAGTACATGTTTATTTTTCAGGAACTTGGATGCTGACACTATTTAATACTAAAAATGGATTTTAAAACAGAAAATTAAGTGTTAATTAACAAAGTAATATGTATAATCATTGCTATGGTAAAGTTTTATGTATGGAGAATATTCATTCATTCATTTATGGAAGGAGAGCGCTTTGTAACAGAGTCACTGTTGTATCTTTATGTTTTACACTGCACTATATTTGTCTTGCTAACTTCAAGAGAGAGAGAGAGAGAAACTTTGAGTTGTGAACTTTTAATGTCTAAATAACATCAGACTTACTCTGGTATTCTTAGACATACCTGGCCTATTTTTCCCAAATCCAGCTGAAAAAGAGAATGATCACAATAAAGCTGGGATGCAAAGAAATGTTTGCGATACAATGTAAGGTAATTATTATTATTATTATTATTAATAATAATAATAATAATATTTTTTTTTAATCTATGAATGTAAATTATGTCTTACCTTCAAAAACCTTAAGCGTAGCTGTACAAAGAGCCATTCCAAATGTGTTTGTAGCAAAACATTTGTATGTATCTGCTTGGTCAGCTGTTATATTTAATATCTGCTATGAAACATAACCAACATATTTGAGTATTTACTGAGTAAGAATGTATTTTGCAGGACTTGTGTTCACTTAAAAGGAATTTACTTACTGTTTCAAACCTCACAGTTGTTTAAAAAAAAAAAACAAAAAAAAAAAAACCCTGCACTGGGTGAGAGAACCTGCGTAGGGCCTATGTGTCGTTGGATTTGTATGGGTTAGCCCTCATCCACAATGCCCACAACTTGTGGCCAAAGATGAGGATAGGGGCACTGATTGACTGGTACTCAGAGCTCTTGTTTCACCACCATAGACCAGTACAGCAACTGTAACACTGCAGGCAAGGTCTCTCCTCCCATCTGAAGGAATCAGCCCCTCTCTTTTCTAAGGGAGAACACAGACATCAAGATTCTGCATATGAATCACCACAGTGGTCACAATCAAAACCAAAAAAGCTTGGGAATCCAGGATGTGGAATTAAGGAAGAATCAAGTTTTGTACTATGAAGCCACCCATCATGCATTGCGCAGCATGAAGCTTTTTCGTTTTGATTGTCACCGTTGTTGTGATTCATATCATTATATTGTATATATCATGTCATTATATTCTACATTCTCAAGGTTCTTCATATTCATCATTATTCACTACCATTTTCACAAGTGTACTTATGTAAATACTGATGTAAATCTGGTTAAATCTACAACTGTTCCATACCTGCACTACTACGTTTAATTTAACTTATCGTATTTTATATTTTATATTTTGTGTGTTTTTTGGGAATGAGCAGACTCGTACGTGTACGTGTACGTGTTGTATCTTGCTACTGACCATGCTGCTGTAACACAAGAATTTCCCTCATGGGATCAATAAAGTATATCTATCTATCTATCTATCTATCTATCATATGCAAAATCTGGATGTCTGTCTTCAGGATGTGTGATCATTTTAATGCTATTAGTGCCGATACTGCAGTTTCACAAGGTTGGTGGCTATAAATGCCAAAAGTAAACAAAATTAAAAACAAAACTTATAACTAAGATAACTAAGAGATTTTAAAGTTATTAGAGGCTCATTTTGTTATGACTTTGTCATCACCAGCAAGATAGGGAGATAGTACCTGATCCCATTCGATCTTGGGTTTCTTTGCCACAACTGTGCTTTACAAACACACAGTTACAGCAGCCGAAGAAAAGCTAACACAAGAAGTACGAGGACCAAGAACTAAAGCAAACAATGCCCACCACAATGGTGACTTCAAATGAAATAAATATCAACATCTAAACCTCTATTGATTCTCAATAAGAGCTTCTCTAGACGTCTGACAGAAATAAAGTCAGTCTGGTTAGTAATGAGTGAAGCTGGTGATGCTGTTTGTGGAGTTGTTTAATCCTCCTCTGCTGAGATCTTCAGAGATTTAATGTCTTTGACTTGCACTTGATTTTACCAAATGCTCAATCATCAGTTATATGATCATTTAATTTGATCCTTCATCTCGTGAACTTCAACACTACTTTAGTGTTTCTTTTAACATTGTGTGCAGTGTTCACTGAGGATTTTCCTGCGTATGTTGTACATTTCAGCATCTGTCCAAACAGAGTTTTGTACCTGTAAATGTTTTTTTTATTATTATTTTATTTTATATACATACAATCATGAAAAAAGTTTTGCAATTTTTTATTTATTATTATTCCACAAGTGTCTGTATTTTATGTCTGAGGCTAAGTGTAGCATAAGCGGCTTGGTGGGAAATGCTGTCTCCTCACAGCAAGAAGATCTCTGGTTTGAGTCCCAGATGAGCCAGAAAGTCTTTCCTTCAGATCTGGTTTCCCTCACAATCTAAAGATGTGTGAATTACAGATGCTTAATTGTCTAAAGGTGTGATTGTGTTTTACTGCCTCTGGATGGATCCGTGGCAGAGTTGTTTTTTTGTTTTTTTTGGCTTTTTTTATAGCTCAGTTTTGGGGTTTCTGGTTAAAGACTGCTCTCTATGTAGTTGACTGAAGGCTGAGATTGGGTAGCACTATTAAAACTTATTCTGGCCCAGTTCAGGGCTGGTTATAAGGCAAGGCAAGGCAAGTTTATTTATATAGCACATTTCATACGCAATGGTAATTAAAAGTGCTTTACATAAAAGGAAGTAAAATAATCATAAAAAAATAATTACGAAATAACTTTTAAAATGATTTAAAAATTGATTTAAAAACAATTTAAAACATTGTTTGGCTGAGATTTGGGCCAGTTATGGCTCATGTGTGGCTCATGCCTGTAGTCCAGATCTGGGCCAAACAAGGGCCGTAATTCTTTGCTGCGTGTGGGCCGAGCATAACTGGTTGTTTGGCCCAGAGCTGGGCTAGATGACAATTGCTATGTGGGTTACGGCTTCAGATGCAGTTGTTCTAAAGATGAAAAAGCACAAATTAGCTGGTCAAAAACTTAATTTGAGCTTGATTTTGGTAAAAATCTCATGCAAAATCTAACATAATGACACATACAAGTATGCAGTCCATAAATATTGGGACATCGACACAATTCTAACATTTTTGGCTCTATACACCACCACAATGGATTTCAAATGAAACGAACAAGATGTGCTTTAACTGCAGACTGTAAGCTTTAATTTGAGGGTATTTACATCCAAATCAGGTGAACGGTGTAGGAATTACAACAGTTTGCATATGTGCCTCCCACTTGTTAAGGGACCAAAAGTGATGGGACAATTGGCTTCTCAGCTGTTCCATGGCCAGGTGTGTTATTCCCTCATTATCCTCATTATTTATGAGCAGATAAAAGGTCCAGAGTTCATTTCAAGTGTGCTATTTGCATTTGGAATCTGTTGCTGTCAACTCTCAAGATGAGATCCAAAGAGTTGTCACTATCAGTGAAGCAAGCCATCATTAGGCTGAAAAAACAAAACAAACCCATCAGAAAGATAACAAAAACATTAGGCGTGGCCAAAACAACTGTTTGGAACATTCTTAAAAAGAAGGAACGCACTGGTGAGCTCAGCAACACCAAAAGACCCTGAAGACCACGGAAAACCACTGTGGTGGATGACCGAAGAATTCTTTCCCTGGTGAAGAAAACACCCTTCACAACAGTTGGCCAGATCAAGAACACTCTCCAGGGGGTAGGTGTATGTGTGTCAAAGTCAACAATCAAGAGAAGACTTCACCATAGTGAATACAGAGGGTTCACCACAAGATGTAAACCATTGGTGAGCCTCAAAAACAGGAAGGCCAGATTAGAGTTTGCCAAAGGACATCTAAAAAAGCCTTCACAGTTCTGGAACAACATCCTATGGACAGATGACCAGACGGTACCAGCGATCCTGAATGGGAAGAACATCGGAGCTGTGGTCCTCCATGCTGGCACGAACGACACCAGGCTGAGGCAGACGGAGATCCTGAAGAAGGACTTCAGAAGCCTGATTGAGAAGGTACGCAGCACATCGCCCACGACGAGGATCATCGTGTCAGGACCGCTTCCCACGTTCCAGCGAGGAATTGAGAGGTTCAGTAGGCTATTTGCTTTTAATGAATGGTTACAGTCATGGTGTCAAGACCAGAAATTACCCTTTATTGATAACTGGAATATTTTCTGGGAGCGTCCTAGGCTCTACCACACTGACGGCCTGCACCCAAGCAGAGCTGGAGCAGCGGTCCTCTCGGACAACATCTCTAGGACACTATGCACCATCTGACTGGTAAGCCATACCTTAGATTGCAATTATAATGGCCACTGTTCAACTCACCAGACTGATACAATTGGCTTAACCCAACCGTCTGCTAGCTGCCTAGAGTCGTCACCTAGGGTACATAGCATTGAGACTGTGTCTGTTCCCCGTGCTGTATTAAAATTAAGAAAGAATAAAGTCTGTTTTAGCAATTTAATAAACATACCTACATTAGATAATAATACTGAGAGCGCAGCCTGCACCTCTACTCTAAAGCTAGGTTTGATAAATATCAGATCTCTTGAGTCTAAAACGCTCTTAGTTAATGAACTGATCACGGATCAGGAGTATGACGTGTTATGTTTAACAGAAACGTGGATTAGGCAGAACAAATATGTTGCATTAAATGAAGCTAGTCCGCCCGCTTATAGCTACATACATCAGCCTCGTTTAACCGGTAGAGGAGGAGGCGTCGCAGTTATTCATAAGGATAATCTGACCATCATACAGAAACTAGGACAAAACTTTAATTCATTTGAAGCACTTTATAGTAACATAAGTGCAGTCGCTAATGATAAGTCATCACAGTCCCTTCCGTTAGTTATTATCTACAGACCCCCAGGACTCTGAATTTCTTAGTGAATTTACAGATTTCCTATCAAACCTAGTTGTTTCTGTGGACCGAGCGTTAATTACCGGAGACTTTAACATTCATTTTGAGAATATAGGCAACCCGCTGAAGATAGCGTTTACATCCATACTTGACTCATTGGGAGTCAATCAGTGTGTTGTAGGATCCACACATAAAGCAGGTCATACGTTAGACTTAATATTATCTTTTGGAGTTAATATAACCGATATAGTGATAATCCCGCAGTCTGAGGCAATATCAGATCACAGTCTGATTTCGTTTTGTGTGTGTCACAGTAGCATTGTACACACAGAACCGCGCTACCGATTTAGCCGTACAATAACACCTGTGACCACACAGAGCTTTATTAATCACCTACCAGAATTATCCGCTAGTATAGGGTCACCATCAGACCCTTTAGAACTCGAACAGGCGACAGAATTTTTAGAGTCGACATTCCGCTGTACCTTAGATAATGTAGCCCCACTTAGAAGAAAAACAATTAAAGATAAGAAACTCGCTCCGTGGTATAGTGACCACACCCGCTCTCTAAAACAGAACGCCCGAAAGCTAGAGCGTAAATGGCACCAGACCAAACTCCTAGCATTTAAAATAGCATGGAAAGACTGTATTTTAGCCTATAAAAAAGCTCTAAGGCAAGCTAGGTCCACTTACTTATCAACGCTTATAGAAAATAATAAAAGTAATCCTAAATTCTTATTTAACACCATAGCAGAATTAACTAGGAATAAGACATCGACAGAAATCTCCACAATAACAGCATATAAAAGTAACGATTTCATGAAATTCTTTGATAGCAAAATTAAAAACATTAGGCAGAAGATACAGGCCCAAAGTCCAAATTATACAATAGACTGGGAGGATAGACTAACCATAGATCAGAGCTTAGAAAGTTTTACTCCTCTTGAAGAGAATGATTTAATCTCGCTCATCTCTTCTGCTAAATCATCAACCTGTCTATTAGATCCGGTACCAACACGTCTTCTTAAGCAAATAGTTGGAACCGTAAGTGAACCCCTGCTTAAAATAATTAACTCCTCACTGAGCAATGGGTACGTTCCAAAATCACTTAAATTAGCTGTTATTAAACCACTAGTGAAGAAACCAGACCTTGACCCTAACGACTTAACTAACTATAGGCCGATTTCAAACCTTCCCTTTCTATCTAAAATATTAGAGAAAGTAGTAGCGCAGCAGCTAATTTCATATCTACAAAGTAATAATATCTATGAACTTTATCAGTCAGGTTTCAGGCCCCACCACAGCACAGAGACAGCATTAGTCAAAGTAGTCAATGACTTGCTATTAGCCTCTGATCAGGGTTGCATTAGTCTATTAATTTTACTCTACCTTAGCGCAGCGTTCGACACTATCGACCATAATATCCTCCTTCACAGACTAGAAAAGATCGTAGGAATTAAGGGCTCAGCCCTCGACTGGTTTAGATCTTATTTAACTAATCGTTATCAGTTTGTAGATGTAAACGGTGACCACTCAGCACGTTATCGAGTAGAATATGGCGTTCCGCAGGGTTCAGTCTTAGGCCCACTGCTTTTCACGTTATACATGCTCCCTTTAGGTAACATAATCCGTAAACATAATATTAGCTTCCATTGCTATGCTGATGACACACAGTTATACGTCTCAGCTAGGCCAGATGAGAATAGCCAGTTAAAGAAAGTTGAGGCATGTGCGATAGACATAAGAGACTGGATGCTAAGCAACTTTCTCCTGCTAAACCCAGAAAAAACAGAGGTTCTGGTACTGGGACCACAAGCCGCTAGAAGTAAGTTTAGAGATCACACTGTTACTTTAGATGGTCTCTCTGTTTCAAGTAGTCTAACAGTAAAAGATCTCAGTGTGATTATAGACTCTAATCTCTCATTTGAGGCGCATGTAGATAATGTAAGCAGATTAGCATTTTTCCACCTCAGAAATATCGCTAAGATTAGAAATATACTTTCGCTAAGTGATGCTGAAAAACTAGTCCATGCATTTATCACGTCCAGATTAGATTACTGTAATGCTTTACTATCTGGATGTTCGTCTAGATGCATAAATAAGCTTCAGATAGTTCGGAACGCAGCAGCGAGGGTCCTTACTAGGACTAGGAAGTATGAGCATATCACGCCAGTCTTATCTACATTACACTGGCTCCCAGTAAGATTCCGCATCGATTTTAAAATATTACTCCTAACCTATAAAGCATTAAACGGTCTCGCTCCGCAGTATTTAAGCGATATGTTAGTACCTTACGTTCCGCCGCGCCTACTTCGCTCTAAGGATGCAGGCTGTCTATCAGTACCACGCATTGCCAAAACCACGGCAGGGGGCAGAGCTTTCTCTTACCAAGCCCTAAAATTATGGAATAGTCTCCCAGTTAATGTACGTGAAGCAGACACGGTCTCAGTGTTTAAGTCGAGGTTGAAGACTTATTTATTTAACCTAGCATTTAGCGACTAGTGTTTTTATCAAAGGAGTAGATCTGGGGGACTCGTGGATGTTGAGTTTTATCTCCACACGGTGACTGTGAGTGTACCTAACCACTTTCCTTCTCCTTCTGCCGAGCTACACTCCTGAGCTGCCGGTGATCCAGACCCCCCTACGCTCTGGACCAGATGAGCATCACTCCTGAGCTGCTGGTAATCCAGACCTCCCCCCCTTCACTCTGGACCTGTCCACCGGCAATGCTTCACACTGCCACGAAAACGCTTCAGCTGTTTTCCATGGACTACACCAACACACATTGTGCTCACACACACGCACACTACAGTGTAAACCCATATGAGGATGGGTTCTCTGTTGAGCCTGGTTCCTCTCAAGGTTTCTTCCTATCACCATCTCAGGGAGTTTTTCCTTGCCACCGTCGCCCTGCTTGCTCATCAGAGACGGCACACACACACACACTTCACTTTACTTTTGTTTGTGTAAAGCTGCTTTGAGACAATGACCTTTGTAAAAAGCGCTATACAAATAAAAATTAATTGAATTGAATTGAATGAGACCAAGATCAACTTGTACCAGAGTGATGGGAAGAGAAGAGTATGGAGAAGGAACGGAACTGCTCATGAGCCTAAGCATACCACCTCATCAGTGAAGCATGGTGGTGGTAGTGTCATGGCGTGGGCATGTATGGCTGCCGATGGAACTGGTTCTCTTGTATTTATTGATGATGTGACTGCTGACAAAAGCAGCAGGATGAATTCTGAAGTGTTTCGGGCAATATTGTCTGCACATATTCAGCCAAATGCTTCAGAACTCATTGGACGGTGCTTCACAGTGCAGATGGACAATGACCCAAAGCATACTGCAAAAGCAACCAAAGAGTTTTTGAAGGGAAAGAAGTGGACTGTTATGCAATGGCCAAGTCAATCACCTGACCTGAATCCGATTGAGCAGCATTTCACTTGATGAAGACAAAACTGAAGGGAAAATGCCCCAAGAACAAGCAGGAACTGAAGACAGTTGCAGTAGCGGCCTGGCAGAGCGTCACCAGGGATGAAACCCAGCGTCTGGTGATGTCTATGCGTTCCAGACTTCGGGCTGTAATTGACTGCAAAGGATTTGCAACCAAGTATTAAAAAGTGAAAGTTTGATTTATGATTATTATTCTGTCCCATTACTTTTGGTCCCTTAACAAGTGGGAGGCACATATGCAAACTGTTGTAATTCCTACACCGTTCACCTGATTTGGATGTAAATACCCTCAAATTAAAGCTGAGAGTCTGCAGTTAAAGCACATCTTGTTCGTTTCATTTGAAATCCATTGTGGTGGTGTATAGAGCCAAAAATGTTAGAATTGTGTCGATGTCCCAATATTTATGGACCTGACTGTAAATGGTCCCTTCCTAAATATTTGTTAAAACAATTAAACCAGCAGGACCCTTGGAGAAAAATGAAATAAAATAAAATAAATAAATAAATAAAAAAAGGGAAAAAAGAAAAGCAATTATTTGACTTCACATATATCAAGTTTTCAACACTTTTTTAATACATATAACAGGTTTTCACATTTCAACATTTAGGCCAGCAAAACATGTCCTACTCACTGCAGTGGGGTATGCTGCATACCTAAAGATCTCCTCAGCCATGCCTTCAAAAATGTCAGACCTTTGAAGAACGAGGAACTACAAAAACCTGAGGCCAAGAACTGGTTCTTGTCTCCGGAGACATAACTATGACAGTAGTGACCAGACAAGTTGACTTCCTGGACTGAGCCAATAGCACGAGGGCTAACATCTCTTGTGTCAAGAGTGTCAGAGCTACAGGTTGAACTGGGTGAAAGAACAAGAATGCTGGAGCAGGAAGGTGCATCAGGTGCAGTCTCATGCATGCAGGAGTTACAGTCATCAGTTGAAAGAAAAATCACTTTCAGGGTATCCCTGTCTTCAATTTGACTGGTTGACATGAGATTCATGTATTCTTTTCCAAAGTCCTTATCTTTGTACTGGAGCCTGAACCTTTGCTTCACCCCAAAAACAGTCATTATTTCAAGGACAAGGTCATCCACAGACTTTGGGATTCCTGTCTTAAGTGTAAGCTTTCTTGCATCGTCATCCCCGCCAAAAACAATCCTCAGAATGACTGGACTTGACATTTTTCTCTTCTTTTCTAAAAGAGGGAATGAAGCAGAAAATGACATAAATCAGTTGCACTGTAACTTATTTTAAATAAAACACTTCATAAATACATTACCTTAAATGAGGATGTCCCTCTTCATGGTCACCATTCGTCTTCCTCCTACCATATAATCATACAGTGGATAAGCATCAGTTAGCTGATCTAGATCAACCAGGGCAACCTCTCTATCAGGAGAGACAATCAACTGTTTTGTGTTATAGATCAGGAGAAAGCACATTGTTTACCGTGCTATGCAATGATATGACAGTGTTACCTTGAAAATGTGAAATTAATCTCTGATGTTGAAGTATGGTTCCTTGTTGATCCCTGTTACTTGTAGGCACACAGGTTTAAAACTAAAAAGTCAAACATGAGTCATAACCACTGGAAGCTTCAGTTTAGAAGGATGCAGAAAACAGTTGCCTTTATTTGTTAAGTAGCCTACTGCATTATGTCTTGCTTTCATGCTTTTTTTTTGGTCAGATTGGAGGTTACTTTTGACTCCTGAAGCAATTACAACACAATAAATGTTTGAAAATGTAACATGTTTTCACCATTTATTTAATAGAATTAAGAAAATGTAAGGTGATTATATAAAGCAAGTAACAATAAGTTATTGGAAATGAGTAAAGTTTATCTAATATACAATCTTGAATCACAGTTCATCAGTTATCCTAAAATTTATTTAATTCATTCACGTTAACTAAACATGATGGGGCGAAGCTTGAATAAATGTTAACTTTTGCGTTGGATTTATGTGACTAAATTGGATGGAAAATTGACATCTAATTGAATTACATAAGTTTTAACTTTTGCGGTTAAATATTTTTTTTGAGTGCATCAGATTTTTCCCCAACCATTAACTAAATGTTCATGCAAGACAAAACAGATTATGTTCGTGTGAATCTCGCCAAGACATATTTTGCAATAATGTACTTTACAGGGAGAGGCTCGCGGAAATGCACGTTTGTGCACGCACTTTGCAAATGTCAGTCAGCGCGATCGTTTTGATTTCATCATGGGCGGATTGCTGCACTTTGCAACAACAGACCTACAACTTGCAGCAGTCGTCCAGTGAGCAGAGAAAAGGGTTCTCCTCTGAGAAAAAGTACAAATAAAGATCATTTTAGATGTTTAATTACTATTTGGAGCATTGGGATCGCCAGAAGAGGGCCTAATGAACTCATTTTTGTGAAAACCTCAAATTCAACCAAAACTGACATTTTTCACTTCTTTTGCCTGTAGCTCAAAATTAGACCGTGAGCATTCCGACTCATTTTGCCAGCACGAGTCACATATAGCTAAAACTGTAAATTCAACTCCTTGTTACAAGTAGAACCATCACTTCTACCACAAAAGACTGCTTTGTAAGTAGTCTTCCTGATTTATCTCAATAGTTATCTTAACAGCTCAGAAAAACTTGATGATGTAACAGAAACTATGGACTCTCTCTTTTCTAGCACTTTAGATATGGTTGCTCCTTTACGCTTAGGGAAGATTAAGGAAAACAGTGGTATAATGAGAACACTGGCGCCCTAAAGAGAGAAGCCCGGAAAATGGAGAGCAGCTGGAGGAAAACAAAACGTCTCCAGGTTACGTATGTAACCATGGTTCCCCGAGGGAACGAGACGCTGCGTCACGAAACGCTATGGGAACGCCCCCGCGTGACCGCGCTCTGAATCACGTGTCTAATCCGTCCACCGGCCCCTGCCTCGACAGGGCGTCCGCTCCCACGTTGAGATGACCAGGGATGTAGGCCGCTCTCAATGAGAGGAGGTTCCCTTGGGACCACACAAGGATCTGGAGCGCCAGCCTGTAAAGGGGGCGCGAACGCAGACCTCCCTGGCGATTGATGTAAGAGACCACCGTCGTGTTGTCGGTGCGCACCAACACGTGGCGGCCTCTTAGGTCTGGGAGAAAGTGTTTCAGAGCTAGAAACACGGCCAGCATCTCCAGGCGGTTGATGTGCCAAGTGAGATGGCGGCCGCTCCACAGACCACGGGCAGGACGGCCACTCATGACCGCTCCCCATCCGGTGAGGGACGCATCCGTCGCCAGCACTACGCGGCGACCAGGAGCTCCCAGGACCGGGCCCTGAGACAAGAACCCAGGTTCTCTCCACACAGCTAAGGCATGGTGGCATCGCCGCGTGACCTTGATCATGCGGAGCGGGTTTCCTCTGTTTCGGAAAAACCCCCTAGACTTGAGCCACCACTGTAGGGGTCTCATGTGCAGCAGGCCAAACGGTATCACGTTGGACGCAGCTGCCAATAGGCCCAGCAGTCTCTGAAACTGCTTTACAGTGAGTGACCGGCCTACTTTCACTCTCGCGACCGCTGTGAGGACCGACTCGATCTGAGCAGGAGACAAACGTGCCTGCATCGTGGTCGAATCCCACACAACGCCTAGATAAGCGGTTCTCTGAGCTGGAGAAAGCACGCTTTTCTCGGCGTTTAGTCTTAACCCTAGTTCCTTCATATGGGCGAGAACGGCATCTCGATGCCGAGCCGCCATCTGCTCTGAATGAGCTAAAATCAACCAGTCGTCGATATAGCTCAGTATGCGGATGCCCTGTAGTCGCATAGGAGCCAGGGCAGCATCCACGCACTTCGTGAAGGTGCGGGGTGAGAGTGCTAGGCCGAAGGGAAGAACCCGATACTGGTAAGCTTCGCCCCCGAAAGCGAACCTCAGGAACTTCCTGTGCAGGGGAAGGATGGAGATGTGGAAATACGCATCTTTTAGGTCGATCGTGACGAACCAGTCCTCGGACCTGATCTGAGACACGACCTGAGTGACCGTAAGCATCCTGAACTTCAGTCGAGCAACTGAGAGGTTCAATTGCCGCAAGTCCAAAATGGGACGCAGCCCTCCCCCCTTCTTGGGAACAATGAAGTACCGGCTGTAGAACCCTGACTCTCTGTTGTGAGGAGGGACCACCTCGATGGCCTCCTTCCTCAGGAGAGTATGTACTTCCTGCTCCAATACCAGAGCCTGCTCGGGACCCACCACAGTGGAAAGAACCCCAGAAAAATGATGTGGAGGCGAGCCGAACTGAACGCCGCGTCACCCCAGAGGGCCAAAACCATCAGGGCTTTTTAGCCGCGGCCCTTCTGGACATGAGGACGGTCCTCAGATCCGCCTTAGCGCCCAAAGGGCCGGGCCCAGAGCGTTGTCGCGACTCCTGCTCCCGCCTCGGGGGAGCACGGGAGGCGACACTCTGTTTTTGGGCCTCCCTGTAGGAGGGGGCCATACACGGAAGGGGCTGCCCCCGCCCAGCAGCCCCACGAGCTAGAGAGCGACGGGGGAGGAACCGCTGGAACGCCGCCGCCTGAGCACGGGCCTGCTGGTATCTCTCGACGACGGAGTCTACCGCGTCGCCAAACAGGCCCGAGGGAGTAAGCGGGGCGTCCATGAGCACGACCCTGTCCTTCTCTTTCATATCGGACAGGGTCAGCCAGAGATGCCTCTCCGCCGCCACCAGGACTGCCATAGACCGACCGATAGCACGGGCGGTCTCCTTGGTGGCGCGGAGGGACAGATCAGCGGCCCGCCTGAGCTCAGCTACCTGCTCAGACGTACTCTCCCCCTGCTCATCCAGCTCTTTAAGCAGGTCGGCCTGGTATGCCTGTAACACCGCCATGGTGTGCAGACACGCACCAGCCTGACCTGCTGCCGTGTACGCCTTGCCTACCAGCGCTGAGGTGGTCCGCAGCGGCTTGGTAGGCAAACCCGGAGCCTTCAGGGACGATGCAGCAGCAGGGGACAGATAGCTGGCTAGCGTCTGTTCAACCCTGGGCATCGCCCTGTAGCCGGAGTAGTCCAGCCCCGCCACATTAGCGTAATGGGAAGACGTGGGGCTGAACAACCGGGCTGAAAATGGCCTATTCCAGGACCTCGACACCTCAGTGTGGAGGTCCGGAAAAAAGGGCAGGCTCCGGGGCGGAGGTGGTAGCCTACTGCGTAGAAAACGCTCATCCAGTCTAGAGCCCTGAGGCTCAGGCCGTGACTCAGCGGGCCAGTCAATGCTAAGCTTGGCAACTGCCCGCGTAACCACCTCGAGCAGCTCCCCGTATTGAGGAGACTGCGGCTCAGGGTCGACGCTCTCCACATCGACCTCCTTGGAGGACTATAGGTGGAGCGCCGAGTCCGCTCCCAGGGGGGAAGAAACCGCAGAGCGTGCTTCCGAGCCCAGGGAGGGGACAGTGGACCTGGAGGGTGAGGAAGGAGAAAGGGACGGGCCCGTCTCCATTCCCTCTGCCAGGTCCATCTGCGAGCCCCACGAGCGCAACCGCCGCTCTGCCTCGGCAGAGGCGGGGCCGGCACCGCGAGGCACGCTAGTGAGGACTCCCTCCTCAAAGAGAGCCCAGCGGGAGCAGAGAGTGCGCAGCGGTAAACGCTCGCAATGTGCGCAGCCGGCTCCCTCGAGAGCCGACTGATCGTGCTCCGCTCCCAAACAGGCAACGCACAGACTGTGTGTATCCCCGCCCGTAATATATCGCGGACAGGGAGGAACACACAGCCTGAAGCGCTGCCCGCTCTCGCCCTTTGTCTTATCTTTGGCTTTAAGCATGCCGCAGATAAAGCACAAACAATACGGAAAAAAGACAGACAATAAACATAGAGCGCTTGCTGAAAACAGGAAGCTAACGCGGGGCTCGCCGCTCGGGCTTTTATGCTTCCGGGTCGCTACGTCACCCCGCCCGTGACGTCTCGCCCATCCATTGGACGGATTAGACACGTGATTCAGAGCGCTGTCACGCGGGGGCGTTCCCATAGCGTTTCGTGACGCAGCTCGAGTTCCTGAAGGGGAACTAGAGGTATTTGGTATTGCATGGCGCGAAAGTACCCTATCCTACAGAAAAGCATTAAAAACTGCTAGATCTGATTACTTTTCATCTCTTTTAGAAGAAAATAAACATAATCTCAGGTATTTATTCAATACAGTGGCTAAATTAACGAAAAATACAGCATCAACAGGCGTTGACATTTCCCAACAGCACAGCAGTAATGACTTTATGAACTACTTTACTTCCAAGATCGATACTAGTAGAGATAAAGTTGTAACCATGCAGCCGTCAGCTACGGTATCGCATCAGATAGTGCACTGTAGTTCCCCGAGGAACAATTCCACTCATTTTCTTCTATAGGAAAGGAAAAATTGTATAAACTTGTTAAATCATCTAAACCAACAACATGTATGTTAGACCCTATTCCATCTAAGCTACTAAAAGAGGTGCTTCCAGAAGTCATAGATCCTCTTCTGAATATTATTAATTCGTCATTGTCATTAGGATATGTCCCTAAAACCTTCAAACTGGCTCTTATTAAGCCTCGCATTAAAAAAACACAACTTGACCCCAAAGAACTAGTTAATTACAGACCTATCTCGAATCTCCCTTTTCTGTCAAAGATATTAGAAAAGGTAGTATCTGTGAGGATTTCCAGTCAGGATTTAGACAGTATCATAGTACTGAGACTGCTCTCATTAGAGTTACAAATGACCTGCTCTTATCATCTGATCGTGGTCTCTCTATTAGTGCTACTGGATCTTCGTGCCGCATTTGACACTATTGACCACAACATTCTTTTGAACAGACTAGAAAATTTTGTTGGCATTAGAGGAAGTGCATTGGCATGGTTCAAATCATAATTATCTGACCGCCATCAATTCGTAGCCGTGAATGAAGAGGTATCATATCGATCACAAGTGCAGTATGGAGTACCTCAAGGCTCAGTACTAGGGCCGTTACTTTTCACGCTCTACATGTTACCCTTGGGAGATATCATCAGGAAACATGGTGTTAGCTTTCACTGTTATGCTGATGATACTCAGCTCTATATTTCTTCGTGGCCTGGCGAAAAATACCAATTTGAAAAACTAACGGAATGCATAGTCGATTTTAAAAACTGGATGACGAGTAATTTCTTACTGTTAAATTCTGAAAAAACAGAAGTGTTAATTATAGGACCAAAAACCTCTGCATGTAATAACCTAGAACACTGTCTAATACTTGATGGCTCCTCTGTCAATTCTTCATCGTCAGTTAGGAACCTAGGTGTGCTATTTGGTAGCAATCTTTCCTTCAAAAGCCACGTTTCTAGCATTTGTAAAAACACATTTTTCCATCTCAAAAATATATCTAAATTATGACCTATGCTCTCAATGGCAAATGCAGAAATGTTAATTCATGCGTTCATGACCTCAAGGTTAGATTACTGTAATGCTTTATTGGGTGGTTCCTCTGCGTGCTTAATAAACAAACTCCAGCTGGTCCAAAATGCAGCAGCTAGATTTCTTACTAGAACCAGGAAGTATCACCATATTAGCCCGGTTCTGTCAGCACTGCACTGGCTCCCTATTAAGCATCGTATACATTTTAAAATCTTGCTAATTACCTGTAAAGCCCTGAATGGTTTAGCACCTCAGTACTTGAGCGAGCTCTTATTGCATTATAGTCCTTCACATCCGCTACAATCTCAAAACTCTGGCCATTTGATAATACCTAGAATATCAAAATCAACTGTGGGCGGCAGATCCTTTTCCTATTTAGCTCCCAGCTCTGTAATAATCTATCTAACGCTGTTCGGGAGGCAGACACACTCTATCAGTTTAAATCTAGATTAAAGACCCATCTCTTTAACCTGGCTTACACATAACACACTAACACATTTCTAATATTCAAATCTGTTACAGGATTGTTAGGCTGCAGTAATTAGGTCAACTGGAACCGGAAACACTTTCCATAACACCCGATGTACTTGTTACATCGTAAGAAGAATGGCATCCACGCTAATGTTACCCATACAGAACGGTAATATATTCACATATATGTGAAACACTGTTAAATTTTTGAAATATATTTTGAAAATATATTTTTAAAATGCATAGAACATAAAGCTCATGTTGCGTGATTAATTTACATTTACATTTTACATTTAGTGATTTAGCAGATGCTTTTATCCAAAGCGACTTACAAATGAGGACAATGGAAGCAATCAAAATCAACAAAAGAGCAATGACATGCAAGTGCTATGACAAGTCTCAGTTAGCCTAATGCAGTACACGTAGCAAGGGTTTTTTTAATATAAAATAAATAAAAAGAAAACAGCTAGAATAGAAAAAGAATAGAGCAAGCTAGTGTTAGAGGCCTTTTTTTGCTTTTTGTTAATTGTATAATAAATAAAAAGAAAACAAATAGACAGAATACAAAAAGAACAGAGAAGATGATCGAGTCTCATTTATTTATTATTTGTCAATCTGTCAAGCTACGTGTTTGTCAATACATATATATATATGTATAAAACAACACCGCACCGCCGACGGTAGTTGGTCCATTACCACCGCGGTGGTAAAAATCTGCCACTGTTACAGCCCTACTATTATCTTAGTGAGGAGGCGGGCCTGACCCCATTGCTAGGTATGACACAATCTTTTGAAGACTCTGATTGGTTGGTTGTCCAAGAAGGAAATAAAAGAGCACTTTTAATTGTAGGGTCTATTATAAGCCTTCACTTTGAAATTATAGGAGTAATTTTTCCTGTTTTACCAAACACACACACACACACACACACACACACACATTATATATATTTATTTATTTATAGGCTGTTCTTTATTTTTTATTTACCGTGCTGTTAATGTTGTACTTAACGTATTTGATAGGAAATGAACAGCGACACAATAAGGTTCTGAAAGTGCTGTAATTGTTTGTGTGATCCCTTTGCTTATAGAAGTTTGTGACATACCCAAATCATCACTGCTGCACATTTGCATTTTTCCAGTTGCCAAATATGTTAATGTAGTTAATATGGTGATTACTTCCATTTCTGGCGCTATGGTATTTCCGCACTATGTCAGAGATGTTAGCATGTCTCTAATAACATTGGTCACAAACATGATCCCTGCACAATCTAATGTGTAGTGTCTTATTAACTCATTGTCATGTATTGTGTGCAACTCATTTCTTCTCCCTCTTCATGTTTTGTCAATTTTCTCCACTGCTAAAGAAACTTTTAAGCCTCTTAAAATTCCTCATCAGTACGCCTAACAATTTTGGACCTTAAGACCTCTTTTAAGGGTTAAGATGCTTACTGAATTATTTATTTCTTTACTAGGATCTTTTCTTTAATTTTAAGAGGAAACACCCACATTTCTAAGAATTTTCTTAGAACTGTGTCACTAGGAGCAACTCTTTGCACTAAAATTTTTCATGAATACAGGCCCTGGGCCCCAGTTAGTCAAGTACAAACTCTAAGACTATCTGCCATATTTCTAGAGAGAGGAGCGGCACCACCCCTGGAGGGATGAAGACCATCTCTTTTCAACAGGTCAGGTCTGCCCCAAAAACTCGTCCAATTGTCTATGAAACCTATGTTATTCTGCGGGCACCACTTAGACACCCAGCCATTGAGTGACGACCGTCTGCTATGTATCTCGTCACCCCGGTAAGCAGGGAGGGGACCAGAGCATATTACAACGTCTGACATCGTATTTGCAAGTTCACACACCTCTTTAATGTTTACACAAATGATGTAAACAAATGTTTTAATTAGTGGTTAGGTATCTGGTATTATTTTTGTCCCCATTGTATGAACTTCCTGTAGAGCACTGTGGTCAATTTATTTTGTCTTATGTCCTAAATAAATTGGAATTGGAAAACAACTCAAACTGGGTTCATTTCAATCCAACTTTTTTTAGAGCGTAAACACAAAGCCCTGTAAATTGTATACAAAGGGCTATCCAGTCTCCTGGTGGCTACAGTATATTACAGTGTGATCTTATTTTTAATTTTTTATCTCTTTAACATGTACTAGAAAAAAGTATAGTTCATACTCAACATTAAAAATGTCTAAACCATCTACATATTAGTCTATGTGTGAACATCCAATTAAGCAAGAATTGATAGAGAAGGGAGAACTCTTGTGTTCATTTTTACAGTTTCCAACTCATTTTCTGCAGAACGCTTACACAACTGGGATCATACAAACCATGTATTTAAAAAACCCCAAAAACACTAGCAAGCACTAAATTTTAGCTTGCGTGATTTCTGCGCTAAATTACCTGAACATTCCTTTAAGTTGAATGTTGAGTCCTTTGATAAGCATCATATTAGCTTACACCTACATTAGTTCCATTTCCATTAGCCTACATGAACTGGTTTTCCCTGTTGGCAGTATCGTAGATACTCTAGCTGTGTCTCAACCTGTGTATGAAGAGAATGTTTATTAAATAACAGTTGGTCAGATGTTATTGGTGCACAGGCTATACTTTCTCAAAAACAACTGAATGGGCTGTTTTCTATGGTATATTACTGTTTAAATGGAAAATAGTTAAATAGTTAAATGGAAAGATAGTGAGCATCAGAGTTTGATTTCTTTACATTATGTAGGACGATTTTACGTAGAAAACTTGAAATCACAAAAAAAGACTTGGTCACATTACAGAACATAAGAGTTTCTGAAGAATTCTCATGCTTTTCCAGTTTCAAAATAAACAAAAGCACCATGAAAGCATCATACAGTATTAGTATTCTATAATTTATGCTCTACAGTACATCCAAGTCTTCAGAACCCATATAATGCTTTATGTTTTAGAGACAGTCTTTGAATATGTCTTTCATTATAACCACTGCTGGATGAATTTGAGTCAAGTGTGCACATAATTGATGATCTGTCTTGATCAGTCTAAAAATCTCTATATTCACATATCAAATAAAATTATCTGCCAATTCACTGCAAGAATGTGGTGGGTCTCCCACTGAATCTGAAAATGTCCACTTCCATACTATATAGTGAGCGAGAATCTGTATGAATAGTCATGAATAGTATGTCCGAAACCTCGGTATATAGAAAAACAACAGTAGGCATCCGTCCATTCACGATTGCTTTCCGAGTGTCCTGATTGCATTCCAATGGTGGGCACAGCCACAATTTTAATTTTCAGAATGAGGAAAAACCTATATTGCAAAACTTCTACATTGCTTGACATTTTTCATCATCATGTCCCCTAAGGCTTTAGCCTATAGATTAATGACATTCTTAGTGAATTACAGTAGGCCACACCTTCAACAAAATAGTCTTGAGGATTGAAACAGCAGTTTCGTTTCAGGAGATCGTTCTCTAACCAGACACTCCAGCTTTGGAAATACAAATTACATTTGAACACAATAGAAAAATATATATATATGCTATATACAGTACTGTGCAGAAGTCTCACAGGCATGTAGGTTTTAAGCCAGTTATTTATAACTTTTGCTGTAGTGTGTCAGTAGGAAATATAAGTTTGTATAATTATAAAACACATCATATTCATTAAAACTTTATTTTTTAAGATTTTAAATGACTTTTTTTATTTAATGAAAGTCACACTGAGGAATGTGAAAAACAGGAAAAGTATTAGAAAGTTCTTGGGAGGACTTCCGGTGCTATGCAAATGTAAGGCGGGGCTATAGCCCCAGCAGGCCCTGCCCTATAGCGCCACTACTGTATATTAGGCTGGTGTAGTTTGCTGGAGGACAGCTGGAAAAGGAAACTGAAAACAGGATATGTGAGTAGAACACTATTAGTACACTATTAGTTACCATATCAACATTATATAGAGAAAAAAAGTGTGCCAAAATTCAAAAAGCTTTTGAAGAGATCGCTGAATATTTATTTTACCATAGTAAAAGTAAATTTCTGGCTGAAGTAAATTTTTCAACTCAAATTTGAGTGTTAATTTAAAATGAGACCAATCTGCTATTAGTTTAATCTCCAATCTGTTATTTATCAGTTTAGATAGTTATTTAATGCTTGGCTAACTAGCAGAAGACACTAACCAGATGTAAATTCCAGTTGCGCAGATGGGGAACGCTGTAACACTGCGTTACAATGTGCCCCGCTATTAGGAAACTATGCTATTCTATGACATTAGCGATATAATTTACACTATTTACTTTTATGAGTTTTAATGAGAAACCACGAGAAACAGGTGAATAGACTGACAATCGATGTTTAATGTTCAGAAATGATTATTTCAAGAAATGTAAAGCATCTTGGCTCGTTTGTGTGGCTCCTGTTCTATGAGAGCTGTGTGTGGAGGGAGGGGAGTGCATCCGTGTTTTTCTGAATGTCTGAATGTGTTTCTTCATATATTTGCCCACATTGTTTGGAACTAGGCTCTACTGTATAGCTGTGTCTTGTGATCAGGGCCGTCTCAAGCATGGTTGCAATGTGTTCGCTGTCAAACTCCAAAATTAGATTATTTTTAATTCTTAAAAAAACGCCATTATTTTCTTTGAAAAAGTGAATCATTTTGTTTTATTGACAAAATATTTTCGTTTGTCTTGTATATTTTTTTCATAAGATCAGATAACATTTTAAGCTGTCATATGGTCATGCTACAACGTGCCCCTCAGATGGTACAATGAACCCCACTGCGGGGCATGTTGTCCCATCTCACTTCCATTCTTTTGAGTTAAATAAAGAAAAACGTATACAGTGTAATTATGAAACAAAGCGACATATTTGTACTAGACAAGTGTGAAATTAATGCGGATAAACAATTATACTCTGAACCCCACGTGGATTTACACAAACTGAGAACGTCAAAGTGTTAGGTTGTGTCCCGCCCTCCCCTGCTCTGAAAAAAGAATTTTGTTACTTGTCCAATTTACTTAATTTAAACAAGTTATTTCAACACAATTTTTAAAAACATTTGTCACAACATGATGTTTTTATGTTCACCCATGTAACTTAATCTGTCAAAAAACTCATGACGCCAAGGCACTCGAAAATATAATGAAAAATAAACATTAAAAACAATTCACAAGTACACCGACGCTTTGTGGCTATCAAGCCTTCATTAGCACGTCAACTGACATAAAGGCTTTTTATTTTTCATTATATTTTCGAGTGCCATGGCGTTCTTCATTACTGATGAATTAAAAAAATCCTGTATCCAAAGAGCACTGATTTATGGACTTTATACCCCAGTAGCATTTCTTGCATATTTTGTGATGTATGTAACTTAATCCATTCAAGTTGGGATTACATGAATAATTTTTGTTGTGTTAACATAGAATTCTTAAAACTGGGCAGAGGATTTCCCAGCATGCATTGCATAAGACTGCATTTGGAGAGTAATTTTCTCAATTAAGTGTTGTTTCATGTATCTTTCAGGAAAGAGAAAGACTTGATAGTGTTTAATGTACACTTTGAGATTTAGAAGAGTTTGGTATATTTTTGAGTTTTGTTTTTACCATTGGTCAGAAGCAGGGGCTCCGCTAGGTATTCTGGGCCCCCTGTCCAAATTTAGACTGATCTGTGATTGCGTTTTGGAGAGTACTCTTCGGTTTGTCCGCGATTGCGTTGTGAGGTTCACCTGTCCGTGTTTCGGGTTCGATCCCAGCGTGGAATGCAGAGATCTCGGACAACGCCCCCAGAAGTACATGGGCCTTTAGAATGGTCATGAAATTCCCCTTTCCTCTGCAGAAAAGTAGTGCCTTTGCTTCAGTTGTGTGCGATTACTCGGCTGCTTTTTTAAACTTGAATTTCTGTTGAGGTCTGTTAATATAACAATTCTGTGTAAAAGTTAAATGAAAGTTTTATGTCAGATTAACCAAAAATATAAGTTGAGAACTTAAATCAAAATATGAAACTTTTACATATAAAAATCATGTTTATTTAACAAACAAATTGGGCAACTTGAACATAGATAAATTATGCTGAGTAAACATAACCAATGTACATATTTTTTATGTTAATCCAACAGATTTATTTCAGTGTACTAAGAAACGTTATCTGATTACTGAAAATATAATACAAAAGGAGGTGATTGTAAATTCACACCTTCGGTTACAAAACTTTTTTAGGCTAATATTCTGTGATTCTACTTACATCACATCTTTTCTCATTTTTCTAGAGTCCTTACAGTTGGATACTTGGCCAGTGAATGTTCATTAAAAACATGGCTAATAGCACAGGTAAGACACTTTCCATTTGAAACTCCTTCATTTAGCCTGAAATAACAGTTCTGTGCAGAGGTGGACAGTGTTCAAGTCTTTTTACTCAATAAAAACACATTTTCAAATATCTGTAGTTTCTACTTTGGAAACATTTTACTACATAAAATTTAGATAAAACCTATAATTCCTTTTGCTCCACTACATTTCATAAATACATGTTATTTTTATACCTTTAATACTTGAGTACATCAAAACTCTAGTACTTCCTTACATTTAACGGGGTTGGATCAAAGTCCGTTCACGGAAGTCGTGCCACTCGGTGGCCATGTTTGCAACGTCTCTGGCCAGTTATTGACGTCATACTAGCAAGACGTGAATGGGGAAGACTGCTATTTCTACAATCACCAGCTAAAATCCCTTCAAACAACATATTTATGAACAACATTTAAAACTGACATCGACTGTACCTTAACATTTGTTTCTGAAGCTTAGATTGAGCTTAAAATCACCTTTTTCGAGGTCGCTTCAGTTACTGCGCATGCGCACAGACTGACAAGCACCTCACGAGAACCCCGCCCCAAAGAACCGTCAGTCTTCATCGATGGACGATTGGTGGTTTTTACTGGAAAGTGAGACTTCCTTTGCTAGAGCGGCCATATTGAGTGTTGCATTCCCTCAACCATTAATTGTAATGACAGTGGCGCATCTTGTTAATATTTAGTAGCTTTGGTTAGATTTGAAGGGGTTGGCTTGAGGCTTCCCTTATTTAGATTAGTCAAACAAAACTTTGTTGCTGTAAAAGCTCAGTTGGCGTGCCCCAGTGTGCCACCTAAACAAGATTTTAGTCTGTTACTAACCTAATCGCAGAATATTGCAGTGTTTATTATAAATCATTTATCTGTGTGGGTCATTATTATTATTTTTAATATAAGTGCCCCATAATCTTTAATCCAAACCGGAAAATGCACTTTTTCATGGTGATCCTTCTCTGATGATGTCAGTTTGATGGCTTGGGCAGAACATCTGTTAACTCCTGCCATTTCAAAACAAACCCCTGTTTTTCTACCTCCAGTCACAGAATATAGAAATAAGAAACATTGCATACCTGACAAGAGATGAGACACAGCAATGGTGTGGGAGATCTGACTACAGATTCCCATTGAAAATAGAGAAATATGGTGTTTTATGAAGAACACACAGCACTATGGGGTTCACGTGCCTGTACAGAATCCCCCTGAATCTTTTGCAAACTTCCCTTAAATACCCCTTGCTCTACATGAAGACATGATTAACATGAAAAGGGACCCTGTACCTGATCAGGTCCCAAGTGGGTGTTTAGATGAAAGACCCCAGGAAGGACACACCCTCAAAATCAACAGAATATCCTTAAACTCTCAAAACTTTATGATGATCTGCTCTACTGTAGAGGAGATGAGATCATTTTACCAATCGCATCAAATGCCATGAAACATGAAAATATAGATTGTTTGTGTATGTAAAATGTGGTGTTTTGGTGTGGAAACCTTGGCACAGACCTTACAGCATTGTGCTGCGTTGGGCTGATAAACAGATATAAGAAGACAATGCTGCAGTGCATGCTGCTCATTTAGAAACCCTGATGGTAGTCTCTTTTTTGGTAGTTATGTTAGCACCTGAATATGTGCTATTTGTAGCTATAGCTGTTCATTTCACTGAATATGTATCTGTGCCCTTTGAAAGTGTTTGATGCCACTCTGTATTTTCTCTTCTTATTGCAGAATCCTCTGGAGAGCTGATGAAGGCTGAGTTAGGTATGTTTATTCTGAAACAAAGCAAACACAATCCCAAAAGTCATCGGTAACACTTTATAATAACTTTCATTAATAAATCAGTAACAAACAATACATAATGTCTAACTAATCATTACTGAATACCAAGGGCGTAAATTTCATCTAACAGTAGGGGGCAAGAATAAACATAAAATTTCTCAAGAGCAATTTTTGAAGGGGACACAAATAATCCAGGCACAATTGTACTTGTGAGGATAGAGATGTGTACACAGCATGTGTCCATAGCATAGAGAGCGGGTTTAAATAGGAGTTCGGTTCATAGGTTCACCATGCGCTCATATTCTAATTCTTCAATGATTCTGCATTCTCCACATAGTAGTTTAGGTTTCGGCTGGGACTGAGGACGTCTCTTATTTACATATTCAACCGCAGCAAGCCCACTGATCTGCCACTTAACATCATACTGAGCAAAACCCAACACAATATTCAATATTAGCCTGACCCCCAACACATTATTTCACGTTTCTAGATTTGTGAATATATATTAACTAATGATCTTTTAAGCATTACATAATGTTTGTTAATGATTTATTAATGAAAGTTATTATAAAGTGTTACCAAGTCATCTTATAATTCTAAAATGATAGTGACTCCTCCCATTATAGGATTCTTTCAGTATTTTTACAGAAGACTGCCCTAGGTAATAAACCTGAGTATGTGATACGTGTCCTTTTCAACAACATGAGGTTTAATGACAGCATCTAATATGTTTCTTAAAGGTTTGTGTTCCCAATATAAACATGAATTTAACATTAGTTGGCATGTTTTAAACTTTATCTTACAAATCATAATGCATTTCAGAGCAGTTGTATGAAAAGAAGAGTTCATTAAAAGCGAATGGTCAATCCAATGGCGACAGTTGACAGAGGAAGTATTTTGGAATATTTCCAGGTTTTTGAAGCGCTGTTTACACCTGGTCAATCAGATCACAAGTGGACGACGCTAAACACAGGTGTACACGGGCAGGGTTGGGCAGTATTTCAAATACATGTATTTCAAATACAAAATACTATTTGTAACTTTGTATTTAAATACCTTTGAAAAAAAATCAAATGTATTTTGTATTTAAATACATTTATTCTTAGTATTTTTGTATTTTCAAAATACATAAAATACTTTTTGCCAATCAGCCTCTTTATTAGACTGCTGATTTCCTGTATCAACTAGTTCAGACCTGCCACTTTCACGCGTGTGAGCTGCAGCTGTATGACTCCATCTAGAATTGGGTAAGCGAATTTTCTGGAATCCTGTAAGGAAATAAGGAATAATACTGCCTTCATGTGCTATCAAAATTTCCTACTTCCAATTTCATAAGTCCTGATTACAAGCTTGTCGCATTCAAGTGCTTTGCTGTTGGAAAGAATAGGACTCGTGGAGGACGCCAGGTTTCCTGGGAAAATCGTATTAAAGCCAAAATCGTAGCTATATAAAATATTTAATTTTGAATAAAATGTAGCATCCCATTCGTTGACAACCATGTAAACATTCACAGAGCTATCTTTATAGTTAGCTTGTTGACGATTCTGGATTTTCAGTCAAATACATGCTGTTTTGCTGTGTATAAAACATACAAAATGCTTAGAATGGTTATTGCACTACTATGTGCATGACTTTAACATTAAAACAAGGTGATGTTGTTTTGTGGGGAAAAAAAGCATACCTGTCCCAGCAGCAACTGTTTTCCCCTCCGCCATGTTTAAAGTTTATGGCCTGCACAGCTCAGAAACTTGGCTATAAACATTATCTCAGGGTTTCCCAGTAGGAAATATGACAAAGGCATTCATGTCCAATTTCCAACTAGAAAACTCATATTTACAATAAATAAATAAATAAATAAATAAGTAAATAAATAAATAAATAAATAAATAATTTGATAGCCTGTGAAGGCAGCATAAGATAGCATGAAGGAAAAAAGGCATGAAAAAAGCATGAAGGAAAAAAAGAGCACTAGCAAGAGGAACATAGCATTAGCACTAGTCAGTCTTGATAGTTTTTTTTTTTTTTTTGGTAAGATTTTGGTTTAGCTAGTGAACTAGCTAGTCAGATGTGTTCATTAACCTTTAAGCATTACTGCTTGCTATGCCAATACGACAATATATGCTGGCGATGATATAAAGTGTAAATCGATTGAACTTTTTCTATATCATTTATATATCGTCGTGGTATGCAAATATATCTGTGGAGCTTTTAGTGGGCAGGAGTTATTGACACTTCAGAGCGATAAAGAGACATGGATAAATGAGAAATAAGCAGCTTTCTGTGTGTGTACCCCAAGACAAAGATAACTATAATGCTAATAATAAAGATATAAAGTTCAAAAAATTGTTCTAGGCCTAGGGCATACTCACACTAGGCACAGTTGCCTTGTACTAAAGCCTAAGCGCGATTGTCCTTTGGCTAACAGACATATATCAGAGGATTATTACAGAGGCAGCTGAGGTTAATGGTGGAATTTGCAGCTTTACTCGCAAACTACAATACCTGTTCATCAATAAGATGAGAACCAGACCCATTATAAATCTAAATGTACTCGAATTAAATTAATTGAAAAGTGTGATATCCAAGTAGTGATAAAGATTTTTGCTGTCATAATGATAACAATAGCGCATACAAAAATAGTAAACTAACTGTTCCATGCTCCGGCTCCATGCATCCGTACTGCACCCGAGCCACCTCCTCAAGCGGGCCAGGGCATAGTTAAATGAGCCACACTGGGCACGGTACAGAGCAGTCTCTCTTGTGAAATGAACTGGACTTTAGGGGTCAATTGCGCTCAAGCACAGATCAGATCCCCTAGTGTGAGTACATCCTAAATCTAAGTGAATAGCAGATAGCACACCACAACTATAACCATAACAGCACAACAAATGATGAACGATCAAAACATTGACAGCCAATCGGAATTATTTCTGCTTTAAAGAGCTTGAGCATTTAAAGTGACAAATGACACAACTGCATTGTACACTTAGAATACACTAATATAGTTATCTTTATAATTATCGTTATTAGTGTAAACAGGCCTTAATAGTGTTACTTCACTGGATGGCCAATTTCACATGTATTTTCTGTATTTTCAAAATACAAAATACTGTATTTGTATTTAAATACATTTTCCCACACAGTATTTTGTATTTGTATTTAAATACATTTTCCACACAGTATTTTGTATTTGTATTTAAAGACATTTTCCCACACAGTATTTTGTATTTTTATTTTAAATACATTTTGATGTATTTGTGCCCATCTCTGTACACGAGATGTGAAACGTTTTGAGCTTGTCCACTTTCGACCACTTCCAGAGGTAGTCGAAAACGCATTCGACCGGATTGTGTTCGTGGTGTAGATGCTCATGTGGTCGAATGCGTTCAAACAGCCACAAAAGACCGCCTGCTCTCCGCCTACAGATATAATGCGTAAACATTATGGAAAGCGCGCAAGCCAGACAGGATTTCAACATTTTCAACTAAGAGATAAAAGTTTGTTTTGGAAAGGATAAACGTATCAGGCGCAATGTTCTCTCACCATTCTGGATTTCTAACACACATTGCAGAAATGAAAACCGCTGCTGTCACTATGTTTTTCTGCTGTCTCCGGTCACGTTTATATGTAAATTGCATGCGCCCATTCATTTGCTTACCCATAAATCCTCCCCTCCAAGAAATCAGGACAGAAGTGGTTGAAAGTGGACAAAAGAGACGGATTAAAACACCAGGTGTAAACATGTATGTGTCTCCTTCGTCCACTTGTGATCCGATTGACCAAAATGCATCTTAATAACAGTGTAAACAGGGCCTTGGAAATAGGGTGAGTTCCCTTTAAAATGTTATAACAGTGGTTCTTGTGCCAGTTCTGCAGGGACCCCTAGTAGTGCATATTTTATCTCCTTACAATAAAAAAAAAACAAACATTCTGGGTTGTGTTCAACCCATGGCTGGGTAAATATTGGACAAAACACACATCGGATTATAAATGTAACCTATGCTGGGTTGCTGTTACCCAGCCATGGATTGAAAACAACTCAGCATTTTTCAGAGTGTATTGATTTAATTAAAACAAGTTCAAACCAAAACAGCCTTTTATGTGTACAGTATCCTTTTTCATCCATTAGCTATTGAATGCCAAAGGTTGTTAACCATCACAAATGTTTGAAATATTTCAGAGATTGTCGATGACAACTCTATAGTGAGAGCCGATTTCATTCAGCAGCTTCTTCCATCTGCGGAGCGAACGGCTCTCCTTTATCGCCTGACTTTCCTGAGTCTGGGAGGATTCCCAAAGCTGGAGCGTCTGATCAGAGATCAAGCTATTGAAACACAACTGCTGTTCGGATCCTCTGAAGCTGTTCTGCTGAAGGTATGAGGCCTAAATTCTTCATAACCATCAATGCCAGCTATAAGAGCTGTCCGGTTGGCCCTCTGATTTAAATGTTTATTCAAAAAGAGTCTTTCCCCCTTTAACACTTCAATCTACACACCCACTGCTATGGATGGCTAACATATATGCGTTATTAGTTAGGCTAACTGAGACTTGTCATAGCACTTGCATATCATTGCTCTTTTGTTGATTTTGATTGCTTCCATTGTCCTCATTTGTAAGTCGCTTTGGATAAAAGCGTCTGCTAAATGACTAAATGTAATGTAGATGCAATCTGATCTCTTCAGTTCTGATTTGGGCCACTCCCATTGTGGTCCTTAAACAGATGTTTTGCATTTTAAACTGAACAGTCTGAACAGCAGAAACATTACTTTTTTTTAATTGAGGTTTTTTGATAAACATTCCAACAGAACAAACAGGAAATAGAAAAACAAAACAAAACAAAACAAAAAAAAGGCAGCTCGGGCAGACCTAACATGAAAATTTCTCCACATAAGGTGTACCCAATACAGAGGAAGAGTAAAAGAATCCATAAAATAATAAAATGAAAGAAAGAGATACAGAGGAAAAATATACAGAGTTTCACAGGCATAGGCTTCTTGTTTTAAACCAGCACAACAATTTTCAAAGAAAATGTAAGCAATCGTCCAAGGTGAGAGAAACAGTCCAAATAGGGTGTCCATATCCAATGAAATACTTCAGTGGACGAATGCAATAAACATGTCAAAAATTTCATTGGAATGAATTCTTTTACAAGATTATGCCATTTTTTATAAATGAACAGGGACCAACATCTATATGCATTCCCAAGATATTGCCAATGTGATCTGCAATTTTCTTCCAGTATAACTGAATTTTGTGACAAGACCAGATACAATGACTATAATTACCAACTGATGTTTTGCATTTAGAGCAGTAAGGGGAAAATTTTGGATTCATCTTATTTCTGATATAAGGGGTGATATGTCGTTGCCGTATTATTTTGAATTGAATAGCACGTGCTCTGTTACACACTGATATTCTCTTAGCATAATCCCAAACTGAATCCCAATCTTCGCTAGAGATATTCATTGTAAAGTCGCTTTCCCATAACTGTCAAAGATTCTCTGTGTCTCCTGGGGGGGTCAAACTCAACGTAACATAAATACGAGATTTTTTTTTTTTTTGCCTTGCATCCTCTTACAATATTTCCTCAACTTTAGATATACAATTATCATTATACAATGTGGTCTTTTTGCCAATAAAATCCGTTAGCTGAAATTATGTCTTGAAAGGTTACATTTTGCCGATAACTGTTCAAAAGACAGAAGTGTAGAGCCCTCAAATATGTCTTTCAGTCTTACAATACCTAAAGAGCTCAAGAGATTAAACCCAGAATCGTCAGAACCAGGAGGAAAATCAGGATTATTTTGAATTGGTGTAAGAGCTGAAGTAAGATGAAACCTACCCTCTAGCTTGCGAGACTGCACCCAGACCTTAAGAGTGTTCTGTATGATCGGGCTGTCATATAGAGCTTTTAACTTTTTAGGATTGCTAACAAACAAGAGATTCTGAAGAGGGCACAAAGATTGTGAGGCTTCAAGATCAAGCCAAATTGAACATGGATCATTCTTTAACCAGTCGGCCACAAAACGAAGCTGACACGCCAGCTGATACCATCTAATATTGGGGACATCTAAACCACCCTTACAAATAGGAAGGTTTCCTTTTACTCCATATAAAACAAGATAGCCAGCCATTAAGCTCCTTAATAACTTTGCTAGAAAGTAAAATAGGCAGCATCATCAAAGGATACAATAAACGAGGCAAAACGTTCATTTTGATTATAGCTATTCTCCCCAACCATGATACGGGAAGAGAATTCCATCTCTGTAGATCACTATGAATTTTCTCCAAAAGAGGAGCAAAGTTGTTTTTAAATAAAAGTTGGAAGGAAGGGGTTATATGAAGCCCTAGATAGGTAAAACCTGATATGGAATATTTAAAAGGGAAAGAGGAGAGCATTTGTATTTCTGAGGTGAGACTACCCAATGGTAAAGCAACAGATTTTGTAAAATTTATCTTATAACCAGAAAATTGCCCAAAGGAGTTTATAACGTCTACCAGCCGTGGAACTGATGTATTTGCAAAAAAAAGTAGAATGTCATCTGCGTAGAGTGAGATCTTGTGTTGTCTGCCATTTATTGTGACCCCTCTAATCATTGAATCACATCTTATCATTTCTGCCAAGGGCTCAATGGCAAGGGAAAACAACAGTGGCGAAAGTGGGCAACCCTGCCTTGTGCCCCTACCCAGAAGAACATTTTTAGATCTGAGGCCATCAGTGGTGACGGCAGAAGACAGTTTATTGTAGAGCAGCTGCACCCACCTCAAAAACTTGTCCCCAAACCCAAATTTCTGTAAAGTATAAAATAAATAGGGCCAATCGACACGATCAAATGCCTTTTCGGCATCTAAAGAAATAACTAAAGTGTGAAGTTTTTGTTTCTGTGAGATATTTATAACATTTAAGAGTCTCCTGACATTATGACTAGAACTCCTTCCTTTAATAAAACCAGTCTGATCCTCACAGACTACGATTGGCTTTTTGTGTTAGCAACAAATCCAAAGAAGTCCTTATATTGTATATTCTTTCAAGTATTGTAGAATCTGAGGTTACACTAAATTCCTTTTTAGCGTTATCCAGTTCAGTTTCAAGAAGTTTCTGCCTTACCAATTGTCTCTGTCTCCTACTAGATGAGTACGTAATAGTCAGCCCTATTATATATGCTTTGCAGGTTTCCCGTACTAAAGAAGGGTTAACTGTTCCAGTAGAGTTGATTGAAAGAAATATTTTAAGTTCTGTATGAAAAAAGGAAAGAAAAGCTACATCCTTAAGTAAGCTAGTGTTAAATCGCCACCTCTTTGTTTGTTGTGGGGCTTCCTGAATTATTATATCTAAATATACAGCGGCATGATCTGACACCAAGATGTTGCCCAATGTGCAACAAGACACTGATTGCAAAAGCAACTTATTAATTAGAAAATAGTCAATTCTTGTGTGACATTTGTGTGGGCCAGAATAAAAGGTAAAGTCCCTTTGTGTGGGGTTTAAAGTTCGCCAAGCATCCAAATAATCCAATTCCTCACAGATGGCTATTAGTGCCTTTGACTGCTTTGTATGAGTGGGATTTCTAATAGGCCATTTGTCCATCAAAGGGTCCATCAGACAGTTAAAATCCCCCCAATTCTAAGTGTTTCTGAGGAATATACAGAAAATTTAGAAAGGGTTGATGTGAGAAATTCGGGGGAGAAATTAGGAGGAAAATATTCATTTAGTAGTGAAATCTCTTCCCCATAAAGGACCCCACTAAGATGAAGATATCTGCCAAATCTGTCTTTTTCAGTCTTTAAAGCATTAAAAGGGATGTTCTTACTAATAAGTATAGCAACCCCCTCTACTGCTAGTTGTGAATGATGAAAAAAAGATTTAACCAATCCAGTTGTGCTTTAACTTTAATACACATCATCGTCCAGATGTGTCTCTTGCAGTAGAGCAATGTCTACCCTTTCCTTAATAAGAATAGACATAACCCTCCTTAATTTCAGTGGCCCATGCAATCCCCTAACATTCCAAGTACATATTCTTAATTTATTACCCAGCATTAAAGTATAGAGAAATACAGAGATACGGATCTGCTTCTTCCTTTAGATATATTAGATGTAAATAACACCTGCTGCCATACACGAAAGAAAAATAGCCTGCCTGAGCTTCAACAGTAAACATTATAGCAACTATTGTACAAAAAGAAACAAACTCAAAACATTTAAAGAGGGTATTTCCCCCATAACAAGGGGAACGATGTGCAATAACAAAGCGCTGTTCAGCGTAACAATAGGCTTTTGCTGCATCTCTGCGAGAGTAACGTTATGGCTACAACAGACACTGAACAACCTGTAACCACTTTAACCCAACCTGCCTCACTCATTAACGAATTAGAGTACGAAATAAAACTTACAGGACAAATATTATTTTGGCAACATGACACATAAGGTAGGCAGGAAACAAGAAGCTCCAATTAATGATTTTGGCCTAACTAATATCATCTGGTATAGTTCAGTTCCATTCAACAGAATGTGTTCCCTTCAATGTTCAGTTAGTCGAGTCCATAAATGCCTGGACCTCCTCGGGGGACTCGCAAACTTTATCAACTTTACCGATGGTAACTCGCAGTTTAGCTGGGTAGAGCATGACATACTGGGCTCCCATCTGCTGTAGCTTTTGCCGCACCGCGTAGAACTCCTTTCGTTTGCGTTGAACAGCTGCAGAGAAATCCTGATAGAAAGATATTTTACTGTCGTTGTACATCAGATCTCCTTTTCGTGCCGCGTGTCTGCTGGCGTCCACAACCCGCTGCTTAACTTGAAAGTTGTGGAACCTAACAATGAGCGGACGAGGCCTACCCCTGGCATCAGCGTTCGGCAGAGAGATGCGGTGAGCTCGTTCCAATTTGAGCATCCCCGACCTGGTTTCAATGCCAAGGAACTCTGGCAACCAAGTCTGAAGAAACGCGGTCAGGTTAGTACCTTCAGCATTTTCAGGCAGACCGATGATGCGTAGATTTTTCCTCCGACCTCAATTTTCTAAATCATCCAAGTGATCGGTAAGTGAAGAACCTTGGCGCGTGAGAGTTTGGAGCCGCACATTTGCTGTATCGACTGATGATTCGACATCAGTAATTCTGTTCTCGGCTTTGTTAAGTCTGCCCGTCGTTTGTTCAAGTTGTTGTGAATGGGCTTGAATGGTCTGCGCAAGCGACCCCAGCTTATCATCAATCACCTTCGTGATTTTCTCAGTCGTCTCCTGCAGCGCTTTGGATAACGCTGGATCGAGCTGTCCAATATTGTCACCCATGTGAGGGTCTTCGCTAACCGCATCCGCAGGCGGATCCTTTTTCTCGAGTTTCTTCGCTGTTTTCAGCATTTTCACAAAAGAATCAGGCCAGAAAGTTTCTAATGACATAATATTCCAAGCTGCATCACCAAAACTAACTAAATTACGTACTCAACTGATCAAATGATGAGTTTAATATTGTGTGAGGCAGGAGCATCAGTAAACGTGTCCACCTCTCATGCCGCCATCTTGGCCCCCCCAGCAGAAACATTACTGAAATGATTACCACAGCGCTCTGCCTTAAGAGTAGCATAGTATTAACATAGCTTAAAAAACATATTAATTTATAATAAATTTATAATCATTTATTTTAAATTAAATTTATCATTTATAATAAAATGATGAAATACATCTCTAGTACTTCCCTTAGTTTCAGGTAGCCCAAAGCTTCTTGTTGCAAAGCACAAGACAGTACAAAACAGTACAAGACAGTACAATGACCACTGGGACAGACAGTGAGCATAGTAAGTCCCAGTGCAGTGCCGACCAGTACACAGTTCTGTTTAAAGTGAACCTAGTGACAATAATGCAAATAGTACAAGAGTACAATACAAGTAACTGAAATAGTGTAAACATAAAGAGTGTGTGTGAGGGGTGTGTGGGGTCGTCCACAATGCTGGTGGCTTTGCGGATGCAGCGTGAGGCGTAAATGTCCGTGATGGAGGGAAGAGAGACCCCGATGATTTTCTCAGGTGTCCTCACTATTTGCTGAAGGGTCTTGCGATCCGAGATGGTGCAATTCCCAAACCAGGCAGTGATGCAGCTGCTCAGGATGCTCTCGATAGTCCCTCTGTAGAACATGGTGAGGATGGGGGGAGGGAGATGCGCTTTCCTCAGCCTTCGTAGAAAGTAGAGATGGTGCTGGGCTTTCTTCATTATGGAACTGGTGTTGAGCGACCAGGTGAGGTTCTCCGCCAGGTGAACACCAAGAAACTTGGTGCTCTTGACGATCTCCACGGAGGAGCCGCCGATGTTCAGCGGAGAGTGGTCACTCTGTGCTCTTCTGAAGTCCACAACCATCTCTTTAGTTTTGTCCACATTTAGCGACAAGTTGTTGGCTCTGCACCAGTCCGTTAGCCGCTGCACCTCCTCTCTGTATGCTGACTCGTCGTTCTTGCTGATGAGACCTACCACGGTCATGTCATCGGCGAACTTGATGATATGATTCGAGCTGTGCATTGCTACACAGTCGTGAGTCAGCAGAGTGAACAGCAGTGGGCTGAGCACACAGCCCTGTGGGGCCCCAGTGCTCAGTGTGGTGGTGTTGGAGATGCTGTTCCCGATCCGGACTGACTGAGGTCTCCCAGTCAGGAAGTCCAGGATCCAGTTGCAGAGGGAGGTGTTCAGGCCTAGCAGGTTCAGCTTTCCGATCAAGTGCTGAGGAATGATTGTGTTGAATGCTGAACTGAAGTTTATGAACAGCATTCGAACATAAGTGTCTTTATTGTCCAGGTGGGTGAGGGCCAGATGGAGGGTTGTGGTGATGGCGTCATCTGTTGAACGGTTGGGACGGTAAGCAAATTGCAGGGGGTCCAGTGAGGGGGCAGCAGGGTCTTAATGCGCCTCATGACGAGCCTCTCGTAGCACTTCATGATGATGGGTGTAAGTGCAACGGGAAGGTCACTGGAGACTTCTTTGGCACGGGGACGATGGTGGTGGCCTTGAAGCACATCGGAACAACGGTGCTGCTCAGGGAGGTGTTGAAGATGTCAGTGAAAACATCTGCCAGCTGGTCTGCACATCCTCTGAGCACTCTACCAGGAATGTTGTCTAGTCCAGCAGCCTTCCGCGGATTAACTCTGCATAGAGTATTCCTCACATCGGCCGTGGTTAGACACAGCACCTGGTCATTGGGAGGAGGTGCCTCAAACTGAGCGTAGAAGTCGTTCAGCGCATCTGGGAGGGAGGCATCACTGTCACAGGCAGGTGATGTTGTCCTGTAGTTGGTGATAGTCTGGATGCCCTGCCACATGCGGCACATGTCTCTTCTGGCCTTGAAGTGGCTGTGGATTCTCTGAGCGTGTGAGCGCTTTGCCTCTCTGATGGCCTGGGACAGTTTGGCCCTCGCTGTTCTTAGGGCCTCCTTGTCACCTGCTCTAGTATCTACTTCTCGTTCTATGACCAGAGCCTGCTCGGGGCCCACCAGAGTGGGAAATACCCCGTTGAATAGAGGAGGACGAGACCCGAACTGAATCTTGTAGCCTTTTTCTACGGTATGCAGGACCCATTGAGACACATTTGGCAGAAGCTTCCATGCTGCTAGATAGTCTTCAAAGGGAATCAGTCTCTCGAGACTGATCTCTGGTGTACTTGGGGCTGTTCTAGAGACCTCCTTGGAGGTAGCGAGCCAACCCAGAACCGCTACGTTTCCGGGCGGAAGCTGAGAGAAGCGCTTGCTGGAGACCGCTGTGCCCTGAAGCACCAGGGATGGCAGGGTTGTCAAGACGATCTCCTGAGGGCACTGAGGAGAGACGGGCACCGTATGATGAGGTGTACACCGCTCTTCCCTAGATGGGCCTGCCCTCAGAGGTCCTGACTTGTCAGGACCTTTTTGTCGAAGCTCTCTTATTGAAGATTACCTAACCACTTTCCTTCTCCTTCTGCCGAGCTACACTCCTGAGCTGCCGGTGATCCAGACCTCCCCCCCTTCACTCTGGACCAGATGAGCATCACTCCTGAGCTGCTGGTAATCCAGACCTCCCCCCCCTTCACTCTGGACCTGTCCACCGGCAATGCTTCATACTGCCACGAAAACGCTTCAGCTGTTTTCCATAGACTACACCAACGCACAGTGTGCTCACACACACGCACACTACAGTGTAAACCCATATGAGGATGGGTTCTCTGTTGAGCCTGGTTCCTCTCAAGGTTTCTTCCTATCACCATCTCAGGGAGTTTTTCCTTGGCACCGTCGCCCTGCTTGCTCATCAGAGACGGCACACACACACTTCACTTTACTTTTGTTTGTGTAAAGCTGCTTTGAGACAATGACCTTTGTAAAAAGCGCTATACAAATAAAAATGAATTGAATTGAATTGAAGATGACAGTCCACAGATCTGTCATCTCCCTTGGCTTCGACATGGAGCTCCACCCTGACTCCCTTTTTTCAGGGGGAGAGCAAGTGGCGACGCTCCGTTTCTGGACTTCACGGTGTGAGGAGCTGGTACACGTGAGAGTGGTGAGGGACAAATCACTGGAACGCCGCCGATTGTTTCTTGGCCTCCTGGAACCTGTCGACGACTGTATTTACAGCGTCGCCGAACAGGCCAGTCAGCACTTTCGGGGCGTCCAGGAGAAAGACCCTGTCTTTTTATTTTAAATTAGACAGGATCAGCCACAAATGTCTCTCCGTGGCCACCAGGGCTGCCATAGACCACCCAATTGCTCTGGCGGTCTCCTTAGTGGCCCAGAGTGACAAGTCTGTGGCACGACGCAGTTCTGCAATGTCGTCATTCTTTATTTCTTCTCCCTCGTCCAACTCTTTAAGCAGGTCAGCCTGCTATGCGTCCAACACATGGTGTGCAAGCAAGCACCGGCCTGACCCGCCGCCGTGTACGCTTTGCCCACCAAAGCCGAGGAAGCGGCTTGGAGGGCAATACCGGGGCCTTAAGGGACGATGCACCACCAGGAGAGAGATAGCCCGCAAGTGTCTCTTCAACCCGGGGAATAGCCCCATAATCGCACTCTTTCAGTCTCACCACATTACAGTAGTGAGAGACATTGGGACTGAAGAGGCGGGCCGAGCATGGATTATTCCATGATCTGGACACCTCAGTGTGCAGATTGGGAAAGAAAGGCAGGCCCTGGCGTGGAGGCATTGACTTAGATAGCAGGAAACGCTTATCTAACTTGCTGCGTGGACGTTCTTCCTGCTTTTCAGCAGGCCAGTCAATATTTAATTTAGACACAGCTCGAGTCACCACCTCCAATAACTCCTCAAACTGGACGGACTGTGGTGGCAAGTCCACAGACTCGTCCTCTTCTTCGCTCCCCTCGCCTCCCTCCTCAGAGGAAGATAAGTGAAGCGTCGAGCCCTCTCCCGGGAGGGAAGAAACCGTTTCAGAACGTGCTTCCGTTCCCTGAGAGTGAGCACTGGATCTGGCAGGTGAGGAAGAAGAAAGGGCTCTGCCCGTCTCCATTCCCTCTAGGAAACCCACGATCTGAGTTGCTGCTCTGCCTCGGTAGAAGCGGGACCCAAACCGTGAGGAATGCTGGAGAGAGCGCCCTCCTCAAAGAGCGCTCTCCGGAAGTGGGGCGTACGTCAAGAGCTGATCGAGCAGGCTCCTCTCCCAAACAAGCTACACACAAACTGTGTGTATCCCCACCCGTAATGAAATGTGGGCAGGGAGAAACACACAGTCTAAATGATTGCTTGTCCTTGCTTGCCATATTTTACTAAAGTACTTTGATACCACAGACGTACAACAGTAAATAAGACGAACACATAGAGCGCTTACTAAATGACAGAAGCTGGCGCTGTCTTTACTGCATGTGCTTTTATACTTCCTGGTCGCTACGTCATCCCGCCGGTGATGTCTCGCAATTCCGTTGGACGGATTACACATGAGATTCAGAGCGTGGTCATGCAGAGGCGTTCCCAAAGCGTTGTTCGACGCAGCTCTAGTTCCTGAAGGGGAACTAAGGAGTACAGGTACACTGGACAATATTTGGACTCAAAAATGTTACAAGGAGCTAGAACAGGAAGAGAAAACTAGAAAATAAGAAATTACCACAATTAGTCATGACGGCATCACATAACTTCAGAATTTACTATACTGTTATGATTCGCTGTACTGACAGGTGATGTTTTTAACTGTTTACTGTTACGTAGTCACTGTGAATTGTCATGACTTACTAGTCTATCACATGACTAACTTGGTGATTGATGTTTTCTCGTAGTGTGTCAGCACGAGTTCCAACCTGGTCAACTCCCTGTTTCCAATATTGAAAAAAGCTGTCGAGAAGAACAAACCCGGTTTGGCAGTGAGGTACCTGATGAAAGCCAAAGAGTGGATCGCTGACATCATAACACAAGTGGATGGCATAGTGAAGAGGTGAAAATATTAGTAATATCTTATAGGAACAATATGTGCCAACTTAATTCAAAGGGGAAACACATGGGTGATTTTATTATTGCAGGTAAATTTGATGTCCAAAGTCGTCTTTTTTTTTTTATCTTGTTTGTTCAGATGGTGATTACTTTAAAGTATTCAAATAATTTGTTACTCAGGGTCATGGATCACAAGATGTTTCCGGTCATAACAATAATATATTTTTTGTAAAAAGTGCCAATGTATATAGGTATATAGGTGTAGATCATATAGAAATTATATGTGTAAAGTTACTGTTTGAGCATGAAAAAAGAACAGAAGGGAGGTCTTCTCTACATTAGTAAGCACCCTTCTTTTTTATTCATTTAGAAACCAAACATAGCTGTACTGATCAGAAATGCACAACAGTTCTGCTCTATCTTTATTGATAATAGGATTTATTAGGCACTTTTGCACCATGTAGTTCTAGGAACTCAGTTCTAAGGCCTAGCCAGCAGGGTGGTTCCTAGAGAACCAATTTCTCCCTCGGACCGTTTTCCTGGTTGCATTCGCACTGGCAGCAGGAACTCTGAAGCGGCCGACAGTGACGTTTTTATTCACGGCATTTACAAACGTCAACAACCGGTGAATGGAGGACGCAGGGATTGGAGCTGTTTTTGTTACGTGATAATGGAGATGTTATGTAAACGCATAGTTTACGCGATTGAGATAGCAAGAAAATCTGACTAAATCTCCTATGAAAACTTGCAGTGTTACATATCATAGAGGCTGAGAAATGAACACAACGCTGCAGACAACAGGTAAATGCCGTTATCGCTGTTTTCCATGTTCGTGGAGTAAATAATTTTACATGTTTTTTTAAAAATCCCGGGTAACCAGTGTTTCGTGTGCGTTTGGCCAATCAGCGTACACATACGTCACTGGTAGTTCCTGTAGAACTGTTTTAGACCCTGCTCTGAAGTAGGAGCTAAATTAGTTCCCCCAAACGGAGTTCCTAGAACTAAAACTGTTCCTAGTTCCTGTGGTGCGAACACGCCAAAAACTAGGAACTTCCACCAATAGTTCTAGGAACTATGAAAAGGTTCCTCCTGAGCTGTTGTATAGAATCACATTTGTGCATCCTCTTTAAGAAAATTGTTCATTGTCTTGAAAATGAAAATGAAATCCAGACCACATCGCTGTATTCAATTATTTATTTGAAATGCACTATATTATTCAGGTATGATCAACACAACCAAAGTGTGAAAACATGCACCAGTGACGTGTATCAAGAACAAAAAGAGACCGAAGAAAAAAAAGAGAAAAAATCTGATGAGATAAAGGGTCTGGAGGATGCTCTGGCCAAGCTCGAAGTGGATCTGAAAAAAATAGTCAACAAAATGGAAATAAATGAGAAACAAATTCAAAAAACAAATCATGAGCTGGAAGACTTCCTCAGAAGATTTAAGGAAAAACACACCCACTGGATTGTGAAGTTCCTTGACTTTTTTAGAGGCTATCCAGATGCTATGAAGGATCCTAGTGCCATTGCTTTGGATGTAAAACTGAAACAACTCGACTCTGAGAACAGCAGTCTGCGAAATGAAATGTGGAGCATCAAAATCAAGCAGACTGATCTTCAGCTGCAGCTGGCCAACTGTAAAATACGAATGGGTGAGAGTCTGTCTATGATTTTATTGTTACAAACATACAGTAAATGCATCTGCATGCATGTTATGCTCTTGACATGTTCTTCACAATGATCTCTCATAAATCATTCCAGGTGAGATTCCTGACCCTGACCACCTGAAGGAAGTCCAGCGGTGTCTTTCTCAAATCCAACAAATTCTGGTTGATCTTAAAAAGTTTTGGGAGAAGGTGGATGTTATTCTGCACACGCTGAAAGATAAAACCTTTGTTGGGGAGGAACTCGTTGACATGGAGGACATGAAGGATGAGTTTCTGAGCTCCATTGAGGATGCAGGAAAGGTAAGTTAGACACTGAGCAAATGTTCCTGATGTGATTTGATTATGCCTTTCATGAATTCTCTGAGTTCTCACTTTCATTTCCTATGTTGTTTTTTGTTTATCCATAATATACTCTGATTAATAGTGTACACCTGATGCTATATTTTCCAGAATCCAAAGCAAAGAGTTTTGTAATCTCAAGCAAGACGCTAGTGTCTAATCATTGAAAGTTATTACCATCTTAACTAGAATCAGATGTGGATGCCGTGTGACTTTAAAGTCTGTGTGACAGGAGAAAAAAGATAAAAATAAATAAATAAATGCACAGTTGTGCGTAGCATGTTTGTTATTCTAGACAAATCAGAAAACAAAGTTTTTTAACAAGGAGCCCTTAAAGTACCAGCTGGTTCAGGTCAGAAGTCACCGAGGAAACAAACAGTACAGTAGTGTTGTAACATTATCCCCTTTTATGATTTTATTTTATTTACATGTTTGTTTAACTTCTTTTCCATTCATTTGCATATTCAAATGGGCATATTTATATAACCTCAAGACTGTGAAAATCTACACTTCTGTAAATTACATACAAGACAAACTGTAGGAAATTGTCATGTATTGGGTCAGATTAAAACCATCTGGTGACAAAACACAACATAACTATCAAGTCAGATCAAGTCATGTTGTGGCAGTAATGCCCAGTATATGGCTATAATGTCCTTTTTAGGCACCTCTTTTGTGTTACATCTACATTTTATCACAAGTTATGCACTTGAATATTCATTTAGACTTTACGCTTTATTTTGACTAGTAGCCTAGTAACTGAATAGTTTTATTCTGCAAATCATTTTCTGCAGTAATGCCACTTTATGCCTAAGGCCCATTATCCCACGGTCTTATACAAAGATTCTGCTACATAAAAACTACAGTAAGCATCTACACATTTATCAGTTTAAAAAATTGTATTGGGACAGATTGCTGAAATATGATGAGAAAAAAAATAACATGACTTCAAAAACGTGACAATAATGCCCAGTAGATGGATTCTGTGCAGTAACTGCAGTCACCTGTTGTGTGTTGAATCTAGATATCATCACATTTAATACATTTAGAATTGATTCAAGTATTACATTATTTTTGTCTCATATTTAGCCAATGAGGACATTCTCCCTGTTTGAGAGACAGACTGTGATCGACCAATCAGGGTTCCTCATTGTTGTTTATACATGCAAACAAGGGTCATTTGGGTTTAAAAGAGACTCAATACAACAAATTCATTTGGGAATTCTTTTTATTTCATAATGTGAAGTATAGTTAAAAGGTTTCCTTTATTTTATTGTGATTGCCTTATCTTTCTCTACATTGATTGCATGTAATAAATAATTTTTATTACTCTAAGATAAACATTCTGGGATTTATTAAGGTTTTACAGGCTAACTGTACATTTTGGAGGCACCGCCATAGACATTTCTACTGCTTTTGAGTTATTTAGTAATAGAAACCATAGATGAATTTCCAGCCTAATTCTCAATCTATCAGCTGGGACATCAGGCTCCTGTGCGCCAACTGAATAAACAAATACCAACAGGAGGGGTTATTTTCCTTAGAAAAAGGCATTGCTTCATAAAATTGAGGTTAAATCTTTGGAGACACATGGATGACTTTAATGATGTCTTTACAACCATTCTTGGCTTTGAAAGTTGTAGTTGCATAGGCTGAGTTTACATTGAACTAACCCTTTAAAATCATCATGAAAAAATGCAGGATTTTTTGGTTTTTAGATTTTTTTTTCCATGTATCATTACAGTGTTTTTTTTAATTATTCATCAGTGCAGCTCATTATTGAAGTTGAAACTAGTTCAATTATGTCCATATATTTTATAAAATATATTTTAGTAAATGTGATTAATGCTGACATGCCTTTTATCTTTCAGTACTGGAAGAGATTTGGTATTTGCTGTCAGAGAGCTCAGGGTGTCTTCAGTGTTCAGGCTAGAGATGCGTATAAATTCCTGGAGATCAATCCGTCTTCGCTCTCTGAGGAGGAGAGGAAAAAGGAGTATTTGTCTATAACAGAGAAGCTGAAGAAAATCAATCCAGAGCCGTCTGTCACTGAGTGACACCCAGATCTGATGCTTCCTGAATGCTCCTTACACAAATCAATGCATACAGCTTCTCTTGTCATTTTTCGTAATGCTTTGTAATCTTTACAACTGCTCTTGAACATGTTCAATTACAGTTCCACATATACATGTTCTTGAATAAGCTGATGTTAGGAATATTATTTGGATCAATTTATGGCTATCTCTTTCAAAATTGCTTTGCATTTTTATTATGCTATATACAGATCTTGTGGTCTGGTCACATGATTAATGTCGATGTCACACAATAAAGAAAAAAGACATGAAACATTTCATTGTAGCCAAATCCTTAAAAAAGCCATTTCTAATGCTTCAGTGTACAATACATCAGGGATCATTACACTTCTGCTTCCATCCATAAATCATGTTACTAGCAGAGACAAAATATGTGTTGATACCTTCTCTAGAACACAAAAGAAAACGAAAATGCAGTAGGAATTGTGGAATTATTTTTAACTGTAATGCAATATAAATATAACTCTTGTCTAAATGAATTTACTACATTTAGTATTCACAAATTTACAACATTTAGTATTAATCAGAAAATTAAAGGCATTTTGTAATAAACTATAAGAATTATTTGGAGATGCAAGGAAATGCAGTGAAAGTACATTTGAAGTACTGTATTATGTAGCTCATATGCTATGCCAATTAGGCTCTGTGGTGTTATGAACCAATTAGTGTTGAAGACGCCTCAAGTGATGGTTTATAAAAAATAGTAAAAAAAAAAAAAAACAGTGAAAATAATTTGAATGCCCATAAGCAAAACTAGGAGCATGAAGGTTGTGTATTGTCTAGCAGCCAATGAGATTAAGAAATGCAACTGAATAATATTCTCCATAATAGCCCCGTCAAGGCTGTAGGCTGTCCTAAATATTTGTGTGTGCTTGTGTGCGTGTGTGTGTGTTTGAATGTAAATGTCAATTTTGCAGAGTTTAACCTTAAGTAAGTTACCAGTTTAACAGTATTAGCTCTCTATCATCCAGTTCCAGCTCCAAGTTGCCTAGAATAGATTATTAGTTAATTCTGCAATACCCGTGCCAGCTTCAATTATATTGCATCAAGATTGATGCTTGATAGTGAACTGTTCCAAACTCCAATTACTGTAATAAAGATAAGATCAAACATTAAAAAACAAAAATATCATAATATATTATTATAATTTATTATTACTATTGCTAATTTGCATCTACTCCTATTTATGTATTTGTTTTTGGGTTTGAAGAAAGATGCAATTAACAAATAATAAGATTTATTAATATGTATGTGGGTCATTATTCTATTTGAAATGTCAATCACTGCCAATTTATTTTGCGTGTTAAAGGGTTATTTCACCCAAAAATGAAAATTAGCCCATAATTTACTCACCCTCAAAGCATCCTAGGTGTATATGACTTTCTTCTTTCAGATGAATCCAATCGGAGTTATATTAAAAAATTTTCCTTGCTCTTCCAAGCATTAGATTGTAGGCTGGTGTTTTTGTTCAACAGTTGTTAAGAAAAACTTTTACACCTCTGCTTTATATGCAACATTAATTTTTATTGTTTTTATTCATCAAGTATTAGTCTTTATTCTACCATTTCAATACAAATTTATAGGGTACGCTATACAACACACTGAACTGATGGTTTAATCAGAGAGGAGCACAAACCTTAATGACTGGCGAACAACAACTGGACAAATTCTGTCGAATCCACACATCTCACAATAACTCAACTGCACGGGGTCTTGTACGAAAACAAACGTGGATGTCAGCACAAAGTTAGGGCTACTTATTTGCAGCGCAATTTGTGCAGAAAAAAAAACCATAAAAAGAGGAAAAACCCGCAGGATATGGGTACGGTCCTGTATGGAAAACTCGTGAGACTAGCATATCTCACAGGCGCATACGTCCTACGTCATCCGCCGGAACGGCTTCCGCATACGACAGTACTATACTTGCTTTTCATAATTTCTATGTAAAATAATGCAAGTACACATATTATATTATTATTAATATGTAATTAATGAAATTAAAAAAAAAAAAACTTACAAATATAGCTGCTAGCAGCAATTACGGGGCCAAACCCATTATGGCCGTTTTTGGCATATTTGGACGTTGGATTTTATTTGGTCACTTTCAATCATCGCACAATTCCCACAGTTAAACACTTACTACACATTGAATCAACTCAAAATTAAGATTTTGTATATAAATGCACCAAATGTAGTTTTTAATAAGCTCAGATAAGATCGTACTTACAAAAGCACAACATCTGGAAAAGAAGCAACTTCAACATCATTTCTTTCTATTGTACCTATGGGGGTCTGGGACTGTACCACACTGGGTTCGAACCCACGACCTGAAAGGTTCGGGCCAGTGGCTTAGCGGAGTGTTTTAACTTTAATCAGTGTTTTAATTTTAACCAGAGTAACATGCAAAGTTAAGCTAATGGCAATGCAGCTTATGGTTAACTTGATAGCTGAAGAGTCTCATTAAACAGTATGGTATTTGGATAGCCTCTAACTTATTAGCATGCTAAGCTTAATAGCATAAGACAACATACACAGGCACGGTCAACTTCCGAGGGGTATTTCTCGGGAACGGAATATCAAAAATCTGTTCAGTCATTTCTATGCGGCTCGGTTCAAAGATCATCTGATTAGATTTTGGACAAAATTGGACAAAATTTGTAGGAGGAGTAGCGAAAAAACTGTTTTTCACTTAATACAATATGGCGAACAGGCACACTGATGAAAAATGTCAAATGACATATCGTCAGAATTTGCATAACCCAGGGAATGAAATGATATAAAAATAACAATGGACAATGTTTTCAAAAGTTATAAGCATATTTGCAAAAATCTTTATATCTCTTGAACACTAGGTGGATTCAATCTTCTCAGGTACCTCCGGGACATGCCGTCAATGATCCCTACCAGTGTTTGTGCAGATATGTCAAATGGTTCAAAAGATACTGCAATTTATGACAAATTTCAAAATGGCAGACACATGGTTCAGCCGATCCTGGCAAACCATGTGCCATCGACATCAGCAGATTCGGCATGACCCAAGGAATCCATAGACACCAAGATCATGATTTTCTAACTGTTCAAAACTTACAAGCAAAAAAGTTCATTTTTGGTATCTCATGACCTGTAGGTGGTGCTGTGCCCAACTTTGGCATGGACCCTCAGATCATGGTGTAGATGAAGCGTACCAAGTTTCGTTTCGACTGATCAAAGTTTGGCCGAGATACGGCCTCTGAACCAATTTTGGGTCAACCTCATTAAGTTTGCGACATCATAACTTTTGAACAAAGATGAATAAAAAAAATCTGTTCAGTCATTTCTGTGCAGCTCAGTCCAAAGATCATCTGAAACAATTTTGGGAAGAATTGGATCAATTTTGAAGGAGGAGTAGCGAAACAAAAGCAAGAACTAATTTTTCTGCATTGTGTAGTGACAATATATTTCTTATTTTAGCAATATTTCTGAGATGAAAGAAAGCGATCCTAGTTATATTATCTACATGAGCTTCAAATGAAAGACTAGAGTCGATAATCACACCAAGGTCTTTTACTGCTGCACATGATGAAACAGAAAGGTCATCCAGAGTTATTATGTAATCAGAAAGCTTACTTCTAGCTGCATGTGGTCCTAGTACAAGTACTTCTGTCTTGTCAGAATTAAGTAAGAGAAAGTTAATAAACATCCAGTTTCTAATGTCTTTTACACATTCCTCAACTTTATTAAGCTGGTGTCTGTCATCTGGCTTTGCTGAAACATACAACTGTGTGTCATCAGCGTAACAGTGGAAGCTAATACCATGCTTACAGATAATTTTGCCCAGAAGTAGCATATATAAAGAAAAGAGCAGTGGGCCTCAAACAGAGCCTTGCGGGACACCAAACTTTACCTTAGTATGAGAAGAGAAGTCACCATTTACGTTTACAAACTGATAATGATCAGTCAAATAAGACCTGAGCCAGGAAAGGGCTGTTCCCTTAATGCCTACTACATTTTCCAGTCTATCGAGGAGAATAGCATGATCAATGGTATCAAAAGAGTAGGTAAAGGATCTAGTATACAGGTTGATGATTTTGATGATGAAATTAGTGAAATTAGTTCAGTCTCTTCAAGGGGAGTAAAACATTGTAATTGTTGATCTGATATTATTATATTATCATCTACAGGGTTAGTTATAAAACTGTCTGGTTTTAAATTAATAGTCTGAATTTCTTGCCTGATATTTTCAATTTTACCATTGAAAAAATTCATGAAGTCATCGCTGCTATATAATGATTGTGTGCGTGTTTCTATTGTGGTCTTATTCCTAGTTAATTTTGCTACAAATAGAGCAAACGCATTTAAAATCCAATTAATGGAGGCAGATCGGTACAATCTGGTGGGATAAATGAAGAAAAAATTCTATGTAATGCCATGATGTAGCCACTAGATGTCTGTATATCCTTATATATAAATATATAAAGACCTGTGTATTCCCTAGTTGTAGTCCCTAGTAATATGCATGCTAATAAACAGCTAGTTAATAGTGAATGTGTTCACTAATCTAAGGTGAATGAACCTAAATTGGGTGAACTGAATAAAATACACACTCAGGAACATAACTTCACTCACTTTTTTTTGCTTGCTGGATGAGGAATCGAATAGAACCCATACATGGATAAAATGAGTTAAAAAACTAAAAACATGACCGATGTGCGAGATCGATGGTTAAGTAGAGAGGGGGTTTCAATCAGTAATAAATTCTAATAATAATAAATATTTTTAATCTGCAACAACACTGAGAACTTAATAATAAAGATAGGATTGTCATTAACTTTTAAATGTATAATTATGCAAATGCATGAGGGAAGTTTTCACATGAAAGACCCGTGACTGACTGATCAACATGCTTCCACAATTCTATGAAATTAAATGTGGAGGATTTTAACTGTGACAAGATGATTGACTGTGCAGTTTATGCGGTAACAGGGTGCATGTAACTAAACGACAGAGCATCTGTTAAAGAGGCAATTACAAGGATGTAGTCTGTCTAAAATATGTACTTTTTCCTCACAACAAGAGGACATACTTTTAGGTTATAGTATAAGCAGGTGAATTGAGATGCAGCATGACACTTGACACTTCCAATACTGAGTTATTTTTATTCATTTGCTGCTTTTATTTTGTAAGGCTGAGATTGATGAGTAGCAGACATGAGAATTAATTTATTAAAAATGTACTGTAGTATTATATACCGTACCACATTACTATCATTGTGTAAAATTAATATTACATTTCTTTTACAGAACATATTATATATTATGTTGCAACAATCCTTATCTTCAATTATGTTTAGATCTTTACTATTGTATTATTTAAGAACAGTTTCTTAAGTGAATTTTTTTTTTGTGCACTTAATGTAATAACCATCATACAAGTTTAGTCATAAAAGAGGTTATAATTACAATTATTGAAATTGAAATTAGATTATTTTTACATAACTTAGTACAACAGGTAAAGATACAAAAACTCCATGAGATGGAGATACTGGAGGAGGAACCTTGTGAGAAACCTGTCTACACTGAGGGACCAGTTCTCCTCTGGATATTCGGTGTGAACATATGGAACAGGGTCAATAACATTTAGTTGTGTTACTATATTGATTCAGCTGTAAGATTAAAGTTTAACTGTGCTGTATATACAGTCACTAAGATTGTTTTCTCTGTAGTCCAGATGATACAGGCAGTGGTAAGAAGGGTAAAGGGTGTTGAGGTGCAGTCCATTGCTGTTTTGCTGAAAGCAGAACCAGTTCATTCTCTGTCAGGTCCGCTGTGGAAGACTGGGGCATCATCACTGTCAGTGTAACTTGAGGATCTGAGCTGCAGGACAGAGCTTCTGTGGTAAAGAGAAATGCATTGTTTTGTTTAGGAACTGATACTGTGATAATTTGAGCCTCTCTACTTTTGTGATATACAGCATCACGTCCTGCTTTTAGCTGGACTTGGTGTGATGGGCATCATGGCATCTGCAAGAAACATGGAAAACACATTTAAAAACACTTTTTCCAAACAGAAGAAAGGAAAAGGTTTGATTAGTAGAGATTATGTACGTATGTAATCATCTTCTTTACTGCCAAATGTGATCCTGATCACAGTTGCTGCTAAATCAATGATGATGTTATGATTTATGTTTATGTTGTTACAATTACAGTTAAATAGTCACTTAACTAATCATGTTATATATCTTAAACTCAATCTATTTTCCATTCAAACTTTACAATGGAACCTTTCTTTAATTATTTTTTTTTACTTTATTAGCTGGACAGTTGACTGTATGACTGTATGTTTGTTAGAACAGCATTTTATAATGAAATCCAACTTTACTATTGACAAATCATGTATCATTTGAAAGATCAAAGACTTAAGTTTCCATATTTGATAAGTATTTGCTGACTAGCAGAAGTGACAAAGCAACCTTAACTGGTTATACTGGCTACAAAATGCAATATACAGTTATAATGGAGGATGGGCGTCACCCGCTGGCCTTTCCTGGTATAACGCCTGATCAGAAATGTCACTGGGATTTAATTCTTAGTTGTACATAAACCTCACATTTTGGAACTTGTTTATTGTTTTGTTTTGATATCATTTCTATGGTGGATGATGAACCTATATATTTGCTTATTGAATAAAAAAAAACCTTTATATAAACGTTTCAAACAAGTTTTATTCCATGACATTTCCATTATTTCATGAATTTTTGTTTTTATATAACATCAAATTCTTGACTGATAATTCTTCTTTTCACACTAGAACAAAATTATGCCTATATTCCAAAGAATTCACAAACTACAACCACATAAAGTTGACTATTTTATATGTTCAAAAGGGATACCACAGCTAACAGGTTCTCATAATTTGTTTTTAGTTCACTTATATATACACTACCAATAATTTTATACATAAATGCAGATTTTAAAAAGAAAATTCTCCAATCCTCCCTCATTTGCAGAAGGACTTGCTAACCTTCAAATACTTAACACTTATGCAGAACAAAAAATATCTTTATCTTTAGGAGGTGTATTTGTGTTTGCGTTATGTTTTGAGATATTAGGATTTTGCACTTGCCATAAATGAAACCGTAAATGAATCATAATATTTTATTTATAATGTAACCTTCAGATATTTGTTCATTATTATTATTATTATTATTATTATTATTATTATTATAAGAAATAGTTTGACAAATGATAAAGTTACATTATGATAGGTTTTTCTCCCAATTTGTTTTCTTATGCACTTTGTTTATACTTTGGTATTACTATGGTATTACTATCAATGATTGTTGATAATAATGAAAATAAAAAATAAATCAATAAAAAATAAAGATTATTGACAGGTGAAGGTATCCACTTCAGGTGGAGACACGATTAAGCCTCTTTTCTCACGTTCTTTGCCCCATCATGCACTTGTACGCATCGATTACATATTTTAATAACTGAACACATTTATTTGGCCACATATGGATGGAATATGCAGGTAATTAGTACAAAAATTCCTAAAATAGTACTATAACAGTTATTAAGGAGCATTTTGTTGGTATTACACATCAGGGGTCCTCGCTAGGTGGGGACCCGACTCTTTTCTGTTTTATGATGTCATAACTGCGATAGATAGTCGTAAATAAATATTAAAGAAAGACATCATTTGAAATATGAAAAATATTAAATGTATGAAGATAGAAGTATAAAGAAGAATCCCATGCTTGTTTACCCATTTATTTCAAAGGTGGAAAATAACTACAAACAAGATTTAAATTAATGAGAAATATGCATTTTGTCATTTTGAACAAGAAACACTGCTCCACCAAAAAAAAAAAAAAAAAGTCTGTTATAATGGTGGAGTATGCATGATGGCATTCAACGAGATTTATCTGCATTTTTATAATCTTTAATATAAATTATTAATATTTTATGAATAAAATATCAACACATTAGATTTAAAACAATTAAACAACACAGTATATACATATATCAACCACAAAACTTGCTGTATACTCAATTACAAAAATGATTGGCAATCAGTGTCCTGTCTCTAACACACTAGCCATGTTTTCATTGATACGGTCTGAGTTAGTCTAGGGAAAAGATCCTAACAGAAATAAATGGTTGGTGGTAGTGACTGTGCAACGGCAGAGAGAACCCCGTCTCCAAGCCCAGAATGGTTACAATAACCCAAACAACCACGGTCAAAATGCAGCACAAGACAAGTTTTTATTCACATCATTCAGAAAACAAAAAGCAATAACAAAAGACTATCAATTTCAGAAGGGGGCAAGGCCAAAATAGCAAACATAACAAAACTAACTCTTTTATAATCAACTAGCTAAGCTACAAAGAAAAGAAAACAAAATACAGCAAGCTAAACTAACTCCCTAAACTAACACAAACAGGAGAAAAGCAGCAATACAAAACAAAACGGCACCCACCTTCCTACTAAACCCAACCAAAAGACATTAAATAATAAAGTTCAATATTTGCATTAGGCTACTTAAATTAACACTCACTTCTCTCTAGGAAGTCTCAATCATAGATGTAAACAATGAGACAAAAGGGCAGAAGTTCTACTTCACTGGTCTCAACACAACTGAGATAAAGATGCACCAAATCACCAAACTAAAGTTTCACAACAACAGGTCTGGAGGTGAAGAGGAGACCTCAGCTGCTGCACACCATCTAGCCACCAGCACCACTGCTCTGTGGGCAGCTGGAGTGTAAATCCTCTCTCTCCTCTGCCATCCCCCAATCACAGCAGAGCTCTAATGAACAGCGTCAGGTGGTGATACTGCTTCTGCAGGGAGACAGAGAGAGAGAGAAACAAAGCATAGCTTATATAGCTTGCATAGGGGCTTGGATGATTTGTAAATAACCTCGTTTAACAGTTTGGTCAACCCCCTCGGAGCGATTTATCTAAACACAAACAAAAAAAACTATATGATTCTTTAAAGTTCGTGAGGTTATATTGTCATTTCTATAGGCATGTTGGTAGATTGTATTCAGTCTTAATTATTTGTTTTTACACCTGGAAATAACTTTAAACAACTTTTTCACCTCTCAGAGTATAATGAATAGTATTTGTAATGAACATTGTTTCATCGATATTTAAAACTATTTCAAAAGGCTGAAAGGTGTAAATAACACACTGATCTGTGGCCATGTAGTTATAGAAGTCATGTAGCAAATGCTGACGTTTTTTGTCATTTTTTCTGCCTCCTCACTTCATTTAATATTTCACTGCTGCACTATTTATAATTAATCTGCCGTTTACATACACAAGGCCTTTATGTTATAAAGTCTGATACTGCACTGCTGTGTAATTATAGAAATATTTAGAAATTTCTTAAAGTCCTTATTATTTGGGTAAAATGTTCCTTAATTCTGTAAAAAGTTTAGTTTAACCATAATTACTGAATAATTCAAATTAGTTACTGAATGATATGTTTTAAAATGAATAACTGAATAACAATCCATGGATTTTAGAGGTTCATTTCCCATATACTATAGAATAAGCGATGTTATAGTCTGTGTGTGTAAATCTGTGTTATTGAGTGTGTGTGTGTGAATCTGTGTGTGTGTGTGTGTGTGTGTGTGTGTGTGTGAGTGAATCTGTGTACTGTGTATCATCGGGTCCTCGGCTCCTGGCTGCCAGGATTGTTGTCTGGATGGTGGAGTTCCCTGTTTAAAGTGTGTTATTATGTACATGTATGTAAGGATTTAATAAAAAGGCATCGCGCTCATTGGTTATTTCACTGTCATGATCCGCCCACTTCAGTACATGAGATTGTGTTGGTCTATCAGTGTGGGTGAAAGAGAGAATGAGAAAGCCTGTGTGCCTCTGTGTATTGTTGCAGGGCTGGGGAGGAGGCCGCATTACCACTTTATGTTCTGTTTGGGGCTAAATGACTCCTTTTAAAACCCTGTACATTATAGAACTGATTGTTCCAGCCTGAGCTTACCTCAGCTCCTCTAACAACAATATTCACTTTACATAGACTGATATGTAACATGGTTTTAAACTAGCATGCTGAAATAAAATATTAAAAAACAACAACAACTGGTATTTATAAATCTGAAATGAAAAGGGGATGTTAGTTTTTGTCCCATTCCCTCCATCTTTTATTCCTGCTTTGGGCATAGTGGATTTTAGACTGAGTTATTATCTAAAACTCAAGAGGGACCAGGAAGCTAAAGTGCTAGTTTTATATAGTAGCCTACTGATGTAGATAAATGCATTAGAGGATTACTTTACATTACATTATTACAGCTTTTATTTTTTTTTTTAAAGATCTCACTGCCTGAGATCTTCCACTGTGCTGAATGTGTGCTCCCACTGTTAAAGTCTGCAAACACTAACCTTTTACTAAAACACTGTCCTTTACAACACACACCTTTATTTTCATTAGCGGCCTCTGCCTTGTGGAAAGTTTTTACACAAGT